>NC_039367.1:136080456-137280456 GCF_003573695.1 Papaver somniferum
AAAAAAAAAAAAACAAAACTTGTGAACTGTAAGGATGGTTGATGATCTAGACTTCCATGCAGTAGGTTCATGTTCGAATCTCCCCTTTAACCTCATATTTTTCCAACATTATATATTTTTACTTCAACAACACTTATAAGTGTCGTTATACATTTAAAAAAAAATAACAACTAAACTTGCGAACTGTAAGGATGGTTGATGAGCTAAACTTCCATGCAGTAGGTTCATGTTCGACTCTCCCGTCTAACCTCCTTTTTTCCAACATTATATGTTTTTACTTCAACAACACTTATAAGTGTTGGTATACATTTTTTAAAAAATAAAAATAAAACAAAACTTGTGAACTGTAAGGATGGTTGATGAGCTAGACTTCCATGCAGTAGGTTCATGTTCGAATCTCCCCTCTAACATATTTTTCATTATCATATTTTGGTATTCTTCAACAACTCTTGTGAGAATTGTGATGGGCTAAGTCACTACCTTTATGGAACAATGTTGTTATAGCTAAATGTCGTCACAACTGTTTTGCTTAAGGAGTTGTCGTTTGTTTTCTTAGCGCACCCCTTGTTCCTAAGGGTTGGTAGTGATGATATACGATAACTCTTCCTTTGAAACCAGTTGTAAAACATAGGAATTTCTACGATGTTTAGCAAAGAGTTGTAAAACTCCAGTTGTAGATGTATATTTTTCCCGTAGTGTCAGTTCATGGAATTTGCTCATTTAATTGCAATCCTACTGCGTTGTGTGAACTGCTTCTGGGGTTGACGGTTAACGACATTCGTATACCTGTCCAACAAGAGATCACCAGGATGTCATGTAAACCTCGATGTTCCGAAATCGAATTTGGAGGTCCATCCAAAGTCAAGGGACAAAAGAAAAAAAGGAAAAAACTTTGCACCTATTAGGTAGTGGGTTGGATGGACAACCACAGACAAAAATAAAAGATCGAAAGTGGACTTTTTCATGATTTATAAAAGGGATACCAACATCACTAAGTGTTGATACCGTTTCATATAGGACAAAAAAATCCCACCGTTCCTGGCCGTTGGATCGATGAAATGGTATCAAACACTTAGTAATGCTGGTATCCCCTTTATAAATCGTGGACTTTTTGGTTGGAAATTGATTTACTGCCCGACATGGAAATGCCATGTTTTTTTTTTTGCCTCCTTCACTTCTAATCACCTCTTATTTGTTGGCATTTTTTCATACAGACGGTCACTACAGCCAGAGGTGATGTTTGTTTCTTCTACTTCATCTAATATACTTAGTCTTAGATCACGTGAACTTCTAGGAAGTGACACGGGACGTTTTAGTTGCATAAATAGAACGGTAAAGCAAATACAAAGCAGGAGGAATGGTCATATTACTAATTTACCGTATTGAGAAATCTTCTTTTTCATTGTTTGGTCACCTTGGAACCATGGATGGTTTATGATGAAGATTTGGTTTCATTTGCTGCTTAGTTAACAGTCATTGCTACACTGCGAGTTTGTCGTGAACGGAGGAATCCTACTTCGGTAATATTGAAATCTGTGGGATGATTAAAAGTATTCCTCCTTACTGGTTTAGCTAGGATTTGCTGCTCGAAACATAACACATTCACAGATGGATTGCTATTATTGTTGGAATTTGAATGTGTCCAACACGTTTGATAATTTTGTGTTAGTTTCCTTAAGATTTGGTCTTTTGATTTAGTTGGTATTAGTCCTAGTATTTAGATATTTTAAGAGTTATTGAATAAGTATTGTAGTCGTGGGATATGGATCCTAAAAGGTAGGAAACTATGTTAGTCGTGGTTTAATGTAAACGTGTGCATGTACTTCTTATTTAAGGATTTTATCAATCAATGAAAAGATTGCCGAGTTTAGAAAAAGATCTTGCAGTATCTCCTCTATATCTTTTGTTCAAAGGTGATAGTTTTAATTTTTCGTCGATTAAATTAAGAACAATTTTTATTGCATATGATTTGTGGGATTTGGTATAATTTGGTTATGATGAAATCGATCTAGAGAAGGCAACTTCAGATCATAAAAAAGAGTACAAAGAGAAAGTGAGAAAGGATGCTAAAGCATTGACTGTTATACAAGAAGGTGTAGATGATGCAATTTTTCCAAAGATTTCTTTATGCAAAAGAGCAAAAGAGGCATTAGATCTGTTGAAAGACCAATTCGAAGGTACAGACAAAACCGTTATGGTAAAGTTACAAACTCTTCGTCGTCAATTCGAAACTTTCTCTATGGGAAATTATGATTCGGTTCAAGGTTTTCTTGATAATGTTATCAAGACCGTTAATGCAATGAGAGATTATGGTGAAGAAATATCTGACCGGAAAATCGTGCAGAAGGTATTACACTCTTCCTCACAAATATGATCATGTTGTTGCTGCTATTGAAGAATCAAAAGATTTATCAAAGTATACTTTTAATGATCTTATGGGTTCTCTCCACGCACATGAACAAAGATTAAACATGTTGGAGGATGAAAGATTTGAAGAAAAGGCATTTTGGACAAAGAAAGGTGAGTTTTGTTCAATTTGTAAAAGAACTAACCATACTACTGAAAGATGTTACTTTAGAAAGAAAAAAGCAGTGCAATGTTATCACTGTAAGAGATTCGGCCACATCGAAAAATATTGTCGTGATAAAACAAAGGAGGAGAATGCAATTTTCTGCATGGGTGCCACTGATGATGAAGAGGTAATTTTATTGTAATGTTATGAATGATGATGGTGATGACTGATATGATGTGATGATGTTATAAGGATGAAGATAATGATGATGAATGATGTGATGATGTTATGAAGATGATGGTATTATGATGATGATGGAAGAAAATTTATGGTTGACACATTCAGGGAGGGTGTTGGAATTTGAATGTGTCCAACACGTTTGATAATTTTGTGTTTGTTTCTTTAAGATTTGGTCTTTTGATTTAGTTGGTATTAGTCCTAGTATTTAGGTATTTTAAGAGTTTTTGAATAAATATTGTAGTCGTGGGATATGGATCCTAAAAGGTAGGAAACTATGTTAGTCGTGGTTTACTGTAAACGTGTGTATGTACCGCCTATTTAAGGCTTTTATCAATCAATGAAAAGATTGCCGAGTTTAGAAAAAGATCTTGCAGTATCTCCTCTATATCTTTTGTTTACATATCCAAAATCTACAATTATGACCTGCTTGAGAAATCAAGTTTTTACTCCGGATCATATATATTTTAGAAAGTAGATTATGTATGTGATTAGATTTCTTAGTGTACATGTTTTTTCATTTAGTGCATTATTTTTTTTTGCGTTCCTTGTTGGGAAAATGCATCTATATTTCCATATGCTATAACTTTCAGTATCATGAATTAGCATTTTTGGTGTATCGCTCAATTTGTAGAGGTATCTATTGGAGATATGCATATATATGTATATTATTGGAGATACGCATATATTTATATTTATGGTTACATAATAAGTTAAGAGAGGAATAATATTATTTTGTGTAAATATGCCAATCAATATGTATTAGGATATCTATCTATTTAGCTTTCGAAGAACAAAATTGTAATCCAAGATTTTGATAATAACAAAACTTGAATTCTCTACCTTGTCGTTTCATGGCATCTGAGCCAGGTTCGAAATAAAACTAAAATTGATTTGATTTCAAATTATACGGGTATGATGATTTCTCCGGTATAATTTAATAGTGATAATTATGAACAAGATGAACAAGTCGTTGTTAATATGACACTTATGAATACTGATGCAAATTCAACTGGAAGCTATCTTTCTTCACAAGATCGACTACCACTTGCTAATACACTCACTGATGCACAGTTGGAAGCTATTGTGAATATGTTTAATTCTTCAAATAAGGAGGGCTCGAATGAAAAATTTTCTAGGAAATGAATACTTGATACAGGGGCTTCGAGACATATGAAAGAGAGTAAAGAGTTCTTTTGCAAAACGTATCAAATAGGTTTTTCTTCCGTAAAACTTCCAAACGACACGTACACAGCTGCTTCATGTGAAGGCACTGTTGTATTTGGAAAAAAATATGAGATGATATCGTCTTTTATATGTCCCTGATCTTCACTGCAATTTGATTTCATTAGCGTGTTTAATTAAAGGTCTGAAATGTATTGTCACTTTGACTGATAAGTTGTGTGTGATACAGGACCGCACTACGAGGACGCTGATTGGTGTTGGTGAGGAACGAGATGTGGTCTATATCTTCCACAGTGGAGCGCATATTATGGCACATCGAGTTACTACTGGTGAAAATTATTACTTATGGCATAAGCGTTTAGGTCATCCTTCTAATAAGATTATTTCTTTGCTTCTTGGTATGAATAAAGTTGATTGTCAGAAGTTTCTCAATGAATCATGTGATACTTGTTTTAAGGCCAAACAAACACGTGCTAGGTTCCTATAAGCGAGAATAAAGCAAAGCATCTTCAGTTAGTTTATTGTGATGTATGGGGTCCGTATCGTACATCGTCTTCTTGTGGTGCACATTATTTCTTACTATTGTTGATGATCATTCTCGTGTGTCTGGGTTTATTTGAGGGCACATAAAAACTGAAGTGTTGTGAAAATTTTTCAGGTTTGTGCTATGGTTAAGACACATTTGATAGACATGTTAAGAAATTCGCAGTGATAACGGTACTGAATTTCGTCCATGATTCCATTTTTTTCTGAACAAGGAATAGAATTTCAAATTCATGGTAGATACGCCACAAGCAAATGTGGCGAGTGGAACAAAACATCGTCATATTGAATGTAGCGTTCTTTGCGATTTCAAGAAAAGTTACTCTTCGGTTTTGGGGTGAGTGCATTTCTAACCGCTGCTCATATATTAATCGGCACGCCTACTACCTTGCTCGATGGGAAAAACTCCTTATGAATGTTACATAAAAGCCACCTATTATACTCATATTCGAGTATTTGGATGTTTGTGTATGCAAGTATTGTCCCTCGTGATCGTAACAAGTTTAATCTACAAAGTCGACGTTGCATATTTGTTGGTTATCCTTTTGGAAAAAAGGGTTGACACTTGTTTGATTTGGAAACCAAACAATTTTTTGTGTCTCGTGATGTAGTTTTCTTTGAAAACAAATTTCCTTATCATGTTGTTCCTTTGGATAATAATAATGAAGAATCCCAAATTGAATTGGATAGAAGGTTAAAAATCTCTGTAGAACAACCAGACTTATTGTTTTCTGACGGTACTGCTAATCCGGGTAGTTCTTCAGGTACAAGCGGACATAAATTGTCCGATACAGCCAGACATAAATCCACAGCTAGTGACAGTACAACAACTCCAGACAGTAATATACAGATGTTGTCCGGTGACTGTACAATTGGTCCAGGAAGTAAAGAACAGACGTTGTCCGGCAGTGACGCCACAACTGTTCCAGGCAGTGAAAGAAATGTTGTGCGGGATCCGTCTCATAGTGAGTGAACTAATGTACCAGGCAGTAAGACACGAGATTTGTCTAGTAGTGACAGAACTACTACTCCATTTAATAAGTTACTGGATTTGTCTAGTAGTGCTAGAAGTCCAATAGTCACAGCAAGTGCCAGAATTCCAAAGGTCACAGAAGGATCATTAGTTACTTTAGAAGATGGTTTTGTCTCATATGGGACCCAGCAAGACATGTCAGATATTGCAGAAAGGCAAGATCTGGTCCGTTATTCTTCTGATGCAACTGTAACTCTTGATACTGAAAGTGATGTTATTAGTGCTAATTCTAATAAGACAGTTCGACGTAGTGTTCGGTCTCGGGTATCTAATACACGGTTAAAGGATTATGTATGTAACACCATTCAAGCTATAGACCCCGGCTCTTCTACTCCGCACTCGTCAACGTTCTCAGGTACGCCTTATCCCATAACTAATTATGTGTCTTGTGCAAAAGTTTTCGCTAATCATACTCGTTTTTTGGCGGCGATTACTACTCTTAAAGAACCTAACATTTATGTGGAGGTTGTTCGTCTTCCTTGTTGGCCTGTAGCTATGTCTAAAGAAATTAATGCTCTTGATAAAAATGGCACGTTGTCTATTACTTATCTTCCGCCTGGGAAGAAGGCTATTGGTTGTAAATGGGTTTACAAAATTAAATATAATTCTGATGGCAGTGTAGAAAGATATAAAGCTCGATTGGTTGTTCTTGGTAATAGACAGGTTGAAGTGGTTGATTACCATGAAACCTTTGCTCCGGTAGCCAAAATGGTTTCGATTAGAACTTTTTGGCAGTCGCAGTGGCTCAAGATTGGGAGTTGCACCAAATGGATGTTCACAATGCCTTTCTACACGGGGATCTTGATGAGGAAGTATAGATGCAACTTCCTCCAGGCTATTCGACTACTTCTTCGGGTAAAGTATGTCGTCTTCACAAATCCTTATATGGTCTTCGTCAAGCTCCACGTAATTGGTTTGCTAAGCTTGCAAGTGATCTTAAGGCTTTTGGGTTTATACAACCTTATGCTGATTACTCTTTATTTACTCTACGACGAGGTGAGAATTCCATTAACGTACTTGTTTATGTTGATGATTTGATTATTGCTGGGAATAATTCCGCTGCTATTGCTACTTTTAAGACATACTTAAGTCGGTGCTTTCATATGAAAGATTTAGGTCCTCTCAAGTATTTTTTGGGTATTGAAATATCTCGAGGTACTGATGGTCTATTTTTATCTCAACGAAAATATACTTTGGATATACTTTCTGAGACTGGACTTCTTGTTGAGATTATTATTAGTCCCACATGGTTGGGTTATTTAAGATCCTGCGGTTTATAATCTATTAGGGCCTCTCCACTCATTGCCAATTGATTTTAAGTTGGATGCCCGCAGAGTTTAACATGGTATCAGAGCAGGCTATTTGTGTTGAGTCAGTTGACCGCACCTTTACTTCCGCATCACCCGATTTAATTGTCCACGTGTTTAAAAGACCTGCCGAGGCTACACGTGAGGGGACGTGTTGAGATTATTATTAGTCCCACATTGTTGGGTTATTTAAGATCCTGCGGTTTATAATCTATTAGGGCCTCTCCACTCATTGCCAATTGGTTTTGAGTTGGATGCCCGCAGAGTTTAACAGTCCGAAACTGGGTTCTTTGTAAAATGAAAATAGGAGTCCAGGTTAAGCACAGTTCCCACACTTTTACTAGGTAAAGAAACACTAATAGGACTCAAAACTTGCCAAGATGAGGACGTGCCAATCTAATAAATCTTGTGATTATGATAGTGTTGTTTTATATGGGTATTACCCAGTGTAATTTGGTGCACCCCCTTAGCAATCTTGAACTAGAGGTAGATATATTGTTTGGCTCCGTCCTCGCTCTAGCAATCTTGTCGTTTTTACCAGTCATATCGATCTATCTATCTATATCTAGCCAGTATATTGTCCCTCGTATTCGATTATTATTCATCTTGTCCCTCTGGCTTGATGAACTAATTAAGATTATTATGTTGTTTAATTTTTTACTTTATAATGTAATGGTTCGATTAAAATTCAATGAAATTCTTTATGTTTATTTACTGTTCTTGAGGTTAAATGTCACTGTTGTTAAAAGCTGAATCTGTAGCATGGTCAATTTTGGGTGGAGGCAGCAAAATAATTTTTGGACCCCATCATTATCTAGGCAGCGATCATTTTCTAGCCAGAAAAATCTCTGATTCTGTGCAAAGCCAAGTCTATTTCATATGGGCAACCACTAACAGCAGTTGTGCTTATAAAGTGTTTGCTGTTTTTGTATTGATAATTGATTGAAGTATTCTTTCAGTATGTATCATATTTTTTTGCTTCAATTCTGGATAAATATATCCAAACAAGAAACCATGATTCATTTTCAGTTCATGTACTTCCAATACCAAAAGAAACACTGACGCATCACCTCAAACTCACAGGTTTGAAATTTTCTGCATGCAAAACGTTTGTTAAATTTTTCAAGCGACATTGATCTTCTGAATGAATATGGGTTGCTTTATTTGGGAGGGATATGATGAATCACTAGAAGTATCGATTGGTAGAAATATGTGTCTACCAGCTAATTTGAACTTAGATTTCTCATTCTTCTTCTTCTTCTTTTTTTCCAGATTATTTATCATTCTTAAAACAAGTGTTTGAGATTTACATTTAAGAAAACGGCCAGTGGAATAATTAAGATCCGCCCGGCTTTGTAATTTATTTCTACAGATTATCAATTGTTTACTCTTGGAGAAATGTGCACAACGTTATGATTTGTGTCGCATACCAAAAGAATTACAGAAAAGCGAATGAAGTTCCAAAAGAATTATCGAAACATATAACTGATATTGATGATTCATGAATTTCTTCGGAGCCTCAGCAAGTCAGGTTAATATAATCATCCCAATAGAACCTGAAAAGAAAAGTGAATTAACCAAGTTAAGCGAGAGTACTCCACTAGCATTAGATGAATACATGCAAGTTCTTTTATGCCCGTCAATGTTTATTCTAAGATGCAACTTAGAGGTACGTATGATTGATGGTACCTACGTTCACTTCTTTGTGAACCCATCATTGGTCAGTTTTTACACATCAAGACTTTATCTTTTCCTTTTTTATGCTTTAGTTTTAACGGTGGCTCACATTCCTTAATCCTTATTGAAGGTTATTACTACTCCAGAGGTGAAAGACCATCCCTGGTGACTCTGTTAAGTATCTTATTCCTTTTTCTAGACCATGCTTTGATTATCATCATCCTACCCAAAGCGTGGGAGAAATAATGCAGGTTGTACTAGAAGCATGCATACCAGAAGATGGTTTGAACCCGTCTGGAAAATGAATGCTGGATGTTGACTGTTGAGGATGGTGAAAGGCGGCATACTGAATCTGAAGCGGATGCCCATGGGTTTATGGTAAGAAATATTACTACCATTTTGTACGGTCAAATTAATTATGACAACAACATAAAGGTTACTCCAAATTGATTAATTACATGAGTTGAAGTCGGGAAATGTATTATGACTTGCAAGTTTATAATAGTTTGGAGGGCTGTTCAGATTCAAATTTTAACTTTTTTTCCCACAAATTTCACATGTCGCATGTATACTGATTGGCAGTGCTTTCAACTTTTGATTTGTTTTAGGATCTAAATTTGGGGTTTATGGTGTCATTTATACATGATAGCGATAAGATGATGGAAAAAAGGATGATGGAAAAAAGGCAAACCGCAACGCAAAAGATAGATGACCCTGATTCAGATGAAGAAAACCGTGATTTAGATTAAGAAGAGGATATTTTCTTCATGTAGCAATGTCGAAAACGGAAACAACATCTTCAAGGGATTCCTTTAATGCCTCTCATATATGATTAACCTGGGTTTGAACATTGTTGGATTAAAAAGAAAATTAGTTTGTCAATATGAATGACAATAGCCCGTGCATTTTACACGGGCATGAAAGGACTTGTATATATATATATATATATATACAAGGTTTGTGCATGCCCTTGCAAATGCACGGGCTGGTGTCATAATATTGCTCCTCGTAAGAAGAAAAAAAAAGTTAAATCAATAAAAGAATGAGATTATGTGGCCGCTATGTATAGTTAAGACTGAATTATGACTATACATATATTCGAGGCCCTATGTTAAAACAAATCAAGTGGTCACCTAGTGCCCTATGGTGTCCATATCATTGGCACGATTGTTTGGTTTTCCAGTAGTAAGTGTTTTTCCTTTCTCTTTCTCTTGCTTGTTACGTCTCCTTCAGGGGTGCAAGACTGAACCTTTCTTCACTATCCTATACCACCAAATCTTGTTTAAACCCACATTTCTGGTCACCCAAGAATCCTTGCGTTGTTGACATATTTAAACAGGTACTTCATGTCTTCACCGATGTTGATCTATTTCAGAGATCGACATTAATGCAGGCTTCTAATTTAGTAACCATATCCCGGTTATGCAGAACCACCCAAGTGATGTCTAAGGGGCACCCAGAGAGCAAAAGCGAGCCAAAGTGTGAGAAAACTTTGTGTTTTCTATTTTTTCTTTCCCTAGCGCCTCGCCTCGCCTAGCACCTAATACAACATACATGTAGAATTCTACTTATAACGGTCACTGGCTCGTGCTCATTGTTCAAATTTAAATGTAAAGAAACACTCCTTAAGTTTTTAAGTTACCTTGGATTTGCGTCATTAGCTACTCAAAGGAGAAGAAAGCCATGAATTAACAAAAATATTGTTGGGGTTCAGGGCCATCTACATGCTAATGCTGCGGAAACAAAATAGCTAACAAGAAACACTTGATCTCTCAGATTGCTCCATGAACCTCACTACGATCTAGGATAAGAAGAAGAGAAAGAGAACCACATAGATGCAAGCCATAAACAAAGAAACAAGAAGTAAAGTACTCATAGATTTAACGTGGTTCAACAATATACACAATGTGTGAATATTGTCTACATCCACCAAACGTCTAGGACCTCTTTATTCATTATAGAATCACCACTGAGAATTACACAGCTGATTGACTAATCAACCCATCGACTCACCATTATGTGATCGAACACAAGAACTCTCACAAGCACTCTATAATATCCAAATTAGCGTCTTCACCCATACGAGATAACGATAACCGCATTATCTACCACAACGAGATGATCTTCTCTGCACACCTTGATATAGATTACCATGGACGCCTTTAGCTCAACACCAATAATCTAATCCAGCACCACCAAGATGATCTTCTCCTCAACAAGATGTCTTACCAACATCTCCATATGATTACTCCATAACGACATATCTTCCAACATCTATAAGTATCCCATATGCACCATAATGATGTAATCCTTCCACCATTAGGTTTCTCACATAACCACCTCAATAGGTGGGATGAATCCCTCACATCTCTACGAGATTTACATTGAGGATTCCATGATTAAAACACTTAGCCTAGACCTCCTTATATAGGAGTCACAAACTTGGTTCCCAAGTATTAGCCTCCTTGGTTTAGGAAACCATCTCCAAATAGGAAACCATGGTCAATTTAGGTATCCCATCTTAATATGGTAATTAACTCAAACTAAGAATTTAACCTAAACTAGGAAACCATCGTTTCCCTACGATTCTCCACCTCGAATCATGCATTCATGCATGAGACAATCAACTAGTTATCCCTCCATATTATGAACATCGATTGCACCATCACTGGTTGCCTACATATCCTCAATAGGAATCAAACCGAAAATGTAGTTCACCCAAATTGTTCTATAGAACCTCCACCAGAAGAGAGCAAACCAAACTTCAACTTCACCAACTTAGACTGAAAAATCCAACCTACTGGTGATTGTACAAATCACCACCATTGTGAAAAATCTGACCATCTCAACAAATCAACATCATATGATCATCCGTTATGCAACATCTTCAGAAAATACACCTTACTCCTTTATGTTCACGACTCCATATTGATTGGCATCATTCTAGGTGTATTGCATGCCAACTCAATCAGACCATATAACATTATTATCCATATGCTTCCATCGAACTTAGTTACAGTCATTATGCGCCATTGAGCCTTCGCCACCTTCGAACTTGCTCCATACTACGAACACAGCTCCGTCTTGGCTTTCCTTGCTCCACCTGAGTCAATGTTCCGCTCTTCTAAGCCACTAACTCCAAGTTACGCACCACATCCGTTAGGGTTAACATCCATAACTACTCGATAAGAAAACGAAACTACCATAGTAGCCTCCATGCGTATGCCTAAGTATTACCTTAGCAGAACCATAGTCTTCATCTTCGTCTCTAAACTTCAGCCAATTCAATTGCTTCTTTAAACAACTAATCACACACTTGATCCTTTCCATAAGCATGTCCTCCAAAGCGAGTTAACGAGATACTTCAGGTTAGTTTAAAAAAAACCAGCCTCCGTGTTAGCTTCCAAGAAACTAACCATCTTGTATGTACCAAATCATATTGAGCATGCCTCTAACTGCGCACCAAATACAACCAATCGATGGATCATTTCCACTGCGTACCAATCTCGAGTTCATCTCTTATGAATCTTGCTTTACGAACCTATCTGTGATTGGATCATGACTGTACAACCATATTTCCCCAATTGAGTTTTACTCCTTCAAAAATCTCATCATATCTTCGACCAATGCATACATACCAAACACGTGTACAGCTTCACAGAGACTTCGACAGCTGACACACCAATCATCTTCACCACTTCAGCAACCTCTACGGGCTTTGACAACAATGTCCTTTTTACGGGCTTTAACATAATTTCCAAGATAGTCTTTTATCAATTTCTTAGCAAGCATGTAGTTTCGACTTCGCGACAGTCAAACCACAACATAAGAAGATTTGGACAACACTGTGACTAACGTCGAAGAATTCATTGTTACCGTCGTAACAATACATAATGTTACACATTCTGCCTTGTGCATATCCCTTTCGCAATCTTGCTCCAAACGTACACTAACGTTCGAAATATGATAATCCGTCCTCCAAACAAAGACCCAATCACACCCATCCATAATATGAAACCTTTGGTAACTTCCTCAAGCTCCAAGTAATTCAAGACGTTGTTGTGTTTATCTTCTCGAAGTATGTAGAGAAAATAACTTGACGGAAACTATAACGTTGTTGAACCAAATTTATCAAAATAAATCTTTACCTTAATCTCTACAGGCTCTGTCACTATTGAAATTAATTTCAATAACTGTAGCAGAGGAGCAAACCCCCAAATATTATCATTGTTATAATGTAGCTCTCTCCAACAGAAAGTCTCACACTGATCATCAGGAAATCAAATAGCCAATGGATAATAAAGGTTGACGGAAAAACACGCCGAAATTGTAGCCCTGTCAAATTCATGCACCGTGTTTTCTCCTAAGTAATATGCGCTATCTCGTAGCCATACCACCATACACATTATAGATTCTCCATCGGAAACAGTACGAGAGAAACTCCAGAAAACATTGTTCTACCCGACAAAATGCCATACTCAACACAGATAAACAAACCATAAAACTGTGTCGACAAACTGCTTCTTATAAAATAATAAGAAACCATAGCTCCACCACGACCAATATCACATCTTATCTAACGATCAATGTCTTGCAACTATTTGTAGCCACGTGCTTCAAAGACTCAGACAGAAAATCAAACTCTTCACTTCTGGAACATATCGAATCCTGGCCAACGGACAATACTTCAAAAACGAAACCTTCTACGAGATTTCTCTAAATACTTATTGTAAAAAATAACTAAGGCAGAACGAGTATGAATTCATCTTCACATTCTTCAACTTAATGTTACAGAAAATCAGCAACATGATCTAATTGATGGCGATTGATAACCAAATTATTGTTTCCGTTGGTTCGGAACAATAATGAGACTTTGACATGCTAATATTCTTTACTTACAAAAACATACAAACTAATATTTGTATCTCAACTACAATACTCTTTCCTTCTTGTGTCTTTCCAAGCAAACACTGATTAATTGAAAAACCGATCTACGTAGGTCTTTCAAATATTTCACAAGAATATAGTACGAAGTATAGAGAATAAATAAACTTACTTGAAGCCATGCATAGGGTTTCTGCTCCAATAAGTATCAATGCCAAATCTCCAGTATAGAGCACCAAAACATCAAGACCATACATCTTGACCACATCGAATGCAGATCACCTGATATAATCCCATTCCTTCAGAAGTACACTTTACTTTGCTTTGTTCCCAATACCGATGAAATCAAATCCTACACATACTTGATAACATCAAACTCTGCATCTTCGGAAGCTATAACATCAAATCCTCACATACTTGATGAAACCAAATCCTTTGTATTCAAATTTTTTTTCCAATGCAGAAAACCTAAAACTTCTCTCTTCAAATCTTCTATCCAACTTAGAGCTCTGATACCAATTGTTGGGGCAATTGGTATCTAACCTAAAGCTCTGATACCAATTGTTGGGGTTCAGGGCCATCTACATGCTTATACTGCGGAAACAAAATAACCAACAAGAAACACTTGATCTCTCGGATTGCTCCATGAACCTCACTACGATCTAGAATAAGAAGAAGAGAACGAGAACCACATAGATGCAAGCCATAAACAAAGAAACAAGAAGTAATTAAATTAATCACAGATTTAACGTGGTTCAACAATATACACAATGTGTGAATATTGTCTACATCTACCAAATGGCTAGGACCTCTTTATTCATTATAAAATCACCACTGAGAATTACACAACCGATTGACTAAACAACCCATCGATTCACCATAACGTGACCGAACACAAGAACTCTCACAAGCACTCTATAAGATCCAAAGTAGCGTCTTCACCCATAAGTGATAACGTTTAGCACATTATCTACCATAACGAGATGATCTTCTCTGCACACCCTGATATAGATTACCTTGAACACCTTTAGCTCAACACCAATAATCCAATCCAGCACCACCAAGATGATCTTCTCCTCAACAAGATGTCTTACGAACATCTCCATATGAATACTCCATAACGACATATCTTCCAACATCGATAAGTATCCCATAAGCACCTTAATGATGTAATCCTTCCACCATTAGGTTTCTCACATAACCACCTCAATAGGTGGGATGAATACCTCACATCTCTACGAGATTTACATTGAGGATTCTATGACAAGAACACTTAGCCTAGACCTCCTTATATAGGAGTCACAAACTTGGTTCCCAAGTATTAGCCTCCTTGGTTTAGGAAACCATCTCCAAATAGGAAACCATGGTCAATTTAGGTATCCCATCTTAATATGAAAATTAACTCAAACTAAGAATCTAACCTAAACTAGGAAGCCACCGTTTCCCTACAAATATCCGCTGGAATTTTTGAAATCAAATGAGGTTGATGAACTTTTGAAATCAGCGGTGTAAAAACAACATACAAAATTTGAAACCACTTTCAAGAATTTCTCATCTAATTCAAAGGGCCATCCATCATTAACATCATGCCATGTTAATCTGATAAAGAACACATATCCCACTTTTCTTTCTCCGGTATAAGAAACTCAAAGCACTAAACCAAATAATGGAGACAATTGTGGATGAAGAATATTATGACCAATAAGCGTATATAATTAAAAACTTGAAGAAACAATTTGTGTGCATATGAAAGAGTGGTCGTAAATTTCCTACCTGTTTACACTAATCCATAACTATCACTGGATAACACGACATACAAAAGTTTAAATACTTCCACAGAATTTCAAGAACGAAAAAGATCTATACCTCGTGAGCCTTGAGAGGAATGATATTTTAAGAGGTTGGAGTAGTGTCCTTTACCGTTCATGGGCTCACGGGATGGAATTAACAAAGAAATCCTGCCATGACTGAAATTCACCAAGAAAAAACCCTTCACTGATCCATATTACACTATGAAAACAAAGCAGGGCGCCAAAGTATGACTATAAGTGTAGGTACACGAAATAGGATTGCCATATGTCATACCAAGTAAGGTAAGGAAATCCTAGTCAAAGATCCGTGAAAGTGACCTGTCAAATCAGTCAACATCAGAAGGCGAAATACAAATGCCAAGCGCGAGATAACTCTCCACCCCGAATAAAGTAGAAGGACCATCAAGATACTAAGGCGAAGTCAAAAAAAATTACTTGGCGAAGAAGATAAACCGCGAAGTAGGAGTAGTAGGGCACAAGAAAAAGGACAGGTGTCCCGACAAGACCACGTGAAGTCAGCGAAAGGTGGGGAAAAACTTTATGGAATATGCTGTAGGCAAAGCATAAATTACCCTCGGCGAGATGATATGAGTTGTATGTCACTGAGGTTGCTTAGGCCTATAAACAGATACCTTTGGACAATGTAAAGGGAGAGATCTTTTGGAGAGGGAAGGGTCTAGCATATGAGAGAGAGAGAGAGTTAGGGTTTCCTTGTAATTCATAGGATGAGAGAAGGGATTAGGGTTTCCTTGTAACCCACGAGTGTAACTTGTATTTCACTTGAGATTAATAAATAAGTTTAAGTTCTAGTGTTTATTATGTCTTAGATCTTGCATATTCTCCATTTGGGTGTGTTGCTGAATTTCCAGTAATCACATTTTGGCGCCCAGAAACAGGGAACTTAGATTGGGGATTTATCCTCATCTAAGAGTTAGAAAAGGAAAGAAGTTGTCTAAGAGATTGTAGAGATTATAGATCTAGCGAGTTGTTTGAAGTTAGGGTTATAGATATTGGGTTTTTACATTCCTAGACAAGGTGAGGGACATAGAATAGGAAGAGATCTTGGAATTTCGCGTGGAGAGCAGAGAAAGTTTGTGGAAGTTGAAGATTGTTAGATGGCCAGGGTACCGGATCGAGCAAGGCATGTGATAACAACAAGAAGAAGAAAACGTATAGATGCGAGGAGAGGAAGGATGGAACAGTCCGGAACATCATCTGTAGGTGGCAGACGAGACGAGAACTAACGGCAGAAGGAGGAAGATGGCCTCAGGGAAGGTTCAGTGCATACATCCGATACAGACACCGTTGTCGAGGAGGAGATGACTCGCGAGGAGATGGAATAGAATATCGGATAAGAAAACATGACGTTGGACCAGCTAAGGGAGACGCTGCATCATAAACGAGAACGGGACCGGGACTTGGCGGAACAATAGGTGCAGTTGGAAAGGCATAATGCTAGGTTGAGGCAACAAAACCGGAAACTTAACGAAAACGTGGAGATGAATGCCATAGATTCGGAAGGAAACACTGTATCTTCGGAGGAAGATGAACTGCGACGAAGGAGATATGACCACGAGGAGGATGAAGGAGGACGAAGAAGAAGACAACGAATGAATGAAGATGAACAAAGAGACTTGAGAAGAGCATTGAAGATCTCACAATGGGAAGATCAGAGGCGGAGACATGAGGAGGAACAGAGGAAAGAGGACGAACTGCAACGTCGGGCGAACCTTACCCGAGATGAGGAGGAAAGGCGACGACCAGGCGAAGGGAGGCTTAGCGTGATAAGAGGCTGTCACCATGAGGAGGATGGAGGAAACTTGAATCAAAAAGTCCTGAACGAGTTGAGAGACATGAAGGCTTTAATTAATAACTCACGAAGAGGTGGAAGAGTACAATTAGAAGAAGCAATATAGGAAGCAGATAAATCTCTATTCACCTATGAGATCATGCATAAGAACATCCCGGAAAAATGCGTATTACCAATGCTTGCAAGCATATTCAGTGGATCGGAAAGTGAAGTGCAATACCTGAAACAATATACCCTTTCGCTGATGCAATGGGGCCGAAATGACGCAGTACTTTGTCGATATTTCCCCGCGAGCTTAACAGGGGAGGCATTAGCCTGGTTCGATGGACTCCCAGAAAAGTCAATATCATCATTCAAAGATTTGCAGTGGATATTCTTGACGACGTACATAAGCAAAAACTTGTTGAGACCAGGGATAGAGACACTGTTCAACTTGAGGAGAAGGCCAACAGAAAGCTTGCGGGTGTTGGTCACGAGATGGAAAACAGTGTGCAGCGAGTTAGCCGGGAGAGTTGATGAACGAAACTTCATCTTAGCCTTCATGAACGAAACTTCATCTTAAACTTCACGAGATCCCAACGGACCTGCTGTACACACAGATATTCATTATTCGAAACCTGATAACAATGAATGAGCTGAGGGAGTACCAGGAGGAATACATAGCGTTGGAGGAATAACAGAGGCATGTCAGCGAAATGACGTTGGCCCCAGCGAAAGAAGGGAATTCTAGGCTATTACCAAGGACGGTGCACGCAGTAGAGGATGAACTCGGGCGAGGAAAGGGAGAGCCAGCAGATCCCTTCCTAACGAAGCTTGTGGCCGTCTTGTGTGGAGATCATGAGTGGATTGATCAACAAAGGTATGAGGAGTCAAAACGAAGAAATCATGAGCCACGAAGTTACAAAACGAGATACCTGATAAGCACGTCAGTGCTACATTTTATACCCATATTTATATTAGTTAGGACTCATATTTTGGCTAAAAATACTTTTCCAGTGCTTTTATAGAAAGTACAAACAATTCCGGTGACTGATGGATAAATAACGATATTACAAGCTTATAAGGCAGTTGAGACGAAAGTTACTAATGCAACCTCTCAAGTCAACAAAATGGAGAAAGAGCCCACTATGTTAACCTCTTGTACTTATTAGCCCGCACCACACTCACGGCCAGAAGTTAAGCAGGTGAAAGAAATGCTTTCGTTTCCCTGATGTCGACCAGGTGAACTACATGTGGAGACGTAAGAAAATTATTAGTGGGACGTGTTTTCGCAAAGACAAGGAGCTGATGATGTTAGTCAGATGGGTTTTATTTATGGTGTGCCTGCGACTTCGAACAAATGTGGCTGGTTTGTTTTGACTTTGAGCTCGATTTGTGCTGGTGACCTGGAACGATCAGCTGAAGGTAATGTTAATAGAAGTTCTTGATGGCTTCTCAGGGAGAAGAGGATCGCAGCTGCCTGAGAAGAACTGATGGGTAGGTGATGAATCATTGAAAGCAACGAGTTTAAGAAGTGCAGGCGATGGCTGCTCTAAATTTGCAGAGATGAAATCGTATTGGCTGCTGTCATTGTTTCATCACCGAGATGAAGTCAGGTCATGGAAAGGATACAGACGAGGGAAGAAACGAATGTACAAGGATTGTTAATGCAGACCGTGATTACTGCAACAGAAGTAGTGACTTTTGTCTAGTCTACTATGGGAGCTGGGTGTGCCGGTATAAAGAGAAGAGACGAAGTGGTGTTGTCGGTTTCAGCCCGAGATGATCTCGGTTAGTGATGGTGACTTCAAAGGGCATGCATGGAAAGGTCTCGATCAGTACAAGCCTACAACTTTGTGAAGTTTTAAATTGCTATCAGCAGCTTAACAACTCTTTCAAGCCGTGAAGACAGTCGGTGGTGATGACTGAACTTAAAGAGAAATGAGGTATCGGCTCAAATAGGAGTTGGATTGGTTGAGCTGTTTTACCAGTGGAGAAGGCAATGGTGGTTGGCGAGAGATGGGGTTAGTAGCTCAGCTGAGATGTCAATGAAGATGCATGGAAGCAATAAGTTGGGTTCTATCCTATTCCTATCCGTTTCCGATGAATTTGATCCATGGCTGTGTACTCAATGGAGGATAGTCGTTATGAAGCGAAGATGAAGCTGGTGGGTTGTCGATGGTGTGATTTCAAGGGACAGAAATGGAGAGACTTTGGCAACTGAGTGAACAGAAATGTAAGCTGGGTCCGGTTTTGGACGTGGGTACTGAGAATCGACTGGGCCTTAAGCATTTTTACTGCTAGGTCTTATCTGACTCGTGACAGCACTATATGAAACGTGACCGAGAGATAAAGAGGGATGCCGGTTTTGGAGGATCATTTCGGGGTTTGGGTTAATCTCTGTTCGTGACAGAGGGGAGAAGAGGAAGCGATATTGGTTTAATCTTTTAAGAAACCCATAATCATGTTTTGCTAATCTATTTGTAACTAGGGTTTTTATGGTTGAAACTACATGGGTGTTAGGCCATTTTTGATTGAATTGAATTGAATTATGAAGCAATAGACCATTATGATTTGAATTAATCGAATAGTTTTGGTCTCGTTATTTGATAGTTCATGATTGGGTTGAATCCTTTAATGGGTTATACTTAGAAGAGCCAGATTCAATTTGTGAATCAATATTTTAGTTTTGTATGATTTTCTCGCTAATACAATTTGATAGTGCATGCTTGGGTTTGCTATGCTTTTAGTATACTAGTAACATTTGCGATATTATCGTTATAATAGGTGATGTCAATAGAACGAAAGATAAACACATATTCATAATTATGTTTCATTTCAGTAATTGAATAGAAATAGTAGTGGATATCGTGAAACTCTGGTTACCGACTTTTCCTTTGGTATCATTTTATTAGTTTATTTCATTTCAATTCTAAAAATCCAAAAATATTCTTTCTGTTCCTGATTAGATATATTGATTATCAGTGTTTCCACCGCTCCCTGTGGGTTCGACCCGTACTTGCCTCTGTCTACTAGTTAGACACCGTGTGATTGCGGTTATTACATTTAGGGTTCTTCCCGGATCCCATCAATACCAACCTAGGAATGATCAGGGACCCAGATACGGGGAAAGGAGGCCCAATGGACCAATCTTTGAAGATGTGAAACTCCCACGACTTAATACAACTGTGGAAAAAATGTGGGAGGCAATAGTGCTGAAGGAGGAAATCCCGTCCCCACCAAATTTCGGAAAAGATCCCCCACCAGGGTCTCGAAGTCATGAATTTTGTAAGTATCATCGCTTCCATGGACACCAAATAGGTGATTGTAGGAACGTTCGGCGAATTATACTTCGCTTGATGGACCAAGGGAAACTCGCGCATTTCCTAGAGGGTTATGTGCCACCCCCGCCACCTCGTGAGAATCATCCAATATACCGGATCGAGATAGACCTAGGAAGGCAACAATTAAACTGTAATTCGATAATTCACGCGGCAAGAAGTCTCCAAGACTTTCATGAAAATGTGCTTAAAAGAGTTCACAAGAGTGATTTTGAGGGAAACGAAACATTCAGCGTTATGACGAAAGAGCCGCTAGAGGAATGACAGAAGAGGGATATAACCTTCTCGGCTAAGGATGCACCTAATGGGGAAATTTCGCACACAAATCCTCTGGTCGTGACATTGGGATTCGGAAAATATTCCAGATGGGAGAAAGAACAAGCTGAGGAAAGGAGAATTTGGGAAATAGACAGAATCTTAGTTGATCCTAGGAGTTCAGTCGATATCCTCTTTTACCATACCTTTAGGACCATGGGATACAAGGACTCGGATCTTGTACCTTCTACATATAACATATATGGGTTCAATGGGGTAGCGTCTAAGCCGAACGGGGAACTGACCGTGAATATTCTCGATGGAGAACTAGAGACGAAGGTCACAGTCTGTGTCGTAGATGTCGATTCTCCCTACAATGCTCTCATAGGGAGGCCTTGGATACATGGAATAAAAGGAGTGGCGTCGACATATCACCAGGCGATCCGGTTTCCAATACCAAGCAGAATCGGCGAGATAAGAGGAGATCTGAGAGAACCAAAGAATGTATAACAAAAGACGTGAATAACTACGAGGAGAAGTTAAGAAAGAAGATGGAACAAAGGAAGAAAGTCAGCGAAGAAAGAAGAGCCGAACAACTGATGGTATTTAAGACAGAGTCTAGCAAAGAACTGATCGGAATGCGGGAGGATGAGGAGGAAACCAATGAATCAAAAATTCATATCGAGGAAGATAATAACGCAAATCCATAGGAAGGAGGCCAGGTCAATCAAAAATAAGGTGGAAAGGCCAAGAAGGGGAAGGTTGCTGAAGGAAATGAAATGATAAATAATAAAAAGGAAACTCCCACGACAAAGGAGAAGCATATTCCACGAGAAATAGGGAAGATGAATCGGTAAATAGGCAAAAAGGCATAGGGACAAGAGGACGAGAAAAGCGTTGAAATACAAAATTCACAGATTAAATTGAAAGAAAGTCGCGAAGACGAGGAGATGGCCCAGTTAAAGGAAGAACTTTACCAAGAGAGGCGAAGGAAAGAGGATCTGGTCAGGGAACGAATAAGGTTAGAAAGGGAAAATGAGAAGTTGATCATCAGAAATAATCATTTGAAAAGGAATAAGACAGATAGTAATATGCAGGAGGAGAGATATGCTATGGGAGAAGCACGAACTAAAGAAAAACATTACACGCGAAAACGAGAAGGCCTGGGACGAGGTGAGCAAAAGGAGCGAGAAGACTTGAAGAAGGCCATAAAAATAAGCAGAAGAGAATTCAGGGAAAGGGAATACCGAATGCAACAATCAATAGCAGTTACTCGAGGAAGAAACAATATCCCCAAGGTAAACAAATGCTCAAGGAATGAACCGTGCAAGCCAGAAATACCAACGCTTTTCTCGTTAAGGCAAAAGGAGCATGAGAGCTTGCGAAGTCTCGTCGCAAGATGGGAAGCAGTATGCAAAGAATTTAAGGGAAGAATCTCGGAAGAGGAGTTGGTGCGATCGTTCATCTATGCTTTATCAACCGGGAAGCCGTTATTTTCCGCACTATTCAAGATAAGAAATGCAGTACGAATGAAGGAGTTGAAAAATACCAAGCCGAGCACATTCGTATGGAAGAAGAATAAGAAAGATACAATGAGAGAAGATAAATGTATTCGCTTTATTTTGATGATAAAAATGAAACTATCGATGTACTCAATCTTCAAGAGCATAGCAATAAAAATTTGATGGAATATTGATGAAATAAATATTTGCCGAGTGATCAAAGACAGTAAGACCTCAAGATTAGGAGGTAAATAATGAATATGAAATAAAAAGTTTCTATGGAAACTTAAAACCTTCGTCTAAGAAGGCTGGGAACCCACGACATGCACCCTAGTTCGCATGAAAATGCAAGAGGCAAAGACCTAACGCATGTCGTGGAAAACTCTCAGGCAGAATGATAGGGGCAATGATAACACCTATCCGCTGAGGGTCCCTTTTATGATGGCCTTCGGTAAGGGGTGTAGAAATATGACCAAGGCGCCGACGTATTCGGTTGATCTGCGGGTGCCTGGGACGTCTGGAGCGTTACCGGCCATGTCGGTCTGGCAAGTCTTGGCTACGATGCACTTGATCCCAAAGAAACCCTACTTAGGGTGTGACTTTGTAACTCCGAGTCTTATCGGCGAAGAGGATAAGAAGTCACGAAAACAACTGAATGTCGTAATAACCGGATGGGAGGAGAACAACATGCATGTTAGGGTTAACCTCCTTGAAGGGGAACTCAGGGGGAATATAAAGGGATGGCACCCTCCAGATTAGGGAGCCGTGTGACCAAAAAAGACGACAATGTCATGTGGCTTCTATTCATGGGAATAGATATGCTTGTCATATTGTCACAGAAAGAAAACTATATCAAAAATGATAAGGCGAGGTTGATGGATTGCTATTTTCAAAAATAGCAAGCGCCTGAGCCTTCGCCGAAGTAATACCCTTAAAAACAGGGTGAGGCGCAATAAGACCTTAATTAGGAGGCGCAATAATACCTCATAAGCAAGAAATAGACACAACTACTAAACCAACAAAGTTATAAAGAGCATTCTCAGAACGATCTGGTATCGATTGGATAATGCCAACAAGAACAAGAGGCCAGTATATACTTTTATATTTTTTGTTCTTTTGGCATTATCCCCACGAAACTACAAAGCGCTTGAGATACAATCCAAGGTTACAGGGCATGGCAAGAAGGAACCTGAAGCAAAAAACTAAAACCGGGCGAATACTTTAGCAACCAATGCTCCTCACTCTTTTAAATTAGCATTCTCAACCTCATCCTAAAAGCAAAAGGCAGCAAGGATGAGTAAAGAAAGAAAGCCGGAACTGAGGGTGATTTGAAAGGTGAAGGAAGAAACGAAGATGAAAACTCGCAAAATAATAAAAGGCAAGTATATACTTAAAGGATTCACTATTGTTTTGAGAGTTTCCATGGTCAGTATATACTTGAGGCAAATGGAGGAAATCAAATAAACACACGCTTGATAAAACAGAATCATAATATCATGAAATGTGATGATTCCCAAAATAAAGCGTTTGCCCCCCAAGCTTGGGAGCGCCCATAAAAAAATTATTTAATCTGAGACGAGAGAAGACAAAACTAAAACTGCTACTGAGGAATGGCACTATCGATGATGGTTGACTCGGGGATCTCGCCGCCTTCCTCGGTAATGCTAGTAGAAGCTCCCTTGGACCCCTCGTTGTCCTTCGAGGTGTCAACTTTTGGTTCCTCGTCGTCATCAAGGGATAATTCCTCGTTGGTAGGATCATCAGCTTCATCCTGAGGCTTCTCATCATCAGAAAAAATCTCCAAAGGAAAAGAAGGAGGAGGAATCCCATGCTCAGCGCAATAGTCATTGAATAGTGGAACCAAATAGCTCTGAGTATTCTTGCGGGCCGTCTTGGCTACCTTCTTGGAAGAATCAATGATCTCGTCCATGTTATCATTTAGACTCTCAATCTCCTCATTAAGATGAGAAACGTCACCACGACCTTCATCTCTCTCCCTGGTGATACGAAGGACCTGACTCTTGTGACGCTCATATGATTCTGCGAAGATAAGAGAAACTACATTAGAAATAAGGAAGTAAGCCGGGTCAAACAAAGATAATAATACACCTAAAAACTACCTTCCGCCTGAAGGATAATAGTGTTTAAAGTACTCTGACATCAGAGCATAGATGATCGAGCTTGGCGACTTTGAGGTTGGAATATTCAAGTTGAACATATAACTCATGATACATTATATCCCAACCTTCACCATGAGGGGATTTCAAAGTACTCTTGTCAGACTGAATGGCGAGAGCACCTTTTCCACGGAGACTTGCAGGCTTGATCGGAGGAGAGGATTTCGCAGGTTTTGCACGAGAGGAAGTGGCTAATTTATCTTGCAATAGTTTCACCTTTTTCTTCAAACAATCAACCTCCTCGTTTAGACCATCCACAGTGTTCCGAGACCTACGAAGAGTAGATGCGATCTCGATTTTGCTTTTGATCACTCGATCGTAATCTTCCTCCAGTTTCTTATAGTTGGCTATCGACGAAGAATGGAGGCTCCGCGAGGTCGTAAGAGAATTAGAGACCCGTTGAAGCTCTAACTTAAGGCGCAGGTTGTCATTGTGGAGATGGAGGTTCAGTTCCTCGTTACGGGAGCATTCAACTGACAAACGGTCCACTTGCAAGCAAAGACTCTCGGCCTTTTCATTAAGGATGGAGTTCTTAGAAACATAAAAATCATTTTGAGTTGTAAGGTTCACCATCTCAGCGCGAATATCTTCCAGCGAGGAAGAAGCTTCGTCGGCGCTCATTTGACGTTGCATGCATCGAGCTTGACGAAGCATAAAATAATAAAATAATGGAAGCAAAGGCAAGAACAATAGAGGGACTTCCAAGAAAAAAGAACTTACTCAAAAGCTTCTCTATCTTTTGGCCTTGCTTGCGGGAATGATCTTTTTCTTTCTGAAGGTCCTCCGATAAAGCTTTGATTTTAGCTTCATCTTTCCTAGCCATCTCGTGAACAAGCCGAATTTCCACGAGGGTGGTCATGTGACGGTAGACTTCCTGCGAAGCAAACTTGAACTCGAAAAACAGATCTCGGAGACGAAAAGGAAAAAAGCAGAAAAGGCACAAAGAAATCACCTGGTTCATCAAGGCAGAGTGCTGCTGAAGAGACAGATTCTATGAAGCACTCAAAAGCGCAGACGAGTCTTGGAAGAGGAAGTCGTCAAAAACAAAGGCGGACAAAGAATCCAAAGCACGAGATCTCATAGACGGATCTTCTTGAGCCTTGTGGTAGATACTTTGAAGAAATTGCATGTCAAGGTCGAAGAGAGGATTTGACATTACAGGTCGGACAGGTTGCTTTCCCTTCTCGCCAGAGGGACGTACCTCCGGAGAACTCTTAGGATGTCCAACTCCTGGCTGAACAGGGGAATCAGCGACCTTGGAATGGATAACAGAATCAACTTCTTTCAGAGGAGAAAGAGCACTAACTGAAGGGGACTGTTGCTTAGTGCGAACGGGACGACCAAGGGGAGCGGAGGGTTGTATTGCAGCTAAGGCATCCACATCCAGGGTCTTCCGCGGCCTCTTGGATGTACCAGACGGAGGAGCACTCGTCTGCGAAGTCAAAATTTAAAAACTAAAAAGGTTAAAATTTACAAATAAAAGGCGATAAGCATGGTACCTGAGAAGAAGGAGGAGGAGTAGTATGAGAACGTTTCTTGTGACACTTGGTACCCCAGAAGTGAGTAGTTTTCCCCGCGAAGAGGGATGACGTCAGGATGGACAATTATCGCAAAATCGCTAACAACAGACGAAAATGATACCTATTCAGAGGGAGTCTTCTTAGCAACCACTTTCTTATCCTGTCGCGCCTTGGCAAGTCCAGCAGCATGCATCATATACTAAAATGAATTGAGAAACGTAAGCACAATTGATAGTTCCAAATGATACAAATCGTAGTAGGAAAAATCATACCTCGCTAGGAACAATCCAGCGAAGTCTCCAGGGATCACATCCCGCGAGGTAACAATGTCTGGAAAGGGGACCATTGCCAGGAAAACCCTTTTCGTCGTAACCCCAGACGAAGGGACCGCCAACTACTAAAGGAAACCTCGCCCAGTCATCAACAGAGAGACGAAGTTGGGAATCCACATCTAGTAGAAGCTCCTTAATGGGGGGGGGGGGAGAAACCACATTCCTAACAAGCTCAAGCCCCACTCCTGATGCTCCATGGTGCTTGTAAATACAGCTGAATAATTTTCCATGAAAGAGTCTATGTTTAAATCCAAGGAATCAAATTCGTCCGCTGAAGAAGGGATTAACGAGATACCATCGCGAGAACGGACTTTGAACTCGTTGACGATCCGGTAGTTCAGTTCCATCTCTTGGGTAGCAAGAACAACGGGATCTAGGGAAGAATCAACAACTGGAGTTAAGGTTAAACCTAACTCCTGGAGCTCGGCTTGAAATTCCTCGAGAGTTTTAAGTGAAGCAGATGTAGAAACACCTTTAGGAGACATGGTGATGAAGAAAGTAGAGGATTTCGGGAAAATAAGGTAAAAGTAAGAGCAGAGATCAAACAAGAAAAAAGAAGAGATCGGAAGAGGCAGAAAAGAAACTAAAGTAAGGGTGGAGAAGTGTATTTATAGCAAGAAGAAGGGACCGGTAAAACCGGGAAGCGACATGATCGAAGTAAAGGTGACCGATGACGGACGGTTACCCAGGGAACGTGGCCACGTGGAATTATGGGTATGGAGAACGTGACGGTTAAGAAAACTGAAACGGTTCTTATTCCATCCTCGCAGCAACTTGGACAGAATAAGAAAAGGAAAAATGTAGGTACACGAAATAGTATTGCCACGTGTCATACCAAGTAAGGTAATGAAATCCTAGTCAAAGATCCGTGTCAGTGACCTGTCAAATCAGTCAACATCAGAAGGCGAAATACAAATCCCAAGTGCGAGATAACTATCCACCCCGAATAAAGTAGAAGGACCATCAATATACTAAGGCGAAGTCACAAAAAGATTACTTGGCGAAGAAGATAAACCGCGAAATAGGAGCAGTAGGGCGCAAGCAAAAGGACAGGTGTCCCGACAAGACCACGTGAAGTCAGCGAAAGGTGGGGAAAAACTTTATGGAATATGCTCCGGGCGAAGCATAAAGTAACTTAGGCGAGATGATATGAGTTGTATGCTACTAAGGTTTCTTAGGCCTATAAATAGAGACCTTTGGACAATGTAAATGGAGAGATCTTTTGGAGAGGGAAGGGTCTAGCATAGGAGAGAGACAGAGTTAGGGTTTCCTTGTAATTCATAGGCTGGGAGAAGGGATTAAGGTTTCCTTGTAACCCACGAGTGTAACTTGTATTTCGATTGAGATTCATAAATAAGTTTAAGTTCTAGTATTTATTATGTCTTAGATCTTGCATATTCTCCATTTGGGTGTGTTGCTGGATTTCCAGTAATCACAATAAATGCAGTTTTCTAATCTTTCCTCACGCTCCTAGGCGCTAGGCGAGGTTCCTAGTGCCTCGCCTTGCATAGCGCCTAATACAACATAGCATGCTATAAACATAAACTGATCCAAAAACTTGAACTAATTAAATAGAAGATTACCTAATTCGGAATAGTACGAATCAAACTGATTGAACGGAAACCCCAAACCTGCGCGAAACTTTGTTTTATTAACCATGAGATGATGGGAGAGAGGCGACTGAAAATGTAGATTAATGAAACTGCAAATGTGAAAGAAAATATAACTCGAGTATATATAAAGGTTTTCATTGAAGCGGCGTAAACAAAGAGTTGAGACCATTCATCAAAAGTTGTGATTCTGCGAGATGTTGCCAATGACGTATCTTTTCTTGTAAGGATCACATGAGACGCATCCCCTCGGCTTAAACACAATGCAATGCGTCGTCAAACCTTCGATTAACCTATTGATGGATCCACGTGGCTTCCCATATCCACGGGAAATATGAGGATTAATATGGATCCGCCACATCAGCCTCGACATTCTCCTTTATATAAAGAAGTATTAATATATATAAAAGTAAAGTTTTTCATGATGCATATGCAGGAAGATTCGTATATTAATGTTAACATGCATATAGATATAAATTGCATCCCATATACATATATATATGCCGAATACTCTCATCAACTTCCAAAGATATTGGAGGAGATACTGTTAGAATATTCCATAAGACATTAAGTTTGTATTAACATTCCCATGTTTTCTCCCCAATAAGATTGGGACACCTTAGTATTTTCGTTTCTGACTAATTAACAATGGCTACTCTTTCAAAGCTCTTAAATATGTTCATAGTTTTGAACATGATGATATGTATACAACACTTGGTTGTAAGTGGAAGAAGAATTTCTATAGAAGAGGAAGAAGATATTGAGATACAAGAACAACTTAAAATCTTGAACAAACCACCGATCAAAACTATTAAGGTAAGCTCACTGCAAGAAAGGCTAGATATTCTACACCATATATTGCCACATCTTTATAATAGGTGTTGCGAAAGCAAATTTCTAGCCACGGTACTTTTTAGATGCAGCTAAAAGCTATAATTTACTGCTGCAAAATGAAACTTTTGTCACACAACTTTATCAACAATATGAAAAGAGTGTGGCAAAAAAATATAATAAAGATTGAGTGCATCAATAGACATCTTGCTACATAGATTATCGCGAAAGTAGTAGGGGTTTATACCATAGTCATTGGGTGTTGCAATATATTACGTTTTTTGCCGTGGCTGTTTTCTTGAATTTGAAGTAGTGTTTTTGTGTATCTATGAATATATTGATGGATATAATAACGGAGTGTATGGTTTTACAGATGAGTGATGGTGAAATTGTCGACTGCATTGATGAGAATAAGCAACCTGCCTTTGACCATCCTATGCTCAAAAATCATAAGATCCGGGTACGTACTACTACTTACAGCCGTTCACAATATAAAGCTTTTCTTTATTAGTTCTAGTAATTGTCTTGGAAAGACGTTTAAGTATTTCTCTCCTTAAATATGAAGGTGACCTTTATTTTGATTTGTTGGTTGATTGGTGTTCTCTGAGTCGACCAAACAGAAAATCACTTTTGGAACCCGTCAAAGTGAAACATTGTTACTGTTGTAAATTTGTCGCTTTGATTTCCTTTTTATTATCTACTACTGATTTGGATTAATGTATTCTCAGTCGAGGCCTAGCTCTCCTCCAAATGATGCAAACCGTGGAGCATCCTCGTCTTCATCTCGGAAGATGGTTAACTTAAGACGTGTTAAATGCCCGAAAGGAACCGTCCCGATTCGAAGAACCAGTAAAGAAGATTTAATTAGAGCTAAATCTTTCATGGAATCATTTGAGCCAATAAGGCCTATTATTATTAATCCGGACGAGGAAGTAGTGGTGCCTCCGGGGCGGCATGTAATAACCAGCAACTATTTTCCAGATTTTAGTTCTTTCATTCATATACATATAGGTAGCAGCATACCACAACCGTCCGCAAACTGATTCGCAAGTACATGAACAATTTTATGGAATAAAGGGCAACATCACGGTAGAGAATCTGTCTTTGGGACTTGATCAATTTAGCGCATCTCAATTGTGGATTGAATCTGGACCTCAAGATGATCCCAGTGCGATACAGGCCGGATCGGTGGGATTATATGATCATCTTAGATCGCTTCCAGTCAGGATTGCTTACTTTCAGTTTTTACTATATTTTACGGCTTCTTGTGGACTTAGTTCTGGGATTTGATTAGGTGTCGCCAACATTATTTGGAGATAATAAGACTCATGTTTTCGGGTATTGATGGGTAAGTCTTCAAGATATACCTCATGGAGTTATACAATTTTTTTTTATTTTTTTTTTTGCTAGCTACCGTTAAGTATTTTTGAATTAGAGACTTTAAAATCTGACATTAATTGTATTCACCAAATAGGCATCAAATAAAGGATGCCTAAATATCCGATGCACAGGACCAGGATTCGTGCAAACACACCAAGACTATATTATCTTGGGGAAGCTATAGAACCCGCATCTCAATATGATAGGGAGCAGCACTATTTTGGAGCTTATATCCACCAGGTATCGCGGGAATAATGGTACATTTTTAGTAGTGAATGATGAACTAGCTAGATGAGATCTCATTTTTAACAGCATTTTCTGTCATTGTTTTAAAAATGGTGGGATATTTGATATAAATGTTGGTTGTATTAATTAGGATGGCGGAACTGGGGACTGGTGGTTTACTATGTACGGGGATATAAACGCAGACTTCGGCTATTGGCCAAGGGAGGTGGTTCCTTACTTAGGTACTGGTGCTACAAAAATATCATGGGGAGGGTTAGTTCAAAATACCCCACATGAAATAAGCCCGCCCATGGGAAATGGACACTTTCTGGATGGCGACTTCAAAAAGGTTGCAGCAATATATGACATGCATTTCATGGATGAGGACCATAACCTCACAACGCCGCACGTATGGAAGGATTTCAGAATAAGAGATCACAGAGAAGACTGTTATAGACTAACCCGCAACAACTATGATGATGATCACGGGTTTAGCGTATTCTTTGGCGGACCTGGAGGGAATTGTGACTAAATCATGCATTATTTCGACTTCACAGTAGTAGAACGAAGAAGTTTTATTCTTGTTGTTATTGATATTCTTAACTAATAAACTACCACGGTATGTGTTCTTGATATATATGCTCTTAGCTTGATATATATTGTACGACTCCAAGGTTTTGATAACTATTGAATTTGCGCATGTTAGAATAAGGGGAAAGAAAAAGAGGCTTTCTATACTGATCGAGCAATTTAACTGGGTTAAATCGTCTTTAACGTTTTTCACTAATACTTTCATCCATGCATAATCTAACATGAGGTTAAAGTAGAATTCATTTTGTCTTTGTTATCATCGGCCTTAGTTATCAAACAAATAAAAGTGCAGTAGAATTCATTAGATCTTCTCTAATAATGCTCCAAGTGAGAGATGACTTCCAGCACTTCTTTTTCCTCCATAAAGAGATAACGAACTTTTTTTTTTTTGCTTCTTCTTCAATCGAAGTCTTGAAAGTAAATTCTCCATTAATTCAGCTCTGGATTGTCACTTTTGATGGAGAATACGAGCCACATCCTTATGATTGCTTGCAAGAGTTTTTGCTTCCGTGCAACTCCTAGAGAGAGCCACTTCTTCTTTAACAAGATTTGGAATCTAGGCCTTGAACTTTCTTAAGAAAGGCTTTAGACTTTGGAGCTTCTTTACAAAGATAAACCTTTTAGTGATATCTTCTAAAAACTCAAAACGGGATTAAAGAAAACTTTTGTGTGCCGCCATAAAGCGGTGCGTGATCTGAAAACTTTTGTGTGCCGCCATAAACTTTTGCTCCAACTGACACCTGTTGCCCCGTGGGAGAGAAGAAAACTATCACCAGCCTAGTGAGAGTAGTATTACGAAAAGGTTAAAATTGTTTCTCCATTTTTTGCCGTGTAAATATTTGTCAAGAGAGATGATTTTTCTTCCTAGATGGAACGAGAAACAATAGGTCGACCGACAACTGCCCACCGAATTTCATCCCGTGTCTAATAGAAACAGGCCCACACTTGTCCACTTCCTATCCCAACGCTGAGAAGCTTTAATCTCGTCTATCCATTTTACTTTGGGGCATTTTGCGGGAGGAATGGTCTGTAAATGTAGTATATTTCGGATGGAACACCCTAAAATCACCCGACTTGTTACATATCCTCGTTTAATATTGGGGTCATTTACACATATGTCCCATTTTCTTAAGTTGTTTACAAAATAATCTCGTTTTTTTTTAAACTTACAAAGTAGTTCCGTTACAAAGATTTCCATCCAGTTACAAGTTAACTGGTGTTAACTGACATGTGGCAGATTTAGGGTGACCTGAGATGCCCAATATACCCTTCAGTTAAACTTGTTTCCTCGTTTCTTCAGGAGGATCTCATCGACAAACTTTGTCTTCGTCACCTGTTAGAAGCCAGACAGAAAAATCATAAAATCGTCAAAATAGAGCAAGGAAAGCTAACGACACTAACACTACCATTTATTGATAACATTGAATCAAAGATCCAATACACAAAACATCCAAAAACAATATCTCTGGGAGATAGCTAATATCCAAACAAAGTAAAAGCTAAACTAAAACATAACCAAATAAACAAAGCAAATGCAGGAAGTTTTATAGGTCTCACTTGAAAGCAAACAAAAGACATCCTAACCAAAACTAGCTTCAAGTAAATCTTGAGAGAACACTACTGCTGAGTCGTAGCTTTTCTTGGCTTCTTCGTTGCAGGCATAGAACCACCAGCACTTCCAGCTTGTGATGATGATTGGGATTGAAACGTCAGTCCACCTTCTTCAGATGTAGACCTCTTTCTCTTTGGATTAGAGTCAATTGCACCACCAGGACAAGTTGTCTTGTTGTGACTAGGAAGCTTGCATTTGCTGCAGCACCTGACTTTCTTCTCGGATAGGGTCTCATTATATGCCTTCCTTCTGTTCTTCCTAGGCCTGCCTGGTTTCCTAATGAGTAATGGAGGAACAATAGTTGTTCTTGGCTGTATAAGAGAAGAACAGAGAAAGTTAATATTGCGTAAAGAAATCAACAAACTAGTAAGTAATAGGTGTACAATAATCTTCCCAAGTAATAGACATAGCAAAAAAAACAAAGAATGAATGAAAATACTAAAAATGATTACTTAGCCGCCGCAAAGATTAAACATCCTAATATCTATATTATATATGTTACTGCAGGGTCTGGAATCCAACTTCCAAGCACTAAAATCCATTAAGTAGCTAGGTACAAGATTCTTACAAGAATTGGGTTTAGATATTTCACAGAGTACTTTGAATTTATGTATCATAATTGTACTTTAAGTAGATACACACAGATATTTAAGGTAAACCTAATAATGTAATGTAGAAGATTGTCTAAGTTCATAGTGCGCACATAAATCAGATCCAATTAAAGACAAGTAAACATGAATAATTGAGAGTTAGGAAAAAACCTCATCCCAGTCCTCAGTCCCTTCCAATGGTACCATATATCCACTGAGTAGTATCTGGCACAATACCTATAAAAATGCACACAAGAAAAACAAACAAGTTTAACATTTCACATATTGGTAACAAAGAAAGAATCATGGTTAAAACTACATGTGTTATGCACACTTACTCAATCCAATTGGGTCTGATTTGCTACAGAGCATAGACAGCGTGTTGACAGGGGAAACCCCTCAGCTGCCATTGCATGCAGCTGCAAGTATGTTTCTCAAGGTCAACATTGAATGTTGTATTATGTATGCTTGTGACTTCATAAATCTTGCCAGCAACCGCTCCTTCTACCTTATATTCCCATGTTTTCTTAAACATCTTCTTCAGTAATTTTTTGGCATTAGGAACCAAATCCCCATAATCCCATCCATCACAAGCATTTCTTCTCTTATAAAACAGCCCCATCACCAGCTGTCCATACATCAAAATTAGCTTGCAGACAGGTTTCTCCCTAATGTTGTTTATCATGTTATTGAAACTTTCATAAAAGTTGTTACTCAAGTGTTCACAAGCGTTCTTGTGGTCAAAAAAGGCCCTGCACCATCTTTTAGGATCCTCTCCCATCAAATACTCACAAGCACTAACATTCTCTGACATCATACTATCCATGTGTGCCTACAGTTGAAACATATTAAGTATTACAAGAATTTTACTTTCTAAGAATAAAAAATATCACTCATTTCATTTACGGACTAACACAAACCTGAAAGTGTTTAGGCTTATAAGCTCTAGCAGCATTCCAGAAAAGTGTGTGCAGTTAAGATTCCTTGTAGTGCGTTTTGAAGTTTGCATAATGTGCCTGCCATGAATTAGAGGGTTAGTATAGACATACTTTATGTATTTTGTAACAATAAAATGATAAAGTTGGAGGTTAGTTTGTAACCTGAAGCAGAACCTATGTGGTGAAGTAGGGAACAACTTTTGGACAGCGTCTCTCAGACCCTTCTGTCTATCAGATATGAAGTTGATTGGCTCAACGGGATGATCAGCCAATCTAGGCTTGAGATTATTCAAGAACAAGAACCAGTTCTCTGCACACTCGTTTCTACATTCCATGATACCCAGAGGAACCAATCCATTTTTCCCATCAAGAGCAGTGGCAGATAGTAGGCAGCCACCATACTTTCCCTTCAGGTGACATCCATCCAACCCAACTACATTTCTACAACCATTTATAAAAACCCTCATAGGGGCATCAAAATATATGGTCACAGATTCAAAACGATTGTCTTTGCACGAAGAAACAAGGAAAGTTTAAAAACTAGAACTCAAACTAATCAATTTTACGAACAATTAAAGAATTGATATTACCTTCTGTAAGCGAAAGTAGCAATTGATCCGGGAATAGTCCTTTTGATCATTTCACACAGACGTGGTATGAGTCTAAAACTCTCATCAAAGATTCCGTTTATCCTCTCCAACACATTGTTTCTAGCCTTCCATGCAACGTGATACGGGATCAAGGTGTTGTGGCTTGTCCAAAACACGGCAGCAATCTCATAAGGTTTGGGTACGGTCTTGCCATGCGACTCCCTTAGCTTGTTGATCACATGTTGAGCTACAAATTCAGGATTTGCACATGATATCCTGCCATATGGATCCCCAATACAAGTATGGTGCAAGTGAAAATCTCTTATGCTCCAAGTCGCCTCACCAGGGATCCTCCTTGAAGATATATACCACAGACATAGAATGGGATCTCCAAAGCCTTTGCACACATCCTTGACTCTAATATTATCACTCTTCGTCAACCTGTATACTGTCCTAGTAGATACACAATATTTTCTGAGATGTTTCTTAAAAGCGGTCTTGTCAGGAAATTCCATCCCCTCCTCAATTCTGTCATCAGCTACAACTTGTATCTCATGTTCTGGTTCAGGGAATAACTCAGGATCCACTAAATCAGCAGCAGCAAGGAAATCTTCAAAATCACTGTCATCAAACCACTGTTGCCCGTTATCAACACTCCTTACAGGCACATTATTAACATTTCTGTAAGGACCATTATCAACCACTCTAACTTCATGATTAGGTAATGTCCTATCAATCATTTCAGGATCATAATCATCTTCTGATCTGTTACCAATTTCCTATATTTTACCCTCTTCATTCTCAAAATCAATAAGTGGTTCCTTAAATTCCTTGACAGCCGCATCACATGACAACCAACAAGAAAAAAGTAAACCACACGTCAAGTATCGTAATGAACAAATTAAAGTTTCAACGAAAAACTGAGACTACCTTCAACTTCATCATCTGTCTCCAACAATTGGTCATAATGATCATCTACATGTTCAGACACACACAAAAGTCCACATTAACATCAAGCCGTAAACATAACATTTTTAATGAAATCTGAAACTACAAAATATAAAAATTACCTTCATCCGCTTCCTCGCTACCCTCACAACTGTTCCTTTTTATACTAAAATTGTGTAAAAATTCCTTCCAGTCTGTATCATCTTCACCCTCACTGTATATGAGTGGTTGGCTCCATGGTTGGTCTTCAGGATGGCAGTCATCTCCATTAAGATTTTCAAGGTGAAACACTGGTTCCTTGGTAGCATTGACTGCTTCTTCAACAATATCTACTTTATCCGAGGCTGACTTCCAGAATTCAGTACCAAATGAATCATCATCTAGATTCACAATGACCTGACTTCCACCAGGGTTGATGTTGTCAGCAACATTTGGTTGAGTAGCCTGTGTCGATTCCTCTACATGTTTCTCAAATACAGAACCATCTTAGCTAAACTAATTCCAACCATTTTCTTAGCTTTTTCAATTAACCTTGGGCTTTTCCTGGGAGATAAAGTTGGCCTTGGCCCTTTCTGAGGTGTAGATACCATGTTACATAATAAAAGGGGTATTATCAGTAACATATATTCATCATATGCTAAATAAAAAACCTATTTTATGGCATGGTTAAGCACAACAAAATATGATCCCTTACACAATAGGGGCTATCAGCTAATAGAGAAAAATCATCTTTCACTAGCATACTATGACAAATAAGATAAATCACCTGTCATTTTCTTTGTCCTGTTTCCAAGTATTTGCAACCATATGTCCAGAATTAGGTCCCATGTAACTGCAAGAGAACAAAAATAATAAGTCACTAGCATTCAAAATAAGTTGTAACAGATTTGCACTAGAAAATTCACACACAAAATGCCAAAGAACTCTCCTAAACAGATACATATATGATCAGTAGACTTTCTCAAATATCTGTATGTATCAGTTAAATATTTCAAGCCACGCAACAAAAAGAATAGATTCGATTCAGAAACTCATTAATCAAGTGACATATATCCCTTCCGCTATAAGCATACGAATCTCAGAATATAACTTCTCAATGAAAATTATTTCTTTGAACCTTTCCGAAAATTAGACAATTCTTTAAAGAGTATTTTGGACCAAACTACTAAAACATAGTACACATATAACAAACAGGCTATGCACATGGCACTCATAGACATCCCCAAACAAAGATTAAGTGTAACCAGAATTCTCTTATGACCCTTATATACAAACATAATTGACTGTATGAAATTATTTCTTTTTCTGTGAAAAACCAATACAACAAAATACGACAGCCCTTGCAAGAGGATCATCTTATCTGTGTACATGCTTTTTTGGAGAATGGACAAATGAAGGTTATCACACCATTATTTACAAAAGAAGTAGATAAAAAAAAAGCTATCAAGCACAGCTTCTAGACATGATCACATTTCTGCATCCTCTGAATTTTAGTTTTAATTCAAAAACACAAACTGAGCCACAAAGGCATATTATCCATACAAAACCACCAAAGTACCATTAATAGACCAATTCAGTAACAAAATTCATGTAACGTTCAGCAACATAACACTTAACATTTCATAAACTACTATAAATATCTAATTGTGATTATCCCTAAATCGAAAACCCTAATTTTAAAGTAGATTTGAAAAGCTAAATTGAAAAAATTGAAAACCCTAATTTGAACCAGTAAGAAAGCCCTAAATCGAAAACCAAAAATTCATAATAACAAAGATGAAAAACATAGATAATGAAAACATACCTTTTAGTATATGCAGCAGAGTTCTTGTTCAGTAACTCTTCATCAACCATTATCTTCTTCCCCATTTCTTCAAAATACAGAAATCACTCGCTTAAAATTACTTAGGTTTTCTCAATAAACTGCACTCTTATCAACTGGTTTATGGATAGAAACAAACTTAGACCTTGATTCTTTATATACTGATAGAGTAACAGAATTATGAGAAAAACCCTAACTAATTTCTGGCGGGAAATATCTTGATAAGGATACATCAGATGCAGTTGTTTGGGATATATCCTAAATTCATGCACGTAATCTTCCCAAACCATATCTTTCTCACCACTCTCCCGCCATCTTCTCTAACAACGAGATCTTACATCTGATACTAACCTATTCGATGGAGTTGAAACGAAAAAGAAAGGCTATATGCGTCTTTTCCCATTATAAGATATTAACACTTGGACTAACACCTGGACTTTCAATTGACAACACAACTAGGTCCCACTTATCTAACAGTTTTGACTGTTTACTTTAAACGGCATGATAGATTTAATAGTCTCGAAAAAAACGGGGCAAGAATGTGTATCGGCCCATATCTTTGGGATAGAAATGACTAATTCCCTTAATAATTCCCCCCAAGAAACAATTAGGGGCCCTAGATTTTTACCCCCACCCATGGGAGGTGGATAAGGGGTGACTAAAAGACTAGATTACCCCAACCTTTAGGATTGTGACAATATATATTATTTAATTATTAATTATTTTTTAAGATTATAATTTTTATTTTATTAATAATTCTGTTTGAAAAAACTATGTTTTTGACAATTTTTAATAAACTTTTTTATACCTATTTTTGCAGTTTTCTTTTTTTTTAAGGGATTTTAATTCCATTAAAAAATTATTCTTGATCATAAATTCGAGTCGCCAAAATTCTAAATTTTAACAATGAGCACTCTTGTAAATTTTAAAACCGTAAAAGTCGTCAGGGTTCAAATTTATAGACAATATATAACGACTCAACCAAATCGTCATAGTATAAATTTATTTATCAAAACGACTCTACATGAAAAAATTAGAGTCGTAATTTCCTTTAGTTTTAACCATAACAATTCTTGTCAATTTTGAAACAGAATTAGACTTCTATAAATGTTATTACAGTCGTTATAATTCAATATATTAATCATAACGATTCTTATAAATTTCAAAATTGATATTCATCATGAAAAGTAATCGCTTTTTAATTTATAGAAGATGACGACTCTTTAAAGTCGTCATTGTATGGATTTAAAGAGTGAGGATTTTTCATAATAATTTGCTGACAGGATGAAGAGTAGTCACGGTCGTAATTCAATACCGTGACGACTTTTCATGTAAATCTGGGAAATAATAATAATTTTTTTGAAAAAAAGGAATTACAAAAATAAAAAATATAAAAAAAATTATTAAGACCTAATTAAGTTAGATTAACGCATCGCTGATTAAAGAAGGGAAGATTAGCCATTACATAAAATATTTGGATAAGGGATTTTCAAAATTAGGTTTGGTGACCTTTTTTGTCCACTAGTGGGAGGCTCCTAATTATTTCGTGGGGCCCCAATAAACGAGGTTACATATTGTAGTATTTTCGAGTGTTTGTCTGAAATGAAATCAAATTGAGCTGAATCCAAAACTTGAAAATCTGAATCGCACTGTATTTAGACCACCGACCAACACACCTAAAAACCCAGACTCATTTTTACTGTGAAACCCACTTGTGGAAAAAATCACACGCGCACCCAAAATTGCCGTGCAAATTATGCCGACACCCAGAGTTTTCAAAATTACGTTTCTTTTTTGCTTTATTTCTCAGTTTGGCCTCGCTTATTGTGAGAGATTGGGAGCTGGGAGATTCAGTTTTGAGATATTGAGAGTTGAGAGATTGAGAAGGAATAAAGTCGGAGCTGGAGCTGAGAAATTGAATTATCGAGAGCTGAGAAGGAGGTGATTGACAAATTGAAATTTACTCAGCAAAGATAATCTGAAATTCAAACTTCATGTTGGTTCATTTTCATTCTAATCTTGATTCTGATTTTGTTTAATCTTGATTCGATTCTAGGTTTTAGTTTATGTGGAATTAGGATCTATTATTTTAGGTTTTCGAAGCTTAATTTAGGTTATCAAAGAGTTTTTTAGATTTTTTAAGCTTGTTTTTGAATTTTTGTTTATCTTCTAGGTATTGAAATTGTTACGATCAATGTAGATCTTTTCTATTCAATCTTTTTGTTCTGATTTCATGTTCAGATGTTTATATACCAATTTCTGCTTCTGTTCTAGTCGATTTTTTATTTATTTTGTTTTCCAGTTGGTTTATGATCTGTTTTGTATTACGTTAATGTAGATGTTATTGATTTTGATATCTAGTTGATTTCTGATCTGATTATGGTTAATGTAGATTGTCTTTCCTGTTGTTGATTTGATCTTTTAATTTTGAGTAAGAATTTTTGTGAAGTAATATGTAGGATAGATATGTTTGATTTTGTTTTTCTCTTTGTGTTTTTGCTGGGTGAAATTCCTGTTGTTAGTGCACTAGCTGTAATTCACTACTTCAGTGACTTCTTAGCATATCATGTTGATGTTAACACAACTATGGAGAATTTGAAGACATCCGTTTGCCAGAAGTGGACTCGTTTATTACCTCGTCATGTCAGATTTTCCTTTAATGATGGAAGCTAGTTTGTAGGGATTGATTCTGATGTTCTGCTTCAGTGTTTTGTATCTCGTTATCGCTGTAAAGGTCAGAAGAGCTTTGATTTACTTGTTGAAGTTGGTTGCAATTCTTCCAGCAGTCGTAGTAGAGCTTCAAGTAGTCGTGTAATATAACCTGAACTCGAAGAAGCTGTATATGGTGAATTTCCTTGAAGATGGTTATGTTCCTGTTAACAAGGTTCTTAGGACTGAGGGTTGGGATAAATTACTTGGTGAATTTGGTAAAGTTTTTTTTGGAGGTGTAGCAGAGGTACGTACTGCAGTGAAGACATACGAGCTAAAGTCTCGGTATGTTCTTCTATATACTAAGAATGAACCTGGCAGGTTTTATGCAAAATGCTCAAAAAAATGGCCCTTGAGAGTATAAGGTTTGTGTTTTTGATGTTGAAAACAAGATGCTTAAGGTTAAGAAATATGTTAGCAGTTATCACTGTGTTGTGGGATGTCAAAGGATTTTCCACATGCTCAACAGTGAATTTGTTTCTAGTCTCATCAAGGATGAAATCAGAAGTGATCCGAGTTTCAAAGCTTCTGATTTGAAAAAAAAATTTAAATCTAGCTATTGAATCAATGTGAAATATTACCAAGATTACAATGGAAGAGAGAAAGGACATGAGGATATATTTGGTGATGATGCCATGTCATATTCGCATCTGGTATGGTATGTAGATGCCATTCGCAGCACAAATCCTGGGAGTTGGATTGATTTTCAAGTTCAAATGGATGAAACTGAATTGAACGATGAGAGTTCAACTGATTTAGAATTTCAAACACCTTCAAATATGTTTGTGCATCTTTTTATTACTTTCGAGACATGTATCCATGGTTACCGTTACCTTCGTCCCATGATTTATGTTCAACCTTTAACACAGGGAGATTTAAAGAATGCCTCATGGATGCAACTGGTATCAATGCTGAAAATGGTAATTTTTCAGACACTAGCTTTCACTTTTCTAGATAATGCATCCTTTATATATACGTGCATAATGTATATTGTATTATTTATTTCGGCTTCATAATGTCTTATGTATTTTTTTGTTTAGATGCATAATATATTATACATTATTGTTTTCACTTTTCTGATTATGCATCCTTTTTATGCACGTGCATAATGTCATATGTAACATTTTGTTTAAATGCTTAAGACATTATACATTATTTTTGTTTTAGCTGCATAATGTATTATGCATTATTGTTTTCACTTTTTTGATTGTGGATTATTTTTATGTAAGTGCATATTGTCTTATGCATTATTTTGTTTAGATGCATAAGACATTATGCATTATTCTGTTTTAGCTGCACAATACATCATGTAGACGTTGGCTTGATTTTATATTTTTTTAAGTCCTGAAACATGTTTTCTTCTATGCAGGGTTCTTTCCATTAGCCATGGCCCTAGTACCTGGTGAGGATAATGAAAACTGGGAATGGTTTATGAGGAATTTGAGTAATGTTCTCGATCATGATCAAAGGCCAGTCACATTTTTATGTGATCGTGCGTAAGGATTAAAGAGAACAATCCCAGTTAATTTTCCTGGAGCCTTCCACAGTTTCTGTTTTTATCATCTTAAGAAGAACTTACATATTAATGCTTCTGAAGAAAGGTATGGTGTCGTTCTTGATGCATTTCAAGCTGCTACATATGCTCTTAGTCCCGAAGATTTCCAAACTTCCATCGGTACAATTAGGGGTCTCGATTGTGGTTAAGTTGCAGACTATATTGAAGATATCCATCCCAAGAAGTACTGGTTATACAGTCCGATGCTCATGTTTATGAAGTGGAGGGAGGGGAGAGTTCCCATAGTGTTAACCTTGAGGCAAAGACATGTGCCTGTCAGAGGTGGTGCGTCTATGGGTTTCCAGGTGTGCATGCTTTTGCTTCTATAACAATGTTTGGTTCTAATCCGTATGATTTTTTTGAACCTTATTTCACTACTTCATACTTCAATAATGCCTACATCCATGCCATTCATCATATTCCGAACTACAACATGCCTGAATTTTATGAAGGTAATGACCTTTTCGATGTACCTAAAGCTAGGAGGCCGCCGGGGAGACCACCAGTTAACAGACATTTGAGAAGTTATGAGAAGCCTCCCAGGAGAGCTATGAGTTGTGGTAATTATTGTGAGATTGGTCATCACAACAAGCAATCTAGTACAAAGCCTACCTGTTATAAGAAGCCGCCGAAGCGGACTAAAGGAAGTTAAGGGAGAGCAATTAGCTTGTTGGTTTCTTCAGATTATTACTTTTACATTTGAACCTAATTCATTTTCATTCGCAGTATTTTTCAATTGTATCACTTTTTCTTTAATTAGTTTTTGTATTGGTTTTTATGAACAAGTACTTCTTTTTTTACTGTGTGTTTTTTTCGCTTCTACAGATATTGTTATTCATTTTTATTTTTTAATGCATAATTTATTATGCATTAGTTTTGAAGATGCATAATTGGTTATGCATTATTTTTGAAAGTGCATAATGGGTTATGCATTCGTTGGCATTGTAAAATAAGATTGCAGCAAATAGAAGCACTGAAAATAATGCATAGCTACTGACTGAAGTTAATACATAAGACAAGGATCATACCAACATATTACACATAGCTACTGACTGAAGTTAAGCTTTACACCAACCACTTCATTTTCACTTCCAAGTTAAACTGCTCAACCTATCAACACATAGGTTGTTAAAACAAAGTTACTTTTGAACCTTTCTACTATGCACAACATTAGGAACAAGGTCTTGTACTGCATCAAAGATGTATTCGTTGGAATTTATCCCCCAACTGTTAGGACCATCATTCAGCATTTTCAATACCAAACTTACTCTCTACTTGTTGGCTTTTGCTACTGAATTCTTCTTTTACAAACTTTTGTCATTTGTTTTTAACTTCAACCTTCATACTCATCTTCATATAGTAGTAGACAAATACGAGGCAGTTAGGGTGATGACCTTGTTCAACAATGTTCGTAGGGACATTAATATCCATGTATACAAGTTTTCCCCTGTTTATATCCACGAAATCTGGTGATAGCTTCAGTTTGTCATATCTTTCGATCAAATAAGGCATACAAGCATTTGCCGTTACAAAAAGCTTGATTCTTGCATTTAATTTTATACCTCGAAGTCATACTCCAACAATGACCAATGTGTATCGACAGTTTTTTCCTTTTTCATATAGTTCATTGGAATTAAGATTCTCTCAACTGTAATAGGGATATTCAAGATGAATTGTTTAACAAATTTGATAATCCCATCTTTGTCCTTGTTTCTAACAAAGAACTGCAACAGAAATATGTTTAGGAAAAAAAAGTTAGTGGATGCATTTGAAAGGCTGCACAAAAAGGTGTAAAAACCAATAAAAAATAACTTGTTATTTAGTTAAAATTTAGGTGCATATATAACATGCTATGCTGAGGAAATAATATGGGCATAACAAGTTATGCATTGATGATTAACTTGTCATTCATAAAAAGTAGTTATGATGATAGTTGAAGTAACATGTAACTTATCCAAGCATCTGGCCTCATGAATGCAGACTCCACATACTTCTGTTTCCAACTCACATTATTCTCTTCATTTTTTCTCTTTTTGAACAACATGTAATTGTAGAAGCGAATTACCAGTTCTTCCAGGTATTCATTGTTCATTAGCTGCTTTATTACATCTCCGTGAATCCGAATATCTCATTAGTACGGGTCTTCTCCATCTCTGATCCTCCTAGCCGCATTTCTGCAGAAGACATAACATAACCATAAATAATATTTTTTAAGTTACAACAAATGTATCCACCAATAAGAAAAGAAAATGTACCCACAAACTGTATTTTTTTAAGAAGTATAACTTGTTATGCATGGATTTTTTCTAAAGCATAATTTGTTATGCACTTATTTTTAGGAAGCATAACCTATAATGCATTTAAGTATGTCTACAGTACTTGCATGGAGTCAAGTTGTATCGTATCTTTGTAATCTTGAAAGCATTGTATTGTTCTAGTGGAGGTAATTTGGTAAACGTCTTGCCAACAGAAGTACAAGGATTTCCTTCTTCAACTTTATTCTCAACGGGTTTGTGTTTTTTCCATAGGTCACAATCTTTGAGGAATTAATAAACTTGTTGTCCTTTCATTATCTATTTTCTTTGCCTTGATTCTTCTTATCTTGCTTCCCACTTGCACCTCCTGGTTCCTATCCTCTTCTGTTTGGGTGGATTTTCCCTTCACTTTTGGGTATTTCTTCACAGTTCCATTATTCGAAAATTCTTTTCTTGATACAAATTTTCCTCCACTAGTGGAAAAGGGGGTTTCTATGAATCACGTCCCCGACACTCAATGGCAGTCAGTAGACCATGGACCAGTCAAACCAATCACTGATATAAAAAAATATCAGGAGTACATTCCAGAGTGCCTAAGTTGGTCATTGTATGAAATTTTTTATTATTATTTAATTCCTCACTTACCTACCCACACTGTGATCAGTGAACCTAGCTTTTGCCATCGTTCAATTCTCTAGGCGCCCATTATCCTTATCCCTTCATCTTCACATCTCTATTTTATTTCTCTCTCAATCTCTCACCTCGACTCGTCTGTTTTTTTTTTCTTCGCAGTAATACTTCACCCCTTTCTTTTTCTCTCTGCAAGTTTACATAATTGTTCTCTCAACCGAGCTCTAAATTGTTTCAATCATATCACTTGAAAAAGAAAATTCAATTAAAAGTAAATTTCGTAAAACCCTAATTTTTTCTTCAGCTCTAGTATGTTGTATGGGTTTGAAGGTTCAATATGAACAGGTAAGAACAACCATTTTCTTCTCTATTTCTCCAGATCCGTCTGTATTATGTTTGATTGAATGCTATTTTCCTCAATCTAAACTCACCTCAACCATTTTCTTTGAAAATCTAATTTCGCCCCTTTCTCTTTTTATTCTTTGTGATTTGGTTTGTAGGGTTTTAAAATTTCTTCTGATTTTTGTCGTAGGAATTATTATAAGAGCAATTATCATCCTCACTTGGACTTCTCAACATTTTTAGGTATAACTACTACACCATCTTTATCTGATTGGATTTTTCTTCATTGTCAAAGTTATTCATCTGGTGTTGATATGTTATTATGGATGTATCCAAGGCTCATATTTCAAATGTTTACTGAATTTTTTCCGTTCGTGTTATGGAGGTACAAATCCCCTGAAATTTTTGTACCAGTTCACTAAGGTGTGATAAACAAAAGGGTTCATATAAGATGCAAGTCTACTAACTCTGTTGAAGAAATCTAAGGTTTGGTTTTCAACTTTTCTGCTCCTTTTTATTTAGGGGTTTTCCTGAATTGAAGAAGGTTTCACATTAATGTTTATGCTACTAGTTTCTTTGTAAGTTGTTGCTATTGTTGTGTTTAGAGCATATAGAATTTGATTGGATATGATACAATAGGATTGTTTCTTTTAATCACATAGTAGTCTTACTTCTTTCATGTTTTTACTCCTATCAACAAGCTATGGAAGGCTCCCCTGCTTGTGATTTGTTGTAGTATGGAGTGGGTAGTAAAGGTGGTGGATTTCCCCTGGAGTTATAGCTACAGGGGGTTATATGTACTCAAATTGGTAGTCTATATTTTGATTTGTGAAGTTGTACTGAAATATGATTTTTCAATTTTTATGCTGGTTAACAACAGCTCTGGACAAGCTCAGGGACCTAGAGGAGGAGGAGGAGGAGGAGGAGGAGGAGGAGGAGTAGGGACGCAGACACTAATAACCAACGATTCCCTAGCCTATATCAAAGATGTAAAGGACATGTTTCAGGATAGGAAAGACAAATATGATGAGTTCTTGGAAGTTATGTAAGATTTGAAGGCTCAAAGGTCTGATTGTCTTTACGTATACTTGTTTTAAATTCCACAAAATTCATTCTTGGGGTGTTTTATGGGCGAAAATTTACTATTTTCCTTTCGTTATTGTTTATTGCTTTCAGAATTGACACAACATGGGCTATAGCTAGGGGGAGGATTTTTTTAAAGAGCATTGAAACCTTATTTTGGGTTTCAGTACCTTTTTTACCTGAAAGTTATGAGATAACCCTCCCACTTGAGGACGAGCAACAACCTAAGAAACTTGTAGAATTTGATGAAGCCATTAACTTCGTTAACGAAATAAAGGTAACAAATTTGAAGTTCGTTGATTTTTGTAGATCGTTTTAGTTTTGATCAGGGGTTTTTCATCTAAACTGTTTTTTTTTTATTTCCAGACAAAATTCAAAGATAATGACCAGGTTTACAAATCTTTCCTAGATACATTGAATCTGTACCGGAAAGAAAACAAGTCCATCGCTGATGTTTATGCCTAGGCAGTTGTTTGTAGTCTTTGTTCAGTCAAGTTGATGTGTCTGGAAACCGAAAGGCAGTTGTCATCCACGATCCCTATAGACTATGAAAAGGCTTCAAGAAAATTCATGTGAGGCTTGTGAAAGAGCTTGAAAATAAGTTCAGTTGAAAGGTGTGTTGCCTATCTTATTTCTTTTGTTAATCGCTCTACAAAATGAAAAGTAATTCTATAAAAAAAATACTACTTAGATATGAAGGTGTGAAAGACCAATATATGAAAAAGATTGATAACTTACATTTCTTTTTTTTAGGATGTGATTCTTATTGCTACCGGGAGAATATTGAGCACCCCCCCCCCACCCCCCCCCCCCCCCCCCCCCCCCCCCTCCTCCTAAGAAGGGTGCTGCAGTTCAAAGAGCTTGCAGAGTAGCTTTATTTGGTGCAATCTTACCTAGTCTAGTTATACTTGAACCCTGGCCTCCATTTACTTTTGACATATCTATAGTATTATTTATTGAGATTTTCATTAGTTGAATGCGACATACTGAAAAGTCCTATATGTAACTAGCAATTTTTTTTTTTAAATTCACGTGTTAGGGTGATAACAAGTCAATTGGAAGGGGTGCAAAACAATTTCCAGCATCTTAGACACACGAGGCCAACCTTGTTGTCTTCCCAAGGCGTGCAGGATAATTCAAGGTAAAAAAACATTTATGCCGGCCTCTATGTATCTTCTCCAGTTTTTTTACCTTGCCTATATGGTCACATTTATGTTTATAGTTCTAGCTGCATTCCAATATTTTGCTTCTCCAAGTACTTCTTCCTCAATTGCTTTTCGACCAAAACTCATTTGTATTCACCACTTTTCGTTCTAATATGCTTAAATCAACAAGAAATAACATCAATTAAGAACCACCTTTTACTAGAGCCCTTTTCGCTTTCCCACGACGAAACCGGTTTTTTTTCGAGTTTTCCTTCGTTCTTCAACTTCTCCTTCTGGTTTTCCCTCCGCCATGAGCGGATAAGAAGCCGTTCATAGGCTATGATGGGGGTTAATCACATAGTTTTTTAGGGTTTCTGCTCACAGGGGTCTTATTGGTTGTTTAGTGGATTTAATTTTTAATTTGGAACAAGGTTAGTGGAGGTGACAGTCTGATAATCCGGATGCAACAGTTATCAGTGCACTTGAGTATTAATCGATACATAAATTGTCAGGTAATGATTTCCTTTAATCTCATCGATTTTGATCCTAGTTCTTCATCGATTCTGCTATTATGCTCGACTTTACTCTTCCCCAATCTTTAACCCTTTGTCATTTGTTGAATTTCTTCTCAATTTGTTACACTTGGAGATTTCCCTTAAAACCCTAATTTTTTAATTTGATTTGAGTTGAGAAATTTGTGATTTTTTACAATCCTTTGGGATTCCATTTTTTAATACCTAATTCTCACTACTCTCCCAAACCCCAATTTCCCCTTTATAAGCACTGTAAGTTGTAGTTTTTTACCTGTTATGCTCTCCCCTCTCTGCAAAACCTTATAGTTTTTCTCAGTTTATCACAACCATCAATACCTATTTGTGTAGCTTTTTAGCTGAGTTTTCTGTATCACCATGTATGTTGTTTGGCATGGTTATGTGTCTCAATTAACAAATCAACTTGAAATCTCTTTGAATCTGAGTCAAGGTAGACAGTTTGATGTTAATGAAATCATTCCATCAAGGTACCTGAATAATGAAGACTTGTGGACAAGCTTTTTGTTGGGTAGGTTTGCTGAACCTGTAGCAAGGAATAGTTGGGATGTGAGAAATGCCTTGCTTTTCCAGTGGAAGATTCAAGGAGGTCTATCTGTGAAGATGGTGAGTGACTGGATTCTTCTAGTGAGATTTGAAAGGGAAGATGAGATGCATAAAGTGTTGGTAGTTGCAACAAGAGTGGTTTATGGAGACTTATTCTGCATCAAAATCTGGGAGAGAACTGAAAACTTTAACCACTTGGAGTCCTCCAACTGAGATGTTCTTCATAACCATTCACAACTTAACTCATGCTCAGTTAAACAGTGATAACTTGAGAAGATATTTGGCCTATATGGGAGACATTTCATCCTTCTCCTACCCTATTAGGAAGGAAAATGGAAGTTACTCCATAACTGTGAGGGCAAGCATCAGATACAAACAAAGACTATGCTTTAGTGCGATGGCTGAAAATGAGATGGGATTTACTATTGAGATCAGGTTTCAATTTCATCATTTTCCAAACAATTTTTGTGACTATTGCAAATTGATTGGCCATAAGTTTCAGAACCGTCAACAACAACTATTTGATCAGCAGCAGGCTGAACAACAACAGGCAGCAGCAGATGCTATTATGGCTGCAATGCAACTATTTGATGCACAACAACATGAAGCAATTGTGAATCAGCAGCCAGAGGTTCCAGTGATGCAGCAGCAGGGGTTAAATTATCATGAAGATAGTTTAGACAGTGCAGAGACAGGTCATGCTTTGTCTGAGGTTACTTGCACTGAGTACCTCAAGCATTTGGAGGTGGAAGATGCTAGCCAGAACAGTGATAAGGGCATCTCAATGGGCAAGACTGGTGCTGGTACTTCTAGTAACCATCTTCTGAGGGCTGATGCACTTCCATTTTACCATAATTCAGACTGGAACAAAGATTCTTATATGTGGAAGGTTGTCTAAAAAGGGATAAACCTGGTCAAGGGCTGAATATGGATTTGTAGGATCAGAATCTCGCTATGACAATGTTTCAGCGAAATTATCAATGACACATCACAACAGCGTCGCAGAACAATTTCAGAAATGATAAAATAAATGACGTCAGCTAAGATCACGAGAAAGATATGATAGTCCTGCGAAAATTAGAGAGTTTCCGAAATTAACATTTGTAAGGTTGCGAGAATATCGCAGACCATACCCGAAAATAAAGGACAGTAGCTGTCATCCACTATGTATTTCCTTATAAATAGTCGTTCTAGTTGTAAAAAGAGAGGGAGATTTTTTTGAGTAAAAAACAAGTAAATAGGAGAGAGAAAGTCTAGAGTAGAGATCATTCTTGATTTCTTTATCTTTTCTTGTAAGAACATTCAAATATTGATCAATAAAATTAAGAGTGTAAACCTAAAAATGAGTTGATTAACAATGAAATTATATGAGGGATGTAGTGTAGGATTTCCTGCAACTACATAATGGCGCTAGAAACAGGGAGGTGTTGAAGATTATTTTAGAAAAAACGGAAGATTGATATTGAGATTTGTGAAAATTTAGAGTGATTGATTAAGAATTTTCCATAATTTCTTGCAATATTGTTAACATTGAAGAAATGGCTAGAAGAAGAAATACATCCGAACAACCGACTACTATTAGAAGAAGCAAAATAATTGCTGGAAGAGAAAGAAGTGAAATGGGAGAATCTACTAGAATGAGAAGTAATAGAGAAAATCAAATTCAACCACCAATTGAACAAGCACTAGTTCAAGGGAGAAATACAAATTATGATAGGGTGAGCATACAGACTTGGCAATCAAATTCGGCAGAAGAAGTAGAAGAAGAGCAACAAAACAGAAATTATAGACAGAAAGAAAGAAATCAAGAAGCAGATGAAGGAATAATTCATGGAGATGAGGAAATTGGAGCGTTAGAAACGTTGAGACGAAGAATACATGAAGAAAGAAGAGCTGAGGCAGAAGAACGTGCAAATTTAACAAGGCAAAATCACGAATTAAGGATGGATAATATAAGACTACAAAATAGAAGATCGAGAAGTATTACAAAATCATATTCAAGATCGACTAGAAGAGAAATGAGGCGAAACTCACCCACAATCAATGCTGGAAACAATATTCAAGAAGAAATATCAAATCCAAATGAAGAATATCGCGAAAATATAGAAAGAGCTGATGATCGTTACGTTCCACAAAATGAAACTTTTAATGATGGGCAAAATGGTGGAAATCAAGAGAACGGACAACATCAGAGACAAAATGACCAAGAGGGCAGGAAATCGAGAGGAAGGAAGAAGAATTTTACATGTAAGAGAAACTCAAAGAAATCAACAGAAAATTGAAGAAGAAATTGAAAGACATTATGCTGAACAAGCACGTTTAATCAGCGAACGTGAAAGATTGAGAGCGGAAATGGAAGAACAAGAGCTTAAGGGGACAATTCGCCAGAACAATCATGACAATCGAGAAAGAAGACGTACACAAAACCGGAAGAACGGTAATCTCAATGAGGAGTATGATAAAGTAAAGAGGATGGCTGAAAGACAACGAATTGAATTGATAAAAATGAACAAAATAATGGAGGGGAAAATGAAAGGCATCATCATATGCGAATTCAAGATAGAGATGAGGAAGAGAATCGCAGAAAAAGACGAGATGAGGATAATGAAGAAGAATCAACAGAAACTGGTAGCTATGGGAAGCCGAGATCAAGAAGAGTATGAAAGAGAAAGAAATTTCTACAATCATGGAGGAAATAACAAGATTCAAATACTCGATCAACCGCAAGAAACTTATGGAGGTCAAAGACAAAACCATAATAGAGGACAAGGAGGTCACAAGGTAGTATGGGAAGAAATCAAGATGCCACCTCTAAATGCAAGTGTGGAGAATATATGGGAAGCTATAATCTTGATGGAGAATATACCAACACCATGGAACATGGGAATGGAACCACCTCCAAACCACAGAAGTCATGAGTTTTTTTCTTATCATCATTTTCATGGACATACCACAAATGATTGCAAAAATGTAAAAAGAATTATTTTGAGAATGATAGATCAAGGAAAACTAAACGACTTTCTGGTAGGGCATCCACAATCTCAACCACTGCCACCACCACCAGAATATCACAAAGTGAATACGATGAAAAAGAAAGAAACATTCTTCATAAAAGTTGGTGCAAAAGCAAAAAATCTATTATGTCACTCTATCGTACATTCATATAAGACAATTGAAGATTTTCATGCTAATGTTTTGAGTAGAGTGTTCGAAAGAGATAATGATGGAAGAGAAATTATGAATATTGCGAAAATCTCGCCACTAGAGGAATGGCAGAAACAAATCATTTCTTTTACCGCAGAAGAAATTCCCGAAGGAGAAGAGGTGCATGAAAATCCATTGGTAGTAAAACTAGAAATTAATCCAAAACCGAAATAAGATGAGGATGATGAAGCTGAAGATTCATGGGCAATCAATAGAATTCTAATCGATACTGGAAGATCTGTGAACATCTTATTTTATCATGTTTATAAAACCATGGGTGGAAGAGATGATGATCTTATATCATCAACATATAAGATATATGGTTTTAATGGTACTGCTAACAAGCCTAAAGGGGAGGTTACTGCGAATTCCATTGAAGGGAATATCTTCTGAAATATTATTATGTGTCGTTGATGTAGAATCACCCTACAATGCATTAATTGGTCGACCTTGGCTACATGGGATTCTAGGTGTAGCTTCAACTTTTCACCAGTGCATCAAATTCCCTCACCCCAGTGGTGTAGGAATCATAAAGGGAGATTGGGTTGAAGGAAAGAGGTGTTACGAAACTGAGATAGAATCTTGCGAAGGAAGAGCAAACAAAAAGGAAAATTGGCGACACAAAATCAAAGATACACAAAGAAGTGAGAGGTTGATGGTGGATATAATCGAAAGGAAAGCAGTAGTAGAAAATAATAAAGAAGTAGAGGATGACAAAGGTAATAAAAACAAGAAATGTATGAATAATTAAATTGTTGCGATACTCTCGCAGTAAGTAAAATTCTCAAAAATACATTTGATTGAATGGCAATTGAGATTGCGAAATTCAGATACAATATGATGATTTGCGAGACTCTCGCAGAGAATGAATTTTACAGAAAGTAATCAGAGAAAGATGACAAAAGAGAAAGAGGCGAACCTTTATGGCATACACCCTAGTTCGCGAATACAATTTCGCAAGAGGCAAATGTAAGACCTAAAGTACGTCATATATAAGTGGGTACCTATTGCATGACTCAGGGAAAGGCTACACCGCCACTGGAACCTGAGTCATGAAGATTTGGGGTCAATAAAGCCCATCCGGGAGAGGAACCTTGGATTCTCAGCTTAAGCATATGACTTTGGTTGGGCGACTAAGGTAATAAGGACTCTCCCAAGGAGTGCAGATATGATCAAGGCGTCGAGGTACACGGTTGAGTCAACAGTACCAGGGACGTTTGAAGCGTACCTTGCCATTCTTGACAAGTCTTGGTTTATACTGCACTCATCCTGAAGAAAACCCCACTTAGGGTGCAGTCTCGTAACCATAATCCCTATAGGTAAAAGAGATAAGAGGATGTGAAAACAACTGGTTGTTGTTAAGACTGGATGGGAGGAGCTAACCTTGTATGGTAGAAGTACGCCTCCTTAAAGGGGCAACCAGTGGGAGATAAGGGAGGCACCCTCCATTAGGGAGCTGATAAGTGTCTTAAGACGCAAATGTCATGAGGCTTTTTATTCTCAAGGATATTAAGTCTTGTCATATTTGTGCAACAATCCTGAAGAGGCAATAATACAAAAGAAAAGGATAAGACGAGATCAATGGGTTTTCGCATGAATATGCGAAGACGTCCTACGATTTCGTCGCAAGACGGCAATGTCATGGGACTTTATTTTCGCAAGAATATTTATGCCTGTCATATTGCCGCAACATTCCTGAAGAGGCCATAATACAAAAGAAATTATCAATGACATAGCACAACAGCGTCGCAGAACAATTTCAGAAATGATAAAATAAATGACGTCAGCTAAGATCACGAGAAAGATATGATAGTCCTACGAAAATTAGAGAGTTTGCGAAATTAACATTTGTAAGGTTGCGAGAATATCGCAGACCATACCCGAAAATAAAGGACAGATTAGTTGTCATCCACTATGTATTTCCTTATAAATAGTCGTTCGAGTTGTAAAGAGAGAGAGAGATCTTTTTTGAGTAAGAAACAAGTAAATAGGAGAGAGAAAGTCTAGAGAAGAGATCATTGTTGATTTCTTTATCTTTTCTTGTAAGAACATTCAAAGATTGATCAATAAAATTAAGAGTGTAAACCTAAAAATGAGTTGATTAACAATGAAATTATATGAGGGGTGTAGTGTAGGATTTCTTGCAACTACAGGATTCTTGGGATGAGTCCAGTTCCTCTCAACATTCATCAATCAGCAACACATCCTATTATAGGAACTGGACTCTTATGCAGTCTTATTTTCACTGGGATACTCCACTACCTGCTATGAAGAAGCAAATAACTGCTGAGATTACCGAGGATCCTCACAATCAGCAGCTAATTGAACAAGTTAAGGATATTCCAATGGTTGAGGAAAATAACAAAGTGATTGCTGTTCCTCACCAATGGTTCAAAGGTGAAGCATCTTCTGCAAATGCTGGCAACAGTGGTGGTGATTCTAAAGGCAAAGGAATTGCTCACATGGACTGAACCAATATGACCCCTACAAGGTAGAAACCTACTTATATTTAATGCGCAGGACCTCTTCAGAGTCTATGGCTCTTTTCTTAATTTTTTTGCTAGTTCTGCTTATCTGGTTTTAGTTTCTGCGCTTATCCTAGTTACTGCATTATTGTGTTTTTTACTTTCTTTCCCGCAAATTGTATATCTCCCTTTCATGTTTAGTTATTTATGCCCTGTAATATATAATTTGTACTTATTTTGTGTTCTTTACCTTGCCTCTGTGTTTGCATCCTTTAATAGGTTTTTTGAAACTCCTTTAAGTCTTAAATCATACTTTTTATTGGCTGGATCCTTTTCCCTCATCTGTCTTTGGCCCCCATTTCTTTGCTCACCAATTCATCCCACCTTTTCTCTGCTCATCAAGTTTACTTTTCCTGCTATTTGTTGCACTCTGCATTCCTGTTTTCTTTCTTTGACTTTGTGTTTCACTTTGTCCTTTATCCATTTAATCTCCTCCTGCCTAAGAGCTTCCTTGTTTTGGTTCCCTCTATTGTTAGATTAAATGAGGTTACTCTCCTGGAATGTCCAGGGTATTGGTAACCCTCTAACTAAGGACCATCTAGACTATGTATGCCAATATTACAAACCTGATATTGTTTTCTTAGCCGAGACAAAAGCCCCCTTGTCTAGGTTGGAGTTGCTTTTAAAAAAATCTCACTTCCATGACTGGTTTATTGTGTCATCGGTGGGAATAGCGAAAGGACTAGCAATAGCGTGGTATAATATTGTTGAAATGAAACTAGTTTCATCAAAATTTAATGTGTGTCATTTCGAATTAAAAATAGGAAATCTCGAAACTTTAGTTACATATGTTTATGGTGCTATCAATACTAATGATAGAATAAATCAGTGGACTCATATTTCAGAAATCGCGAAACTCATTTGTAAACCGTGGATTCTAATTGTATGATCTAAATGTAATTTTGGACCCGACGGAAAAACAAGGTGGCAATCAGACAAGCTCCAGCAGTAAATCCTTTATTATTCAGATTATAGACTCTATGGGATTACAAGACGCAAGATATGAGGGAGCGTTGTTCACGTGGTCTAACAATCGAAAAGGGGAAGCAAACATTTGCGAAAGAATTGACAGAGCGCTAACTTCCGTCATGTGGGCACAAAGTTTTCCGGATACTAAGGTAACTCATTTATCGAAAGTTGGTTCAGACCGCACACCTATTTTATTAGACTCGAGCCCACAAAATTATAGGCTCCAGAAACCATTTAGGTGCCTTCGGTCTTGGCTAACTCATTCTTCACTACCTACGGTAGTTGAAGTCTCTTGGAAATTACACTCGGAAACTCTGGTGAGACCTCTCTCTCTGGGCTCTTAAAGTTACTCTCTACTGATTTAGCACATTGGAACACAAATGTTTTGGGAACATACACAAAAATATTAGAACCATAAACAATAGAATGGATAACATCCATCGATCCAGGAACATCACTAAAGAAATTGATAAATTAAAAAATCTGCAAGCGGAGCTAGGAAAATGGTATAAAATCAAAAATGATTACTATAACCAACTTTCAAGGGATAAATTTTACAAAGAATACGACCAAAATACAGAATACTTTCATGATTCTGCTTCGAATTGAAAAAGAATCAATGCGATTAATTCCCTTAGAGAACCTTCTGGGATTTGGCTTTCGGATAGAGATAAAATCAACTCCTTGTTGTTTAAACACTTCCAACAAATATGCACATCTTAAAACAGCAACTTTGACTTTGATCTTTCCACCATCATAGACCCTTGCATCAACTCAGAGGAAAATGCCACTTTGACAGCTATTCCTTCTAAGGAAGAAATTTGGCACACAATCAGCAATATGAATCGATGGGGAGCTCCAGGCCCAGATGGTTTCCAATCGGGCTTCCTTAAAGCCAACTGGGAGTTTTTGGGAACAAATATAATCAATATTGTCCACGATTTCGTTCGCTCGGCTTTGCTCGACAAAGATCTTAATCATTCCTTCATTACTCTCATCCCCAAAATTTCCACTCCCCAAACCCCAGGGGATTTCAGACCTATTAGCCTAAGTAATTCCATCTATAAAATCATCTCGAAAATCTTAGCTAATACACTAAAAACTATCCTTGGAAAATTAATCTCTCCAAATCAATCAGCCTTTCTCCCTGGTCGACAAATTACCGACAACATTATTATTGCTCACGAACTTATCCATTTGATGAGAACATCTAAGAAAAAAGGGGTTTTCTAGCACTAAAGTTAGACCTTTCAAAAGCTTTTGATAGGGTTGAGTGGAATTTTATTGAAAGAGTCATCCTGGCTTTTGGCTTCTTGGATTTCTATACTAAACTCATAATGCAATGCATTTCAACAACCTCTTTCTCAATCCTTCTGAATGGTTCCCCGGGACCATCTTTCAACACTTCTAGGGGTTTAAGACAAGGTGATCCTCTATCACCATACCTTTTCCTAATATGCATGGAAATTCTCTCTAGACTCCTTGGTAAGGCAATTGAAGACAAGAGAATATCGGGTTGTCAAACAAACAAAGATGCTCCAAACATATCACACCTCTTCTTTGCGGACGATTGCTTTTTATTCACAAAAGCGGACATGGGGGAAGCACAAAGCCTATTGGAGATACTACAAATTTTTGGGAACATCATGGGTCAAATGGTTAATCTTCAAAAATCAAGTGTCTACTTCAGCCCAAAAATCCATCCAAGAAATGGAAAAATTCTAGCAAAAATTCTGAAGGTTTCACTGATGACAAAAAATGATAGATATTTGGGTACACCACTTTTCTTTGACAAAAACAGAAAAGCCAACTTTGAGCCTTTGTTACAGCGATATTACTCTACGCTACAAGGTTGGAAATCAAAACTGTTGTCCCAAGCGGGGAGGACAGTTTTGATAAAATATATTCTTCAATCTTACCCAACATACCAAATGCAAGTGCTGGCACTGCCAAAGGAAACTCTTGATCAGCTACACCGAATTCAGAGAAATTTTTGGTGGAAAAAAGATGGACAAAAGATACAAGGAGGATTTGTACAGGCTTGGAAAAGTATAAGCAAGCCCATTTCTCAAGGTGGATTAGGAATTAAAAATCCCCATCAATTCAACATGGATCTTCTCACCAAACTAGCCAGCCGACTGGTAACAAAACATCACCAACTATGGGTCAAACTTCTAAAAGATAAATACTTCCCACATTCTCATCCTCTTGAGAAATCCAAGGTTTCAAATCTTTCATGGATCTGGACCAGCATAAAAAAAGGTTTAGAGCTAATAAAAGGTAACTTTATTTGGCAAGTCAAAAATGGAGCTTCGGTGAAAATCTGTGAAGACATATGGATTCCTAACGTGGATATAATTCATAGAATCCATAATACTCAACATAAAGCGCCAATGAGAGTTCAAGAGCTAATAACAGATCAAAATAGCTGGGATCAGGAAAAACTAAACCAATTTTTCCATCCGGAGGTTAAGGAAAAAATTCAAGCTTTAGCTCCAAAAAATCAAGAATAAGATGTTATTAGATGGAGACACCATCAATCCGGAAAATTCGCAGCCAACAATGTTTATACATTCTTAGCCAATCAAGATATGGATAGTAATGATCCCATTGACTTCCCATGGAACAAGATTTGGAGAATTCCAGTCATTCCAAGGATTAGACTGTTAATCTGAAAATTAGTTCAAAAAGTGCTACCAACAACGGCGAGACTAGGTGCTCACAATACGGAAATCGATCCATTCTGCAATTTATGTAACAACCAAGAGAAAGAAACGGAAGCTCATATATTCCGTGAGTGTCCGTTTACTAGAGCAGTTTGGTTTAGTCTTTCTCTTCACAACAATATACCCAGAAGATCCCATAACTCCATTATGGATTGGACCAGATGGTGGATTACAGAAGATAATTTGAGACATAACAAGGTGAAGATATCCACCATGATTTGGTTCATTTGGAAATACAGATGTTCGGTAGTTCTTGAGAAAATCGACCCAAACCCAATAAGTTTAATAGGTCAAATCAATAGTTTTTTAAATTATACCCCGTCAGATATTCCTCAAAGCAATAAAATGAATCAAATTAAAATGCCAGCCAACACTACTTGGTCCAACCTAAATTCGGACTGGATAATATTCATTGATGCTTCCTACAAAAACGAAGATTCTTCGATGGGATATGCTTTCGTCCTATAATCTACGAATGAGGAGACCTTCATGCATCTGTCTGCGGGTTCGGAGTGGGCAACGTCAGCTTTCCACGCGGAAGCAAAAGTCCATCTAAAGGCTCTTACGTGGTTAAAAGAAAATATTTTATCGAGTGTATCCATCGTAATAGATTGCAAAGTTTTGGAAGATAATTTAAACAAGGTTACAACTGAATATTTTTGGTCGGCAGAAAATACTTTGCAGGAGATTAGAAGTCTTATGGGAGATCTTCCACAAGCGAAAGTGAACTACATAAGGAGAAAAAATAACAAAGCAGCGGACTACATCGCCAAGGAAGCGAGGATCAAAAGACTACAGCACATGTCGGAGAACCTAAATCAAAAAGTTCATAGATCTAGCATTGATTCTAATACTTTTGACAAAAATGATTTTGTAAATCTGTTGTATTACATTTGCTAGCTTTAATAAATGAACTTTTCCATCAAAAAAAAACAACAACAAGAAATACCACCTGGTACGTGATACATGCTAGTTTAGCAATTGATTATTGGCTTGAAGGCCTTCATGTTTACTTACCTGAGAAAGTTGTTATTTTCTGTATTTTTAATTCTATATTTAAATTCCTTGGTTTTATTCATGTAGCTCAAGCCATGATGAAGGTGAAGCTATCTGAATTTACATATACATCTATTGAATCAGCTCCTAATTAATCCTTTTGAACATGATGTTCAGAAAGGAAGTGTTTTTGACTACTAGCTCTCAAGGTGATGAAATTTATTCTTTGCTAATAACATAATCCAGAAAACAAATGGGTTAGCCAGCTGAATGTTGATCATTTGTTTCCAGCATCTCTCGCATCTCCTAATGGTTACTTACTCTTTTAAGTTATTTTTTATAGCCTATATTGCTTTGTTGTGAGATGCAAGTCAAGTTTCCAGGTCCGAAGAATTTCTGCATAATGGTGGATGCGGCCATGTTTGCACAAGTCATTTGAGATTTAACACAGAAGTTGATACCTGTCACAGTTATCTTTTTTTTAATCAAAGTCGTATTAAGATTTGGTTTACTAGTTACTATTTAAAAGTGCTTAACTATATGTCTTCTTTTGATTGAGAGGTTATGCTTCCTTTTTTTTATAGACTTGGTTGGGATTTCGTCAGTGCTATGTGACTGTTTTCATCTTGTCAAAGTATTCTAATGTATTTGCAGGAGGTCAATTAGATCAACATGGTTAGATTTAGACCTTTCCATTCTTACAATATATGTTTTTTGATCAAGTCTTAGAGCATCATTCCTTGTTATCATTTTAGTTGGACTCGGTTTCTCTAGGTCTCATTACAAATCTTATTAAATATTAAGGTTATAGTTTCTCCTTCAGGTTTTAAACTCGGGTCTGCAAAACTAGTAAACCAAAGCAATAGTGAAGAAGTACGGTGACGTAAGGTTGAACGACTAGCTGTGCATAACACAACCCAGGTAACTATTCTCCGCTCTTGTCGCAGCTTAGTTTTGTATATTCTGTATTTTCAGTTGATTGCAGGCCTATCCATATGTCAATACATTTTAGTTTTTGACTTTTTGTAATCGCCATTGGATTATGTTATTCAAAAGATATGGCACCCAAATAGGCCTGTCAATATATGTCCGATATCCGGAATCCGTTTCCGATTATTCGAAATCCTATAGGATTTTATCCGTTTTATCGGATATCGGATATCGGATAAAAATATTTATCGGATATTTCTTCCTTAACCTATCGATATCGGATTGGGCTATATCCGTTTGGTTAATATCCGATATCCGATAGAATTAGGGGTATAATTGTAATTTCGTCAATTCAATCGATTATCAGTCAATTCAGTCGAGAACCGAGTCATTTCCTTTTCTTTTTTTTCCTCCTCTTCTCTTCTCAGTTCTCGATCACTCTCGATCAATCACTCACTCAGTTGCTTTGCTTATCAATCACTCACCCGCTCAATCAGGTACTGATTATCTTCTATTTCCATGTTCGATTTCTATGTCCGATTCTTATGAAATTAGGGTTTCATAATTATGAGTTTCCAAATTAGGGTTTCATAATTATGAGTTTTCAAACTCAATGAAGGCAAGAACTCTTGGAGTGATTCAATCTCACCTTGCAACGTATCCATTTTATTTATCTACGGGTATTTTGTATGTGTTCAGTTCTTATTGAAGGTGAGATTTTGTAAATGTAACATTGGGCTATTTTCTCTCCACAGAAAGCTATCTATCTCCGCTTAAGCCAGCATCAAAGAAAAATCTGCAGAAGAAATTGGGGTTTCATCAATTTCAAATACGGAATCAAATTTTGTAAGTATATAATGCTCCTTAATGAAATACGCTTGATCTTCCTTTAGTTTCATATGATTCATTAATTTCTTCCTTTTAGGTGTTCTTCAATTGTTATTTAGTAAAAATAACGATGGCTTTCAGGTGATGGAGACGTTCCTCTTTATTTGGGTCAATGTTGACACCAAGGGGAATAAATTTTAGCTGTCTGCAACCCACTTACGGCTCAAGTGTGTCCACAATATAATTGTTCTTGGCTAATATCTACAAATTTTGTTGTTCAGGGCTTTGCATTCATTTCAAATCCGAGAATAATCATTAACCTCATCTCAACTCAATTGGTTTTTCAGGTGCTGGGTTTCTTTTTCGTCACGTGTCTTCTATGGTTAGTGTGAAGGAAAATTTGTTTAGGTACTGATATATTTCAAGTTTTCAACTAATAAGGCCTGAAATGAAATCAGATTCATTTGGCCTCTAAACTCATAATTATGAAGGCCGAGATAACGTATGATACTTTTATGGTTAATCGAACTCAGGTACTGATCTCTTGTTGTTAATGTTTATTGCAGACTCCCAAGAAAGGTGTTAAAACTCCAGTAGCAGCAAAGAAGAAGAATGTAAGTTGTAATCTCCAAGTGTTGTTAGTATTTTGATTAGAAAAATGATGTGAAGTTTAGCCAGATGTTGTATTCTCATGTCTCTTAAAAGCTTATCATGTATTATTAGTATTTTTCTGTGTTTTGTGGTGCATAACTTCACAAATTTTTAAGTTCCCTGCCGAACAAAGTCCCCTGTATCTCTAGGAACCTGCACTAACTTTGCACAGAATAGTTGGTATTGAGAGATGCATTGCTTCTCATCTTCATGTTGAAAACCAGCACTAACACCTGTATATGGTCTAAAACCACCAACTCCAAGACCAAGTTTGTTCTTTTGATGATCAGTAGCCATTTGACAGTGCAGAATATATCCATCAAACCTCTTAATTGGTTCTTCTACATCCCTTCTTGCTCCTCCTACAGTTTTATATGAGAGTTAGTGAGACGCATCATTTTTTTCAACTGAGGTGTTTAGCTCATAGAGTTTAAATTAAACTGCATTCACCTGATGCCGTTATACTTGGACTAACCAAATTGATTCACATCTGGTATTTCCGCTGACCGGTGATCCACCTTACACGAGCAACAAATTTATATATCCTTGAAAATAAATGTGTGTTATAATCTTATCAGTTAACTTTTGAATAATTAATTTTAAATTTTTATGATGAGTATCTTATTCTTATATGAATGTCGACTTCAATGACTTGTTATAATGCATATGTGGAAAATTTGGAAACCGAAGACGAATGAAGACAAGAGAGTCACAGGATGGAGATGAGAGTGACAGAGACACACAGTACTTATCATACTTTGTGTTTCCAGTTTTTACTTTCTTTAGCATTTGCTTGTGTTTCTTTTCATGCATGTGTGTGAATAAGAGACTTACTTAGAGACATAGCTACTTAAGTGTAACGTTTTAAGACTGTTTATGCGTTTGAAGACAATTTAGATGGTATGTATGAGAATTTCGCCTCAGATTAAAGATTACAGATTACACTGTAAGTCTGTAACTTGAATTTCATCTCTGATTACAGGTTCTTTTCATTTTTTGTCACTACAGGATATTATCGGATAAATATCCGATATCCGATAGCTTAACCTATCGGATATCGATATCTGATTTTGATATCCTATAGGATATTCTCGGATATAGAATATCCGATAATGCTTAACCTGTCGGATATCGGATATCCAAATATCCGACGGATATTCTTCCATTGACAGCCCTACACCCAAATACTCCCATACTCGAATCATATTAGCTCCATAGTAAGATAACTAAAAGTCCTTGTCAATATGAAATTCCATAAACAAACGTTTTAGTCAGTTTTTTGTGACGGAACCCTGCACTTGGTTCAGAATGGTGATTTATGTGTGAATACTTGTAGTGGTTTAATGTACCACCAGTTGGTTCCAGTCAAGTAAGGTTCAGAAATTATATAGTGATTAGCACAATCTTGCCACTTTTGTAGGAAAAAGAACTTGGAGTTAAATTTTTGGATTATTGATGTCTTAAACTATTGTTGATTCATGATTACCATCAATTTTTTTCTTTGCACAACTCCATTTCGCTGGAATTTGATATCATCTTATTAACCTAACTTTTCTTACAAGTCTTGTGAAGTTATAATTGTTCAGGTCGTTTTCCTTCTAACTATAGATATATTCATTGTCTGATTGTTATTGGATTAGACTAGTAATTTATTGCCATAATTTTACAATCTTAGGCATTTGTTGCGTATTTCTATGTGACTAAATATCAGATAGTTTTTTCATAAGAATGCAAAGTTGTAGAAGCGTATCTCTTGAATACTTGCTTTTCTGACTCGTTATAGCATAGCATACAAATGTATTTCACAACTTTAAACAACAAGGAACTGAAAATTGTTCTCTTGAAAACTGCTTTTCAGAAGGTTTTTGCTGCGTATGACTGCAAAATTGTTGAAGGTGTACTCAGCCATCAACTCAAGCTGTTCAAGAGAAAGTTTATGCAATCGATATGGTTTCCAGCACATAAGAAGGGAGTAAATCATTTTGTTGCTTAACTGCACTTGTCTTGCAACTTTTCGGTAGGACTTAGACTTATATTAGTATGTACTCCAAATTTTAATCCTTTTTGTGTAGTTTGAAACCAATGAATCAATGAATGTTAAATTGAATGATTATTTGTGTGCAAGTTTAATTTGATTCTCATTTTTATTTGATTTGAATTTGGTTTTCATTTGAGTCTCATTTGATTCTCATTTGAATTCTAATTTGAGTTTCATTTGATTCTCATTTGAATTTGGTTTTCATTTGAGTCTCATTTGTGTTTGATTTCATATTTAGTCAGATTCAGTCAGGCCAGACAGCCAATCTGAATCTATTTTTTTTATATTAAAATTTATATCTATGACTGATTGAAGTGAGTCATAAAGCATTGACCGTTAATATCGGTCGTTGATATAAGATTTTCAACGACCCGCAGTGACACGTCATATCTGAAAAAGACGCTCAAACAGTGACCCTTTCCTTGACCGCCAAAGCAAGTCATTTAACTCGTATCTATGACTTGCTTTGTCGGTCGCAAAAATGCTATTTTCCACTAGTGCTCCTAGTTCTTCTTCCTAGAGATTCATTAACCAAAATGTGTTAGATATAACCAATAAATAGTATATAGTTGATTAAACAACAACATAATAAATAAATAAGTTGTTCATATCAGGTTATGTAGTAACTTTTGGTAAGCATAACCTGTCATGCATCAACATAACAAGTCATGCGCATTTAACTTTATAACACGTTATTCAGATTGTTTTTTCTGCATAACATAAGCAGTTCATGTAAAGATGTTATTATGACATAATCTGATTTTATATTTTCTGTATTATGCTCTGTGAAATTATCTCTGCAGCTTCATTTGAGTCTTTTTGTTTTCAGCATCTTGTGTGGCTGGAGTTAAGGGTTATGTGCGGCTTCATTCGAGTCATTTTTGTTCTCATCTGGAGTTAAAGGATTTTCTTACAGGTACCTCAACACATCACTGGACGTCTCAATATATAGTTGGTTGTCCTGGTATCTCAACAGCGGGTTGTTGCGGATTTTCAGCGACTGGCTCTTCTGGCATCTCAATAGCTTGATGTTGTGGTCCTCCACCACCATCTTCTCCTTGTGAAATATGGAGATTAAATGTGGTCCCTTCACCTGCTTCTGCTTTCTTCTGAGTTTCTAGAAGAATGTCATCGTCTTCTCCTCCAGCACCATCATCACCATCCAAAAATTCTTTTCTTGTGTTTCAATTCTTTCTTGAGTTGTTAATAGATTTGGTATTGTCTCCATTTCCTTTGGCGTGTCTGTTTCTTTGTCGCTGGAGTGATTAACTACTTTTTTCAGGTTCATGAACTTTAAAGGTGAAGACTGGTGTCCTTCACTAGCCGTTTGGTCTTGGCTATCAAGTCTGATAACTTGGGGCAATGATTTTTGTGTAGGTTGATCAGTTGGAGATACAACTTCAACAAGTTTCTCATTCCTTGGAAAATTTTGACTCAGTGGTACGCTAGGCTCAGCTGATGATGCATCGACGCTAGGTCCACCTGATGATTCCACTCGCACCTCCTCTTTTATGCATGAAGCAATGAGAAACTTCTTCAGATCATCATACCAGTCAAAATCGAACGCTTCTCCATTCTGTATTTTTGTTTCCTGAGTCTATTTCAAGTCTTGTAGCATTTCTTGAACAATCTTCAACCTTTTTCCAGGACTACCGGGACACGTTTCTTGTGTCAATGATTTGCAACGCATCCAGAAATGCTTCTTCATACTTGTCTCTGTCCTCTTCAATATTCATTGCGATGAGTTCATATATATATATATATAGTTCTTTTTTTTTGGTTCCCTTGGTTCACAGAGTTCCGACTCCACTGCATTGTACGCATCTTTAAAGTTCTCATGAAACTGCAACATGATTAATAATACTCATCAGGGAATGCATAACAAATATAAAAACATTTTTTATATGCATAACATCTAAAACTAGTCATTTTTGGATGCAAATATTTTAAGTTATGCTCAAGAAGCATATTTTCTAAAGTTCTCTTCAAGAAAGCAATGCTCATTTTAAACAATGCATAAATAGTCATGCATTAAACATCAGAGCTGCAGAACTAGTTATGCAATTATTTATTAAGGGTTATGCACTCATATTTCATACAATGCTTAACACTTTATCGTTTTTAAATAATGCATAACTGGTCATGCATTCACAATTGCAGCCGCATAAGATATTTTTAAACAAGTACCTCTAAGTTTGTAATATACTTCTTGAGCATTGCTTTCTTCATTGTTCGCAGCTCTTGGTGTAGCAGCGTCACTGACCTTCACGATTTCGGATGATATCTCATCTATGTTAGAGTGCACAGCCAACCAAGGATGCAAAATAAAATAAAATAATAATAACTAATAGATATTGTGTAAAAATGGTTTATTTATAGAGATTAAAAAAAACTCACAAGAGAGTATATCGTGCAACAAGTGCAACTTGTGATAAGGCGATTCTTTTTTTCATAGTCTTGATGACGTCCATCAGGTGTTCGTGAATTAGATCAGGAAATGATACAGAGTCCATAGTCTCCCAATTCTTCACCAAATCAACATATGAGACGTCCAAAGTGTCTCCTATTGACCCACAAAAGAACAAGACGACTAGCATGTAAAGGAAGACAAAAGAGACAACTTCCTCTTCATGACCTTTCTTATCAAGTTTTTCGAACACCATCCTTTGAATATCATCCACCTTTATTACATGTTCTTTGGGATCTGTACTCACATTACATGACTTTGTTTTTCATGGGAATTGCTTGATGAGGGCAAGCGACTGAGTCATCGATATCTCTACCTTAAAAGTCAGAATATATCTTCCTCTATTTACTTTAACTCTTGGCATCTGAAAAGTAACAGCAAGCTCACTACCCGTTGACTGTATAGACTTGTTTTCGGACACCTTGAATGAATGTTGACTCAAATCATCATGATCATATGATAAAAGGACCTCATCCATCAGATGGTTGATCTTACCATCCAAGTATGACATTTCGCAATATATAACCAGTTATAGAATTTCCCAAATGGACACACATTCATCATATTAGCCTGCATTGGAGTTAAACCACCTATTCCCTTATTTTTATGAACAAGGTACCTACCCTTAGAAAACCTGCTCTATAAGTACCTCCCTGAGTTGCAGGTTTGGGTTTAGGTTTAGCTGCATAAACAATAGAAATTTTTTTGCATATTATTAAGTTAGAACTACTATTTTGACTGCATAACCTCCTATGCCGCTTATTCAGACGTCTTCATAAACTGTTATGCACGATTTTTACCATGCATAACCTATAATGCACTACTTCTTAAAATGTATTATGCATATTTTTTACCATTGATAACCTATGACGCACTACTTCTTAAAATGTAAAAAGACGGGTAATGAGATATTATACACAACCATTTTTCTGCATAACCTATTATGCAATTTTTTTTTGAGGAAGCATTATGTGTTTTACAAGCTGTTAACTACAGAACAAGCAGGTAAATGATCAAGAGAAATTTATTAACTAATGCATAACAATAATTCAACGCACCTTATTTATAGATGACACATTGCTGAACAGGTTCTTCTTCTTTTTTATCTTCTCCTTCGCTTTCAGATCTTTCACTTTGCTTCTCCTTCTTCTTCCTTTTCAGGTCTTCTGATTGTTTGGGTTCACGTCTTTTTCTTTTCTTCTGATTATCAACAGCTTGCTTGACTAAAACAGACCAAATCAACATTGAAGCAAATCAATCACACCAAAGAAACAATATATCACACAAAAGATATCACAAAAAAATCTTACCATCTTTCTCCTATCATTTGTTTCATCATTATCCAAAACTTTCTTTAGTGCAGCTTTCTCTGCTTTTTTTTCCCCTTAGTATCTTTATCAGCATGAACTCTAGATGGACTAGTATTCGCAATTAATTGCTCCTCATCTTGCCGATCATAATCTAATAACAAACAAGAACAAAATCATGCATAACAGAAAAGATCAAGTTATGTTCGGAAACATGAAAGATATAGGCAAGTTAAGTTCGCACCCGCTTTCTTTTTAGTTTTTTTTTTCTTTTCTGCTTTCGGCTTAGGTGAACTAGGTGATACCTGATCTTTCAATCTCTGCGACTTCCTTGATGGGGGGTTTGCTTCAGGATCTTTTTGACAAAAAAATAAATAAGTTATTCGTATCAGGTTATGCAGTAACTTTGGTAAGCATAACCTGTCATGCATCTTCATAACAAGTTATGCACATTTAATTTATGCTGCATAACATGTTATTCAGATTTTTTTCCTCTGCATAACATGTGCTTTTTACTACAGAATTTGTTATGCAAACATGAATCACAGACACATGAAGGAATGTAAATGCATACAAAAGATTTTCCTTTTTGGCAGCTTCGTGCTTTTTGTTGGTTCTCGTCTCTTTTGATTGCTGGTCACCATCAGTTTCCCCTTTTTCCTCTTTTAGGTTATCATCATTAGCAAGTAAAAAGGATGTTAAAACTGAGGTAGATTAAAATGAAAAAGTAAAACTTAAAAATGGTAAGTTAGACAGGGTGCCATGCAGTGTTTTTTGGTAAACATAAATTGTTATACAACCTGTCATGCCGGAGACTTTCTTTTTCTTCCTGGCAGCGTCGTGCTTTGACTTGGTTCTCATCTCCCTTAGTTGGAGGTCACCATCAGTTTCCCCTTCTTCATCTTTTTAGGTCATCATCATCAAGAACAAAAGCTAAAATCGAAAAAAAAAATCGAATCTAGTGAATGCATGCAAGAATAAAATCGAATAAACTAGCTTTTCATACCAGAATTCTTTTATTTTGTTGATGTTTCCTCCATTTTTACTGAAGTGATTTCTATCGATTGAAGTATGGGAAGTAATTTCTAGGGTTTGTTGAACTGATTTCAATAGAAGTAGGGAAAGTAATTTATAGGTTTTGTTGAACTGATTTCGATCGATTGAAGCAGGGGAATGATCGATTTCTAGATTTTGAATGATCGAGAAAGTAATTTCTCTACAGAGAAGATCCGATGTTATAACCGAGAGGAGAAACGGCTGGAAATAAATGAAATTAGTGGAGTACGGTTACTGGGAAGTTGAGAAATTAATGAAACCGCTAAAGCACATTTGAGTTTTCACGTGGTTTTTTAACATTTTTTAGATATTTGAGTTTTCACGTGGTTTTTTAACATTTTTTAGATATTTTGGGTGCGACGGAATCTAAAAATAATTGCGGACCCGACGGTAAGAAAAAAAATTGGGCATCCGACTAATTTTCCCTAACTTAAAAGCACAGCTGTTGAACTCACACATTTGAGGGCCCATCACCCAAGGGGATTAACAGGGCCCACTTTATTGGTGGCGGGTCCAATCATTATGTAGAATGTAGTTGTCCTGGTTATAGAGTTTTTCATTCCGAAGAAGTTAGGATTGTATAGAATTCAACCCACATTTAAAAATGAATAAAACTGGCACTCCACGTCCAGGGTGCGCCATAAGTTACTACCGTTCTGAAAAAAATCCGACATCCACGTGTATGAGAATTTCAGGAGCAGTATTGGAAGAGTTCTTTTAAGAGCGAGACCCAGAAAAGCCACGACTCTGAAACTGGTTTCAGCCATCAAACAGTTGGTAAGGCCGGCCCTCAAAAACAGAGCACTTACGTCAATTTAAGAGTTCTTCACAAGATCGGGAATTGGGATCTATTTTAAGACCTGGTAAAATTTGAAAATGATTATGATATAAATATTCTTGTAAATTTCTTTAACAAAAACCATTTCGGCAAACATGCTTGTCGTTTTCATTTTCTTTTAAAACCCACCAAGATCAGTTTTTATAAATATAAGGAATGGTACTGTCATAGTAACAGCTTGACAAATGCTGGAAGGCGACAGTTAGAACTCATTGTCATCATCCACAGACCACGGCAATATGCTTCACAAGCTCCTTCTGTTGTCGTCTCTCACCTCTCTTTTCTTTTGGAGAGAATCCCAAGGCGCCAAGCTTCATTATGCATGTTGAGGCAGAAGGCAGTCCTCGAGATGAAAGCAGATTAGGTTCATTTACAGAGGGAGTATTTCCAGTCTCCTTAGGTACCATCCTCCACCCGTTTGTAGGGTCCAAAGTTGCATCGATGGCACAATCTCGGATTGCCTTGGCTGCAATGCTCTCGGCACCACACAGGGTTCGTTGAGTCTAACCTCAGCTTGTGAGCAACGTGAACAAGTGAAATGCGAGGATAAGAGATGCTTATATTGCAAAGCCCTGTCCGGATGACAATATGTCGCAACATCACAATCAGATTGGGAGTCCTGTCTGAGCTGGCAATACTTGCAAACTTATCCGCAACATCCCTATACGAGAAGCCTGAAAATCAAAACAAAATTTGATGATCTCGTCAAAATCCCTCCACAATGTGTAACATTTAATGTGATTTTTTCCTACTTGACTAATTGAAGGGCTCACATGGAGCAATAACTCAGCAGTCGCACCCACCCTCTGAGTCAAGTTATCCAAAGGTATTCCATATTGGCAGGTCACAGAAAATATACATAGTTACAAGACAAAAAAGATACAGAGAAAAAAAAAACACAAAAAAAAAGCAAGCTGGGATTCAACCAGTGTGAGCAGAAGAATAGGCAATACCTCATTTAGTGCAAGTTTGAAGAGTCACATTTGTAAGCTCAAAGTATGGCCTCAATACCGTTTTCATGCCTTTCTGCATGAGGACAGTTCTCTCTGGCAACAGCAGTCGAACTATGATGGCCCATTTGTTGAATTGAACTCGGAACCTAAGGGCTAATGCAGGAGAATTACAAGCAGCTTCCAAGAGTTTCTCTTTCACATCAGTGTACTAGTCCTAATCTTTCCCAGTTAAAAAGGTAACGACAGAACTGCATAAAGAAAGTACAGTTAAATAACCCGACCAAAAGTGCCTCAACTAACCAATCATTATTACAGAATAACTTGCTTAGCAGATTACATAAGCTTCACAGCCCGCCGATTTTGTCAGGTTTTTCCAACACCTTGTACACGGTACTTTGGTGGTTTAAATGGAATCTGGAGAAAAGTGAATCACAACTAAAAAGCCTCCTCCTGCTTACGGACTGTCTGGAGGACCCATATTGCTACTTGCCAATGGTATACCGTACATGTCTTCAGCAACAGGACCTATAAAAGTGCAACCAATTGCAAAGCCATTAATAAAGGAATTACATTATTTTCCACGCTTCTCTATATTAAAAACCAGTGGAGTCGTTCAAAAAGCCAAACATGGATGAAATCTTTAGCAAGGCAAATAGCTAGTAATAAGAACTAAAACCACATAATAACAAGAGATAATCTTCACTGCAAAACACATAAAACACAGAGACTGCGGTTATACTTGAACATGGACATCTATCTCTTCAACCTTTATCACCAACTATCATCCAAACAAACTTTTCAGGTAACTAAAACAATGCTCTTAACTAGTTAATTACAGTTGGAAACAAACTAAGATTTTTCAAAGCAAAAAATAAAATAAAATAATAAAATAACATGCAAATTAAGGTTCAAGCAACCCAAGTACAATCCTGCATAGCGCGAAGTCCCAGTTTCATGTTTTAATTTGAGAAGCTCAACCTTATTGTCTACTTCATTCAGGTGTCTTTAAAGAGAAACCAGATATGGTCATCATAACTAAATAAGGATAAATACATTTTGTACAGCTAGCATAAGGTTTCCGTCAAGTAAAAGTGCATATGATCATTGTTGAAAGCTCACTATTAACTAATATGAACTTAATAAGCTCTTAAGATTCGCTCAGGACCCTTGACTAACTTAGATATACGACATACGAGGAATCCTACGATGGCTTCCAATAAAGGCAAGTAGCCAACAGTACAAAACAAAAAAAGGAGAAAACATACCTCGAGTAATGCACAAATAGCAAGCTTCACAGTTTCTTGTCCAAAAGTTTTTTGTAGGTTTTCTCCAAAAATTCATGCATGGAGTTGGAGTTTCCCCCTGTTGCATTAGCCATCCAAGCTGGCACTATCATCAGTAGCTGAGGAATCAGTCACACAATGAGAAGTGGTCACACAAAAGGAAAAAATGCATTTTGATTCATGCAACCACAAAATTTAAGAACTTCAAAGCATACACCGTACAATTAAAGGTGAGTTAAATGGAAAATTGATATCCAACAGAACTTGAAAAAAATATCCATCCATAAAGAGCTTCTCATCAGAAATTGCACCAGAATCTAAACAGGAAACCAAGATCAAGCCTTGTATTGAGTAGAGTTACCTAAATGGAATTGGAGAAAACCCATAACCTTGATTTCTTAAATCCTGAGGTTATATAAATAATACTAGACACCAAAAATATATGACTATGGAATGCTCAACGAAGGCTCTTTTGCTTCTTCAAGTGCAAGGACAGATACTCGCGTTGTTATTGATAAGTTAAATAAGGTGGAAAAACCTTTTTCTTTGAATGCAAATATACAAATATCGATCTATAGTGAACATCAAGTGATAGGGGTGAAGTAAATACCATGACTTCTGCCTCTTATCACTACCACTTAAACCACTTGGCTACCTTGTGAAACCAGGACAAACCATTAAATAATGATATTCCAGGGTGCTGTACTGCATCAAACCAACAAGTAATGAAATAAGTTTAATAGGGTGAAAAATCTTTTCCGCTGAATCCAACTGTACAAATACAGATCTATGGTGAACATTAAGTGATAGGCATGAAGTAAATACCATGACTTCTGCCTCTTATCAGTACCACTTAAACCATTTGGCTACCTTGTGAAACCAGGACAAACCAATAAATAATGAAATTTCAGGGTGCTATACTGCATCAAATGGATTACTTCCGTATGTTACTAACTTGGGGACATGTTACGCGAGTATCATACACTGTTTTAAAATTAACAATATCAGTTTGCTAGATAGGAAAATTCTGACATCGATTTTTACCAGAATTTCAAGAACAGTATTTAAAGACATTCCTTTTAAGAGACAGATCCGAGAAAGTGAGGACTTTCAACAACAATACTGACCAAACAGTTGGATGGGCCATAATGTGAGACTGAAAAGCAAAGCAATTACGATCATCTATTACAAGGTCAAAAATTGGGATCCACTTTAAAAGGTTCTTCCAGAACCTTGAATTCCATAATTCGGTTCCTTAGACCAACAACAAGAATGGTAACAAACTCGAACATTAATCTTTCCACTTCTCTAATGTACAACACTGCAGCAAAACAATTTGAACAACGTATTCAGAAACTTAAGAAAATTCCTTCATACGTTCATATTATTCGATCCAAATAGGGACCCCTAAAACCACCAAAATCCTTATGCAAAAGACTTAAATTCCAAGATATATCTATATCATTGTTCCTGATCATGGGAGACAAGACTGGTTCTTAAATACTGACAGGTCCATAAATGCAATCCATACTGTACCTTCAGAAAGGGTGCACAAGACATATGTCAGCTCAGTTATACAGCTATATTCAGTAGTTCTGAATAATGCATTGATATAATAAGCTAAAGTTAAACAGCACCATCAGTTTCATCTACCTGCTACAAATATTAAGATCATGTTGACATCTGTCTGAATAACTATTTTCAGGTAATTAAAATAAAATGCAAATTAAGGTCAAGCAACCCAAATAGAATCCTGTGTAATGCTAAGTCGCAGTTACAGCTAATGTCTTCCACTGCATTACCCAAATAACAACCCAAAGAGAAAGCAGACACCAGGTTTTATGGTCATCAAAACTGGACCAGGATACACACAGTTCTGTTCAGCTTGCATAAGGGCACTTGACTAGCTAAGATGACTTCCGATAAAGGCAAGTAGGCAACTGAAGATAAGAAAAAAGGAGAAAAAATACCTCAAGAAACGCACAAAGCGCAAGCTTCACTGTTTGTCGTCCAAAAATTTCTTTTGTAGGTTTTCTCCAAAATGTCATGCGTAGAGTTGTAGTTTCTCCCTGTTGCATTAGCCTTCCAACAGGGCACTGCCGTCTGTCGCTGAGGGATCAGTCTGACAATGAGAGATGGACTCACATCACCACTTTGAGTATACCAACAACTAACATGTGATATATCCAATCCAACAGCTATAGGAACCTGAACTGCGAGTCTATGGCTTTGACACTGAATCCTTTCCTTGTATATCAAAATGTGACGAAGCAATATGATTATCCAGGACAATCTTCCTAACTGATGTGTAACAACACGAAAGACAAAAATAAACAAAAATCAGCATATATCACACACATGGGCATCGTAAGTCATAATTCGAAACTGCAGATAGATGCACCATTAAGCTGTAGTTGTTTTATTATCTAAAAAGAACCACTTTCAAACTAAACAAATTACAGGAATAGGGAATGCCTACAGTAAAAGAAAACCATGACCAAGTTTCCTCCAGTTGGGCTCAAAAAAGTGATCCGGCATTCTCTTTACAAATTAAATTGAACCCAAAACTCATACAAACACAAGTAAGTAACAAATCTTCATGATTACCAGCAAAAACCACATATATACAATTAAAAGCAAAAACAAAAGGCAAAATTATCTTTTGATTCATGGAAAAACAAAATTTCAGAACTTCAAAACATACACTTATAGATAAGTTAAATTGAACAAATCATGATTCCCAGCAAAAACACCAAACCCACAGAACACACACAATTAAAAAGAACAAAATGAAAGAGAAGTAAGGTTAATGAGATTATTATACCTAGAACATCTTTACCACCAAATCCTGCTGATGTTGATGATTTGGAAACAGAAATTTATTTCTGCCGTGATGTCAAAAACAGAACCATGGAGGATAAAATGTTTTTTGTTGAAGTTTTTAGGTTTCGCACTGAACAAAATCAAAGTGTTTTGAGTTTTGGGGAATGAATGAAAAATGAAATTCTAAGGGCTTCGTAAACCAGACAGGAGAGTTAATCCATTGGGACGATGCACATGCTTTATCCAAACCTCAAAATCTTCTTCTTCAATTTGTCCTTCGTATTCTCGAAAGATTTTTCAACACTTTTTGTGCATATAGCAGCAAATGAAGAAGCAGTAAGAAGCATTAGGGACACACCTCCAGTTTTCAAGATCTTCTTCACCGTCTCTGGCCCGGCATCGCACTTATCTCTGCCGTCAAGACCTTGGAAATTAGTAAGTGTGATTCCAAAAAGTGCCATCATTCCCGAGCCCGCCCAAACCAATTTTAGTTATGTCATCTAAATTATCCATCCAATCTTTCGTCCATTATCCACATCTTTCTCTTCTTTACTCCTGTAATGAAAAACAAGTTAGATTACACTAGATATTTCACATTGCTTATCCACCCAATTTGAGTTGGAAAAACTACATAAGTTTGCAAACTGTAGCAGTTGAGACTTGCAGCATGAGAAGACAGGGGAGTTTCAATCAATACCTCTTAGATTTGTTTAGTGTATGAAGCGCTTAGTTTCCCCTTCTAGACATGATATGCCAATACTACTGCAACAAACACAAGTGTAAATATCACATTTGTTTTTAATTTTAGTGAAGTAGCAGTGGCATGTAATTTAATCGGATCTGATGGATGTATTGAATAAATTTCAACTATGAATTCTATTTAATTGAAAGTTGTGATCAGTTTGTTTAATAATCTTAAATGTTTTGGACATTGTTTGTGACGGACGGGAAATCAATTTCTCATCGTTTGGTCTGCCGGTAACACCACAGTACAAGATCTAGAGCTAGACAACAAACAAAGCGTAGTTCCACTGGTATTCTACAGTCATCCATCACTAGGGGTATTCTCAAGCTATATAAAATCATGCAAGATATTGTTTAGAATTTATGTATAAAATCATCCATAACTATGGTAGTAAACATTAATCAAACAGAAATGTCATAGAGTAAACGAGGAACTCCAGTTACTTACTTGGCCAAAGATGGAGAAGAATAAGACGAAGCAGGTAAACTGAAATCTTTTAGCTAGAAATAAGGTTTTTCGCTTGATCCTGGTATGGATTTCTATAGATCTCGTATTTGACCACTTATGGTTTATGACGGCGCTGGAGAGAGTTTGAGAGAAAGGAAATGAAATAAAATGAAGTAAAAGAAGAGGATGAATATATATCTAGAGTTTTCTGTTTGGTATCCAATAATATGTGCGGTCAAAACTAGTCAAAGACCCTCAAGGTTGTGGCGGACTAGGTCTGCGCAAATATATTGGGCTACGTGCCTACATCCATCATCACATACTTTAGTGGTAGGATGTTCGAATCTTCCGGTCTAAGTTTTAGCCATTTCCAAGGGAAGTAGAACTTGGGCAACACAAAGATAGCATGTGCATAATATAGGATTTGTTATAGTCCTAAAATCTATAGGTAAGGGAAAACTCTATAATCGGGACAATTGTTATAATCCAAATATAGACAATGAATCCACCTTTACTAATCTCATTGCTAGAGTCATTCTCCTTTGACATTCAGATTGTGCTACATCATGTGCCGGAATTGGACAAGCCCCCACCGTCGCGGCTGTAGGAGGGTTGGAAAGAGAGTGCCCACTACAGATGGAAAACTCAGTGTTGCTTTAGTCCTTAAGATAATACCATATACTGATTCTATGGATTCTTCTGAGTCCCTGAGTTATACTCAATGGTTAATGGAAATTATTAATAACACAATTAATGTTGATGTAGATATTCATGTTAATCTGTCAAAAAAATTCAAAACTCAAATTTTTGTTAACACCAAAATTTGGTCTGCACAGCTCATTAACTATGGTACATACCCTAAAAAGAAATAACTTTCACACTTATTTTTCCCGTAAGGATACCAGGCTAGCGGTTGGCTACACCATTTTTACTTCTGATTACCACTTGTCTATGGTTAGGGTTAGGGTTTCAATCACGTACTTGTTTATGCCAAGAAGATGAAAAACGAGGAATATGAAATGGTTATTTGATTTGGAGTAGCAGATGAGAAAGCAGAGAAGAATATCACAGATGTTCATGGATTTGAGCTTGAAAACAGTATGATTCAGAGATGGGTTTTCAGCAGAGAAGAAGAAGTAAAGTAGGGCAAGAGGAAACCCTAATATGTAAGATTTCTTACGGGTCTATAAGTGTTGGTGAAAGGTACAATTAAGTTTTTGGTGTAAACCAAGTGTAAGTTATTAGTTAGCTGTAAATTCTCACATAAGTGTTGTATACCCACATTTTCTCTAACGGTGGTATAAACAGACAATTATATTACAAGGTTTAAATAAAGTGTAGTTCATGTTTTAATGTTTCGACCAATAGAGTCCCGCCACTTGTCATCACCAGCTTGCTCCATGTCAAAGTTTTTATCTAATTTAATTTGAGGGAGGTGTCACACTCATCGTACGACGTGGGAGCTTATATAACTTAGCATTTTAAATGAGGGGAGATTCACTCCCTCCGTCCCTAAATAGATGACCTAGTTTATGTTTGCACAATTCTTAAGGAAAGGAGGAGAAGGGAGTAGTTTAAGTATTTTTTTTACAATTATATCTCTATGGATATTAACTAGTAAAATTTAGAATTAACTTATTTCTTAAACTATACCACGAATATTCGTAAACTTTATATCGTTGAAAAGCATTTTAAAAGACCTACATAATGAATATAAACATGGATATCGAATTATACATATTTCTTATCTTAACTATAATCAATTAAAAGGGTAGTTTTAGAAATATCCACGTGATTGGTGAGATAGGTCATCTATTGATGGGAAAAAAATTTAAAGTCAAATAGATCATCTATTTAGGGACGCAGGGAGTATAACTTTTTGAAGGCAGATGATAGGTTTACTAGTAGTATATAGGAGGGATCCCCTCACACTTTTATTATCTCACTGTCTCACACATTGAGCGTCATTTTTGTGAACAAAAACCAAACCGTAACGGATTTGAAGTTAATATTTTGGGGATATGTTCCTCTTACAAAGTTCTACATACCAACCGAAAATGAGTGTATTCCGAGACATATAACACCACCATCTACTACTTTGAAAATGAGTCGTTGAAAATCAATGGATTTCTGACCGTCGAAATTAAGACCGGTAGATTGTGAGGTTTCATATTTCGGAATGTGCTCAATTTTGGCAGGCAGGTAGAACTTGGTAAGAGGAATCTATCCCCAAAATATTATCTTCAAATCCATTACGGTTTAGTTTTTATTCGCAAAATGACGCCCAACGTGTGAGATAGTGTGATAATAAAAGTGTGAGGGGATCTTCCCTCGTAGTTATAATATCAATTCAGATTTTACACCATGGAATAAATTTGATTGAGAAACCTTTTTGTTAAGTTTGCAGAATGAGATTTATGAAATGGAATCATACAATTAATATTTGGAGTAGTACCTATATAATAACATCTTTTCTAGTGAATTTAACGGTTTTTATGGGTTGAAGAGTTGGAGTTACCTTTATCGAGTTACTTTTGTGTTTCTAGCTTCACTTGAGAGCGGATATGAAAATGTCTAATAAAAATGAACCAACATCAATCTGGTTTTACTCTACTTGTTTTATTTTGTTTGATTAATTCTTTTATATAATTCTTATTTGTTGATTGAATTACAACGGATTTGTAATTGTTTGTGATAATATAAAGTTTACAATTTTGTGTGTACAGAGTATTTGAGAAAACGTCTCAAACATCTGTCCATACATATGCACATATATGAAGTATATGTAGGATTGTACATATTGAGACTTTGGGTTCTTAGCATGCACTGTTTCGGATCCTAAATTAGGCATATAAGATTTTCATATGATACCCAGGTTAATACATAATGTTTTAAGATAGTTTCTTAAACTGCTTGTAGACAATATTGATCACTATAATCTTCTTGTTCAATAATGTGCTTGTGTGTTCATGTAAATCTTGGAAAGTTGGTATTGTAAGTATACAAACATTTGTGTAATGTAAGGAATACTAACATATTTCTAACATATGTAAGTTGAATTGTCTTGTTCCTCTTATTCCCCTAGTTGCAGTTCATTTTAACATAAAACCATTAGATGCACTTTCTATGTTTAACTTAACATATATCATTTATAGATGGAGGATTCGATTTCAAGTCTGGGAAGCTAGACTTAGATTATTCGGGCAGGATAAAAAAAAATATTATGGATTTAAAAGGCGTGCTGCGTTTTTAAATCTGTCAATTACAGGAGCTTCTGATTCAAAAAGAAAAAAAGATTTGGTCCCTCCGCCTATATATATGGTACGGAGGGAGTACAATATTTAAAGTGTAAAAATTAACTCTCCGTGAGTTAATCATCCTGCCATGTTATCTCCTCGGCGTCCTCGTTATAACAAACCTCTTGGCCATGTAATCTCGTAGGTATTTATTTTCGTACATACAAACATGAAGATTTTGGCTTTAAGAATGCTTCTAAATTCAATGAAGCATTGCCAGCTAAGCTAGCTTGAAGAATGATCAATGAGAGATATGCGTTGTGATCCTAAGAAGTTTTCATCAAGGTTTGTTGATTGTGAAGAAGTATCATAATGGAGTATTCGAGATGGAAAGCAAGTCAGAATATGAAAACATGCGAGAAAAATGAGAATTTTTCCTTCTCTTTGCAAAATGAGTATTGGAGATGGTCAAGTTTCCTTCCTGCATAAGTAACGCAACATGCAAGACGAGTTACCATATTACAATTAGATGAGAATTACGAGAGACAAATGTTAAACCAATATTACAGAATAAATATATGAACCCAACATGATATATAGTAATGGTACAGTTATTATAGAGGACAAACATCGAATACATTAAGAAAACAACAGACTGCAATAAAAACTCCCTCTGGAAATGAAATAAAATGAAGCAAAAGAAGAGGATGAATATATATCTAGGGTTTTCTGTTTGGTATCCAATAGTATGCGCGGTCAAAACTATTCAAAAGACCCTCAAGGTTGTGGCGGACTAGGTCTGCGCAAATATATTGGGTTACATGCCTACATCCAACATCACATACTTTAGTGGTAGGATGTTCGAATCTTCCAGTCTAAGTTTTAGCCATTTCCAAGGGAAGTTGAACTTGGGCAACATAAAGACAGCATGTGCATACTATATGATTTGTTATAATCCTAAAATCTATAAGAAAAGGAAAACTCTATAACCGGAACAACTATTATAGTCCAGACAATATATCCCTACTTTTGATCATTTCACTCTCTACACCTTTACGAATCCCAATGCTAGAGTCATTCTCCTTTACCATTCAGGTTGTGCCACATCGTGTCCTGTAAGTGGACAAGCCCCAACCATCACGGCTGTAGGTGGGTCAGAAAGAAAGTGCCCACTTCACATGGAAAACTTAGTGTTGCTTTAGTCCTTAAGATAGTACCATATACTGATTCTATGGATTCTTCTGAGTCCCTGAGTTATACTCAATGGTTAATGTAAATTATTAAAAACACAATTAATGTTTATGTAAATTTTCATGTTGATATGTGAAAGAAATTCAAAATTTAAATTTTTGTCAATACCAAAATTTGGTCTGCACAGCTCAGTAGTCATTCCGTCCGGCCCATTAGCTATGGTACAGACCCTAAAAAGAAATAACTTTCACACTTATCTTTTACGTAAGAATATCAGGCTAGCGGTTGGCTACACCATCTTTACTTCTGATTACCACTTGTTTATAGTTAGCGTTAGGGTTTCAATCACGTACTTGTTTATGCCGAGAAGCTGAAAAACGAGGAATATGAAATGGTTATTTGATTTGGAGTAGCAGATGAGAAAGCAGAGAAGAATATCACAGATGTTCATGGATTTGAGTTTGAGAACAGTATGATTCAGAGATGGGTTTTCAGCATAGAAGAAGAAGTGAAGTAGGGAAGGAGGAAAGCCCTAATATGTTAGGTTTCTTACGGGTCTATAAGTGTTGGTGTAAGGTACAATTAAGTTTTTGGTGTAAACCAAGTGTAAGTTATTAGTTAGCTGTAAATACTCAGATAAGTGTTGTATACCAACATTTTCGCTAACGGTGTTATAAACAGACAGTTATATTAGAAGGTTTAAATAAAGTGTAATTCATGTTTTAATGTTTCGACCAATAGAGTCCCGCCACTTGTCGTCACCAGCTTGCTCCATGTCAAAGTTTTTATCTAATTTATTTTGAGGGAGGTGTCACACTCATCGTACAACGTGGGAGCTTATATAACTTAGCATTTTAAATGAGGGGAGATTCACTCCCTCCGTCCCTAAATAGATGACCTAGTTTATGTTTGCACAATTCTTAAGGAAAGGAGGAGAAGGGAGTAGTTTAAGTATTTTTTTTACAATTATATCTCTATGGATATTAACTAGTAAAATTTAGAATTAACTTATTTCTTAAACTATACCACGAATATTCGTAAACTTTATACCGTTGAAAAGCATTTTAAAAGACCTACATAATGAATATAAACATGGATATCGAATTATACATATTTCTTATCTTAACTATAATCAATTAAAAGGGTAGTTTTAGAAATATCACGTGATTGGTGAGATAGGTCATCTATTGATGGAAAATTTTAAAGTCAAATAGATCATCTATTTAGGGACGCAGGGAGTATAAGTTTTTGAATTTGGCAGATGCTAGTTGTACTAGTAGTTATAATGTCAATTCAGATTTTACACCGTGAAATAAATTTGATTGAGAAATTATCTTTTCATTAAGTTTGCAGAATGAGATTTATGAAATGGAATCATACAATCAATATTTGGAGTAGTACCTATATAATAACATCTTTTCTAGTGAATTTAAGCGGTTTTTATGGGTTGGAGAGTTGGAGTTACCCTTATCGAGTTACTTTTGCATTTCTAGCTTCACTTGAGAGCGGATATGAAAATGTCTAATAAAAATGAACCAACATCAATCTGGTTTTACTCTACTTTTTTTATTTTGTTCCATTAATTCTTTTATACAATTCTTATTTGTTGATTGAATTATAACGTATTTGTAATTGTTTGTGATAATATAGAGTTTACAATTTTGTGTGTACAGAGTATTTGAGAAAATGTCTCAGACATCTGTACATACATATGCACATATATGAAGTATATGTAGGATTGTACATATTGAGACTTTGGGTTCTTAGCATGCACTGTTCCGGATCCTAAATTAGGCATATAAAATTTTCATATGATGCACAGGTTAATACATAATGTTTTAAGATAGTTTCTTAAACTGCTTGTAGACAATATTGATCACTATAATCTTCTTTTTCAATAATGGTGCTTGTGTGTTCATGTAAATCTTGGAAAGTTGGTATTGTAAGTGTACAAACATTTGTGTAATGTAAGGAATACTAACATATTTCTAACAGATGTAAGTTGAATTGTCTTGTTCCTCTTATTCCCTTAGTTGCAGTTCATTTTAACATGATAAAAACCATTAGATGCACTTTCTATGTGTAACTTAACATCTATCATTTATAGATGGAGTATTCAATTTCAAGTCTTGAGAAGCTAGACTTAGATTATTAGGGCAGGATAAAAAAAAATTATGGATTTAAAAGGCGTGCTGCGTTTTTACATCTGTCAATTATAGGAGTTTCTGATTCAAAAAGAAAAAGATTATTGTTCAAATCAAAGAACTTAATTACTCCCTCCTCGGTCATCAACAAACTTTAAGTTTGTGAAGGGGAACCAGGAAAGTTGGAAGTGATGATCTAGTCATCATCCTTCTTATTACTAAGTTTATAAATACAATTATATATGCACTTTGCATCCCAGACTCAGGAACCACATCTATGGAACTTATGTTCTTCTAGAAGCTTGTAAGGTTAACGGTCAGAGTGTAAGATGGCATCCACATGAGGTTTATGGAGAGATAAACTATGATGTAGCCGTGAGAATTCATGACGCTTCTCATCTTCCAACCAACCCATATTATGCAACTTATGGGAGGTCATATGGTTCACATGTCATCACCAGCAGACAAGAAAATGTTTATATGACGGATTAGTTCCCTAAGAAATTGATTCCAAAGATCATCACGTTGGATATTAAAGGCAAACCACTACCGGTTCATGGAATGGATCCTAGTTGCGAAGTTATCTTTACTATGAAGATGTTGCTGGTCTTTTAAGGTTGTTCTCCAGAAAAGAGAGATTGGCCGTGCCTAAAACATGGGCACAAAAAAAAAGAAAATAAGAGTGATTAGTGTTGTCAAGGATGTTTGCCAATTATTCTCTCTTGATACAAAGCAATCATCAGGTTTGTGGAGTACAAGTCATTCTATGACCAAAGGAGACCAGCGACAGAGATAAGGGAAGGATAATGTGGGCTTTACCGACCCAATTATTTCACAAATTTCTTCTGGGCCTTTACAATTTGTACAATAATTATATTTAGCCCACCTATAAATTTAAATTAGTAGTATATTAGGATAACAGAACAAAAAAAAAACATTTCAATCTAATTTGTATATAGAGTGCATGCTTCAAAAAAAAAAAAGATTCATGCACTTGAGGGGAGATCGACACTCAGGCCGGCGGATGTTCTTATTTTTGGGTGGGCTAATGGAAAACACGCATGTGTTGATCTTATTGGGGTTTCACCGTTAGTAGACATTGGACAGGGTTCTTTCACGGTGGGACAAGCAGCTTTGAGGGAAGCCTCAGGTAAGATAGCAAAATATGAGAAAGCATGTGTCGATAATGGACATGCTTTTATCCCTTTTGCTTTTGATACTTTCGGGTATTTGGCTCCAGAGGCGGTTGGATTTCTTACGAGGGTTCAGAAAGTCATGCATAGTAATGTCATGACCCCCGACTCGAGAGAGTTTGTTTTTAAAAGAATAGGTTTTGCAATTCAAAAAGGGCCTGCGGTGCAGCTTGTTGCTTGCTTGCCTACTATGTAATTTTTCTTAATAGCTAGAAGTGAAAATTCAAGAGAAGTTAATTTTGGTGTGAGTGAATTATTTGAAGATGATGATTCACGCATGTTCATTTTTTTTAATATCTAGAACCATTCCATCAAACTACAAGTATTAAGGCTTTATTGGTCATGGATCTACTCTCCTACATTGATCATGTACAATATAGTTTTGTTTCCTTGCTTTACTCGTTATTTAGCTTTAATACAAGGATAATGCTAGATATATTAGTCAAGCGTATTTTCAAGTGAGATAGTGTCATTTAGCTCTAAAAGATGACGAAATCTCCAAAATTTGAAGCGACCTACGGTCTAGTATGTATTATATAAAACATTTGTCATTAAAATCGCGCGTATTATAATAAATGTCTGGCTCCATGCATAATGTCAGGAACCTATATGGGATCACTGCACCTATCATTATTACCCCTAAATATTCCTAAATTTTTTTTAGCCCACCCATACATAAAATTCCCGTTCCATCGCTACCAAAGGTACTTCTTTGATGATTAGAAGTTGAAGAATTTGAGTTAGTCAGAACCATGGATAGGTACCTGAAGAATTTTTGGATTGCAAGGTTTTGAGATGGTCCAAGTCTGTACTGCTATAACCGCACTTGGAATTGTAGTAAGGAGCTCAGTAAAACCTGAGCAAAAATGCAAAACCGTACTTAACATTTCCAAATACAACGAGTGACGTTGTACATCGTGGAAAAATGAAAGAAATCTCTACTGGTTTCACCTTGAAACTTCAAACCTGCTTACAAAAACTTAGCGTTTCCATTTTCCCTCATAACTATAATCTAACAATATCCTTCAACCATCCATTTCTACAAGTTAATTTTATGAAGGACTTGGACAATGATTATGTTCATTAATACTTCATAGGTTGATGAGATGTAGCAATACGCATTAGAAAACACCTTAAGATCTGAAACAAAATCATGTTAGACTATTGACTGATTTTACGAGCTTGTTATTTTGGAGTGCAACTAATAACACTCATTTTTTTCTAAGTTCCATAAAATCATACTTAATCACACAGATAATAATAGCCCCGTAAATAAATCTTAATGAATGGTAATATTACTAACAAATAAATAAGAATGAAATAATCTCATGGATGCAAATCAATCCAGTAAAAAACAAAACCAAACAATTAGGAGAAGTCATAAAAATAAATATGAGGTTTCATGTTGTGCTAGTGGAGTTTGACATATTATCAACTCCGTAGATGACAGAAATATTCTGGGAAATACAACTTGAATTGTGAGAGATTTCTCAAGTTTCATATTTAATCAAATATAGTTTCGACATATATATTAATCATGAAAAAACTTATATGTCGAATAAATCACAAACATATCCCTAAGAAAATAGTCCCTAACGAGGTAGCAAAAGACAATAAGACCACCCAACCCTAAAAATCCTTTTCTTCGGTGTTTCTCTCTTTTTACTATTGGATTTTTGGCCAAAATAGTTATTGCAATAGTGTAAGAGATAGGGAGGAAGATAATCCCAAACCTTCTATTATAAGAATATCACACCATCAGGGCTAGTATCGAAACTTTCTCAATATCTAAACTCTGTTGGTCATTGTTGGTTAAAGAAACACCATCTAACACCATATTTCCAAAAATTAGGCCGAGTTTATTACAATCATCAAAACTTTCCATCCAGTCTTTTGTAATGTAAGCACTATCAATTTTCTTTTTACTTTTAGTCCTAAAAACATAACAGCTGCATTGGTAATCCAATGATTTCTATTTCAAATGATTTAAAAAATGAAAAAACAAGAGAATAATATGGAATCAATTAGGAGAGGTGATATAGATATATGAGGTTCCAGGTTGTGTTGGTGGAGTTTGGAATATTATCAACTCCTTAGAAGATTAAAATACCTTAGGAAATACAACTTGAACTTTGAGATATTTCTCGTGTGGTTCATATCTAATTAAGTACTATATGTAGGATAAACCACAAACATACCTTATATCTTAAAATATATTGGAGAAAATATATGTGACAAATATGGTAATATATATGAATATGAGATATATGGTGTAGGTACATTATTTCGGAAAAACTACTACCTTCGTTTTTTAAAAAGTGATACTATCACTTTTTCATTTTAAATCAAATGTAAATAGTCGTTTAAAAGGAATTGGATCTATTCTCATATATCAATGGGAGAACTACCTTTTATTATAATTAACAAATCCCATTTCAAACGTTTTGTACCTCTCGAAAGCTTACTACTACTTTTTCTCATGTTTTTCATTCTTTTTGCTTAAACAATAACTAATTTTGTTTTTTAATCAATAAAACAAGATCAATAAATGTACTAACAAGATAAAATGAAACAGACTTCTGGCACTGCCATCAATATCACAAAGAATTAATTTCTTAAATACCTCAGGCAAGAAATAACATTTCACAAGCCTTTGAGACTACAACTTTCAATCTTACTAGCTATAAATAGAAAATGTAGCAAGTAATTACCGTAATTTTAATGAATTTATTTTTCTTGCACTGGACGACGACATGGGGATCTTTCTTGATGACCCTGAATGTTTGGAATTGCTGGTTGGGACTCCTCGATTGTGATGACGGTAGAGTTATCATTAGTGAGTGAACTGCCACCTTCCCCAATTTCAGTAATTTCTACCATTTGAACTGTATAATAAAATATCAATAAAGTCTGAGAGCTAATAAACATTAAATCAACAATTCACAACAATGTATGTTTTACATGAAGCTTTTTGCAACCTTTTCATAGATCAATAACAACATAATAAGACTTGGGAACGAGCAATTTGTTGCAAATTCGAGCATATGACAACAAGAATTGATGCAAATTAGAAATGAGTGATAGGAAAAAGAAAAAAAAAATCCTCAATGGCCCTTTAAAAAGACAAGACCAGAGACAAATTGAGAATAAATAACCATGTAACCATATAAGTTAAAAGGAAACTTGAGTTTTATATTATATTAAAGATGATAAAAACCTAAGTTAACAAATATGTTAGAAATTAGTCAATGGGGAAACTAGCATCAGTAATCCATATACGTTTACTTTTATAAAAGGATTAAGATGATGGTGCGTAAATATGTAACTATCGTAATAAAAAGTTCATGATTATGAGGTAATACTATTTATTAAACTTGTAAATACATGAATATTATCTCTTATTAAACTTGCAAAAACCAAAAAGAGGAAATTAATACTTATTATATGTATTTGCAAGTTAAATAAAAATGTAAAAGTCATCTCTAAAATAAAATTAGAAATACTTCATTCATATTAAATCTTGGTGTTATACCATATAGTTTCTTCAATGTAATATCTTGTTGTTACAACTCATATTACATGTTCAAATATAATACCACATGTTTCACATATCTTTTCTACAATATATTCTCAAATACAAGGTATGTTTGTGATTTATTCCACATACAAGTTTTGTCATGGTTAAAATCTAAATTTCGATATGAACCATGAGAAATCTCATAGTTCAAATTGTATTTCGTTGGGTATTTCTATCATCTAAAGAGTTGATATTATTCCAAACTCGATCAACACAACGTGGAACCTCATATATCTCTGTAACCTCTTCTAATTTCCTCCATATTATTCTTCTGCTTATTCTATCATTTTGGAATATAATTCATTAGACTTCTAATGTAATTGTTATGTTATCAAGATTGAAGGTAAAAGATAGGATGGAAGGTTTATATGATTATAACAAAGTTGGCCTAGATTTTGAAAATATGGAGTTAGCTGGGTTTTTGAGATTACAATCATTACCACCAAGAAAAGGAGTTTCAACATCATCGAACATGTTATTACCCGTACTAAAATTGCAATACCATTAAAATTTCTCTTTTTACAACTTTAAAAATTAAAATTTGCAATAAACATAAAATGCCCTGAGAAAACATTACAAAAAAAAAAGTAAAGGAAGAAACGATGAAGCAGAGTATAATTTTATCACTCTTCCATGTCTACTATTCAAAACGGTATTAAAAACCGCAAAAGGCAAGATTGGATTTGGTACTGACACGTGTTAACTAACTTTGTAACGGAGTAGCTTATGCAGTTCGTTGGATATGTCGCCAAATAGAAAGAGAGGGATGTATTCGGTACACATACACCTCGTTTGAGTTGTTATATATTCACAAATATTTTCGCCACGTCAGGGTGTCGAAGACTTAATTTGCATGGAAAGTCAATAAAGTTAGTTCGATGTATTGACCGAAGAGACTGCAGTAAAGGCAAATGTGCAGTCTCATAAGTCAAGCCAACGAAGAGTTCTAAAAAGGAATAAAATGATTCTTGAAGAGTTCCAGCCACTGTGAAACAAAGAAAACCAGATGAAATTATGGCCAATAGTTTTTCTGTCCACCGACTAAATACATCAAAAAAGTTGAGCAACAGTAGAGCCTTCCAAATGATATGGAAGGATGATACTAAGTTGGTGATTGGTCATTCATACAAGCAGAAGTACCTTCGAGCTCAATCAGTCTATTGTCCACGATCAGAATGAGATTGAGCTTCAAACTAGAATCGTTCTCCACTTCTGAAAAACCAGACTTGGTCTTGGAATGTGCCTCTTTATTGAATACTAATTTGAAATGTGAACAACAAGGACGGGCCTAGCAAGGGGCTGGGCTAAAGCCCGTCTCTGTTTTTGACTCAGAAAATTTGTGTAGATTTATTAAAGTTAGGCTTCAGCCCACTTATACTTAGGATTAGCCCATATAATTTCATCCCACAATCTTATTTATAATTCGAAACTTTTTCACAATTTATTTTCACATTTTTGTTCTATAAAACATAAATTTCATATGCTAATAATGTTTTATTGTTAATTTTGTGCATTTTAATCTTTTACCTGTCTATATATGTATGTTTTATACAGAAATCCCAGTTAGCCCCTTATTAAGGAATTCATTCCAAAAAAATTATCGCGGCATTCGGCCGCACTTGTTATTAGGGAAATTTTTTCCTTACCCTATATAGAATTTGGGTTCGTCCCTAGCGAACAGCTTCCACCAGCAGTGGCCAAAGGAAAACTTTACATCACACTTATAAAATTAGCCATTTCTTAGTCATTATTACACTTCAACCAATGCGCCCAGTTTACACAGTCGCTACATGTGATGCCCGTCAACAAGGAAATTATGCCCAACATAAATACTGCATTTATCGTGTAGCTTATCGAAGAAAACCCAAGTCACTTACTAAAGGTATCCACGAATTTGGAAATCATTTTCACTTTGATAAAAATTCATTATGAGTTTAATTTGTAAGACATTTGAAGTTTCTGAATCCGTTGGGACTTTGACTTCTGTAGCAAATCCAAGATACTCGAATAGCTTTATAATAAACCAAGGTACATCGAGCTTCCACCATTCGAGCCCTAACCGAGCTGAGAACTCAAAGGCGTGATGGTTGATGTGCCAACCTTCTCCATATCCGACTAAGTTTACCACCCAATTGTTTTTGGATAAATCTTTAGTATTCGACGGCCTTCTGCCCCCTGTATGGCACAAGGAATCACCATGAATGAGTTGTGGGTTCCAAGTATCAATCTGACACCCTAAAACCAGTAAAACAAAGTTATCAATCTGACAACCAATTGTGCAATTCTGACACAAACCCAAAACAAAACACCATTAAGCATAACAACTTTATCAAAATCCGACCTTCCACACACAAACGCATCAAAAAATGATGACAAAAAGGATTAGAAATATGATCGTAGCCGCTCAATGTGACTTAGTCCCTGCTTTTTTTGAGTGATAGGAAATTTCACTTCAACACCTTGATCGGATCCCACCAGCCACTACTATTCTTTGTCTTTAAATTATATAAATTTTGTCTTTAAATAATATAAACTTGGATCAGAAGCTTTGGAATGTTGTACAGTTGGAACAGAAAAACACATCATCTGGATATACTGAATTACCTTGGATTTCAAAGAAAACTAAGTGTGGGTTTGGATATAGGATTTTAAAGGTGAGATTTATAGGTCCAACGAATTTGGTGGAATTACGTTTTTCTCGATTTGTTTGGTTATCCAAATCCTTGGAATCACGTTTTTCACGGGAATAAGTTTTCCATCAAATACTTCATATGGAGTCCGACTCCTCCCCCCTAAGATTTGATGGAAAACTTATCAAAGGATTTATGGGCCTACGTTTTTGAACTCTAAATCCCATATATATATATATATATATATATATATATATATATATATATATATATATATTCAAGGGGTATTTTGCGTTTCCTCCCCTTTAAAGATAGCTAATTAGCGTTTCTTCCCCAAATAGATTCAAATTAGTGTTTCCTCCAATCGTTAGGAATTCTGTCCATTGCTCGGTTAGGTGAGTCAGCACCCGTGCACGCGTGGCATAAACTGTACACGTGTTTCTTGACCTACCCAAAATACCCTCCACTAAGAACCAGTTCATAATCATACCATCCATTGTCGCAATAGCAGAACTAAAATATGTTAATTCTTCATAGCTCAAAATCCGAACCTGGAATCCATCATCAATTCCTCCATTCACCATTCATATCACCACTTCAGAGACTTCTCATTCTGGACTTAATCTCACCATCTACCAACTCGATCTACTGGTGCTAAGAATCAACCAAAAACCCACCTTCAGCTTATTTCCAATTCCTTATTCTTTGTAAAACCCATATCGATTGTTGTAGCTTCATCTCTTGCAACTCTGAATTGATCATATCCATCTGTTTCATCTCAAATTTCAATCACCGTTATTGAAACTTACCATCAACAGTCGAAAATCCCCAATTCAGAACACTAATTGAAACCTTAACTTAATTTTCTAGCAATCCATCTTATCAGGGACCTAGAGGAGGAAGAGGAGGAGTAGGGACGCAAACACTGATAACCAACGATTCCCTAGCCTATCTCAAAGACGTAAAGGACATTTTTTAGGATAGGAAACACAAATATGATGAGTTCTTGGAAGTTATGTAAGATTTGAAGGCTCAAAGGTATGATTGTCTTTCCGTATACTTGTTTTAAATTCCACAAAATTCATTCTTGGCGTGTTTTAAGGGAGAAAATTTACTATTTTTCTTTAATTATTGTTTATTTCTTTCAGAATTGACACACACACGGGCTATAGCTAGGGGGAGGATTTTTTTAAAGAGCATTTAAACCTTATTTTGGGTTTAAGTACCTTTTTTATCTGAAAGTTATGAGATAACCCTCCCACTTGAGGACGAGAAACAACCTAAGAAACTTGTAGAATTTGATGAATCCATTAACTTCGTTAACGAAATAAAGGTAACAAATTTGAAGTTAGTTGATTTTTGTAGATCGTTTTAGTTTTGCTATCAAATTCAGATTCGGATCAAATCCACTCTTAATCGTCACCAATCATCTTCAATTACGGCAGCGATATCAATCTGAATAAACTTTCCCCAATCTCTACTTTATTTCCAATCACCATTGATGGCATCAAACAAATATAAATTACTGAACGAATTAAAACCCTTGTTCGATCGTTTTGCATATAGTGGAATCAAATTTCACAATTTTTATCTTTTCAATGGACTGTTACATGAAGTTACATATGAAGAATTAGGGTTTGGTGCTCAGATTGATTTGGGTGTCTAGGTTTGATGATTCTGTCTGGGGTTTGTCGAATTGGAGATTGAGAAATTGAATTAGATGATAGATATGGCAATTCTGAGTTGAATTAGATGAATTTAGAGAGTGGGTCTGGTTTTGATTGTTGGTGGTGGTAAATTACATATGAGACGATGAATGGGTTTGGTGAATCGTTTGAAGAAATATATCTTAGATGAGACGATGAATTGTTGGAGTTGCTAGTGATGATGTATTTCCATTGAAGATGTAGATGAGTGATTTGAGTCTGAGTATCAGACTCGGGGAAGAAGACCGTTGTTTGTACCCTATTAAAATAGCGTACGTGCATATCACATGAGGCTTATAATGGAAGCCTAAATCCGGTTTATTATGGAAACCGGTCGGTTTATTAAGGAAACTGGTGGGTTTGTTATGGAAACCCACAAGGCTTATTATGGAATCCTGGGGTTGGTTTATTATGGAAACCGGTGGGTTTGTTATGGAAACCCACAAGGTTTATTATGGAAGCCTGGATTTCGTTTATTATGGAAACCGGTAGGTTTGTTATGGAAACCCACAACTCCATGGGTTAAAAGATCTTAATAAAAGAGGTTAAGATTTTCACGGAATAGTTATTATAGATAATTATTATATATTATTTAAGATAAATCCTGATAAAAGAGGATATTTATCTTAAGTAGTTATAATTATTATTCAAGATAATAATTATTTGGGATAAGTGAAGATTATGATAAATATTATAATTTATCATGAATCTGGTTGTTATTTGGGATTTATACAGATGAGGGAGGTTATTTGGATAACTATCAAAACCCTAAAGCTACATCTATTTTCTTCCTATATATAGAGGCAAAATCTCAAATCAAAAGGTAAAGAATTCTATTCTTTTCACCGTAATACACTTGCATGGAACATCCGCTGATTTTAGCATCAGAATGTTTTGCAGGTACCCCCACCTCTTTTGATCAATTCTTTGGAGATTTTTCATCAATGATAGCGAATGGATCAACTTTCCCGCATCTCGAAGATTGTAGGAGTCATCATTTTTGTACCAACTGTAGTTGCAGGAAATCCTACACTACACCCCTCATATGATTTCATTAACATTCAGCTCATTCTAGATTAACAATCTTAATTTTATTGATGAATCTTTGAACAATCTTACAATAAAAGATAAATGAATCAAGAATAACCACTGCTCTAGATTTTATCTCTCCTATTTTCTTGCTGCTCACCCAGAAAAATATCTTCCCCTTTCCTTTACAACTGAACGACTATTTATAGGGAAGTACATAGTGGATGACAGCTAATCTGTCCTTTATTTTTGGATATGTCTTGCGACTTTCTCGCATACTTACAAATGTTATTCTCTCAAACTCTCTAATTTTCGCAGGACCATCACATTTTTCTCATGATTTTAGCTGACGTAGTTTATTATGTCATTTCTGAAATTTTTCTGCGACGTTGTTGTGTTGTTGATAATTTCGCTGAGACATTATTGCTGCGAGATTCTGATCCTACATCTTGCCTCTTCTCATATCTTCTCTGTGAAGTACAGAATGATGTGAGAAATGCCGCAACTATTCATCTCTTCATATTCTGCATTTATCACACGTATCCTCTCTTCCATCTATTTCTTGACACGTCTTCTGTAACCGCTGCTTTTTAACCGCTCACGTCTTTTCGTATTAATGGTATTTATTTCTTCAAGTAGAAAATCCTCTCTATATATTCTTCTTACTCTTCTTTCCATTTTCTTTTTACTTTCTCTTGTCTTTTTATTCTCTCATCTCTGCAACTCTGTTGTTCTTCCGTAAATTCTGCCATTGCAACTTTTCTTCTTTCTTCTTCTTTTACTCTTTTTATTTTCATGTTCATCTCCATATTGTTCCCTCTGAAGATCTTCACTGTTCGTAACTTTCTTAATTGTTACGAATTAATCCTCCTGCTGGTGTTTTCCATGGATTCGTCGAGGTTAGTTTTCTTTTTTCTTTCTTATGGGTTTTGCTGAAATTGATCTTACTTACTGCTTTATTTAATGATGTTGCTTGTGTGATTCCCATACTGTTGTTATTTCAGCAAAAACGCCTCCAACACCAAATTTACGATTCAGAATCCTAATATTCCCAAATCGCATCATAAGATTGTTGTACACAAAACAAAGTACGCGAATCAGAAGGTAGTAAGAAACATTATTCTTTTTTAATAACAATATTGTTGCCTCTGTTTCTTATCTGGATTGTAATTCGCAGGGTGATAAGGATGTCAATAAACCTCTCAAGAAATCTCGCCACCTTAAAACCGTTGAAACCTATGTTTCATTCCACTTACTTATCTCTTCTAAATCTCCTGCAACATCTTCGCAAGTTAAACCATTATCTCCAATTCGCGAAAAGGCTGCCTCAGATTTCATTTCTTCAACTGACCTTTCAATGATTGAAACCCCCATTATTGATCCTTCTATGAATGAAACTTCTTCTCCTCCTATTGATAATGTTTCTCAACCTTCTATCATTGCCATTTCTCTACCAGAGCCTCTTCCCTTTTCGAAAGAAACCGTGGAAGGAATAGATATTGCTTTCAAAGTTTTGTTTGAAGTCCTGGATAATGGCAAGAAGTCTCCCACTGATCCTGTCAAGTCTGGTATTTGCGAAATTCTGAGTAAGTATTTCGGTTCTGACAGAGCTGCTTCGCAAACAGCTTTGGAAAAAGAGTGTAATGCTCTTCGTCTCGAAAATCAAAAGCTTCAGAATGTTTCGCTGGATCGCGACAATCTTCGCAAGAAAAATGATGAACTGAGAGGTATGATTTCCTTATATGTGTCTTCAATTTTCCTTTCTAATGATTTTATTCTTCCCATATTTAATTATCCTTGAAATCCCTCTTTCGCATGTTAAGCCTTAAACCAGAAACGAATAATGGAGAGATATCAATTTGAATCTGCTGTTGAAGAAGCCCGTGTTGATAAAGAGATTTTGGTGGATCAATATAACCAATTAGATAACCTCTATTCATACTCTGTCGATCATATAAATAATCTTACCAATGAAAATACCCAATTAATTCGGAGGCAAGCTTTATTAAGTAATGAAATGTCTCGCCTCTCTTATTCTTTAACTAAAGCTAATCTTGGGATGAAATCTTTATCAGATGAGAATAAAACTCTATCTCAAGAGAAACGAATTTGTTTAAATAAGATGGCGATATCTTCGCAACAACTTAGCATCCTTCAGAAAGGTATGTGATGACCAAGAGCAATCTCTTCTCTCTTTGAAAAATGAACTTAAAGAAGTAACAAAGTCATCTATCGCTGAAAGAGATACACTCATTCAAGGTAGAATAGCTTTAAGTGTAAAGGCGAATCAACTTAAAGAACAATATTCCAAATTAGAAGAATCTTATTCTTCTCTTGCAAAGAAAAATGCTTTTCTTATTTCTAAAGAGAAAAATCTTCAGTCTCGACTTAAAGGTTTAGTTGGAGATAAATTTGATGATGCGATGGGCCGTTGGGAGAATAGTTGGCTGAACTTGATTCAACATATTATTTCGCAAAAAGGAAGATAGTCATAATAGTTTGACTGCCTTAACTATCTTTTCTTTGTCATATCTTTTTGAGTTCTTCATCTTACTGAAATTTTGTATTCTACTTTTCGCAGAGTCTGAGAAAAATCTTCATTCCTCCATTTCTGTTTTGGAGGCTAAATATGCCAAAAATTTGCAAAGAAAATGCATTACTCGTCTCTGTCCTTACTGGTTCTCGCGACCGAGCAGAAAGAAGACTTGATGATGTTGCTTAATTTAAGGATATTCAAGATAGGAATCATCAGAGAGCACTTCTTTGTCAAGTTCATCTCCGGGCTGAAATCCTTGTAAATGATATTTTATTGTCTAAATCTCTTCCTCCTACATCAATCGAACCTTTGGAAGTAGATGATGATGAAGTTCCTCGTCCTGCTGATAGTGATTATGATTATGAAAGTGGTGCAGAGGATAGTCTTTTGGAAGATGGAGAAGAGATTCCTTCTAAGGAAGCAACTGCTGGTGCTAATCAAGATGAAAACGAAAAAGAAATATCTTCTGAAGAAGTAATTGCTGGCGATAATCAAGGTGCTAATCAAGGTGAAGATCAAAATCGAAAAGAAGGAGAAGTTGGCGATAATGAGAACATTGGCGAAGAACGTCTATTATCTCCTTATACTGGAATTAATACTGAAGCATGAGCTTCTTATTTCGTTCTATCTTCTTGAATTGTCTCATCTTTATTATTTTTTGCGAATAATATTCTTCAACCAACTTTGGAATCAATTTTCCCTTTTAGTATTTTGCTTGTGAGAAAGATAATGCCTCTTGTCTATTGATTCCCATACTTGCCTCTCATTATCTTTCTTGAGAGAAATGATATGTTATGAATACTTATAAATATTTTTTTTTTGTCATGTGGTCTTATTTTTCCTTCCTAATTAAAGGTTGTATTATGCCACCTCTTGTCATTGCGACAAAATCGCAGGACGTTCTTACACTTTCATGCAAGAACCCATTGATCTTTCCTTAACTTTTTCTTTTGTATTATGGCCTCTTCAGGAATGCTGCAAACAATATGACAGGCCTAAATATTCTTGCGAAAATAAATCCGCATGACATTGTCGTCTTGCGACGAAAGCGCAAGACGTCTTCGCACTTTCATGCGAAAACCCATTGATCTCGTCTTATCTTTTTCTTTTGTATTATTGCCTCTTCAGGATTGTTGCAAAAATATGACAAGCCTTAATACCCTTGCGAGTAAAAATCCTCATGACATTTGCGTCTTAAGACACTTATCAGCTCCCTAATGGAGGGTGCCGCCCTTATCTCCCCTCTGGTTGCCCCTTCAAGGAGGCGTACATCTACCATAAAAGGTTAGCTCCTCCCATCCAGTCTTAACAACAACCAGTTGTTTTCGCAGCCTCTTATCCCTTTTACCTATATGGATTATGGTTACGAGACTGCACCCTAAGTGGGGTTTTCTTCGGGCCGAGTGCAGTATAAGCCAAGACTTGTCAAGAATGTCAAGGTACGCTTCAAACGCCCCTGGAACTCTTGACTCAACCGTGTACCTCGGCGCCTGGATCAGATTCCGCACTCCTTGGGAGAGTCCTTATTACCTTAGTCGCCCAACCTAAGTCATATGCTTAAGCTGAGAATCCAAGGTGCCTCTCCCGGATGGGATTTATTGACCCCAAATCTCCATGACTCTGGTTCCGGTGGCGGTGTAGCCTTTCCCTGAGCCATGGAACAGGTATCCCCTTATATGACGTACTTTAGGTCTTACATTTGCCTCTTGCGAAATTTTATTCGCGAACTAGGGTGTACGCCATAAAGGTTCGCTTCTTTCTTTTATGTCATTGTTCTATGATTATCTCTGCGAAAGTTTCGCACATCATGATTTTGTTTTGATACGAATAATCTCGCAATTATTCTTTCAGAATCCATAACTTCTCAAAGCTTCTTACGGATAATATATTTTTAAGTACAATCTGTTCCATGGTCTATCAAGTCTGTGACCAACATATCTACCTTCTGGATCCATTAATTTATAAGCTCCTGTTCCAACTATCTCCTTAATAATGAAAGGTCCATCCCATTTTTTTGCTATTTTTCCACCATTTTCTCGCTGATATATTGGTGTCTCTCGCAAAACTAAATCTCCAGGTTGGAATTCTCGTACTTTGACACGTTTATTATATTCTCGGGCTAATCATCGCTGATAATTCTCCATATGTTGTAAAGCTCTTTCTTTTGTTTCTTCTAATTCATCAAGTTTGTTTAAGATCAAAATTGCACTAAGATTTTTCTCCCAAGCTTCTCTCTTTGTTGTCGGAATAACAACTTCTGTTGGTAACACCGCTTCAACTCCGTATGTTAAACAAAAAGGTGACATTCTAGTAGCTTCTCTTCTAGTTGTATTATAAGCCCATACTGCATTATGTACTTGTTCGCACCATGCTCTAGGATGTCCTTCCAATTTCTTCTTTAATATATCTGCAATTGTTTTATTTGTTGCCTTTACCTGCCCATTAGCTTGTGGATACAAAGGAGTAGACTTTCCACATTTTATCTTAAATGCATTAAGTAACATTTCTATGTTATGTCCTTCAAACTGTTTCCCATTATCAGATACCAACTGCGCAGGAATTCCGAATCTACAAATGATATTTTCGAATATGAATGTAAAGATATCTTTGTCGCGAATATGTTGTATTGCCTTCACTTCTGTCCATTTTGTCAAATAATCTGTTGCGACTATTAAGTATCTTCTTTGTCCAGAACCTGGTAAAAATGGTCCCACAATATCTAAGCCCCACTTTCCAAAAGGCCACACACTGGTTGAAGATGATAATGGTTCTCCAGGTGCATGTATTTTCTTTCCATGTCGCTGACAATCTTCGCAACGTCTTGATATTTGTTTCGCATCTTCGTGCATGTATGGCCAGTAATAGCCTTGCATTTTTTCTCTATGTGCCAAAGATCTTCCCCCGCTATGATTGCCAGCATCCCCACTATGTAACATTTTTAACATTTTTTCTCCTTCCTCTCGTGTCAAACATCTGAGTGATGGTCCATCAAAGGATTTTCGGTATATCAACCCATCTCTTAATTCATAATTCGTTGCGTGGATTTTTAACTTGTGTGCTTCCAATCTATTTCTTGGTGTTTCTCAGTTCGCCAAATATGCATGAAGTTCTGTTCTCCAATCTGCGATATTGTTCGTTTGTTCTTCTTCTTCACCGTCTATTATCATCATGTTCACTTCTTCTTCTTCTTTATTGATTGATGGTGACTGAAGTGTTTGTATTTTTATGCATCTCGCAGTTGGATCTGTCATCATGCTTGAGATGAAAGCAAAAGTGTATGCGAGTCTGTTATCCTTCCTTGAAATGTGCCTCCATTTTATTTTTGGGATTTTCGCTGACAATTCTTCAACGACCTTCTTGTATTTCTTCAAGGATGGTTCATTTGTAGTGTACTCTCCCTTTATTTGGCGAATAACTAGCTGCGAATCACTAGTGATCCTGGCATTTTTTTAGTTTCATTTCTATTGCGAACTTTAAGGCATGTATCACAGCTTCATATTCTGTTTCGTTATTAGTGGATGCGAATTCCAATCTGAATGAAAAAGCCATCTTCACTCCTTCTGGAGAAATTAAAACAATTACAACTCCATTGCCTTCTCCATTTGATGATCCATCTACCAATATCTCCCATCTATTTGGTTCTGTTAATAAGTCTTTTGGATCTCCGTGTTCTTCTTCTATATCCATCATTTCTTCTACCGCTTCATCTTCTTCTAAAGGAAATTCTGCCAAGAAATCTGCAACAACTTGTGATTTTGGTGAAGACAAAATTTCATATTTAATATCAAAGTGGACTACTTGTGCATTCCATCTCTCCACTCTTCCTGATCTTTTTTAATTCTTCATCACTGATTCAATTGGTACTTTTGTTAATACCTTTGTCTTGTGCGCTTGAAAATATATGCGCAGCTTAAATGATGCATAAAATAATGCTAATATTAGCTTCCCAATCTTTGAGTAATTCTTCTCGGCAATATTAAAAGTTTTGCTAATGTAATAGATGGGTTTCTCCACTCCTGCGTCTATTCGCAATAACACGGCACTTAATGCATGCGACGTCGTCGCAAGATAGATCAATAATTCTTCTCCTGATTCTGCTTTTTGTAAAATAGTTGTATTCATAAGATGTTCTTTGATCCCTTGAAAATCTTTTTCGCATTTATCAGTCCATTTGTGTTTCGCACCCTTCTTGAGTATATCGAAAAAATATTTGCATTTGTCAGATGATTGCGAAATGAATCTCCCCAGCGAAGATAAAATTCCATTCAACTTCTGTACATCTTTTATTTTTGTTGGTGTTGGCATGTCACAAACTGCTTCACTTTTTCTGGATCAACCTGTATTCCTTCCTTTGATACAATGTATCCTACAAACTTTCCCGATGCAACTCCAATAGTACACTTCTCAGGATTCAGTTTAATGTTATACTGCCGCATTTGTTCAAAAATCTCCCTCAGGTCATGTACATGGTATTTGGCTTCTTTACTTTTTACTAACATGTCGTCCACGTATACTTCTAATGTTTTGTGTATCCATTTCGCGAACACCTTCTCTACTATTCTTATGTATGTCGCTCCCGCATTTCGCAAACCAAATGGCAATTTCGTGTAACAATATAAACCTCTAGGGGCGAAGAAAGCAGTATGCTCTTGATGTTCTTTAGCGAGAGGGATCTGGTTATATCCTTTGTACCCATCTAAAGACGATGCCCTATCATTTCCCGCTGCGGATTCCATCATTTGAGGAATATCTGGTAACGAAAAACTATCTTTAGGGCAAGCTTTGTTTAAATCAGTGAAATCTATGCAAATCCTTATTCCTTTGTTTTTCTTTGGGACAATGACCATATTCGCTATCCACTCTGAGTATTTAGCTTCTCTTATGATTCCTGCATCAATCATTTTTTGTAGTTCTTCTTCTATTTGGGAATGGTAAGCTATTGTAATTTTTCTTATTCTTTGTTTAAATGGTCTTACATTCTTGTTAATCTCCAACTTGTGACCTGCAATTGATGGATCTATTCCTGGTATCTCATCCATGCTCCCTGCAAAAACGTCTTTATATTCTCACAAAAGGTTAACAGTTTTTTCTTCTTCTACTACATCCATATTGGTTCCAATTCTCAATATTAGAGCTTCTTATATAGTCCCAACGTTTACTTCTTTTGTTGGTTCTGCGGCATTGTAACTGGACTTGGGTTCTCCCATTGATGTTGGTTCTTTTATTGTTTTCACAGGTCCTTCTCCTTCTTCATAAATTTCTGGGTATTCCCCTGCCTTCTTTTTCCCTTATCGTGTATACTCTTAATTCTTCTTCTTTCTTTGCCTCCTTTGTTAACTTTCTGCGAAATTGTTTCTTTTTTTCTCGTCCTTCATAATACTTTACTTCAATTTGATTACATAATTTCGCATTGTCAACATCTCCTCTGATTTCACCTATTCCATTTGGTGTGGGGAATTTAATACATTGATGCAACGTTGATACTACATGTTTTATCGCATGTATCCATGATCTTCCTAGCAACATATTATATGGCGATTCCATATCCACCACGTATAGTGTCACGTGTGTTTCAATCTCTCCTAGTGGAATTCGTACCACTATTTCTCCTTTAGGTTTTGTTGTGGATTTTCCAAAGGCATGAACAAGATATGTTGAACTGGACATTTCTTCATCTTTAAATTCCATTCCCCTGAACGCATGATAAAATATTATATCCACTGAACTTCCTGTATCGATTAAAGTTATGTTTAATATCCATTCTTCTGTGGATTTTGTTGTTGTCCCCTTTTCTTTTTGCGTAATAGGCACTGTAATAACCAATGGAGATGTGTGGTTCAAATTTTCTTTTGGTATTTCTGCCGCCATGAATGTGATTTTTTTCTTTTCCTAATCTTTCAAGGGGGATGTCTTTTCTACCACCATAACCTTCCTTCCTTCAAAATTTCGTTTATGTATTCTTCCTTTGATGTTTTCATGGAATTCATTATCCATTGTTTTTGTAATCACATTACACTCCAATATTTTGTCATCTTCATTGACTCTAATCATTTTTCTTTTAACGGGTTCACTGATTTGTTTAATCACTTTCTTGATTTGAATAATCTCAACAACAACCTTCAACTTTCGATCTTCATCCTCCCTGTTTCTAGCGCCATTATGTAGTTGCAGGAAATCCTACACTGCACCCCTGATATGATTTCATTAACATTCAACTCATTCTAGATTAACAATCTTAATTTTATTGATGAATCTTTGAAAAATCTTACAAGAAAAGATAAAGGAATCAAGAATAACCACTTCTCTAGATTTTCTCTCTCCTATTTACTTGCTTCTCACCCAGAAAAAGATCTCCCCCTTTCCTTTACAACTGAACGACTATTTATAGGGAAGTACATAGTGGATGACAACTAATTTGTCCTTTATTTTCGGATATGTCTTGCGACATTCTCGCATACTTACAAATGTTATTCTCGCAAACTTTCTAATTTTCGCAAGACCATCACATTTTTCTCATGATTTTAGCTGACGTCGTTTATTATGTCATTTCTTAAATTGTTCTGCAACGCTGTTGTGTTGTGTTGTTGATAATTTCGCTGAGACATTATTGCTGCAAGATTTTGATCCTACACCAACATCTTTTGGCGCCGACCAAGGGGATACGAAGAAAATATCGTGCTCCCCATTTGATAGAAGTCGTTCTCAAACGATTTTCGAAACTAGGGTTTCAAAATCATTGTGAACAAAAAGTTACAGAGGGTTTCACAATCTTTTCAGAAGTTACAGAAGGTTTCACAACCTTTAAGGAGGTCACAGAAGGTTTTACAACCTTTTCAGAATTTCCAGAAAGTTGCAAGAAGTCTAACGACGTACCAGAAAGTTACAGGAAGTTCCAACTAAGTAGCAGAAAGTTGCAGAACACAGTTCAGAGACTTGCAGGTGCTTCTGAACACTCTCAGAAATTTGCTGAAGGATTCTGCCAAAGTTGTTAAAAGAAAAGAGAGGCGTATGGATGCATCAGGAGTAAATCAACCTGAGATGGATGTAGATGTACCCATCGGAAGATTGATGAATCAACAAGTAAACCCTCGAACGTTGAGAAGTGTTGTTTTCCAAGGAGATTATGACGAACGGGATGGAATAGAAACATCGATGTCGTCATTGGCAACAACATATAGATCTCGGTTTGAGGGATCTTTTCAAGGTTCAGAGATAACAACGTCTCGATGTGCAGGTCACCATCTCCAACCATCAGCCGAAGCTTCCATCATCGAGAAGGTTTTCAAGAACAACATCCAAGCATCCATGAATGACGACAGGCCGACCTCGTTAACAGAGGAGTAGGCTCTCGAGTTGACGATCTGTCGGCAGAACAAGCTAACGTTCGGTCAGCTTCTTAGGTTAATGTCTCACCAGCTTTGCAAGCTAATATACCACTAGCCGCTCGAGTCGATGACCCACGGGTTACACAGGTTAGCAGACCTCACGTAACACATATCGACCTAACAGTAAGGGAGCTTTTTAAAGAGCTTGAAAGAGAGAACAAACGGCTTAAGGTTGTGTTAGAGAAAAGAAAGGAAATCGAAGAAGTTGTTATCCCTCGTTCCAGCAGCGAGAGATCATACCGACATCGAGAGTTTGGCAATGCACACAGATAGAGTGAATTTCATGACGATCGTCGTCGTCGACATAGCCAAAGTAACGAAAGAAGAAAAGAGGACGTCAGGGACGAATGCCAGAGCCGAGATCACCATGATGATGGTTATAATGGTCGATATGACATCAATAATGATCACTACTATGCAACCGAGAGGCATATACATGAAGGAACAAATTATGTGAAGCATAGGCAGAGGGTCGATCGCAACAATGATCGTCACTCAAAGAAGTCTAGGCGTGAAAAGGAACAAAGCAGCACTTACCATACGATGTTAGCAAGGCTGAAACGACGACTGCAGAAGCAAACTCTTAACTCTTACAGGGATCGAACTTCTGTCAGCTTTGAGAACACGGCGTAAAATAACTGCTTGAGTAATCTAGGAAAACAAAAGTTGAGATGAATAGGAACTAGTTTCTTGATTTCACAAGGAATCAACTCCGTAATGTTACGCGGAGTTGGACTCTTAATACGCTACGATGGTCAATGACTAAGAACGGTAATTTGGTTCTTATGGAGGAGAAGAGTCGAACGGTGTTGCTCACATCGAAGAGCTGGCATCATTTCACATAACCTCAAAAGCCAGGCGCAAGTGCTATCTCAATCCGGTCGCCAAAGAAAGGTGAAGGCGCGAATTAAGGTCATGAACCAACGTGTACGGGCTGCATATTTTGGATGGGCTATGTAATTTGGGTTTATGAACTCATTACGAGAGGTTGTAGCACCAAATGATTGTTAGAATTCCGAATAAATCCAACTACGGACGAATATGAACTTGGGAAGCTGCAGGAGTTTGACAAGATGCCGAGTTTTTGAAATCTTATACGAATTCAAATTCGTGGAGATTATGGCGGTGACGCTTTTGAATAGAGTACTAAATGTACTTATGGAAGCAAATAGTCGGAGAAATCCAAATGCTACAGCCTACATATTGAGCCAAGCATTATACAAGGGAAGACGAACAATGGGTCATAGAAGGGTCCGTCTCTGCCGTAATCATGGTGCCAGCTTAAAGTAACAATGTAATGTTCAAAAGTTTACAAGACTAGCATGTGGGACTTTAGTGAGCTAAAAGTACAGCATGAGGCCATGTTAAGCGCCACATATTTGGTGTTTGATCTATGTGCCACATCATCGACTACTACCACTTCAGCAACTTGTGGTTTTTGCATGGATGCCACGTCAGCCCATTCTACCACGTCATCACCATCATGGAACAGTCGTCAAATCCACTTCAGCGTCGGCGCATAGTCCTACCAGGTCATCATCCAGCGAAGCTGCCATGCCTGCGACCTTAACCAACTGTGTCAGCTGGTAGTTAAGGAAAAAAGATGAAAATCAGAAATATGACCGAGTTCGAGGTTCGTGCATAGCAACATGATCGAATTCAAAGTTCTTTTGATTTATTGCTCGAGGTTCTTTAGCAACATAATCAATTGAACATAAGGAAAGAAATCAAAGTTTTCATGTGCGGCGAAAGGGTACGGAACCGAGGGACACGCCACACCAAGATAACATTTCGAGGAAATTCCAAAAGGAAAAATCACGATGAACCCCGAAATAAATTGGCAACGGAAAAGATACCATAAGCCCAGATCCATCTAACAAGTGAGGAGCGGATATAATAAATCTAGTTCCTGCTTCACAAGGGGGCGTCTTTTTTATTCGAGAATATCTCTTCAGATATTGGGGGCGGCGAAAGTGACGCCTAGCATGCAATCAAAACCAACTTGTTTAAAGAAGTCGAATAATCGAAGACATTTTTTTCAGTATCGTGGAAAGTACTGGGAGCGAATAAGATGGAAGGAACGAACGCCCGAGGAGGTATGTCCTCACTAGTTGTTACATTATAAAATAGAATTTATAATCACAAATGAGAACTTTTTGCATGTATTTATTAAAGAAATACGTGCAATGTTTTTCTAATAAAGAGGAAGACAAGGGAGAGATATTTTTGTTATCAAAGGCGAAGTATTTTAATTATGAAGGAAATACTTTCAATGTCTTTCTATAAAAGAGAAAGACAAAGGCGAAGTATTTTGGTTATGAAGGAAATTGTTGCGATGTCTTTCTAGTAAAGAGAAAGGTGAAAACAAAGTATTACAATATAATTAAGCTGAAGCTATAATGGAACGAAAGGAGCAAAGGAAAAATGTTGAAGAACACATGCGGAGGAAATGCTTGCAATGTTTATCTAATAAAGATAAAAACAAAGTGTTTTTCTTATTAAGGAAATGCTTGCAATGTTTTTCTAATAAAGAGAAAAACAAAGTGTTTTGCTTATCAAGGAAATATCTGCAATGTTTTTCTAATAAAGAGAAAAATAAAACGAAAAGCATTTAGTAAAGGAGGTGGAGCGAAAGAAGGAAATGTACGACGAAAAGCTAGAGACAGTGAACCCGTAGACCAGAGATTGTCGTATATTATTCACAGACACACGAGCATTGAGTCGGCAAGTTCTATGCCATTACGGGAACAAGTGGGTAACCAATGTGCCTAGAAAATTACGGGAGCAACCTGCATTCAAGTGAGGTATGTTCTCAAAGTCGAAGTTGAATTATTAATTTGATCCTGATAATTTTTCTATTAAAGAGATAAATTGGAGCGTTTTTCTATCAAAGAGAAAAACCAAGGAAATGCTTCATTCACCATAAGGGTGGGAGATGAGATTAGAGAAGATCAAGAAGACCAACACTTAGGTCATATGTTAGCTAATGGAAGATCAAGAGAACATAACATGCTGATATGTTTGGCGTTTGGGTAATACTATATGGAGTTTAAGTACGTTGCTGGTACTTTGAACGTGTTTGGTGATTAAAGAACAATGGCTTATGAGATGATTGATTACATTTTTGGTGCTTCGAATTATTAAGCCAACTTTGGGGAAAATCCACACAACAAGCTGGCCAAGGCTACAAAAGGTTATCGAATAAACATCATATGACGAATTTGAACAAACCGCGAAGGTTAGTTCTTCTTTTGATTTTCTTAATCCGCAAAACAAGCTTGCCAAGGCCACGAAAGGTTATCGGATAAACAACATATAGAAAGCCGTGAAGGTTAGTTCTTCTTTTGATTTTCTTAATCCATCAACAAGTTGACAACTAAAAGGGGGCGATGTTTGTACCATATTAAAATAGCGTATGTGCGTATCACATGAGGCTTATAATGGAAGCCTAAATCCGGTTTATTATGGAAACCCACAAGGCTTATTATGGAAGCCTGGGGTTGGTTTATTATGGAAACCGGTGGGTTTGTTATGGAAACCCACAAGTCTTATTATGGAAGCATGGATTTGGTTTATTATGGAAATCGTTGGGTTTGTTATGGAAACCCACAAGGCTTATTATGAAAGTCTGGATTTGGTTAATTATGGAAACCGGTGGGTTTGTTATGGAAACCCCCAAGGTTTATTATGGAAGCCTGGATTTGGTTTATTATGGAAACCGGTTGGTTTGTTATGGAAACCCACAACTCCATGGGTTAAAAGGTCTTAATAAAAGAGGTTAAGATTTTCATGGAATAGTTATTATATATAATTATTAAATATTATTTAAGATAAATCCTGATAAAAGAGGATATTTATCTTAAGTAGTTAAAATTATTATTCAAGATAATAATTATTTGGGATAAGTGAAGATCATGATATATATGAGAATTTATCATGAATCTGGTTGTTATTTGGGATTTATACAGATGAGGGAGGTTATTTGGATAACTATCAAAACCCTAAAACTACATCTATTATTTTCCTATATATAGAGGCAAAATCTCAAATCAAAAGGTACAGAATTCTATTCTTTTCACCATAATACACTTGCATAGAACATCCGCTGATTTTAACATCTGAGTGTTTTTGCAGGTACCCCCACCTCTTTTGATCAATTCTTTGGAGATTTTTCATTAACGGTAGCGATTGGATCAACTTTCCCGCATCTCGAAGATTGTTGGAGAGATCATTTTTGCACCAACAACCGTAAATCAAGTCAGGGAAATAAATGAGGGTATTTTGGTAATTAAACACGTCACGTGTATATTTCTGCCACGTATATCTCCTTGCTGACTCATCTAATTGGAAATTGGATGGAAAACGATGGGAGGAAACACTAATTTGAATCTATTTGGGGAGGAAACGCTAATTAGCTATCTTTAAAGGGGAGAAAACGCAAAATACCCCTATATTCAATTTTAAGATTCCAAGGATAAAACCAACCAATATATGGACTTTAGAACAAGATAATCCTACGAATCCTAGGAATTTTAATTGGGTTACCAAACACACAAAAATTTACATGAATCTCATAATTCGTAATCCCAAGGAATTATAAATTTCTAGAAATCGTAAATTCGGCAGACAAACCCACATAAGTGCATACATATAAAAAAACGGAAATTCCTTATATCCCGCGGGCCATCCCGAGTGGAGTAAGAGTGAGAGACAGGTGGTGGGACTCACACTCAACCCACCCCTGCTAAACCACCCGGTCATAGGTCTCAAACCAAATACTACAATTTAGAGCTAGAGATCAAGTTTCAACAAATAGTGTTATTTCAAGTCCTGACACACATCTAAAACAACACACCAACATCATCTATATAACTGTTTGTATCTAAAAGAACACAAATGATTTGATGAAGGTGATGTAAATTAGGATTACAAAGTGAATCAAAAATAAAATAGACACGAATTTAACGTGGTTCGGCGACTAATGCATACATCCACAGATGAATTCCCTTAGAGTGAAATATTTTATGGATAAAAATTACAACGGTTTTTTATGGATATGAAACACTAGAGTCGATCCCCTTTTTCGGGTTTTAACCCATGCATTTACATAAATATAGACTTGTTTGCCCATTAAATTGGAATGTTCCAGAACTTTCTTCTTGGGTAAATAGAAAAAACGGGCCGTTGGAAATGGGCCACCGTACACAGGTGTTGGGAATGGATCGAAGATTTTTTCACCAGCAAGGCTACAGTTAGCCTATGAATGGTACCCAAATATTAGGGTATAAACAATAACCCGGGTCGCCTTCTTCTGCAGGTCCTAGATACAAACTCCTTACACGTCAGGTAGAAGTTCCTGAGACTTTAAAAAAATATTACTGAGAGATTTTGATGAATTCTTTTTAGGGTTTTGGTTTTGTTTCATAAGAAAAGAGTATTCGGAGCCCCTCTTCTTTACAGCCGTCGAGATGAAAATTCTTGGTTACTTGGAAGTTGTTGTTTGTCTTTATTGGGTCTGGACCGTTTGGTTGGATTTAGTCCGAACTTACATGCAAGAAAGATAATATCCGGCCCGTGTAACAATGGTCTTGCCAAATTTAGACCGTCCAAAACTCTCTTTCCCCTAGTTTCCTTCCTTTCTTAGACACAACTAGGTATCACCGTAGGCCGAGGCTCAAGCTGTTTGTGGTAGCCGTCTTATACGGTTTACGTATGCGTGGTTAGCTTATAGTTAGGTAATGTTAAGAATTTTAGTTTGTTTTTTTTTTCGTGTTAGTCGGGTTGTAAAATTGAACTATCTATAATTAGATTAAACTAAGAAATTTTGTCCCTTATTGCAGTACATCGCATAATCTCGTATTTTACAGTCTTTCTTTTGTTCTTAATGTCGATACATAAATGGGTCATTTTCAATTGTGCAACCTCCAACGTTTATATCATGTGTATGCTCTTCCAGTAGTAAGTACTGTTTTTATCTTTGGTTTCGGATAGAAAACGCCACCTAACTGCGAAATAGTCATAAGTACTGTTTATAGGTGTACATGCTCTTTTCTTGTTGATTTTCACTATGACCAGCTTATTAGTGCAATATAAAAAAGCCATATCTAATGAACGTAGAAGACTGGATATCTCAGTGGAGGATATTGGAAAACTGGGTACAAAGACAAAAAGAGTCACTAAAAACAGGGTCTATCTTGGTTATTAATGAGTTTACAAATCCGCTCTTGGAATGTAAGAGGTTTATGTAACATAAACAGAAGGGTGATTGTTAAGAAGATCATTTAGATGACTAAAGCTCCCATTAGCATGCCTCAGGAAACAAAAATGATGCACTTCACTGCATATGATATTAACCAGATTTGTGGCAGTTCAAATTATGGATGGACTTATCAGCAATCCGTGGGTGCTTCTGGTGGTATGGTCATTATGTGGAATCAAGACTTTCTTGAAGTGAAAGATTCTTTGGTTGGTGACTACACTCTTTTTATCCGTTGTGTTAATAAGGAAGATCAATTTGAGTGGGTTTTGACCAATGTTTATGGTCCAAACAAGCCACATGAAAGAGCAATCTTTTTGGAAGAATTAGACAATATCTGCAGCTTTTGGGACTTACCCTGGTGTTTAGGGGGTGACTTTAATGTCATTACTTAGTGTGATGAGAAGACTAGATGCTCTAGAATCACTAGAAGCATGGAAAACTTGTGTGATTTCATTAATCAACATGAGCTCATAAATCTTCCTCTTAAGGGAGCAAGATACACTTGGTCCAATGGTCATTTTATTCCTGTCATGTCTAGGCTTGACAGATTTCTTATCTCCCCTTCTTTTGAAACCCATTTTCCTTTTATCTCTCAGCTAGGTAAAGCCAGAACTACTTCAGATCATATTCCTATTCTTTTAGACATCTCAGACCCTTCTTGGGGACCTAGCCCTTTTAGGTTTGAAATTATGTGGTTCTTGGAGAATGGTTTCATAGATTTGTTAGAAGAATGGTGGTCTTCCTTTTGTTTTGCAGGTACCCATAGAGTTATTATTTGGTGTAAACTAAAGGCTTTAAAGGAGAAACTAAAAGAATGGAATGTCACAAATTTTGGTAACACTAATACTAAGCTGAAGGAAATCTTATCGGATATTCATTCTTTTGATACTCTGGCTGAAGATACCATTTTATCTCATGTGCAAATACAAGACAAACTCAAATCTCTACAAGAATTTGAACATGTTACCCAGATGGAGGAAGTATCCTGGAAGTGCAAATCTAATAATAAATGGTTGAAAGAAGGAGATAGGAATACCTCTTGGTTCATTAGACAAGCTTCTGTAAGAAGAAGGTTTAATAGGATCATACAATTATACATAGATGGGTCTTTAGAGACTGACAAGTTCAAGTTACAACAACATATTCTCAGTTTCTATGAAAATCTTTTCAAAGAAGAAGAGACTATCAGGTATGTTCTTGAGGGTATTGAATTTGAGAGTATCTCTGATATTGAATTTATTTTTCTTCATGCTAACTTCACTGAAGCTGAAGTTTTGCAGGCTATTCAAGATTTGGGGCAAGATAAGGCACCTGGCCCAGATGGATTCCCTATTATATTTTTTCAGAAATGTTGGATCTTTATCAAAGGTGATATAATGAGTAATGTCAATGAATTCTGTGAAAAAAGTAGTTTTGATACTAGGCACAATTCTACTTTTATAACCATTGTTCCTAAGAAAGATCACATAGAAACCGTAAAGGATTGTAGACCAATTTGTTTGCTCACTAGTGTTTACAAAATTCTGGCCAAAGTACTTGTTTCTAGACTTAAATTGGTCATGAATAAACTCATTTCACCAGTTCAGTGTGCTTATATAGAGGGTAGGAAGATAATTGATGGAACTCTAATAGAAAATGAGTTAGTTGATTCAAGATTAAAATCCAAGTCACCTGGGGTTATTTGTAAGATTGATTTGGAGAAGGCTTTTGACAGAGTAAACTGGAGTTATTTGGAGTTTATGTTGAAGAAAACGGGATTCAATAGAAGGTGGTGTAATTGGGTCAGGTTCTGCTATTCTACAGCTACCTTTTCAATGCTAATTAATGGCTCATCTTTTGGTTTTTTCAGCAGCTCTATGGGGGTAAGGCAAGGATGCCCTCTATCACCTTTGTTATTCAACATTACTATGGAGGGTTTCTCTAAATACATTGATAGGGCTGCAGCTTCAAACCTTTTTAGTGGCTTCTCTATGACTAATAATGGCTCTATAGTGAATCATCTACATTATGCTGATGACACTATATTCTTTACTGATAACAAGAAAGAGGAGCCATCAAACTTATTCTCCATCCTTCTCTGTTTTGAATACATTGCAGGTTTGAAAATTAATACAGGTAAAACAAGGCTAATTGCAATTGGTGAAGTACCTCAGCTTGAAGTATGGGCAGCTGAATTAGGTTGCATCACAGATTCTCTGCCATTCTTGTACTTGGGAATTCCTCTGGGAGCAACTGCTAATTCCAAAGCCATCTGGGTTCCTATCATTGAAAATTTTGATGCAAGACTATCTATATATAATCAGTGTACTTTATCTGAAGGAGGTAAACTGACACTTCTTAAATGTATCCTCACCTCTCTTCCAATGCATTATTTCTCCCTTTTTAAGGCTCCTATATCTGTCATAAAGATTTTGGAAAAGAAAATGAGGAATTTTCTTTGGAGGCATAACACTGGCAGCACTTGCTCTCACCTGATTAAATGGTCTACTATTTATGCTAGTAAAGAGAAAGGAGGCCTGGGTGTTCTCAATTTAAGGAAATGAATGATGCTTTACTTGCTAAATGGTGTTGGAGGTTTGGTATTGAAAAAACTCATCTTTGGTATAAAATTATTGTGGAGAAATATGGCTGTGACTTCTCTTTTTGGGGTCCAGCGCAAATTCAGACTCCATATGGTGTCTCATATTGGAGAACTATCTCCAACGTTAGTATTCTGATTTCTGCAAACTCAGCACTTTGTCTTCACTCTGGTAATCAACTATCTTTTTGGCATGATAAGTGGATAGGTAATACTTGCTTAGCCTCTACTTTTGCTTGTATTTTGTAGTTGCAGCAAATCCTACAACACACCCCTTATAATAATTTGTAGATCTAAACATAAGAATGATGATAAGAATGCTAAAATTTTAAAGAGACACAAGATTTACGTGGTTCGATCCATTTGATCTACCTCCACGGGGTTAGGGTTTACTATGATTATTTGTAATTACATCTTGATTACATGGAGACTCCATTAATGAGTATTTGGAGCTCTAGTTTCTTGAAGGAAGAAGAAGAAGATAATAATACAAATTCTTCTCTCTCTCTCTCTCTCTACCAATGTGTCCTCCCTAAAGTGTGTGTTTATAAAGTGTCCTCCCTAAAGTGTGTGTTTATAAAGTGTCTCCCTAAAGTGTGAGTTTATAAAGTGTCTCCCCCTTTATCTCTCTTGCTATTCCCTTTATATAGGTGTTTACATAGTGGATGACAGCTCATATTTCCTTTTATTTCATATTTCCTTTTATTTCCTATTTCCTTTTATTTCCTATCCTCCGTGCAACATTATTGCACAACCTTTTATGAATATCGCACACTTACAAATATTTGTGCGATATTTGGATCCTACATATTTATAAGCTAGACAGATTGCAATTTGGTAAAGTTACAGACCATATCACTGCTGAAGGTTCTTGGCTCTTTGATTTCAAGAGAGTTTTAACTAATGAAGAAACAAATCAACTTGCTATTATGTTCTCTGTCATTAGCTCTAATCCACCTGAAAGAGACTCTCTGCCATACACAAGAAGATGGGCTCTTACTTCTAAAGGTTTATTCTCAGTTAAATCCTTATATGCTAGCCTAATCACAGAAGATGGGATACAAGAATTTCCTCATAAGTTCACTTGGAAGCCTGAAGTTCCTCCTAAAGTCTCCTTTTTGGTTTGGTGTGATGTTCATGGTAACATGCTTCAATACAAAGGAATGGATTTATACAGTTCTTGTATAAAGTGTGGTGACAGTACTGAATCACAAGATCACATTCTGCTACATTGCAAGGTAGCTCGAAGTGTTTGGTCAGCAGTAACCCCAGATAAGAACTGGTAATGGGTATTCCTTGTATCTATGCTTTCCTTTGCACATTCATAGCCTATTAATTCAATTTCAGCCACTGCTAAAACAATTTGGGATTTAATCCCTGCGGCAGTGATTTGGGTTCTGTGGAGAGAGCGGAATTGTAGAACCTTTGAAGTTAACTATAGCTTCAAGACTGATAAGGACCTGGCTACGGATGTAAAAACTATGGTGCTAAGCTGGGCAAATGCTTTTGGGAAGAGAATTCATTGTAACTTCTCCTATTTTGTTAGCAATTGGGATACTGTCTTTCGTTAATTTTTTGTTTTCTTTTGTTGTTTCTTGTCTACAGTTTGTAGACTGCTGTAAATTCTTCTTTCTCTAATAAATTTCTCTCTTCCAATCCAAAAAAAAAAAGCCATATCATGGAGTTATATACATAAATCTCTTGGTATTTCTACCGAAGCATTCGGTGCATGGGTATGGTAAATACTATATTTTCATTTATTTTTTATTTTTTTTATATTAACGATTTCCACTTGAGTGTTCACTCAAGGAACAGAATCATGCCTTAATGCTTCAAAAAAAATAATCATGCCTTAAATTCTTTAACCAACAGAATCGGGTCTTCCATCCCAAATTCTTTAACCAACAACAACTAATACTAACACTGCTGATGGGGTATCAGTTACCAGAAGTGGTACCAAAATCCATAAACGTAGTCATTTTCTCTTTTGGATTAATCACCAAATATATCTGCTCTGTACTTTGTTCAAGGATGAAATTTGCAGCTGAGGTACCTGATTACGGATTCTTAAAAAAGAATTTTGTACTGCATAAGAAAATAACTAACTTTCCTTAAAATTAGAAGTTTAGAACTCATCGGAAAATCGAGTCCAATTTGTAATAGTCTGTAAATCCGACATGTTACCATTTGCCATTTTAAGCAATCAAGGCCAATTTTTAACGTCATTCATGAAATCTCCATGAGTCCTATATTCAGGTAATTCTTGTTCGTTTGTTAGCCACTCATGAATTTTAGTCCAATACATAACTATTTCAGGCACTTTCATATCCATGCATATGAATATCGTATGAACTTAACCTTAACACTAATGATAATCTTTCTCAAAACTATGAAACTGTTTAACGAAAACCTAATACAAACCCTCTTTTCCTTTTCCATACTCCATATCTTAACAGCACAATAATTGTTGTTTATCGAATAAATGGATGAGGGGTGAAAGTATAGGCTTTCATGACGGTGTTTATTAAAGCATGGATTTCACGCCGAAAGTACTTGTCGGGCGGGTATAAGCAGCAGCACGTAGTTCCCTAGGTTTAAATACATGCTAAGTTTTGGGTTGAGGCATAATCTCTGCCGTCCAAATCTGATTGGATCTCAGCCGTCCTTTTATCCATCATAGACACCACCTTTCCTTAACATTGATTAACAAAGGTAATAATCCCAGATCGGTAATTCCTGATTTGTTAATCTAGTTTATAAGGAAAAAGTATCGGACATGTTATCGCCAATTGGTAAGGCTTGGAAAACTTGATTTGATTACTCTTGGAGATATTCCTTGACCAAGCGTTCATGGGGCTAACCCCCACTGGCCACCACGCTTGGATCGGGATGAGGCAACCAAGCGTCCATGGGGCTTACCCTTACTGGCATCCACGCTTGGATGCTATGCTTACCTCTAGTAATCGGGTAACACATCTTACCAATTGGTTTTTGGTTTTTACTCCTTTGATGCTATTACTGAATGCCACCAGGAACCATGGCAGACATATCCCCCGGATAATGGTCTTGTTAGAAGCAATGTGAACAAATTCTTTTACTTTCTCAACTTTTGATCCATCAATACTCTACAGTATCTAAGAAAAACTCATGAGTATTTGTTGGATAAAATACCCTCGTTACCGATTCTCCAATAACACAACTCGTGTATTATCCACCGATCCGTTACAACTCTTTGTAATACGGTTTTCATCTATGTATTACTTTCCATAATACCAACAACAGAACAAGAAAAGAATGATAGAAAAAGATGATCAATCACAAACTTAAAAAACTTACTAGGGTGTATTGAGGCGAGTAATCTCCGTGCTTAAGACATTTGATGCCCTGTATATAATGATGTTACAGGTTTAGCGGCATATGTCTCCAACATTCAACAATACCTCGATGTTTTTTGCAGTACTTCGATAACACCGAACAACGAACGCGAATAAATGTAGCACAAACTCTTCTTTAACTCTTTAAGACAACATGCAAACTCTAAAATTTCTTCTTTTTGATAGAAATAAAAGGACAGACACAATTAGAGAGTCAAGAAACCATCATTAATCCAGACAAGCGGATCATGGATTTGTCTCCCTCTCTTCGCCAAATAAGATAAGTCTACATGTTTTTTGGATTGTAAATCCTTACACAAAATGTTACTAAAACTATTAAAGAGATTTAAAACAGTGTCCATGAGTCTATTGTTTCGCCAGTTTGTAACTCTCCTGCTTTGTTGCATAGATCTCCTGATGCTTGTGTTGTTTATCAAAAGGTTGAAACGGTTGTACCGAAGTTGATAGGCCCATTCCAGAGTTTGAATGGAATCTAAGAAGTCTCCTTCTTCCTTGATATGAGCTCTGACAGTGTTGGTTCTTTTTCCAATAGTTCTCCCTGATGCATCATAAATAATAGAGTCGATCCCAGTGAGTTCAGTTTTGTTGTCATGGTGAGTGTTAAAAGCAAAAGTAGGCCAACTGGTGTTCAAGGTGTTCCTAAGTGGGTTGTTACTGTTGGGTAGCGTCAGATTAGAAGGATGATGTAACTTAGAGATGGAGTTCAGGTGATTAATAATCTGAGTACCAGTAGCAAGAGGGTTAGGAGTAATGCCTTTGAACACCCAGTCACATCTGGCTTTCCAAATAAACCAGGTGATTGTAGCACAAAGTTCAGACCAATTTCCAAGGGGGTACTGGAAGGAGTAAAGGAGAACCAGGCTTTGCACTAGTTGGAGCAGCTCTATTGGGAGAAGTAGTATTATCCAGGCTAAGATTACAGTGAGCCCAAACCGCCCTAGTGAAGGGACAGTGCAGGAAAACATGTTCAGCTGTTCAATAACATTATTATACAAGGTGCAAGTCGGGTCTATGTGTTGCATGAACCTAGACAGATTACCACTGAAGGGAAGAATATCATAGTAGAGTTTCCAAGCGAACATTTGAATTCTAGTTAAAGCATTGAGTCTCCAGATTTTAGAAGCAGTTTTGTCGATATTCTGAGCATCATGTTTGGTTTGAATGCTGTAAAGAGATTTAGTAGTGAAGATATCGTCATCAGAGTGGTTTCATCTTATAATGTCAGGGTGACTGAGATTGGGTTTTATGGAAAGAATACTCTGAACCTGGGAGGGTGGGAAAAGAGAAGAGATGAGAGGGACATTCCAAGATTCACCAATAAGAAGATGGGCAACTAAATAAACTCCTTGGGTTTCTACATCCAAACTGGAAGGATCAAAAGGTTCTAGTAGATCAGGTAGCCAAATGTTTTTTCTAATGTTTATGCTAAGGCCATATCCAACTTCCCAAGAACAATGCTCTTTGAGAATCATAAGGCCCTTATGGACACCTTTCCAGGCCCAGGATGAGCTGGGATTGCAAGAAGAATGAAAGGGATTAGAGAAAGGAAAATATTTGGTTTTCATGTTTTTAGCCCACAGAGAGTTAGGCTGAGTGAACAACCTCCAACCGTTTTTAGCAATCAGGGAAAGATTCATTTTCCCCATGTCTTTAATTCCAGTACCACACTTATCCTTGGCTTTGCATAGGCCTTTCCAGGCTTTGGGATAGAAGCATCTTTTCCTAGTATCTTTTCCCCACCAGAAATCACGAACAACAGCTTCAGCTCTCTTTATAATGGTTTTGGGAAGGAGGAAAGAGGACATGGGGTAAACATGAATAGATTCAAAGGTCGTTTTAGCAAGTAGATTCTTACCAGCTGGTGACACCTTTTTGCCAATCCAGCATTTTAGTCTAACTTCCATTTTCCCCACCACATTTTCAAAACAACCAATCTTGGATTTATTAGTAAACAGAGGGGTGGCTAGGTATTTGTCGTCTAAGGAAATTTTTTTGACTTTTAAAATGTTGATGATTTTTTTCCCAAAAGAGTTTTTCACTTTGGGAGAAAAAAAGATCCCGGATTTGAAAAAGTTAACCATTTGACCCGACATTTTACCATAGGACTCCAAAGTTTTCAGATGACCTTTATTATGCTTGATGGTAGCTTTTCCAAAGATCAGACAGTCGTCCGCAAAAGAAGGTGACTAATAGGCACACTTTTTGGAGAAATTTTGAAACCAGAGATAGTTCCAAAAGCTTCAGCATTAGATATAGTTATAGAGAACGATTACATACAGAGGATGAAGAGATAGGGGGAGAGGGGATCCCCTTTACGTAAACCCCTAGTGGGTTTGAAAGAGGTGCTAGGAATACCATTAATTAGAATTCTGGAGGTACTAGTGCTAACACATTGGAATATCAGGTTGCACCAATCAGAAGAGAAGCCCATGCGTTTTAAGATAGCCATAAGAAATGGCCATTCAACCCTATCGAAAGCCTTGGCCATATCGATTTTAAGCCCCCTAAAGCCTTTTTTTCCCCTTTTTTTCCTCATGGAATGGATAATTTCATGAGACACTAGGAAATTATCCGAGATTTGTCTTTGCTGAACAAAAGCACTTTGGTAAGGAGAGATTAATCTATACAAGTAGGGTTTTAATATATTGGCTATCACTTTGGAGATAATTTTGTAAATGATGTTGCAGAGGCTGATAGGCCTATAATCACTAGGAGTAGTGGGATGGTGGACTTTAGGAATAAGAGAGATAAAAGTCTGATTTAGTTGTTTTAGCATGTGCCCACAAGCAAAAAAAGCTTGCACAGTTTTCATAATGTCAGATTTGACAAGGTTCCAGCTTTTTTGGAAGAAGCAAGCTGGAAAGCCATCTGGTCCCGGGCTGGCATTGGGAGGCATACCGAAGAGGGCCTGATGAATTTCAATTTCGATAGGAGGAGACATAAGAATTCTGTTGTCATCATCAGTAATGACAGTTGGGTCAAGATTGACAATATCATGGTCAATAAAAGGAGAAGAAGTGCTTAGAAGCTCTTGGAAGTGAGAGTTTAGACAAATACCAATCTTAGTTCTTCCCTCCATCCAAATATCGTTAGAAGAATAAAGCCCATCAATGTTGTTTCTCCTACTTCTAATGATCATATTTTGATGAAAAATTTCGTGTTCTTGTCTCCTAGGGCTATGAATTTTTTTTACCTTTAATTTTAAGAATTTCTTCCTCGTAATCATAAAACTTTTTGAGACTATCTCTGGTACTGATTAAAATAGGATCATCTAATATATTGAGAGGATTGACAAGGAATTCCTTAAGAGTGATGGATAGGGATTTTATATTGGATCGAATGTCACCCAGCTGAAGTCTGTTCCATTTCTGAACTTCAGCTTTGACATTAAGAAGATTTTTGAAAAGGCGGAAGGCATGAGATCTTGGAGTTTCGGAATTCCAGCTCTCTTTGATGACATTCCTGCAACTCTCTTCTTCTAAGAAGAGACCAAAGCTCCAGCATTACCCGCCACTCCTTTCTTTTGGTGCCCAATATAGCTTTCTTCTTCTTCAATTTGGGTTTACCTTTGGGTAATTTCTGATTGGATAAAGCAGTTCCTTCAGAAATTTTTTTGGAAGCCTCAGAGTGTTTAGAGCACCAAGTGAAGTTAATGGGAGCTTGGGAATTTGGGTATTTAAATTTGTTTGATTGAAAAACTTCTTCATCAATGGTTTTTCTTTTGGGGTTTAGGGGTTCAGAGATGAAACTAGAAGAAGGGATTTGGGAATGAAACGTTTTTTCTCTAGAGATGCAAGACCACGAAGGTTTTTTTGGTAAGATCTCAGCCGATTGGGTAGAGAGAGAAAGGGAGGGAGAGAGGTGTCGGGTTTAGGACCGAAACCCGGTGGATAGGTAAGATCCGCTTGGTTAGATGCAGGCGGATTAAGAATGGTGGAATGGAGTGGGCTGTTGGTAGCATTTCTGCTCATGAAAGGGTTGAAAGATAAGTCAGTAATGTCATGGAACCTGAATATAACTGGTTGAGATGGACCAACATGAGGAAAGAAGATTGGGGTTGATTGTAATGGTTGCATGGCCTGTATGTTTGGATTGACAGGCGACATGACAATAACTGGATTTGGAACAAAGAAAGGGTTCTTCGACCAGGGATCAGATAAATGGGTTTGAGGGGGTTTAGCTTCGAAGAAGTGTTCACCAACAGGGAGAGAGTTTGATGGACCAGCCATCTTCCCAATGATACTTTCCATAGGAGAACTTGTAGCTATATTTCTTTTTATGAGTTCATGTTTCTTTTCAGGGTGAGAAATCTTGTTTAGAAGAGCTTCTCGTATTCTCGGATTCTAGTTGTCTTTGTTGTGATCAAGGGTTCTGCAATGTTGACAGAGTCTGAAAGGGTGTAACGAGTAGGAGAATTCGATCCATGTGTTCTTTCCTTCTACATTACAGTATGTTCCAAAAGTTAAACTGTGTGTAACCTCCACTTCAACCATAACTTCCACATTTTTTCATAGTAATCTCTTCCATAAGGGTCTTTGAAGTAAAGCATACGACCTACATGACTAGAGATACCAAACAGAGCTTGGAAAGTTATGTAGTTTGCTGGAACTCTCTTGAGATGAATACTTAGAAACACCTTGTCGAACTCTTCAGGTTTAATCTCTTCAACACCATCAAACGGAATTTGAACCATCACCATGACTAAACCATGAATGAACCAGGGCTTTGGTAAAGCAGTAGTAGTAAAATCTTCAAGATGATTGAAAGTGAGATGATAAAAGTTTCTTTGTTTGTTGAAAGGAGTAACTACTGTTTCTTTTTTAAGATCCCAGTATTTTCTTATGTGGGCTTGAGCTTCATAGTAGTGAACGTTAGAGGGACTATGAAGTTTCCTAATAGCAGACCAAACATTAGATTCTACTAGAGTTCGCTTTAAATATGGGTATAAAATGTAGCACCTACGTGCTTATCATGTACTAAGACGCAGAAATAAGAATGAAGCAGTTGGAAATGAAGATGAGAAAGCAAAATAAAAAAAGTTTAAGGTTCATAACAATAAACATATCAACCAAGTCCACCTTAATGGTTGTATATGAAACTATCCCCCATCACCATTCTACTCCTCAAAAAATTCTTCATTTAGAAAACAAATCAAATCAATTTAGTTAGAGATCGACTACTATAATTTAAGCATATAATTTATTAAGCTATCGACTACTGTAATTTAAGCATATAATTAAGCTAATCATACCAGATATATAAGTAAAAAATGTTTGGTTACCACCGTATGTCCAAAACCACGACACTTGAAACATTGGATTTCCTTGTCATTCTTTAACACATCTTCTTTTTGGTTATGAATTAAGAAAAAACTGTTTTGGATGATAAGTTGTCAAGGATCTGATTTTCTCTCATAAGAATATCCTTACCGCATTGTGTTAGAAGTACAATTGTATTTTCAGCAAGTGTATTTTCTTCCTTACAACTTTCTTCACCCCAATTTACACTTACTTCTCTCATAAGAATGGCTTTGAATCCAATGTTATTTTTTCAGCAAAACCTCAATATCAAAGATCTTTAACTTTCCTACAAGAGATCTTCTAGAAAGTATAAAACCGTCATTGGCTTCTATTACGACGTGTTTCTTAGACTCGTATTTGGAGGGTAACGATCTGAGAATCTTGCATTTTTTTTCTATTTTTTTTAGATATATTCTTTCCAAGCGAGAAAGAAACATTAACAATCTTACAGAGTTTAGCATTAAACTCCTCAAAAATATCGTTATTATTCATTCTAAGGTATTCACATTCATAAGAGATATAATGAAGGCGTACTTTTTCCCCCATGAAATGTTACCTTCGAACACGGTCTTAAGAGTATCACAAACTTTCTTGGAAGTTTTACAAGAGGAAACATGATGCAGAAGATCTTGATTCACTACATGTATTATGACATTTAATCCATCATAATTTTTCTTAGCAAGAGCCTTTTCTTCATTAATATAAGATATTAAGCATTTAAACTCAGTTTCTGAATATTCCATTTTTGGTCGTTCATACCATTCTACTATTAATATCCAAGTATTAACATCGCGAGATTGAAGAAAGGATTGCATCGCAGATTTCTACCAAAGATAGTTAGTTCCATCAAATCTTGGTGTTGCGTTAACTGGATCATCTATAGATTCAAATCCTATAGGTTGGATCGAACCAAACACAGATTGTTTGATCTTTTCGTTTTTGCGTGCTCTGATACAAATTGAAATGATGAAGGTATCCACGTACACCACAATCTTTTCGTTTCAACCTATAGGTCTGATACCAAATGTGACCGTCTATGGACAAAGTCGAGACAATACAACAACCAGGTATTCACTTTACAATAGTTACGATACTAGACCGATTGACTATATGGTCAATGTCAAGTGATTAGGATTTAACTTACACGTGTTATTTATTTTATTATAGTAAAACAATTATAATGCGGAAGTAATGTAAATGACACAACAAGATTTTGTTAATGAGGAAACTGCAAATGCAGAAAACCCCGGGACCTAGTCCAGGTTTGAATACTTTCAAAATTAAGCCACTATACAAAGAACAAAGACAACTTCGTATAGTTGAGACCAATTAATCTACCCTTAGTTACTTAGTTCCCTTAGTATCCCTGCGTCTGGTCACGCACGTGAATCCCTAGATAGAAAATCACTATCTTGAGTTGTTTTACCTATGTAAAGTATTGACCACTCAACTCCTTTTGATCGTCTTCCATACAGTAAAGGGACAAATTTGTTTGGTAACTACTTTGATAATATTTTAGAAAAATATTCGTTGAGTTATGACAAATGCTCTGGCGTTTAAACTAGTAAACTCCTTTGTCGATCCAAAAGGATCTTCCGTCTAAACTAGTAAAACCCTTTGTCGGGTAAGATCAATCCAAAAAAATAACTTAAATTCGGATTCACAACTGTTTAATTCAGATATTTAAGAATACCACCAAATGATAGATGCCGATCTAAACGACTATATGATCAAATCTATCAAAGATAAATCGGATCCCATCCGATCAAGATATGTGCACAAATCAAGAGATACGAAAAGCAATAAGAAATATCTTTTTTTCTTCAAATATTCAATTTCCTTCTTATGGACATGCACACAACAAACTTGAATCCACTTATGATGGATCACGCGCACAATGGAGTCCGTTAACAATGGTGTTAGAGCACTGCTCGGTCGAACTTTCATGCGTTGCTATCTCAAGCATGTTTGTCAATATTAGTGATCAAAACTATAAGTCTTGGTTTCTAGCCTATTTATAGATGTCTCGTACTAGGACATAGATAGTGTAGTTGAGATTAGATTTCACAGAGTTTATCATTTGAAGACGAAGAACTACTAAGGGGAGCTTTTGGAACTTCTTCAACAAAAGGTATGTGGAGACTTGAACTCATCTATCACTTGGAAAGTCTATTTCTAGTATCTCCTATATTGAGACATAAGTCGTGTTACGATATAGTTTTCTCTATACACATTTGAGATTTCGAGCTGAGTATATCTCGCTTACATATTTCTCGAAATATGTGTTAGTAAGATTTCGCTTCGACCAAGTTCATCATATCATGAGAAAATATCCGAGTAACATTTTACATGGTTTGTGTGATACAATCATTTGATGTAGGCTTGAAATGTTTCGATAATGATTATTTCAATATCTTTGATGCTAATATTGTGTGAAAACGGCTATTGTCATTATAGAAGAATGTTTCAATGATTGAAATAAAGAGTTGAGAATGTAACCATGTTTGATATAAGCATATATAGTGTGTTCGCACATTAGTGTATAAATCCATAAACCGGGAGCCAAGTGTATGCATATGTGTGTATACGAAATTGGTGAAGGATACAGGTTAAGTATGCGTACCCGTACGCATACTGGCGGAAGTTTTCGAACCGAAAGTTTCTGCTGAGTTTGGAAACTAAACAAACTCAAATCCGGTTGCTTAAGTACGCATACTTGTACGCGTACTTAAGCTGGTTACTTTGTCAAATCTGTCAGTTCATGGACTTAAACATTTAAATCATAAGGAATGCAATCTTTGCAAACCGTGGATATGATGTTCATGATTGATTCAAGTGAATCAAACCTATTTGGTTTCGATTGTGTCTTCTATAGCAATTGAACAACTCTTTAACTAGTTTCATTTGAGTCATTTGAACTAGTTATGGTTGAGATGAATGATATGAGAGTAATCATATGGCTAACCTCGCTTAACTATTTGTGAACCAACATGGTGTACACGTTTAGGTACGGTTACATAAACCTAAATGAGGGTACATTTCATTTGTGTGTAACAAGCTAAGTCCGATCTAACGGTTGAAATATATTAGCTTGGTTGAATCAGGTTTTTCATCTAACGGTGAATATTGAATGCTTTGTTACCAAGGTAACTTGGATTGCAAACCCTGATTTAAAAACTATATAAAGGAGAACTCTAGCAACTGGGAAACCTAATCCCCACACCTCCTGGGTGTTACTAGTTGCATAACTAGAGTCAATTCTCCTTTAAACTTAGGTTTCTTCTCGAGACCCCGTAGGTTAACGACTTGAAGATTTCATTGGGAATGTTAAGCCAGACCCAACTATTATCTTTGTAGTTGCGTGATATGATCTTGTTGTTTCTATCGTGTTGAGTACAATTGAAATAATTGGCTCGAGATTTTATATCTCTGATAGGAAAGATAGAAAAGTAATCACAAACACTTCGTCTCATCGTTTGTGATTCCACAATACGTTCTTTCGCTAGTTGATTAAGATTATTTTGAGTTGATTGATAATTCAAGACTGTTCTTTGGGAATATAAGTCCGGGTTATCAATTGGTTCTTTTTCACCTTGATTTATCAAAAGACAGAACAAAAACTCTTGGGTATTTCTGTGGGAGACATATTTATTCAATACTAACGCGCCAACATGTCGCACGCGCATGCCAAACGCGCATGTTGCACATGCATGCCAAAAACGCATGCCACACGCACATGCCAAACGCGCATGCTACACGCGCATGCCAGATGCAGATGCCACACGCGCATGCCAAACGCGCCACTGCCAATTAAAGATAGCCATGATCGACGGCTACCTTTCCTCCTGAGGTGCAATCTTGATAAGTTCTTAATTTACATGTTTAGAGTGTCAATTCCATACTTGTTTTAGCTATATTTCTTGCATATTATCTTGTATTATCTTACTTTTCTATTTATTGTCTTTTATTAGGTGAATCATCCGAAAAGAAGTGGAAATAGATACAAAAGTGCAGTTTACAAGTGAAGAAGGGCCAAAGACCAAGTGGAACTTGTTCAAGTACAAGATTTCTACTTTTCATCTTGAAGAAGACGAAAATATGAAGCCAACAGCAATAGAATGAATTTATTCCGAAGTCGTATGAAGAAGTTATGAGCAAAAATAGAACTCGGAAGATACAAGGGCAAAATGGTCATTTTAAAGGTCAAGTGCCATTGTCACCCCCACTGTACGTTAAGGGACATTCATTCTGTTAAGGGGTGGACTGTTCCAAGGGAACTGCTAAAGGCAGTCATGTCATTTAATGGGGGGAAGCTGGATTTGAATACTGTTAAGGCACCCGACCTATTTACTCAAGGCCACCGTCTTCTAACATTTGTACTCGACAGAACAGAGGTCGAGTTTCACGAAGTTCCGGCATTCTCGTGCTGCTTCATTACAACTAATTACAATGCAAGGAAGAAAACGACTTTCGAGTATGAGATTGTCAAGGTTTTGGAGGATGTTTGAGCACGACAAAACCAAGGGATAAAGTTATTGCTGCCGTTAGTAATGATCGGTGATGTTGATCATGATGATCACGACAGTGAATGGAGTTGGATAGAGAAGTCGGAGAAAGAGATAGTACCGATGATCACAGCACCGTAATGGAAGAACAGGAAATGATGGTCAGCGATGGAGAAAGATCGCTCGAGCAGGTTTAGAGAGCTTCCAATGATGATGGTGATGGAAGATAATGGATTTTGGTGTTACTGCCATTGATGGCCGTGGTGAGGAGCTCGTGATACTGGAAGTTGTCGGGTCAGAGAAGATGAAACTCATTTGGCAGCAGTGGAGTTTGATGGATTCATCCATGAAGTGACAAAGAAGACTGCACGCATGATCGGGACTAATGGCAGAGTTGTTCGATAGTTTAATGAAGACAATGGTGTTGTTGATCGTTATTTGTGTTGGTTTGATGGCATACGTGAAGATGTGATGGATTGAGGCAAATAAGAAGCTGAGATAAGGTTTGAGCTGTACAGGGATCAACGAGAAAGGGTTTCGAAGTCGAACAAGACACGAAACTGAGAAAACATGACCGAGAAACCAGCCTTGAGGAAGGAGTGTTGCTGCCGTAGGTATTGTGATTGCTTGCAAAGAATGGAGTTTAGGATGTCTAGGGAACTTGAGTCGGTACCCTAAATAATAACTTGAGCGAGAATTCAGTCGGAAAAGAAGATTTTGATAAGTTTCAGAATCTAGAAAACAACTACCAAGAGATGCTATTGCCGTCGATTTTTGGAGATGAACGGTGAAGATAAAACCGTGTTTAAGTGTTTGTGGCGGTTTAGGATTGTTCAATGGTTATCTAAATCGAGTTTCTAGGGTGAAGTTTTGTTTGATATACAAGTTTGTTTGGAGTTTTTATCATCGTCGTTTGTTTTCACAATATTTAGGGTTTATGATTGATTCTTAGATTGGTTTGGGTGCGCAACTAGATTAGTTTATTAATCATTCTATTACTAGTAGAAGTTATGAGATAAGTAATCGTCGATTAACTCTCTACACAAGTAGAAATCGCGAGACCTTGCAAAGGTATTTTGTGGAGCAATTGCGAGTGAAGACAACATCAGCAAGTGGACCTTGATCTAAGAGTTCAACTACTGGGATCAACCTAAATTCACAAAGCTTAAAGCGTTCGATTGGATTGCACCTTGAGTGATCTACTACTTGGTGGTTCGTTGAATAGAATCTGGTAGTCGAGAACTTCCGTATCCAGTGATAGAAGGAGTTTTGGGGATAACACTGATCTAGTTGTTATTCTACGGTTGGTGATGAATGATTCTAACGGAAGATAGATAAGTATTCTAACTCAGTTATCGCTTGGTAACAACGAAGGATTCTTTGATCATCTATTTTCTTTCTTATTTGTTTCTTTTTATTTATTTTATTCCATAATCCAACCCCCCATCGTCTTTTACTTTATTTTGCTGACTCAAATAACATATCAATTACACGGGTCTCTGTGGGAAGGATCCTTACTACCGCTATATTACCAGTTAATTAGTGGGAAATATATTGATTAATTTGTTGTGGTTACAACACGCATCAAATTTTGGCGCCACTGCCGGGGAGCGGTTGCTAATTGATTTTTTATTTGTTTAGCTTATTTTTATTTTTATTTGTTTTGATTTTCTCTATCTTGTGAGTCGTCATGTATCCTTTCGGAAATAACATGTACGGAGCACAAGACCAATCAACATATAATAGTGGTAATCAATATGGATTCCAGTCTCATTCATATAGCAACTACCAACCATACCTTACGGAGCCTTATGGATACTCTCATACATATCAACAACCTTATGGCGGGTATGTAAGTGAGTAATCACAGGGATGGGAGGATATTTATGCTTCTGATCAATTGTTTTCTAGTAATGTGCAGATGATAGAGAATTTGGAATATACTCCTCTTCATCGTGCCTTTCCTTCACTCTTTACAAAAGAGGAGACACGGTCTAGAAACTCTATTAATGGTGGAAAGCGTATTAACGTTAGAAAACTTTATGCGCGATACAACCGATTGGAAGAAGCCGGTGCATCACAAAAGACTCTTGATGAAATTGACAGGGTCATGGAAATAGAATTTCAGCGTCGTTGTGATAATGACGATTTTGAAGAGGATTTTGATTTTGATGATGAGAGTGTGGAAGAGATAGAGATTAACAATGAAACCAAATTGATTGAAGTTGTGGAAGACCCAATTGAGCTTGTCTTGGAATATAATGATGCTGAGATTTCGGTTGAAGCACAAAATAATAGTTCGATAGAGGACCACGATATACTTGAGGTAAATAATTCAATGAAGTTAATTAAAGATGAGGATCACGAACAAGGTTTGTCTAATCCTTTACATAATTCCATATCTATTTATCCTTTCCATCCAATTGAAGTAGCTTCTCAAAGAGTTATTAACCCTACTTTTAGGAAAATACCTCACTTAGGATTGGAGTTGTGTGCTTCCAAAGTTTTAACGAATTATTTTGCTTCTAAGTATCCACCACTTGATGTATTTGACTCGAGCATTGTGCAGGTTCACCAAGCTGAAGAACCTTTTGAAGTTCCCGAATTCTATGTTCTCTATCCACTTTCGAGTGTAGAAAGGACTAAGTGTGGGGGAAACTTCAATAAATTGATAACTTCAATAATTATATCTTGTGATAATGTTTTCATGAAGTTGTTATTAGAATTGCAGATTGTTTTCTGGGTAGACTACCAGATTTTCAGATTGTTGGTTTATGGACAATAACAAGAAGGTCAGGCCGAGGACCTTAAACTAAGCGCTGAATGGGAGGCAACCCATAGGTTTTGTATTTTCTATCCTTTTTTGTTTTTAGTTTTATTCTTTTGCATATCATATTAGGATTTCCCACCTTGACTTTACTTAGGACGAGTCAAGTACATTGAGGACAATGTAAAGTTTAAGTGTGGGGGAGTGTTTGTATATTTTGCATATAGATTTTTTCAAAATTTTGCATAAAAAACCTCCAACTTGTAGAGATTTTAGAGTCACTAGCATACTTCTAGGTATGTTTACATATAGATTCTGACCGACATAACTGAACTTGGAAGTGTTAGGGAACTACGTTGGATTTCTTGCTTGTTAGAGTATTAAATAATGGATTTAATCATGCCGGTGATGCAAATGAGGAGCAGGGATAAATGCATTATTAGAGTTTCTAATCAATCATTAGTGGAGACTACCTATTTTCAAATCAACAGAGGCACCAGACCAAATTTTCTTTGTAGCTGACTAAAGAGATTTCTTTTGAGTGTGTGTCACCGTACGTTAATTCCGGGTAGAATGGTGAGCTACCCAACCTCCTACCAATAGAAGCACTACTCTTTGATCTCTTGAGTGCTAATCTTGTTAATCATGAGGGTGACGTCTATAGATGAAAACCAGCTTCTTGTAGTTTGATTTGCAGTAAGCACCATTCTATCTCTCGCCAACAACATGTCCATAGAAACACCGTCATCATCAACAAGGGAGCGACATCAATCTACAAGGAAAGTTGAAGACGTTTAAGGTTTACAAGCAATAGTACAAGGAAGAGAAAATTTCCTATCTAAGTAAAGCAACATAGTTTGAGCAGGTTTTTATATATATATGTTGAAGACTTACATACAAGGAGCAGAATTCTATATTCAAGTTGAAAACTTATTTACAAGAGCGAAGAAAATCAAAAGATGAAAGTTATTGAAGTTTATGATACGAAGACGATATAAGTTGTTAAGATTCAAGTGGTAAAGTACTTCTCTCATGGCCATGTTAATTTTATTTCGTTTTTATTATTTTAGTTGCAATCGTTTTGGTTTATGAAAAAAAAAGGAAAAAAAAAATACAAAAGAAAAAAAATAGAGAAAGAAAATTGAAAAAAAAATACCAAAAGATTTGCATTTAGATTGTTATTTGTCAATAAGGCCATGCGGAATAAAAATATATAAAGAAGTTTCAAGCAACAAGAAAATTGAGGAAAAGAGTTATAAATTGTCAAAGTTCTATGAAGTTCAAGAGTTTATCATCAACAGTTGAAGACCAAAGACCAAGAAGATGAAGAAGACGAGTTGAAGACTACGTTTGTATTGGATGCTGTGAGAGTGGTGTTATCATCATTGCAATCGGACGTGAAGGTGGTAAGTACTCTCATCCTCTATTTTTAATAATAATGGTTGATTTCCTTTCTTAGAGATCATCAGAAAATATTTATTATTTCCCACTATTTTGTGGGGTCTCCAGAAATAATTCGGAAGGTCTCATTCCCACCATTCAACGTGTGTAGGATTTCTCTCTTCATTCCTACCTGCACACATGTGAGACCCATAAAAAAGCCGTCTTATTGAGCGCAATTATCATAAAACCATATAAGTGAGGCAGACGTCGAGGAGAAATGCTTATTGACCGCTTTCAAACACGCGTTCTCTCATTATGCTGTGGTTATTTCTCACTCAACATTTAAGAATGAGAATATGTTCTTTGGTATTTCTAACTTCTTATTATTAGCATGCAGAAACTCTATGTCCTCATAGCTCTTTGGATGCTTGGGACGCTGGAACGCTTTGAAGATGGAGTATGTTTTGTGGGTATACCTCTCGTAAGCCCTCACGAGACTATAAATCGTCCACTAGGGACACCTAGGGGTTTAAATGCCTGTGGCACATGATAAGCGTAACCGTAACCTCAACGACAGGGAGTTGTTGTATTTGTTTAGGGTAGTTTGCTCGAGGACTAGCAAAAGCCAAGTGTCGGGGAATTTGATAAGTGTTTAATTTACATGTTTAGAGTGTTAATTCCATACGTTTTTTAGCTATATTTCTTGCATATTATCTTGTATTATGTCACTTTTCTACTTATTGTCTTTTATTAGGTGAATCATCCGAAAAGAAGTGGAAATAGATACAAAAGTGCAGTTTACAAGTGAAGAAGGGACAAAGACCAAGTGGAACTCGTTCAAGTACAAGATTTCTACTTTCCATCTTGAAGAAGACGAAAATATGAAGCCGACAGCGAAAGAATGAATTTATTCTGAGGTCGTATGAAGAAGTTATGAGCAAAAATAGAACTCGGAAGATACAAGGGCAAATGGTCATTTTAAAGGTCAAGTGCCATTGGCACCCCACTGTACGTTAAGGGACATTCATTCTGTTAAGGGGTGGACTGTTCCAAGGGAACTGCTAAAGGCAGTCAAGTCATTTAATGGGGGGAAGCTGGATTTGAATACTGTTAAGGCACCCGACCTATTTACTAAAGGCCACCGTCTTCTAACATTTGTACTCGACAGAACAGAGGTCGAGTTTCACGAAGTTCCGGCCATTCTCGTGCTGCTGCATTACAACTAATTACAATGCAAGGAAGAAAACGACTTTCGAGTATGAGATTGTCAAGGTTTTGGAGGATGTTTGAGCACGACAAAACCAAGGGATAAAGTTATTGCTGCCGTTAGTAATGATCGGTGATGTTGATCATGATGATCACGACAGTGAATGGAGTTGGATAGCGAAGTCGGAGAAAGAGATAGTACCGATGATCACAGCACCGTAATGGAAGAACAGGAAATGATGGTCAGCGATGGAGAAAGATCGCTCGAGCAGGTTTAGAGAGCTTCCAATGATGATGGTGATGGAAGATAATGGATTTTGGTGTTACTGCCATTGATGGCCGTGGTGAGGAGCTCGTGATGCTGGAAGTTGTCGGGTCAGGGAAGATGAAACTCATTTGGCAGCAGTGGAGTTTGATGGATTCATCCATGAAGTGACAAAGAAGACTGCACGCATGATCGGGACTAATGGCAGAGTTGTTCGATAGTTTAATGAAGACAATGGTGTTGTTGATCGTTATTTGTGTTGGTTTGATGGCATACGTGAAGATGTGATGGATTGAGGCAAATAAGAAGCTGAGGTTTGGGATGTAAAGGGATCGACGAGAAAGGGTTTCGAAGTCGAACAAGACACGAAACTGAGAAAACATGACCGAGAAACCAGCCATGAGGAAGGAGTGTTGCTTCCGTGGGTATTGTGATTGCTTGCAAAGAATGGAGTTTAGGATGTCTAGGGAACTTGGGTCGGTACCTATTAGGAAATAATATAGGAGTCTATATTTAGGAGATATACACTTTAAGGAGTTTGAGTTATATTAGGAAAGTGTTTATGTTTAGAGTTTGATCTTAGGTAGGAAAGTGCCTTGAGTGGTGGTCAAGTTTGTGAACAATATAAATAGGCTGTTAAGCCATAAGAATTATACACCGAATTATTATCAATGTAGTCTTTTATGCTTCCGCGTTTATGCTCTCCTCTCTCTTGCTCGATCCTTAACATGGTATCAGAGCAAGGTGAGAGGAAGAGAGGAGAGCGAGAGAAAGTTAGAGAGTTTTCGGTTTAGGGTTAAAAAAAAAAAAAAAAAAAAAAAGTTTGCTGTTGTAAGCAAGCACGAGAAAGAAACCTAGGTTGCGGCGGTGACTGAAGTCTTACGCTTTCAAACAAGAAGGCGAGAGAAAGTTTTGCTGCCGTTGCTACTACAATCTTGAGATCAAGAAGAATAAGGAAGAAGAGAACTGTTTAAAAAAAAAAAAAAAAAAAAAAAAAAAAGTTGTGAAGTCGTTAGCCGTGAAAAACGTATGGTTTCCATCGCAGTCCAGCTATTCTTGTTTGGAGATTTTGTTCGTGGAAAAGAAGGGATGTTTTGAAGCCGTGAAAAAAAAAAAAAAGCATTTCGTTCTATAATAATTACATGAAGAAATATTTGCTGTTGATTGTTTGTGTGAAGCAAACAAGGGTAGTCTGTGGTTTGAGAATGGTGGAGATGATCTGGATGTGATGGTATTGGAAGATTGCTGGAGATCAAGTGTAGAGAGACGGTAAACTGTGATATGAAGGGTCTGTTAATAGAGTTAGCTGTGAGAATGAGCTGCTGGAGTTTGATTGCTCTTGAAAAAAAAAAAGAAAAAAAAAAGTTGATGGAAGACAACTAGGGGATGAGCTTGGCCTGTTCACGATGGTGCTACTGTTGGTGGATTGCCGAAGTGAAGGAGAAGTTCGGAGTTAAATTGTTTTTTTGTGATTGTTGCCATTGTATGATGGCAGTCCAAAGACGTGTGACGTGTTTTGGTGGGTTGACTTATGGTCACTGTTGGAGAAGCTGGAACACGATTTAAAAAAAAAAAAAAAAGCACTGATTTGTTACAGAAGTGTTACTAAAGATTTGTCACAGTTGGACAGAAGTGTTACTAAAGGGTGTTACAGTGAGCGATTGTTACAGAAGCGTGACAGAGGGTTGTTACAGAAGAGTTACAGAAGAACTGTTACAGATTAACAGTTAAGTGTTACTGAAGAATTGTTACAGAAGCGTAACAGAAGAAAGCTGGTGACAGTAGTGTGTGTAATAACAGTTGGAAGAAGTGAAGTGTGGTTGAAGAGTTTGTGGCAGAAACTTAGAGATCCTACAAAGTGTGGCAGACTTTGTAAAAACGACAAGATTGTGAGAGAATCTTGAAGAACAAAGAAGTGTGAAGGTTTCACAAAAATAGCGTGACTGGAATAAGAGAAGAAGAAACAACATTCATGTTGTGAAGAAAGAAAAAAAAAAGAGAGAAGAAAACAATCACCAAGAGGTGATGAGAAAAAGAACAACAATAATAGGTTGAAATCCTATGAGTTGTCGAGAGAGTACAAAAAGTATTCTATCGAAGAAACCAAGAAACCAAGAGTACAAGAAGTATTCTACGAAGGGAACCGAAATGTTCTAAAACTACGAAGATGGGACCGCAATGTCCTTAAACTACGAAGGGAGGACCGAAACGTCCTTAAACTAAGAAGATGGAACCGAAATGTTCTAAAACTACGAAGATGGGACCGCAATGTCCTTAAACTTGCATTGGGACCGAAATGTCCTTAAACTACGAAGAGGACCGAAATGTCCTTAAACTACGAAGATGGGACCGAAATGTCCTTAAACTTCCAAAGAGGACCGAAATGTCCCTAAACTACGAAGAGGACCGAAATGTCCTTAAACTATGAAGGGGACCGAAACGTCCTTAAACTACGGTCTGAAGATTTTTTTTTCACAAAAGTGTTGAAAAAAAAAAAAGAAAACTGAAGTTAAATTTCTTTTGTCCAAGATGGGCATTCGTGATCTACATGCTCCATCTTGAGGGAGGGTATTAGGAAATAATATAGGAGTCTATATTTAGGAGATATACACTTTAAGGAGTTTGAGTTATATTAGGAAAGTGTTTATGTTTAGAGTTTGATCTTAGGTAGGAAAGTGCCTTGAGTGGTCGTCAAGTTTGTGAACAATATAAATAGGCTGTTAAGCCATAAGAATTATACACCGAATTATTATCAATGTAGTCTTTTATGCTTCCGCGTTTATGCTCTCCTCTCTCTTGCTCGATCCTTAACAGTACCCTAATAATAACTTGGGAGAGAATTCAGTCGGAAGAGAAGATTTTGATAAGTTTCAGAAGCTAGAAAACAACTACCAAGAGATGCTATTGCCGTCGATTTTTGGAGATGAACGGTGAAGATAAAACCGTGTTTAAGTGTTTGTGGCGGTTTAGGATTTTTCAATGGTTATCTAAATCGAGTTTCTAGGGTTAAATTCCTATAAATAGATGCTCAAATCGCCACCAGAAGACATCTCCTCAACCCCGTTTTATGCACACAATATGTTCGACATAATTCCTGAAAGAGAAAAGAAGTGTTCTACATCACAAGAAGAGAAGAAGCTAGGAACAAGGAATTAGGGTTTACCACTTAGGGGGAAACCTTGGTATTTTGTACCGTATTATCTTCTCATATTTCATATATTTTCATGGGTTTTAGTAAATTCATGTGTAACTAATTCTCATCGATTAAGGATGAATTCAATGTTCTAGCGTGAAGTTTTGTTTGATATACAAGTTTGTTTGGAGTTTTTATCATCATTGTTTGTTTTCACAACATTTAGGGTTTAGGATTGATTCTTAGATTGGTTTGGGTGCGAAACTATATTAGTTTATTGATCATTCTATTACTAGTAGAAGTTATGAGATAAGTAATAGTCGATTAACTCTCTACACAAGTAGAAATTGCGAGACATTGCAAAGGGATTTTGTGGAGCAATTGCGAGTGAAGACAATATCACCAAGTGGACCTTGATCTAAGAGTTCAACTACTGGGATCAACCTAAATTCACAAAGCTTAAAGCGTTCAATTGGATTATACCTTCAGTGATCTACTACTTGGTGGTTCGTTGAATAGAATCTGGTAGCCGAGAACTTCCGTATCCAGTGATAGAAGGAGTTTTGGAGATAGCACTGATCTAGTTGTTATTCTATGGTTGGTGATGAATGATTCTAACGAAAGATAGATAAGTATTCTAACTCAGTTATCGCTTGGTAACAGCGAAGGATTCTTTGATCATCTCTTTCCTTTCTTATTTGTTTCTTTTTATTTATTTTATTCCATACTCCAACCCCATCGTCTTTTACTTTATTTTGCTGACTCAAATAACATATCAAATACACAGCTCTCCGTGGGAACGATCCTTACTACCGCTATATTACCAGTTAAGCCCCGTTTGAGATTGATTTTTTTCAACCAAAAGCACTTTGTAACAAACTTGTAACAAACTTTTACCAAAAATTGTGTTTGGTAAAAATTTTCAAAGTGCTTTTGGAGAGAAGCACTTTCATTTTAGGTCTGCTTTTAAAAGCTACTCAGCACTAGCTTTTAAAAGCTGGAAAAGCAGAAGCTGTGGACCCACATAATTCAATTTAATTGATTCTCTATTTTAACCTTGTTAATTTATTATAAAGGCAAGTTTTACCCTCAAATATTGTGCATTTAACAATATATTCTAAATTTTATTTTATTTCTCCTTTCTTTTCATTTTTTTGTTTAATATAATAAATACAATAATAATTAAAAATTATTATTTGAAATAATAAAATAATTAATAAATATTAAAATAATGATATTTTCTAAGCAAACCATAATCAAAAAAATTTTATTAAAAAATTAAAATAAAATAAATATTACTTATATTTTATTAAATATGTTAAAATTAGAAATATAATTTATTTTAATAAAATTGTATTTAAAACTAGTTTTTGAAATATGTCTATTTTCGTCATTAACTACATCACCAGCACTTTTAAATACCAGTTTACCAAACAGAATTTACAGTTTGTTAATTGCACAGTGCTTTTTAAATTATAGGTTACCAAACGTCATGCCGATTTATTTCCACAGCACAGTACAACAACGCACAACACAACACAACAGAAAAGCGCTTTTCTGTAATTCGCAGCAATACCAAACTATCCTTTAATTAGTGGGAAATATATTGATTAATTTGTTGTGGTTACGACACTCATCAAATCTCAGCTATCCAAGTTCGCCACCAAACTAACATGGCTTGTGGCAACTTTTGAGCAACCATGACGCCAAACCCTAAATTAGCACGTCGTTGTGCCACGGCTAATGGCATGCCACCATGCCACAGCTACTAGAACGTCGCTATGCCACGGCTACTGGCATGCCACCATGACACAGCCACTAGCACGTCGCTATGCCACGGCTACTGGAATGCCACCATGCCATAACTACTATCACGTCGCTATGCCACGGCTACTTGCATGCCACCTTGCCACAGCTACTAACACGTCGCTATGCCAAGGCTACTTGCATTCCACCATGCCACAGCTACTAGCACGTCGCTATGACACGGCTACTGGCATGCCACCATGCCACAGTTACTAGCACGTCTCTATGCCACGACTACTGGCATGCCACCATGCCACATCTACTAGCACGTCGCTATGCCATGGCCACTAGCATGCCACCATGCCACAGATAGCAACCTGCTACACGTTTTCCACAAAAACACTCGAGACATCAAAAACATGTCACAAACTGGAGGATACTCATCAGGGTATTGGTCTGGCGGTTTACAGCGTGCGGCGTGCAATACGCCCGTTACAAGAAAGTGTCATAAAAGTGAGGCGGTTAGTAATGGCAAGAAATAATGGTGAAACATATCTTTCATTATGGAAACATCAACTCCAGGCGTTACCCAATACCGCTTTCTTCCACCATTCAATCGCTTCCACTTCCTATGAGACCAGGGTACGTTTTGTTGCGACTTGTATAAATAGGTCTCACCTATTTCCACCAAACAACAATTTTTGGTCAGGAGAACAACACAACATCTAGAAATCACCTGGTAGCTTTCCATTCAGCTCACCAGTTCAATTTTCTGATACAAGTCACAAAAACGCCCAAACTTCTAGAATCAACTATTCTGGTCTCAACACTTTCTTCGCTTTCCACCCTAAGACCAACCTTTCTCCTTCACTTTGTGGCCGACGCAAGCGTGGAACGGCCATTTCTTGGTTTAGGCCAGGATTGTACAGATCGATCTCTCGAATCAAAAGTACTCCCGTGCAGTACATTGTTTTGGGTTTAGATTTGTTTCTCACCCACACACACAAGATTACCAAAATCGGCAGAAACAATTTTCACCCATAAACAAAAATACAAACTTAAAAGCTATACTAACATTCGGTTGATACTAATATATGTCACTTTTTTCTGGTTTTTCGAAGTTCAATTAAATTATATGTTTTTAACATGATTTTTTTTAGTAACATTTATATTTTGTCCGGACCTCATACTCTTACAGAGCTACTAATTTCCCTCCTCAACAGCTTCTTACAGTGAACCTCCTAGTGCCTAAGTTGTAACACATTTTGATTTAATAAAACAGCTATTAAATTTACTATGCTAACTGTTCAATCTTCTCTTGATCAACAGGAGGATCACCCTCATCATGTATACATAGAGAGATTTTGTTGTCACTATATCATCTAAATGGTTATTCCGTTGAAATATTGTCCTACTTTTTACAAGCAACTAGAATCTTTATCGACAGTTAGGTATGCAGGAGCTATCACGCTTAGATGCAACACGAAAGAAACGAAGAAGATAAATGAGAAGCAGAATATAGTTCTACTAGTTGACTGTTTATCATCACTCTTCCATCTCCTCTAATTCAAAACGGACTATTGCCGCTAAAGACAAGATCGGTTTTCGGATAGACATGCGTTAACTTTATAACAGAGTAAATGTATAGTCCGTTGGATATGTCGTTCAATAGAAATGGAGGGGATGTATTCAATACAAATGCATCTCATTGAGTTGCTACATATTAACGTAGATTTTTACCACGTATGGTTGTTGAAGAAGTAACTTTATTCACTTAATTTAAGTTGAAATAAAAAGCGTGTTTGATCGATTTTTTTTTGAAGGAAAAAAGAGGATGAACCTCTTTAGATTATATTAATTGGAAGCCATGAACAGGCTAATTCGACTACATCGAATAGATACAACAACAAAGTACAAAAGAAAAATACTACAACAACATAGGAATTATAATATAACAAATGTAAATAATTGTTGATCATAGAAGTAATCGACGTAATCGGAGGGACGGTGTTCTGATTCTGCATCCACCAATTGGAAAATTCTTCTTCTTCATTAAGAGAAAATTCTTTGTAAAAAGGATAATTTGCACTAAACATCATTATCATTACCAATTCCAGTATCCATTGATCTTGTTTGATTGAATCTTGATAATCATCAAACCGAAATTGATTGCCTTCGAAGATATAGTTGAATATATCATCGGGTTCCAATTGAAATGCCCAAAGGCTATAAAAAATCGCACTAATGATGAATACTACATGACATAGAGCATCCATGAGATATCAACAGAAAAACTAAAAAATAAAACAAACCCTAAAACCTAAAATCACAAATAATGTGATCTTTTTATTGAAAACATAAAAGACTAATTACACAAACCCAAATCTATTCGGAATATCTGATATATATCAGATAAATCCGAGCAAATCTAGGTTCAAAGATGGAGAATATGGAAGAACAGAAGTTAGAATTATCTGGAAAATACGGTTATCAGAGAAGAGAAAGTTCTTTTTTACTCCTCCGCCTATCTTTCACGCCGTCAGAAGAAAACGTGTGTTTGATCGATAAAATTTAGAACAAAACTTTTAATGTACGTCCGTTTAAACATCCCTTTCACATAACCGGAAACACAAAGAGGTAATCCACTAAAATCATATCGCTTGAATAGACAAAAACTTTAAATTGATGAATTTTGGGTTTAAACGAAACCCATAATTGATAGAGTTTGAATAATAACCTTCGTCATCCAAACATTGAATACCATATATATATGAAGAAGATCAAAAAGTTTAAGAAAAACCCAAAATTCATAAATCTTTATCTGCTCATCTTAATGGATTTATTCTTGAATCTTTTTCTTCTCACCATCACTTGTTTTTCTTCTTCTTCTCATCCATCTTAAAAATTCAGTCGAGAAACAAAAACTAATACCCAGATCAGTTATTCAAACGACTGACAGACGTGTATATGTGAGGGTGTAGGTGTTTTGGGTTTAAAAAGAGGACATAACAACCCTCACACATTTTTGTTCCTGGAAATCATATTTTTGTTTCAAAAACATGTTGTCCAAGCGACAGACAGACGTGTATTGACGATTCAATCGACCCTCAACATCTCTTGTTTCTCTTCTTCTTCTTCTAATCCATCTTAGAAATTCAATTGAGAAAAAAAAAACTAATATCCAAATCAGTTATCCAAACAGAAAATGGGTCATTTGTCCAAACATTTTTAAAACATGGTTCAAATGGACGAGTAAAAATTTGTATGGGTGAAATGGACACCTAAAAAATAGTAAGGATGAAACTGGATTCATCCTGACTTAAACTTAAAAAATAGCAAGGATGAAACTGGATGCATCCTGATGTAAATTAAAGAAAAAGTATTTGAAAATGGATAGGATAAAACTGTTTACATCCTGGATATTTTTAAATTTTTGTCCATTTAATCAATATCAAAAGCTAAATGTCCTTTTCACCCAGGAATTGTTGATTTTGGTCTGTTTAACCAATTTTGTGTTATCCAAACGACATACAGACATGTATATGTGAGGGTGAGTGTGTTTTGGGTTTAAAAAAAGGACATAACGACCCTCACACATTTTTGGTCCTGGGAGTAATATTTTTGTTTCAAACACATGTTGTTTGGATCACCGATTATCTTTTGTGTTGGTCCAAAAACTAGACAATAAACGGGTCCTCTATAAAGAATCAATTGTAATACCGAATTTTATTTTTGATAGAGTAACCGTTTAGGATAAAATTTGACGATTTGAATAGGTTCATCCGTTTTTCTACGGATGGGCATCTGGTTCATAGATATTGTAGCTGGATGCGCGCGCGGAGTTAAAAATATGTTGGACATCCACCTTTGCTAAGTTAGTAGTTATTCTTTTTCGGTATGCTTATCATGTTCACTAATGTTGATATTAGCTTAGTTTTTTTTTTTTTTTGATACGAAGAAAGAATTCATTAATTGGTAGCAAGGGTGTAGTCCCTTGCCAGAAGAGTACATATTTCTTCAGGGAAATTATTTGTGAGATCTAAATTGATGGTTGTTTCCCTCACAGATCTAGAGACTGCGTCAGCCACCTGATTGTCATCTCTACTGACATAAGAAAAACTACATATTTAAAAACTTGAACTTAAATGTTTAATCTCCTTAAGTAAATTTCTATTCTCCCATTGTATGAGGAGAACATTGTTTGTTATTGACTGGATAACCAGTTTCGCATCAGCTTCTATGTGAATCTTTGTGAATTGCTTCTCTTTATCCCACGCAAGAGCCTCACGTATTGCCATGCATTCTCCCATCTCCGGACTTAGAATTCCGTCTGCGTAGCGTCCTTTAATTCCTTCACATGTACCTGTGTGTGAACGTAAGACAACACCAGTACCAAGCTGATTAGTATCATGATTAAAAGAACATCTATGTTAAATTTTAATGTATCATGCATGGGAAGTTGCCAATGAGAAACTCTATATGTGCTATTACGATGCATGTGTGCAGGCAAGTCAGGCAGATGAGATTGCAGGTGATAATGAATATTATGCATTGAATCAAAAGGGTTTAGAGAAACTCCTTGGAATACCATGTCGCACCTATCCTTCCATATTATCCAAGCACTTATCATCATAGTGTATAGTAATTTTTCATCAGCTACACTATTATTGTTTATAAACCAACTTTCTACCCACTGAGATACACTTATTCCTCTATTGTGAACTTCATCCACATCAATATTCATCAATCTCCAGACTTTGCGAGCATGACTGCAGATGAACAATAAATGCTCCATTGATTCCACATTATGACCACATATTGCACACTGTGGTTCTATGCTTTCATTATGCAGACTCAGTTTAAACCTTGTAGGATGTGCTTCATGTATACGTTTCCAAGCAAATAGCTTTATTCTGTGAGCAGTTCTGGTTTTCCAGAGATTTTTCCAGACCTTATCTTGAATCAATCTTCCACCAGCATAAACTTCAGTGCTACTCATAGTGAGTTTTTTGTAAGCGCTCTTGACTGAAAATTTACCATATGTAGCTGGCATCCAGATCATAATATCTTCCTTTGAGGGTATCAAGAAATAATCTTTGTACTTTTGGCGCAGTATTATGATCAAACAGGTTGTTGACAAGTGCTACATTCCAATTATTGGTGTTAGGAAGTATTAGCTCTTCTACATCTTGATAGAATCTGTGTGATCATTAATGGGTGTAGGAGGAGTTGTTAAACCTGGAATCCACATGTCTTGCCAAATCTTTGTTTTCCTGCCATTATTTACCTCCATGAAATAATTTTGCTGAACAACCTAGAGACCTTTGATAATACCATTCCATGTGTAAGAACAGTTCACAGCTTCGAGTTCTTAATGTAGAATATCTCCATTGATGAAATATTTGTTGCTCATAATTTCAGTCCATGAAGCACTTGATTCAGTGCATAGTCGCCATGCTAACTTAGTAAGCAGAGCTAAGTTTAACATTTCAAGATCTCTGAAATCCAAGCCACATAAATCCTTGGGTTTACAAATCTTATGCCAACCAATTGGATTGTTACCCATGTTAGAAGTATGCCCCCAAAAGAATTTTCTATGTACATTAGTAAGCTTCTTGATGGTTTGGTTGGGTATTTTGAAAGTGCCCATTTGTTAAATAGGAATGGAGTTTAGTACATGGTTAATCATTGTTGACCTGCCAACTTGTGTCAAAGATGTAGAAGACCAAGTTGAGTATTTATTCATAAAGTTCTCTTCAATAGCCTTAAAAGCTTCTTGTTTATAATGACCCAATAACAAAGGATAGACAAGATATCTCTTTTTAGAGTTCATTGTTTTGACACCCAACTTTTGAATTATTTCAGCTGCAACATCTGGATTAGTCTTCTTGCTGAAGTGCACATATGACTTATCAAAATTTATAACTTGACCAGACTGATTACTGAAATTTTGAAGTAATTCTAACAAATTGTTAACTGTTGAAACATTTGTTTGAGTGAAAATCAAGCAATCATCTGAAAAAAGCAAATGATTAATGGCTGGAGAGTGTGCAGCCACTTTAATGCCTTTGATAATGTTGTTATTCTGAGCTGAAGAAAGATATCTTGATAAAAAATCCACATATAGAATGAAAAGGTAAGGTGAAAGAGGATCACCTTGTCTAATACCTCTTGTTCGATGAAAATCTTCACAAGGAGTGCCATTGAGCATGACAAATAGTGTTGTTGTGCTAATGCATTGATAGATAAGATCACAGAAATCATCATTGAAACCAAAGTATTTGAGAACTTGAATTAAGAAATTCCATTCAAGTCTGTCAAAAGATTTTGACATATCTAATTCTAAGGCCATCCTTCCAATTTGTCCTCTTTTCTTCTTCATTAAATGAATTGTCTCTTGTGCTATAACTGTGTTATCACTGATTAATCTTCCAGAAACATAAGCTTCCTGATATGGTGATATTATTTTCTCCATTAATGGCTTCATTATGTTGACTAGGATTTTGGAAATTATCTTGTATGAGGTGTTACATAGATGATGTATTTTCAAAAGTTGTTGTAGATAGTGGTTTTAAAACAGGGTTCTTTTCAAACTTGTGAAGATAGATTTTTTTTTAAAACATAGAAATGTAACAAAATTAAACAAAGTGATGTGAATTTTTATGGAGAAAAATAGAGGTGAAGATTCCACCGTTCAACCATATTTATGTAATGTTATTTAATTTTTAATTATGCAAATTAAACAATTGATTTGATTCTTAATAATTGCCAAAAGCATATTTCCAAAATATCAAATATTAGTCGCAAGCATAATGCATCAAGAGTATAAAACTAAGCATGCATTATCAAGAGAAAATACAATTGATTAATAAAAACCATTTAAATCATTTTTTTTCAATGCAATTAATCATATAAAAATATTGCAAAAATTAAATAAATAACAATTACCACATAAATATTGTGTGAATGGCTTCCTCCCGTCACCCCTGAGATTGGTTTTAGCTCATCATGGTGTAATACATCTCAAAAGATTTTATTAATGCTCAAAAGTTGATTACAAATGATGAAATAATAGGAAAATCGATTTAAGACCGTCCGTTGCGATACGCAAGAAGCGTCACGGAAGACCGGCACAACTGAAGTGCTGTAAGCGCTATTCCTAAGTCGCGAGAAAGGAATTCGAAATTGTCGCAATTAAGCGACACTTTTCAACGACTCTCCTGGACTGTACAATGTTCTTCGTGTTCTTGGCTGAGCAGCAGCAGAACTTCTTCGCTTGTCGACCTCTTCTTTTGATTCTCTCGGCTCTAACTCTCTCCCAATGACTTGCCAACCTCTTTTCGACGAATTAGGCTAGTATTTATAGTGTTTTGGAGCCCAAAAATACTAACATCAATGCGTATAATTTCCCATTAATCCTCTAATTGCTCGCTGCCCAGAAATAGGAATAATTACCAAATTTAGATTCTCCACACATTAACTCACTCCCTGTACGCTCCTAATCAGCTTCTCCACGCCTCAGAAGATTTCCCGCGCCTCCACATCACTCCATGCATAGCAGAAACACGATTGAGCTCGTGTTCAGTTCACGTTGCTGTGTTTTGAGCTCGTGAATTAAAACGAGCTTTCCATCCAATATCGATCAAATTCGATGCCAAAAATGTCTTCCCTATGTCATATCACATCTTTATGCCAATTTTCAGCGATTGAATCGCATTCCAACTTCTTCATTTTCTCGATCAAACATCATGCAGAACTGTTCTTCGTTTCCCGCCAATTTTCAGTTTTCAAACGAAGAAGAAAGGGTGTCCCCCTATCCTGAACTGGGGTGCGAATAGCAGCTGCCTTGGGGTGACCTAGGGGTGCCCCATAATAATTAGGTTACCCCTTATCCAAAAGCAAGAGTCCGAATAACAATTGTCCTCCGGGTGCCAAAATCAACTTTTCGAGCCGAATTTTCCAAAAAATATTTATTTCCAAAAAAATACCTACAAATACATAAAATAACAAAATTAGTACAAAATTGAGTGCCAACAATATATAGTATTGAGATCAAATTAGACACAAAAATGTGTCTATCAAATACCAGTCCTCAAGCAAAATTTATTCTTGAAAAGTGACCGAGTTAATCTCGGGTGGGTTTATCAGAGGTGTACCCACAAAAACCAGTACTCCAGACCCTAGCTATCTACGCAGAACCTTGGAAAGCACTTAAGAACCTCCTTAGTTGGCATACAATTATTGACTCTAAGAGGAAGAACCCTGATGTGAAATTCCAATTGTTGTACACGAGTTTGCACTCAAGCATACTACAATTCATATAAGTGACAGAGCTCTACTAAGATAGTTTCACAATGGACATCATACTCGGAGTCAGACTAATCACATGAAAAGATTAAGAAGATGGAAAAATAAAAATGTAGATGGTTGAAAAGTGAACGGTGTTTCCCATATCTGTCTGAAGGCCTCTGCCAAGATGAACCTAACCTAAATGACTGAGATACCGGTATGACTAATATTAACACACTGGCATATACAAGGGAACCAGTGGTCAATAACTTAAATCTAGATCAACAAACTGTCAAATACAAGGGAACCAGCAGTTGACTACACATAACAATAACCATTTTTTTTTAACTTAACGACATGAATAGATCTTTTTGATCCAAGCGCATGCTTCTTGTCAGCAGATTACACGATAGTTCCCAAGGGTCCTGCATTCCACGCTTGCTAGGGTAATCACTATTCTCCGTAAGACCTTTAACTATGGCTTGAATTTCTTCTAGTTCACTACCCCCAAACTTAGAGTTTTGGGTATCTCTACATAAACTAGTCACAATATTCCTAATTTCTAGACCATCTGGTTCCTGAAAAAGGTCAATTGCTTTCTCTGAGTTATAATCAGGTGGTTCATCCTCTAAATTCTTTTGAGGTATACTAGCTATAGGACTTATATGTTTCATATCCTCTATGGTCATCCCTAGGGCTTCCTTATTGTGTTGAAGCACGGTTACTGGCCTAATTTTATGATCACTATCCAAATCGGAAGTTATAGGCAAAATCTCAGATGGGCCTACAAATGCATAATTGGGGTCCAACTTAGGAGTATCTTTAGGCTCTTCGAAATAAGGGATTAAGGTAGATTCGGTAGCTAGTAATGGTTCAAACCTAGATTTCCATCTATCGGTATCTAACATAGGAATAGAATCCAACATAGCATTTACTTGTTCAATGTTGCTATCATCGTCGAAATCCATGCTAAAACGGGCTAGACAACTCTCTAATGGATCTTCCGATTCGGTGTTTGGTACAGACTTCGGAACTAAGGTTCCTATCATGTTGACCTCTTCAATGCACATGTCATCTAGCTCAGAATGTAGCTTATTGACATTAAAAATATTCAACTCAATAGTCATATTACCAAAAGATAGATTCATAATACCATTTCGACAATTTATGATCGCATTAGATGTGGCTAAAAACGGGCGACCTAAAACCACTTGTATTTGGTTCTCTGGGTCAGGGACAGGTTGGGTATCTAGGATAATAAAATCCAATGGATAAATAAAATTGTAAACCTCTATGAGAACATCCTCGATCACACCACGAGGAATTTTCACGGACCTATCAGCTAACTGAAGTGTCATCTGAGTAGGTTTCATCTCACCAAGTCCTAGCTTAAGGTACACATGGTATGGCAGTAAGTTCACACTGGCTCCTAAGTCAAGCAATGCTTTCTCAACATGGTACTTACCTATTGTACAAGCAATGGTAGGGGACCCTGGGTATTTATACTTAGGAGTAGTGGTATTCTGAATAATAGAACTCACATGACTAGCTATGAAGGATTTCTTCTGGACACTGAGCTTACGCTTTCTCGTACACAAGTCCTTAAGGAACTTGGCATAAGAGGGAATCTGCCTAATTGCATCTAATAATGGAAGGTTGATATTAACCTGCTTAAAAACCTCCAATATATCATTAAAGTTGGACTCCCTCTTAGTCGGAACTAGCAGTTGTGGGAATGGGGCTTTGGGAACAAAATCAGACTCAATCTGACCCTCATTGGTATCTTTAGAGACTCTATCAGTCTCTTCATTCTCTGGTTCAGACGGGTGAACTACAACATGTTCACTATCAGGCATGGCAACCTTGTTTTCTACTTTCTTTCCACTCCTAAGGGTTGTGACAGCATTCACATGATGGTATGATTTCTCCCCTTTGGGATTAGGTTCAGTATGACTAGGGAACTTTCCATCTTCTCTCTCACTTATAAACTTAGTTATTTTTCCTACTTGAAGTTTTAATTCGGCAATACTTTCGAAAGTATTCTTCAATTCTTGCCTAGTTTCTTGTTGAAAGCTCATGTGGTTCTTTGATAGCATTATGAGATTTTCCTCTAAGGCAGAGATGTTTTTCTCGGAAGTGTTCTGAAACTGAGTTTGACCGGAAGAATTCTTAAAACCAAATCCTGGGGGAGGCTGAGAATTACTAGACTGGCCTTGATTCTGACCCTTAGACCAAGAAAAATTAGGATGGTTTCTCCAACCAGGATTGTAGGTCTCTGAGTATGGGTCAATCTTATGACCTTTCTCAAACCTAGCATTGTTATAGACAGCATGAGCTTACTCTTCACTAACCTGACCTTCCCAAAATGAATTATCGGGCTCTATTCCACAACTAGAGACTTGAGAGCCTTTATTAGGTTCAACAAAGGACCTATTTTTATACTGACCCATTTCCAAAGCTTCTAACCTTCTAGACAAAGCAGCAAACTTAGCATCAGACACAAAACTCGTATCTACCACATTGGTGCTACTTCTATGGACCAAGAGTCTTTTATGGGGTTCAACACAAGATTCCCACTGTTGGGATTTTTCAGCGATAACTTCTAAGAAGGTAAAAGCATCATCAGCACTTTTACTAGTGAACTCACCAGCGCACATAGACTCAACCATGGCTTTGGTCGAATAGTCTAGACCATCATAAATAATTTGTACGAGTTTCATCTTATCAAATCCATGGTGAGGACACTGAGATAGGAGATCATTGAATCTCTCGAAAAATCTATAAAGAGACTCTCCCTCTTGTTGCACACTAGCACTAATTGTCTGCCTAACAGCTGCATTTTTATGCTTAGGGTAGAATTTCATATAGAAAGCGGCAATAAGTTCCTGCCATGTTTCAATGGATTCAGATGGTAGGTTGTTCAGCCATGTCTTGGCTTTATCTCTCAAGGAAAAGGGAAACATCTTAAGTTTCAAGACTTCATCAGTAAGGTCTTTTATTCTAATTGTCCCACAAATTTCCTAAAAGTCCCTAATATGGAAATAAGGGTTCTCATCATCTTTTCCTAAGAATATAGGGATCATCTGGAGAATACTAGGTTTTATCTCGAAATTAGCCGTAGTGGCTGGCAATTTAATGCATGAAGCTCGGTTAGTCCTAGTTGGGAACATGTAATCTTTCAAAGTTGCCATCGTTGGCACAACTGAAGTACTAGGGGTTATGAGATTTTCACGAAGAGACAGATTCTCAAAACTGAAGTTTCCAAAAACATGGCTCTCAAAAGAACAATCTTCGAGCTCCCTGCTTAAACCAGAAGAACTACTAGGTTTTTCGCTAATCAATCGACCTATAGTATCTCTTTTCCAAGCCCTATTAACAAAATCGGGCATACACTAAAAAAAATAAAAAAGAAATAAAAATCCTAACAGGAAGGTTCTAGCAATCACACAGCAGGCTGACTCGACTTTACCACAGCAAACCTAGAGATTTCTAGCAAACAACAAGCATGATGGCTCACTTAGATTGTTTCTAGACCAGCTTCTATCTCTCGAAGGGGAATTCGTTACAATTTAAGCAAACCCCTCTGGAATCAATCCGAGTCAAAGTAAGTTGAATCGAGGCGAGGGAAGCTTAGTGGAGCTTTGATACCCAAGGCCTCACCGCAGTACAAGGCGGCGCAGTCACGCATTCAACTCACAGAAACCGTCATGAACTTCGAAGTATGCTAAAAGAATAACCAATATCCTTCGAAATTTTTTCCTAACAAGCTCGATACCCTATAGGTCTCATTCTAATCATATTTTAAAGCTTGGGTTCGCGTTAGGTTTTGTTCTCCTAAATCGGGCAAGAAGGGAGCGGTGATGAAATCCGAACCCTTATCTTGTTTAGGCCAGGCCTTGCCCTTTACTAGGAAAATAAAGACAGTCCAAATTCTTCCTCAATCAATGATCACCTTAAGGAATACAGTAACTCGCTTACAGGAGATTCGCGAGTGTTTCGATTGGACTTACCTCCCGTACCAGACGGGAGATGAACTGTTGTCGTCGACTCGGGCCACGACTCATATGCCGTGTGCGAACCCGAGGGTCCGAGGTGATATTGTAATCACCGTCCTTCCCTGCACACAGTTTGTATTTAAGGGTACCCTTCCGAAGGGTTTAAAAATAATAATAATAAAGTCCAAGAGTCCAGTCCAAAGTCCAAATAAAATAAAGTGCAAAAGAAAAAGAAAAATAACCTAAAATTTTTTTTATAAAAAGCTCTCTTTTTTTTCTCTCTTTTCTATATATAAAAACAAAAAAAATTCTTCTTTCGCTCCTTCCTCTTTAAGCTTTTCCTTCCAAGGTCCTTAGTACTCCACTTCGAACCTGCAAATCAAAGACAAAAAGAAACGTAAAAAGGAAAAAAAAAATAATAAACCTAAAAAAATTCTACCTAAGCACAGGTCCGCGTCGGCGGCGCCAAAAATTTGATGTATTTTCAAAAGTTATTGTAGATAGTGGTTTTAAAACATGGTTCTTTTCAAACTTGTGAAGATAGATTTTTTTTAAAACTTAGAAATGTAACAAAATTAAACAAATTGATGTGAATTTTTATGGAGAAAAATAGAGGTGAAGATTCCACCGTTCAACAATATTTATGTAATGTTATTTAATTTTTAATTATGCAAATTAAACAATTGATTTGATTCTTAATAATTGCCAAAAGCAGATTTCCAAAATATCAAATGTTAGTCGCAAGCATAATGCATCAAGAGTATAAAACTAAGCATGCATTATCAAGAGAAAATACAATTGATTAATAAAAACCATTTAAATCATTTTTTTTTCAATGCAATTAATCATATAAAAATATTGCAAAAATTAAATAAATAACAATTACCACATAAATATTGTGTGAATGGCTTCCTCCATCACCCCTGGGATTGGGTTTAGCTCATCATGGTGTAATACATCTCAAAAGATTTTATTAATGCTCAAAAGTTGATTACAAATGATGAAATAATAGGAAAATCGATTTAAGACCGTCCGTTGCGACACACAGGAAGCGTCACGGAAGAACGGCACAACTGAAGTGCTGTAAGCGCTATTCCTAAGTCGCGAGAAAGGAATTGGAAATTTTTGCAATTAAGCGACACTTTTCAACGACTCTCCTGGACTGTACAATGTTCTTCGTGTTCTTGGCTGAGCAGCAGCAGAACTTCTTCGCCTGTCGACCTCTTCTTTTGATTCTCTCGGCTCTAACTCTCTCCCAATGACTTGCCAACCTCTTTTCGACGAATTAGGCTAGTATTTATAGTGTTTTGGAGCCAAAAAATACTAACATCAATGCATATAATTTCCCATTAATCCTCTAATTGCTCACTGCCCAGAAATAGGAATAATTACCAAATTTAGATTCTCCACACGTTAACTCACTCCCTGTACGCTCCTAATCAGCTTCTCCACGCCTCAGAAGATTTCCCGCGCCTACACATCACTCCATGCATAGCAGAAACACGATTGAGCTCGTGTTCAGTTCACGTTGCTCTATTTTGAGCTCGTGAATTAAAACGATCTTTCCAGCCAATGTCGATCAAATTCGATGCCAAAAATGTCTTCCCTATGTCATATCACATCTTTATGCCAATTTTCAGCGATTGAATCGCATTCCAACTTCTTCATTTTCTCGATCAAACATCATGCAGAACTGTTCTTCGTTTCCCGCCAATTTTCAGTTTTCAAACGAAGAAGAAAGGGTGTCCCCTTATCCTGAACTGGGGTGCGAATAACAGCTGCCTTGGAGTGACCTGGGGGTGCCCTTAGTAATTAGGTTACCCCTTATCCAATAGCGAGAGTCCGAATAACACTTGTCCTCCGGGTGCCAAAATCAACTTTTCGAGCCGAATTTTCCAAAAATATTTATTTCCAAAAAAATACCTACAAATACATAAAATAACAAAATTAGTACAAAATCGAGTGCCAACAATATATAGTATTGAGATCAAATTAGACACAAAAATGTGTCTATCAATAGACCAATTGGTCTAAAATCAGCTTCACAAGTAGATTTCTTCTTCTTCGGAATGAGGGAAATGTATGTCTTATTAATCTGTTTCAACATATGCTTGGTTTCAAAGAATCTAGTAACCATCTGACAGACATCTTCACCAATAATGCTCCACTGACTTTTGTAGAATCCAACTTGAAAACCTTCAGGGCCTGGAGCACTCCAGTTCTCCATGTTCTTTAAGGTGCTAAAAATTTCTTGATGAGGAGGAACACTAGTGAGAAGTAAATTATCTGCCTCAGAGACAATGGAAGGAAGAAGCATGAATAAATTATCATCCAAAATGGCATTAGTAGAAGTACTTACGTCTTGAAAATGAAAAGTAAGATGCTCAGATATTTCCTCCCTAGTGTGATATTAGCTTAGTTAAAGTACTAACATACTGTACAAATTGTCGGACATTATTATGAATACATCCCCTAAACTTCCGGCTAAAGGGAATAGCTCATCTTCTTTTGACTCATGCTTACGCTTACTACCACTAGATCTTTCCATGTCATATGGCCTTTTTCCTTCGCTTCTTTACACATCTTCAGTTTGTGTGCCACTAGTAAGCTGTCCTACTTGTATGGCCATATGGATACTCATAATTTTGCGCTTGTTGAGTTCCGCAATAACCCAAGAACTTGCACCAATCAGAAATTGGAACATATGATCTTCCTCACTCATGCCACATGATTCTTGCACCGACGCAAGAAAGTTATTAGCATAGGATTGTGGTGTACCCATCCTTTTTAGACTATGTAAATTTTTCCTTGCGTATCAAGCATTATTTCTTGGAAAGAACTGACCTCTCAGTCATTTTTTGATGTCATTCCAAGGCATAGGATTGACATAACTAGCAGCTTCATCTTCTTGCAGCATAGTTCCCCACCAAACCTTGGCATCACCACCAGAGTTACCATTTGTAGGAGCGAGACCTGGGTTGGGTTAATCCACCCAACTCGAACGTTGGGCGGGCATGGGAAACACATTTCAACATTTTGGTCAAGCTTGGGCACAAGGTAGTCAATATCGGTTGTATCGGCCGATATTATAGGTTTTATTGTGTATAGGAAAAAAACCTTACGGTATCTAAAATATCTGTGATACAAGGAGTGAACGATAAAAACGCTCATATCGACTTGTACAAATAGAAATATCGGGTTCACCGATACACCGATAATATCGGTAAGGGTAATTTGGTAGATTAATTTATAAAAATCTCAAAATATGTAAACAAATCCCTTCCTCCTATTAATCTCCTTCTTTTGTACCCTTGAGAACTCATTCCATTATGTAAATAAATTTCCAACTGTTTCATTTTTTATAATGAGTTTCTTATCCCTGAAACAACTATGAGTCCTTATAGCTCATTCTCTTTCTTCTAAAGATTTATCAAATGAGAAGTCATTATTGTTGACGCTTTTATCTTCTATATCATTAATCCAGGTTAGTAGCAACGACATGGTCATCTGAAATAGATGTAGTACATATGGGATAGATAGTGGAATGAGATTGAATTTGTATTTTGAATATTTTGATCGTGAGAATTAATGCATCATATGGCACCAATTTTTTTAATTTAAAACATTTATGAATATATATAGTGGGTTTGGATGTAGAATTTTAAAGGTGAGATTTACGGTTTCAGGGATTTGGTGGAATTATTTTTCGGTCGGTACGTTTGGTAGCTCAAATCCGTGGAATCACATTTCCCGCGGGAATCATTTTTCCAGCAAATCCTCCGTATGGAGTCCAACACCCCCCCCCCCCCCCCCCCCCCCCCACCCCAAGATTTGCTGGAAAACCTGTCAAGGGATTTGTGGACCCACTTTTTTTACTCTAAATCCTACATATATATGCAATTTTAAGATTCTTCGGGTAATGCCAAACAGTACATGGACTCTAAAGCAAGAGAATTCTAAAAATCATAGGAATTTTAGAGTTACCAAACATACGAGGGATTTACAAGAATCCCAGAATTTGTAATCCTATGAGATTATGAATTCCCGGAAATTGTGAACACCAAAAACAATCCAACCATTAAAAAATTTAGTCTTGATGATGTATCACCGATACTATGTTTTGTATTATGTATCGGACCCGACAGATACAATACCGACATACGATATTAAGTACTTTGCTTGGGCATAAATTTTATAAACCCGGGTTAGATTTTGGTAAGCATGGGCACAAAAATCCCTAATCCAAGCAACCCACCCAACTTGAAGAACTATGATATAATTAAATAAAACTAATTTTATAATTGGTATTATTATGTATTTTGAGTAATTTTAGATATTATCTTCAAATCAAGTTATAACGATATTATCTAATAATTTTAGTAATTTTAGATATTATCTTTAAATTATATTTATCTCATTAATCATTCCATGTAAACTAAAGTTTATAACATTGTAAATAATCTTTAGTTATTCGGAAATTTAAGATAAATAAAGAAAGTAAATCTAGTTATTACTAAAGTTTGTTATTATCACATTAACAAACTTGTATGTCTAATGGAACTTGGGAAAAAAACCCAGGAACATAACTTGGGCGGACTTGGGCGGCACCTCCATGGGTTCCACGGGTTCGATGGGTAATCTGGGCAAATAATTCCTAGCTCGGGTCTGCCTCAGCTAAGCCTTCTAACCCTCCCAACCAACCCAAGCCCCACCCCTAACCATTTGTACTTCCCCAGTTCCATTCATATTAAAGTATTCCTCAAATTCATACAAGAAAATCTCTCTAGCATTTACGGAACCCGCATAAATTCTTGGCTTGGGGACTCGATCATAGATTTTTTCATTCACGTTTTCCCTACAAACATGGACCTGCGATAGCTTGTTCGGAAATTAGCTTCACATGGATTTTTAGCATGGACTTTACGTCACTGAATTTCCCCTTCAATTCAGTCACTTCAACATTAGTTTCGCAATCCAACAAGGCTGGATCAAACACTTTTTCCTCTACCGCACCTGCCCTTTCATCGAATTCTTTGAACCAATATGATGTTCTTCCTTCAAGTAATTCTAGACAAGAGGAATATATAGGCCATCACCACTCATGTCTATGGTCTCTAATTGATCAAACGTGCCCAATAATTCTTCATCGATCATAGCGCCATTATAACCCATTTCTAATGCAACTACTCTGAACTCAATGTACCAATTACTTGCTTACGGGAAAACAATTTAATAGAGAAAGAAGTACTTATGTATTATCCAACAAATATACTTGAATTGTGTACCAAACACATCTCTGATACCCAAACTGTCACACCCGCTAATGCACCTTGCAAATTTTCTGCGCAAGTGTAACCCGGCGGCACAGTGGTTCAGTGAATCATGCTTCACCCACTCGTACTTCATCCTTATAAATTTGCGCCAAAAAAAACAACAACACTACAATTCAGACATTTACATCGCAATGGAAGTCTCTAGCCTTATTTCTTATTCTCTTTACTTCTCAAATACTTATTTTAAAGCATTCAAACATTTCCATACATTCACTAACACAATCAGTGAACCAATAAAACTTAGAACATGACAAAATTAACCCATTTAATCGTATCATAGTGAAGATATACAAAACTTGCTGATGAGTGCCAAATATTGTATATATTTATCCCTTTTTGTTGGCAATTTAACTCATCTTTTATGCATTAATTCTACATTTTATCCCATATTCTGTATTTTCAGTGTTTTCAAGAATAAATATTTTTATTAATTAATTTTGTATTTTTAGGTAATAAATAAAGTTCGGATGAGTCGCGGAGCGAAAAGAGCAGAAAAGTAGTGAAAAGCCGGGAGAAATTACGCAAGGAAGCCGCGAAGAATGGTGCGCACAACCTCATTTTCTACACACAAAAGCGCCTCCGTTCTCAGCCGTCAGATCAGTTCCCAGACGCATCCGATGGTCGCTCCTTCATAGAGCATCAAAATCTGAAGTCTCTGCTAAGCACCACAGCGCCGAAATTCCAAGCCTTCAGATTAGATGGTAGTTGAATCCAACGGTCGCTCCCTTGCTGTGCATCGAAGTTTGATATCTCCGCCTTACACTACAGTACCTAACTCCATCAAGTACCGTTCATTTTGTTGTATCATATAATCTGACGGTCGCTCCTCGCTTTCCTCCGAATCACCATCCGATCTACCTACCATCTTCGCATCTCGCAGCTCAGAGTCACAGAACATCAAGACTCGATGAAGCCGCCTCACACCCTAGCAACCGAACCTATACCACCTACCCAAACAACCCCCTTCTCCCAAACAGTCGAGCCATCACCTACACCACCCCCCTCTGCAGAACCATCTCCCTGCAACCATGTCCTGCCACCGTCTTCTTCACCTCCACTGCCACCACCACACCGCCACCAAACACCACCATACCACCAACTCTCTATTCTACCTAAACCCATCACGTACCATCTCTTTAATCATCATTTACAACCTCAATTTCTCATCTCTCTGCCTAAAACCCTAGGTGAGAAATTGGTGATATATATGATGATTAAAGCATCAATTGGAGCTGGAGAGGAACGAGAAGAAGCAGGAGAAGATTGGGTCGACGAGATGGAGCGAGTATCTCATCAACAGTAGGTAAATTAATTTTTCACCAAAACCTAATTTTACTGACTTTGGGAAAAATTGGGGAAAACAAAAATTATGTGTATTGGGTATAAATGGGTGTTGGGTGAAGTGTGTAGAGGACACTATTTACCTCTCTGGACTAGCCAGTAGAGAATTTGCTAAAATTTTATGAATTTCAAATTTCAGTGTTCTTCTCAGTTAACAGTTGCAAGTTGCTTATGTGTTGAATTATCTGATATGTGCTAGTTATGTATGAATTATCTATGTTAGTGTATGCATGTTGTCACTTCATGGTTAGCATGAGCTAATCATCTTCAGGCCAAGGCTCAGTGAAGCCTTGTGCACTGTCAAGTGTGAATGAGCTAGATAGTTACTTCCTGTTGCTATGTTTTGAATGTGCAAATGAGAGAGGCCAATACTCATAGAGCCTGTGATTGGCTGTACTGTCAAAAGATAGCCAATGCTAGGGGTAGACTAGTGAGCAAGTTGGTGTTCTTTCATTTCTAGTTGTATGCTTAGGATTGAACATAACCTAGACCATGTCACTTGATTAGGACACAAGGTGGATCATAAGCCTTGGCTTACCACCACTTCTCTTTCAGTCAATCTTAATTTCAGTCACTTTTAATTTCAGTCCTGTATGCTTGTATTTCAGTTACTTTTCTTGCCTTTCATTTTCATGCATTTTGTAGCTATTGTGCACTGAAGTCAGTGCACTGAACTCAACCTGCCCTTGGCTTCCAAGCCTTGGTTATTTGCTGCTTCTTTTAGCTGTTTCTTTGCTGCTTTACTTTCCAAGCCTTGGTTCATATCAGTTACATGTTTAGCTCACTGCCATAGTGCATTGCCACTCTTATTAGTCTAGGAAAATTTCTCATATGCTCCTCTCCCTGTGGACAAACCCCTACTCACTCTTTTATTACAAATATTGACCTTGTATACTTGCAAGCATATTGTGTGCATCTTAGAATTCACACCAAGTTTTTGGCGCCGCTGCCGGGGAGCTGGCTGCCATATTTTTGAAGTTTTCAGAGTCTGCTGCTGTTGTTGGCCCTGCCAAGTTGCTGCTGCTGCTGGTGTAGAGCTGCTGCTGCCAAGTCTGCTGTTGCCAACTGAAGAGCTGCTGCCAAGCTAGCTGCTGCTGCTGCCAAGTTGCTGCCAACTGCTGCTGCTGCTCTGCTGGTGTTGTTGCTGCCAAGCTGTTGCTGTTGCCAACTGCTGCCAACTTGTTGCCAAGCTTGCTGCCAGGCCTGCTGCCAACCTCTGCTGCTGGGCTTGTGCAACTTCCTCTGAACTGGGCTTGTGCAACTTCCTCTGAAATGGGCTTGAACCAACTGAGCTGGGCTCAGTAACCTCAACTGCTCTTGGGCTTGCAACTTCAGCTAGGCTCCGTTGCTGCTGCTGCTGGGCTTGGACGTGAGCTGCTAGGACGATCCTAAAGCCCAACTGGGCCTTGCAACTAAAAGGGGACTAAAAGCCTATCTTTTTGGGCTTCCCTCCAAAAACAAGTAAGCCTAACCCATGAGTTAACCCACTTGGGCCTCATTTAAATTCAAATTTGGGCTTGTAATAATTTTTAATTATTTATTTGGGATTGTAATAATTTTTATTTTCTTTTTCTTTTTTATTTGGGATTGTAATATTTTTTTTTTTTTTTTGTTTTCTTTATTTTTCTTTTATTTTCTTTTTTCTTTTATGGGTTTGTTTAATTATTATTATTGTTTTTTTTTTTATGAGTTGTGATAATTTATGCTAGGTTTAGTTCAAAAATTTTCAAAGCCCAAATTTTTAAACCAAAAAAAAAAACCCTTCTTTAAACCAAAACCCATTCAAAACCAAATCTTCATAACCCTTGGGCCAAATTGTTTCCGATTGCTCTGTCTGACCAACATGTTAGTTAAGGTACCTACTAGGACATGATTGTGACCTACAGAGACCAGACAAACAGACTTGTTAGAATTAACCCAGACGAACCTATCGAAATTCTAAGTTCTGAGGGAGACAGTCCAGATCAACCAGAAACAATGGGAGAACCACGTACCCTCAAGGATTATATGTACCCAACTAGAGCCAGTCAACCTTCTTGTATTTTGCTGCCCGAGGCTAATGGCCATTATGAGCTGAAATCTAGCACAATACAGATGCTTCCTATTTTTAGAGGTGTTGAGAATGAAAACCCGTACCACCACGTGAGAGAATTCGAGGAAATTTGTGGAACTCTGCGTTTCACTCAAATGACCGACGAAACCCTGAAGTTAAGGCTTTTTCCTTTTCCCTGAAAGATAAGGCAAAGGCCTGGCTCTATGCTTTACAGCCTCAATCCATCATGACATGGGATGACCTCACAAAGGAGTTTTTCAAAAAGTTTTTCCCGAACCACAAGACTGCGACAATTCGTCAAAGTCTGAATAGCTTTGTGCAATTAGAAGGTGAGACCTTAGCTAGATACCTGGAGAGATTCAATGAATTATTGCTCCAATGTCCCCATCATGGTTTTGAAAAATGGAGACTTGTGCAAATTTTGTATGAAGGTCTAGATGTGTCCACCCGAACAACGGTTGAGTCGATGTGTAATGGTCTATTCGTAGATAAAACTGCTGACGCGTCTTGGGACTTCTTGATTGAAGTAGCTGAAAAGACGCAACAGTGGGAATCCATCCGTGAAACCAGAAAGACTACATCCGAAGCAAAGGCTTTTAGGATTGAAGCGGATTTTGAGGGTAGAGCAAACATGGCATCAATAGTTAGGAGATTAGAAGAGTTAGAACTACATAAAAATTCAAAACCTTCCACCACTACTCTCCGAGAACATGTCGCTTCGTCTGTTTGTGCTGCTTGTAACGACCCCAACCATCAATTCCAAAATTGTCCAGATTTGCTTGCAGTCCAGGAGTCTAGGCTTGAACAGGCACATGCCATGTTTCAAAACCAGAGCATAACCCTTATTCACAGACCTACAATCCAGGATGGAGAAACCACCCTAACTTTTCATGGTCAAAAGGACCCACTCAAGGAGGACCATCTCAACCCAATCAGAGCTATCAAAACAATCAGGGATATCAGAACAATCAAGGTTATCAACACCCGAGAAACCCTCAACAACAATCAAACTCTCAACAACAATCATATCCTCAACACAATACCGACAAGAGATTATCCACCTAGAGGAAATGTTCCAGAGTTTGATGCAAAGTCAGAAAAATCTAGATCAAAAGATGGATCAAATATGTGAGAGAGAAAAGGGTAAACTTCCGAGCCAACCCCAACAAAATCCAAAGAGGATATTTCAAACAGGCACAACATCCTGCACTGAAACCTCACCTGATCAAATCCATGCCATTACCACCCTCCGAAGTGGTAAAGTCATCGAGAACAACGTGGCGAACCTAATGAATCTGATACAAATTCCACGTGTCTCCACAACCCCAGAAAACCAAAGAATCTGAGCAAGTTGGAAAATCTGACAATTCTACTGCTGTGAATGTCCCTTTGCCAACTCATCTTCCTGTTGCTCCATTTCCTCAAAGAGATTATCAACAGAAAAGTACCCATTACAATGAGATGTTAGATCTGTTCAAGAGAGTCAACATCAACATTCCTTTTCTTGAAGCAATCAAGCAAATCCCTGCTTATGCCAAATTCCTCAAAGACTTGTGTACTCAAAAGCGCAAGCTCAATGTGCAAAAACGTGCTTTCTTAGCTGAGCAGGTGAGTTCCATCATTCTGAACAAAACTCCACCCAAGTTTAGGGATCCAGGATGTCCAACAATTTCTTGCACTATAGGAGAACACACGGTCAATAAAGCGTTATTAGACCTAGGTGCAAGTGTTAACCTACTGCCATATTCTGTTTATGAGCAGTTAGGTCTTGGGGAGTTGAAACCAACATCTATCACTCTACAACTGGCAGACCGATCTGTCAAGATTCCTCGTGGAGTGGTCGAAGATGTTTTGATCAAGGTTGACAAATTCTATTTTCCCGTAGACTTCATTGTCTTAGACACTCAACCTGTACAAAACCCAGACTGTCACATTCCTGTCATCTTAGGACGTCCTTTCTTGGCTACGTCCAACGCGATCATCAATTGTCGTAATGGAGTGTTAAAACTGTCTTTTGGTAACATGACGGTAGAATTGAATGTGTTTATTAGTCAACAACCTGTGAATCTTGATGATGATGATGTGCATGAAGTTAATATGATTGAAGGATTAATGCAAGATTCGTTGACTAACATTCTATCCGTCGACCCCTTTCAAGCATGTATGGAGAACTTTAACCCTGATTCTATGATGATGCATACTGTAGTGACGTCCTATCTCTGCTCGAATCTGTACCTCAAATGGACGTCACTGAAAGGAAATATGAAGTGGAACCACCCTTTCTCTGATTCCAAGCTCCATCCATTGTTGAGCCACCCAAGCTTGAATTGAAAACATTGCCTAGTACGTTGAAGTACGCATTCCTAGGTTCTTCTGATACTTTACCTGTCATTATTTCATCATGTTTAGACACGGAACAGGAAAGTAAGCTTTTAGAAGTACTTAAGGAACACAAAGAGGCCTTAGGATGGACCATCTCAGATCTCAAAGGAATTAGTCCCACCATTTGCATGCACCACATTAACCTTGAAGAGAATGCCAAACCATCGAGGGAAATGCAAAGGAGACTTAATCCTAACATGAGAGATGTAGTCAAAGGAGAGATCCTGAAACTACTTGATGCGGGTATCATATACCCAATTCCCGATAGCAAATGGGTTAGTCCCATTCAAGTTGTGCCTAAGAAGTCAGGCATTACTGTTGTTCAGAACGACAAGAATGAATTAGTCCCTACTCGTACAACCACAGGATGGCGAGTATGCATCGACTACAGGAAGTTGAACACAGTAACAAGGAAGGATCACTTCCCGCTCCCTTTCATTGACCAAATGCTAGAACGTGTGTCTGGACACAGTCACTACTGTTTTCTAGATGGCTTTTCCGGTTATAACCAAATTCACATTGCTCCGGAAGATCAGGAAAAAACTACATTCACGTGTCCATTTGGGACGTTTGCTTATAGACGTATGCCCTTCGGGTTGTGTAATGCACCTGCTACTTTTCAGCGTTGCATGATGAGCATTTTTTCTGACATGATAGATAGTTTTCTCGAGATCTTTATGGATGATTTCTCTGTTTTTGGTTCCTCGTTTGACGAATGTTTGAAGCATCTTGCCCTCGTGATATCCAGATGTAAAGAAAAGAACCTTGTTCTAAATTGGGAAAAATGCCATTTTATGGTGAATTCAGGAATAGTTCTAGGACACATCATCTCAGAGAAAGGAATTGAAGTGGATAAAGCTAAAGTTGACCTCATTCAACATCTACCACAACCTTGCTCTGTGAAGGAGATCAGATCATTTCTAGGTCATGCTGGTTTTTACCGGCGATTCATCAAAGATTTCAGCAAAATCTCCAGACCTCTGTGCAGTCTTCTCTCCAAAGATGTTGCCTTCAATTTCGATGCTGCTGTGTGAAGGCATGGGAGGAATTAAAAACCCTTCTCACCACCGCTCCTATAGTCCGACCACCCGATTGGAAGCTTCCGTTCGAACTTATGTGTGATGCCTCTGATTATGCTGTTGGTGCTGTTTTAGGACAGCGAGTTGATAGACTACCATATGTGATATACTATGCTAGCAAAACCCTTAATGATGCCCAACTCAATTATTCAACTACCGAGAAGGAATTGCTTGCCGTCGTTTTCGCATTAGACAAGTTTAGATCTTATCTGATAGGGTCTAAGATCATCATATACACAGACCATGCGGCTTTGAAGTATCTTCTTTCCAAGAAGGATGCTAAAGCTCGCCTTATTCGATGGATACTCTTATTACAGGAATTCGATCTCGAAATCCGTGATAAGAAAGGTTGTGAGAATGTGGTTGCTGATCATTTGTCTAGATTAACTTTAGAGTCTATTGATGAATTGTGAGCTGATTAGAGAATCATTCCCAGATGAACAGCTGATGTCTATCTCAGACCTTCCTTGGTTTGCTGATATTGTTAACTACCTCTCGCTACAGGTAGGATGCCCTCACGTTGGTCGAGACAAGACCGCTCTAAATTCCTGGCTGAAGTCAAACATTTCCTTTGGGATGACCCATATTTGTTTAAGTACTGTCCAGACCAAATCATTAGGAGATGTGTCCCCAACACTGAACAGAAAGATGTGATATCTTTCTGTCATGACCAAGCATGTGGAGGCCATTTCAGTGCCAAGAAAACCGCTGCAAAGATCTTGCAGTGTGGATTCTATTGGCCATCATTGTTCAAGGATTGCCATGATTATTGTGTTGCTTGTGAACGCTGTCAAAAGCTAGGAAGCATTTCGAGGAGAAACATGATGCCATTGAACCCCATTTTGATTGTGGAGATTTTTGATGTTTGGGGGATAGACTTCATGGGTCCATTTCCCATGTCTGACAGCAAGTTGTACATCCTAGTCGCAGTTGATTACGTTTCTAAGTGGGTAGAAGCCATAGCAACCAGAACAAATGACCACAAGGTGGTACTTTCATTTCTAAAGGAAACATATTTGCACGTTTTGGTACCCCTAGAGCTATCATCAGTGACGGCGGTTCACATTTTCGTAACAAGTACTTTGAGTCTTTAGTACGCAAGTATGGCATAACTCACAAGGTTGCTACTCCGTACCACCCTCAGACTAGTGGACAAGTGGAAGTGTCTAATAGGGAAATTAAGCACATTCTGGAGAAGACGGTCAACCCGTCCAGGAAAGATTGGTCATTGAGATTGAATGATGCTTTGTGGGCCTATAGAACAGCTTATAAGACACCAATTGGCATGTCCCCCTATCGTCTAGTGTATGGAAAGCCGTGCCATCTACCTGTGGAATTAGAACATCGTGCCTACTGGGCAATCAAAGAGCTGAACTTTTCCTGGACGAAGCTGGAATTCAAAGGAAACTTCAACTCAACGAGTTGGAAGAATTGAGAAATGAGGCTTATGACAGTGCCAAGCTGTACAAGCAGAAGATGAAGATGTTTCATGACAAGCGTATTCTGCGCAAATCCTTCACTCCTGGTCAGAAAGTCTTGCTGTATGACTCCCGATTACATCTTTTTCCAGGAAAACTGCGTTCCAGATGGAAGGGTCCGTACCTAGTACGCACAGTTTTTCCTCATGGAGCTGTAGAGCTGGAGGATGTCTCCAACAAGAACGTTTTCAAAGTCAACGGGCAGAGATTAAAGCCATTCCTTGAGCCATTTCCACCCGACATTGAAACAACCACCTGGAGGACCCAGTCTATGTGGACTAAACTGGTCCACTCTTTCCCTAAATAACCAAAAGTTTTCCAAATGTTTCCCTAAAAACCAAAATTTTTCGTTCCCATCAAAACCAAATGTCTCCCAACAAAACCAAATTTTTCCAAAAAGTCCAATCCCATTAAAAACCAAATTTTCTTGTAGATAATGTGTTAGTTAAATTTCCTTTTGTTATATTTTGTGCTCATCCATTGTGACTGCTAATATGATGGATTTTTGCCTTGAATAACGGAGTTTTAATCGAGCTCCCGTACAATCGGGTATTCTCTCTCCTTTTACTCTACTCAGCATGTTCCTCTTCATATATTGTTTTATAATTCTTTCCATATTTTGAAACATTGAGGACAATGTTTAGTTTAGGTTTGGGGGTATAGAGTAGATACCATGATAATTTCCATAATTGAAAACAACTCCTTCTTCTTTTTGAAAAAATTGAAAAATTCCAAAAAAAAAAATCAAAATTCAAAAAAATTAAAAAAAAAAAAAAAATGAAAAAATCATAAAAATGGAGCTCATTTACCTTGAAATGTTGACTCTTGTGCAAATATGTATTTTATTAGGAGTCTTAGTCTAGATATTTAGGCACCCTGATTCTAGCACAATTCACATAGTGATAAGAAATTTGCACGCGCACGATCTACCAATACATGTATGGCCTCGATCTTCAAGGTGTTTGATAGGAAGTTACGATTGCCAATCACTTTAGAATACTGAACGAAACTTGACTAGCTTGTTCTTTGGTTGGTTGGGATAGAAGGTGGAGGTTACATTAAGAAAGACAACCATCGAATTTAACTGGGTGCATCAAAAAGGGCTACCTCTTGCAAAGTGTCATGTAATTTTTTTTCCTTTTGTATATGTATCAAAAGTGTTTCCTTATCACAAAAAAAAAAAAAAAAAAAAAAAAAAAAAAAAAAAAAAATATCAGAAAAATACCAAAAAAATCAAGTATTTATCAATTCCATCATCTCTTGTTCCAAAAATAAAAGAGATAGTAAATGTAAATAAGAGTCATGTAAATAGTCATCTTTTGTGTTTTTGTTGTAAGCAAGGAGGGTGTATGCCATTGATGTACAACGCGAGAAATTGTGAAATAGTCGAGCCATCACCTACACCACCCCCCTCTGCAGAACCATCTCCCTGCAACCATGTCCTGCCACCGTCTTCTTCACCTCCACTGCCACCACCACACCGCCACCAAACACCACCATACCACCAACTCTCTATTCTACCTAAACCCATCACGTACCATCTCTTTAATCATCATTTACAACCTCAATTTCTCATCTCTCTGCCTAAAACCCTAGGTGAGAAATTGGTGATATATATGATGATTAAAGCATCAATTGGAGCTGGAGAGGAACGAGAAGAAGCAGGAGAAGATTGGGTCGACGAGATGGAGCGAGTATCTCATCAACAGTAGGTAAATTAATTTTTCACCAAAACCTAATTTTACTGACTTTGGGAAAAATTGGGGAAAACAAAAATTATGTGTATTGGGTATAAATGGGTGTTGGGTGAAGTGTGTAGAGGACACTATTTACCTCTCTGGACTAGCCAGTAGAGAATTTGCTAAAATTTTATGAATTTCAAATTTCAGTGTTCTTCTCAGTTAACAGTTGCAAGTTGCTTATGTGTTGAATTATCTGATATGTGCTAGTTATGTATGAATTATCTATGTTAGTGTATGCATGTTGTCACTTCATGGTTAGCATGAGCTAATCATCTTCAGGCCAAGGCTCAGTGAATCCTTGTGCACTGTCAAGTGTGAATGAGCTAGATAGTTACTTCCTGTTGCTATGTTTTGAATGTGCAAATGAGAGAGGCCAATGCTCATAGAGCCTGTGATTGGCTGTACTGTCAAAAGACAGCCAATGCTAGGGGTAGACTAGTGAGCAAGTTGGTGTTCTTTCATTTCTAGTTGTATGCTTAGGATTGAACATAACCTAGACCATGTCACTTGATTAGGACACAAGGTGGATCATAAGCCTTGGCTTACCACCACTTCTCTTTCAGTCAATCTTAATTTCAGTCACTTTTAATTTCAGTCCTGTATGCTTGTATTTCAGTTACTTTTCTTGCCTTTCATTTTCATGCATTTTGTAGCTATTGTGCACTGAAGTCAGTGCACTGAACTCAACCTGCCCTTGGCTTCCAAGCCTTGGTTATTTGCTGCTTCTTTTAGCTGTTTCTTTGCTGCTTTACTTTCCAAGCCTTGGTTCATATCAGTTACATGTTTAGCTCACTGCCATAGTGCATTGCCACTCTTATTAGTCTAGGAAAATTTCTCATATGCTCCTCTCCCTGTGGACAAACCCCTACTCACTCTTTTATTACAAATATTGACCTTGTATACTTGCAAGCATATTGTGTGCATCTTAGAATTCACACCACTTGCTCACTTAGGGACTTACACAGACTTGTTCCTCGTGAACTAAGAAAAAACTCTCTCAATTTGAGTCTCACAATCAACTCTGTAAGCCTACGGAATTTCCTATGCCTTTGCACTATTTATACAGTGAATACAATGGCCAAAAACCATGCACAACAGCTGCACACGCATGGGAGAGCGATCTGCTCATATGGCAGTTCCATAACCCCCAATAATTGTACCAACTAGGACATAATCTTCTCTAACTCGATCCATCCTTCAACATTTGTTTTCATGAACTTACAAATACTCCCTCACGGTTAGAAACTCCTACGATAAGCGTTCTCCATTGTTTCACACTTTTAGCACGCTTGTAAAGCCAATAAGCAAATCATAACCGCCACCTAAGCCATAACGTGCAATATTTGCGCATTATACTACTGAACTTGGCCTTATGTTAATACTCATCCAACATGGCCTTGTAATCTGCTTGGCCTAATCCAATGTACGGCCAACATTGCGCTACAATCATCTCGGCCACTTTCTTATCTCATTCTTGTTATTCCTGCGTCATATGCTTTACTTAGCCAATTTGCTCAACAATAGCAATGCCTACTCTTGTATTACTAGATTGTCTGCATTGTCCAAGCTTTCGCCAGCCTTGAACCAATGTGTAAGCCAACTCTTGGCCTATTCTACTCTCTTGCATCATCCTTGAGTTTGGGCCAACTCAATTCCATGGATATGCCTTAATGCCAACATCGCATGTTGCATTTTTCAACTTGGCCTTGTCTTTCCTTTCCTCAATGAAGCTTCGTTGTGACGTCCAATAAGTTCATTACTTAGACAATGACTCTACAGTGTATCGCCATCTTGGCGATTTACTATCTTTGTAGGGTCCCGCTATCTTAGCTCTTAACATCTATGCAGTGTAGCGCCATCATGGATGAACACTGATTTGGTCGTTTTACTCGATTCAGACATAATCCTTGGCTTGTACCTGTAAAATATTCTTTCTAATGAGATAATCTTGTTTCTCGCTTATGATTTGGTTATTTCTAGCATGATAAACAAACATATTGAGTCAAATGCATATAAGTCAGGTGATTTCAATCGGTTACAGACGAGTGTGATCTAGAAGAAAAAAAAACGATGTTGCTGTGTTGTCTTGTCTGCCTCAAAAAAAAATAAATTGCTACCTTTATTTCTGAGTGTTACTTTTAATTTTTCATTTTAACCTAAAAATAGGCCTAATTAAAAAAGTGAAAGTAAGAGAGTATTACATTTTCCCCGATGAAATTGTAGTCGAAGTATTTATTATTTAACCGTTAGAAACCTGACCAAGTCGAGACCCATTTAGACTCGCACCTAAAGTCTCTTTGTTTTCTCCTCCTAAGTCCTAACTCAAACTCAGTGGGTCTTCAGCTCATCTTCTCCTCCCCCCACTCTCTTGCGGTTGCTGTTGTTTTGATTTTTCTCTCCATTTCACTCATACTGCAAGCTGATATCCTTGGAATCTTGTTTGATTTTTGGCAATGGAGGTACTACTTTCTACTGCTCTCTTCCTTTTTCAATCTTTATTTTTATTACTTACAGGGGGTTAGTCGTGGGAGAGTTCGAGAGATTTTAATGTATTTGGGTTTTCTCCTGTTAGTCCTGAGGGAGTTTGAGGGAGTCTCTCCAAATCCCCGTTAGTCGTGGGGGAGTTTAGAGGAGTCTCCTAAACTCCCTAGAAAACACCTGTTAGTCGCTGGGGAGTTTAAAAAAAGCTCTTGAACTCCCTGTTAGTCATAAAACCCTACAATATTAGGGAGTTGGTTTCTTCGGGGAGTTTGAAGGAGTTTTTAGTGTATTTTGATCTCACAACAAATATCTCAAAATAGTAGAGATTTTAGTGTATTTTGGTCTCACAACCAAATTTGGTTCAAAATATTTCTTTTCAAATCATACGGATTTCTCAAATCTCAGCAACAAAAATGTTGTTCCCAACATGATGAAATGATTATCAGATGATGGCCATTATGATACGGTGAAACATTTCTATTAAAATATTAGGATAGTGATCTAGAGTCCATGAAAACGTGTGGATATATAGATTTGTTTAGATCTACATATCCCGTAAGATGCACCAGCAAAAAAAAAATGTAGAAGTCTTCACAATTAGCGCTTCCCTGAGTTGAATTACATTACCACTTCTGCAACCACCGTCAAAACTATTTTCTCACGACTACCATCACCACCTATAACCAACCACTACTCCCTTAACCACCCCAAATAAGAACCCTAATTTCAGAAATAAATAAAGGGAGTTAGAATTGTATGGAGACCGTTAAATTGAAGGGGAAAAAAATTATCTCGTTGCAAAAAATAACATACTATTGATACAGAGATATGATCATTTTCATTTATTTTTTTTTCTTTTGATTAAAGATCAATGTTATTTGCAAATGAGGGTTTATTTTTTCTTAAAAGAGAATGAGTTAGGAGTGAACTCTCTCAAACTCCCCCAAACTCCCTCTAATAAACTCTCTCAAACTCCCTACACTCCCCCAAACTCCCTGAACTCAAAAACACCAAACTCTCTCAAACTCCCTACACTCTCTCAAACTCTCTCAAAATTCCTGAGATTTAAAATACACTCAACTCCCCAGAAATCACTCGAGGACTAACCCCCTGTTAATCAATTTGTTAAAAAACAAAAAAACCACCAAGCGATTAATATTTAGGGTTTTTTTATGATATAATTCATGATAACAAACACACTTGACCTTACATTTTTGCTATTGTTTAACTCCCAAATGTTCTAGTGATGTTAGGGTTTAGGGTTTAGAACTGAGATGTAGAGTTCAATTGGGAAATTAAGCTTCTGTTCTTGTAATTGGTAGAGGGTTTCTTCATAACATAACTCAAAACCCCCTAATTTCATTTTTATTCATTTTGTACAGAATCAATATGAGTGAGGTAGTAGAAGATAGGATTAGCAACTTGCCGACCCCAATTCTTCACCATATCCTCTCTTTTGTGGATACTCGCGATGCTGCTCGGACTTGTGTATTATATAAACGATGGAAATACATTTGGAGATCTATCCCTACCCTCCGGTTTTCGTGCAAGAATTCCTCGCAGGCTGGCAGTTTTGGTGATTTTGTTGATAGAACATTGGAGCTTCATGATGAGTCAAACATACGGAATTTCTGTCTCCACCCTAGTGTACTCGAATGAATCTCTGGTTGGAAAATGGATTACCACTGTATTATCTCACAATGTTGAAGATCTCACTCTCCACTTGACTCAAAGAGGTCCAGTTCTGCTGCCGCCATCTCTTTATACTTGTGAGACACTAACTAAATTGATGCTACTTTCAAGCCCTAATATCTATCTACCTGATTATATATCTTTTCCAAGATTAGAAAGATTTCATCTTTTTGGAGTCAAATTTAGAGATGAGTGTTGGAACCATCAAATCTTTTCCAATTGCTCCGTACTTCAGTTTTTATTTCTGGGATACTGCACCTGGTCTGATACGAAGAATGTTTGTATTTCAAATCCTACACTGAAGCAATTACTTATTTCAAATTCGGACCGCCAAGACGGTTTTCAGAACTGTGCTCTCAAAATTGATGCAACAAGTCTAGAGTCTCTCACCTACAAAGGTTGCGTTGCGAAGGATTTTGACCTGTCAAGCTTTCCATCACTAGTTGAAGCACACATTGACTTTTTCTTTGACGTATTTGGTTCAACGTGGGAGCAAGCGATAGGTTATGGTGTAGTTGTAAGTAAATTTCTTCGAGCACTTGCAGATGTGGTGTATCTAACAATTTCTGATCGAACCCTACAGGTAATACTTCTTGCTCGCTGCTATCTTTCGGAAGTATATATATGTTTGTGATGTTATATGGAAAACCAGACTCATTGAAGCTGATATATATTTGTTCAAATTTCCATGTCATGAATAGGTTCTCACTGTTGCAGACAATTTATGGAACCATATTCCTTCATATCCTAATTTGACCGAGTTGTGTCTGACTCAGAAAGTAATCGCTGATAAAGCACTAATTGTTTTACTCGAAAAAGCACCTAATCTGGAGTCACTCGAATTTAAAAGGGCAAGTCACAAGTGCACAAAACTTTCATCCCTCACTAGATAATGTACATTTTGGATTACATTTTTTAAACTGTTATACTTATTGTGTCTATCCTTTTAAATTTCAAACTTAATTTGTTCCCTCTTTCCCTGGTGAAAAAGAAGACAACATTGGCGATGCATGTGATGTTGGGGGTCAATATTACAGTGACAATAGAAACGATATTTGGGGAGTTGATATGGCGTCTGCTAGATTGTCTTTTCTACATCTCAAGTTTGTTGGTTTCAACAAATTTACTGGCGACGCTTGGTAGATGATGTGGTTGAAACTGATTTTAAAGAGTGCAAAAGCTTTGGAAGAAATTAATATTTCTTTTGATTCCATTTCACCTAGGAAAAGCAAAAAGCTAGTGGCCAATATTTGGAGTCTTCCAAGAGCTTCAGCCAGTTGTGTGCTTAAATTATCCACTGAGCAGGATTAAGGTCAGTTGTGGTTCAGTTGCTATTCTGAGATATTTAAAATTTTAGAATAATCTAGTTTGTTTTTTTTTGTTGATATTTTATTGTGCAAGTTAGCCCTTATCCAAATAGGCCAGATAATGGGCTGTTTTGTTATGTTTTGCTGGAGTTAGACCATGAATTGATCCAAGTCCCTGTTTGTGTTTGACAGTGGTGCAAGTCGTTTGATCTGTCCGTCTCGAGGTCTTCTTAATGTGGAATTTTCTGGTGTGCAGAAAGAAGCTTACGAGAATTAGTAAACCAGCAATTCACCAGTGTGAAATAAAATAGAGAACTAGTGATTGAAAGCATTATCATGTCCAGTCTTTTAGATGTATTTACATATGTGGTCACTTAAATTCTTTCGCAGATAACAAAATAGTCTATATCGGAAGATGTTTAACCTTTTGGGTCTGATGAGGCATGGCCATTCTTCTGCTAGAAAATCTCTGTAATATTTTATGTTTGTGAAGGCACTGGCCTATAAAGCTTGTGTGGCTGACAACCTCAGTCAGGGAAAGTGGATTATTTTTCTTTATTGTTTTGCTTCTAAATGTCTTTTTTTGTAGAATATGTTCAAATTTCACCAACACTGACACAAACAAGTTTCGAAGATGACCCCCATTTAAATCAAATTTCTTGTATCATCAATTAGTCATCAAAGTAAAATTTTGTACCATTAATTCCCAGGCTTTTATTTAGAAATGACAATATGTGAATAGAGCAGAACCTTTGTGACGATACTGCTCAGGATGGTGCGCCTAGGACAGCAACGCTGAAACCCCAATTCGCAGCTTAAAGATTTCGACTAAGGATTCCAGTTTCGGTACCCAATAATTGGGGAATTGGGATATCAGTTTCCAACTTTGTGCTTGGTTATCCTAGGCGTACCTATATGAAAACGGGCGTTGCTAGAATGATCAGCGGAAACAATTAGTATTACTAGCTTCACTGTGATACCAGATCAAGCGATAAATGTGCCAAGTTAAGAACAAGTTGAATGACCAAAAATAAAAAAAAATACAGAGAAACAGACATAAAAAGAAACTCGGGTTTTCATTTGTTAAAAGTCCGAATAAAGATTGCTCTGAACCAACCAAACGGAAAATGAAGAGTATCAACTACTTCTACATGATCTAAGTACAAAAAAAATAAACTTCTACATGATCTAAGTACAAAAAAAACAAAGTTGTTTTATGAATTAAAACCAGAGATCTTCTGCAAACTAACATGATGAGCAAGCATAGAGCAAGTCCTCTCTGCGCTTTCCACCAATGACCAAGAAAAATGATGTCTTTCCTCCACAGAAAAACCTAACCTTCCAAGATAGGACTCCAACTTTTGCACCGTGAAGCATTAAAATCTTGTAAACTCACTTCATTGACGTCTAGCCAAGAACCTGTAAACCAAAGCTCACGGTGAGTTGAATAAAAACTAAGGTTGTTTCTCAGAAGTAGGGTACCTGAACCTGCAACAACTCACGAAAGTATGTAAGATCAACATCTCTTGAGGCCCAAAAATGAATATGACTGGAAAAATTATTATAAGTTCAAAATTTAGCATAGCTGTCTGCAAGAAGCATTGGCGGGAAAAACAAGGATGAGATGTTTAAACCGGCGGCAAAGGGAAGGATTTGGTGTACAACCACAAAAAAAATAACTTTTTGCAAAACATTGAGGCTGAATGAAAAACCTGTCTTTGAAAATCAACCAGCAAGCAACAATATAATGAATTAACGAAGTATAAACATGTAATATTCACATTCCCCATCCTAGAACCGAAAACTTGCACACCACCTGCACATTGGAAAATGGTATTAAGCTGAATTTATTCAATGTGCAAGTATTGTCTAATCTAAACCCTCATTTTCCTATAGAGCAGACTGAGAGGCATCATTCTAACAAGACCAACAAACAAAGTAACTTCCACCTACCAGATTAGTGATCATATTCATATTATCCACGTCCTCCTCGCTGTGGTTGTTATTGCTCATAGTATTGCTCTCCATTCTGTGCATCGTGCCAATTGCTTTCATTGTGAGTGACACCAGTAGTAGTATTACTATTCTCATTACTAGATACTACTTGTTCCTTTTCCCTATTCCACTTCTCAATTTTGGCCCTCCTCTCTGCACTACCTTCCCTTTCCCTACCAAGGCTCCTATTCCTCTTCCTTTCAGGACTCCTACTTCGTCCCCTTTTCCTTCCAGGACTTCTGCTCCTAGTCCTCCTCCTACTACCCCGATCACTAGACCTTCTTTCATAACCACGACCACCATGTGAACGCTCTTCATAACTTTGATGCCTGTAAGGACTATGGCTTCTGCTTCTACTGTGGCTAGGCCTTGAACGATACCTACCAAATAGTTGCCGCCTCAATTCCCTGGCATTGTGCAAATAAAGTACATCAATTGCAAAGTAATCATCCAAGCCAAGGAGACACAAAAGCATAAAAACTATAAAAATCTAGTGCTACAATCAACTAACCTACTTATCTTTTTCATACATAACAAGTTCCAATAGAAAACATGAAATGCAATACAATAAAAACTAAAATGGGGCTAACCTGCTAATCTTCTTCAAATGCATAAAGTTACGATATCCACCTCGATTACACGTATTCTCTTCATACTGCCTACAGGTAGCTTCCCGGAAATCGGTCACAGGAGAGAAATCAACAATAATAGGACGCCCTGAAAACATTGAAACCTTCTCCCAATCAGTAAACACAAAAATATGTATAAAACATTCCCACAAACAAATCAAGAAAAGGGTACCTGCATAAAACCTTCCAGTCAAATTCTTAAGTGCATTAGCAGCATCTTCTTCCTCTCTAAATTGAACATAAACATTCCCCACCATATGATCAGCTAAATTGTCACAGATATTAAGACTTTCAATCTCCGCATACTTGCTCAGCTCGTCAAACAAATCTTCATAAAAATCCTTCAATTTCAAACAAAACCCACATCAGAGATTCACCGACTCATAAAAAAAGAACCCTATTGTTGGGGCTTAAAGGGTTGATCATTTTGGGGGCTTTTTTGCTTTGGCTAGGCAAATTATAGATAAGGGAAGACTTAAGTGAATAAAAAGTCAGATTTACCCTTTGTAAAAAAAAATTAAAATCAAGACCTAATCTTAATCCTAAATCAAAACCAAACATCAAAATCCATTCATTTTCTCTATTCTTCTTCTTCTTCTCAAAAAAACTCTCAAAAACCTAATAATAACCGATCTCTTCCACATTGATTCTCAAGATGGCAGCAAGATCAAGAGTGACAAGATCCGGCCGATTGAACCCTGATTCTGAATCAGGACAAGTTATTGACGTTCCTTTTCATGGAGATGTGGTTAACCAATCTCTTCAAACACCTTCAAATCCTCCTCCTCCTGTGGTGAACCAATCTGTTCAAACACCTGTGAATCCTCCACAAATGACTCCTACTAGGTAAGAATCGAAAAACCCACCAGTTATTTTACCATTAGATTGCAAAAATAGGTTCGATTAATGGTGTTAGGGTTTCAAAAATGGTTTTCCTAAGCGTTAACGGCTGGGATATCATATCGTCCTGGCCGTAATGTACAATTAACGGTTAGGACATCAAGAGCTCCCAGCCGTTATTGTCTCATGCGGTTAGGAATAGTTGAGAACCCATCCGTATAATACTATTACGGATGGGACTTTCCCAGCCGTAAGTTGTCTTTTGTTTGTAGAGTAAATTTGAGTGATGAGTGTTTCGGATGGTAGTTTCCTAACCGTAAATGAATATTCCTAACCTTTATTTGTATTTTCTAGCCGATACTTCGTTTACGGTTTGGTCGTCCGCATATTTCTAAGCCGAGACTATGTTTACGGTTAGGTTGTCTCACTTTTCCCAGACGATACTATTTGTAGCGGATGGGTAATCTGTTATTTCCAATCCGTAATCCTATCTTCTGATATGTTTTTCATCATTTTTAGGAACCCTGGGAAGGAGAAAGAACCCAAAGAACTACCAATGTGTGATATTGCTACGATGATGGTACGTAGCCTAAGTATATGATTCTTTTTTTGGTATACGTTTCTCAAATTATGTATCACTATTAATTGAATGATGTGAAAATAGGTCAAGAGAGCTAAGTGGATTGCCAGGGGACTGAGGCGTAACATTGAGGAGGTTTTATATTTGGATTGCGAGGAACAAAGAACACTGATTCTCAGGCTTCTGGAGTTACATAATCCAATGAGGGATGGTCTATATACTGACGAAGAAATTGATGATTAGACTAGTCTTTCCCAAACTCCCTCAGTTCTTCTTCATCTTCTGAGGATTTCCTTCGATTGTTGGTCGTAATGGATGATTGTAGATAATTTACTTTTTTAAGTCATTCCAGCTTATGTTTATGCAGACTTTTAGCATGTTTAAGGTTATGGATTTGGGTGATTTACTTTTCAGAGTTACTTTTCATTAACCTTGAATGAATGGATAATAGTGTTTTGATTCTTAATTTATGAGATTCTTATTTCCGAATTCGGTTTTACGGTGTGGTGTCTCAGCCGTAACTTAGTAAAATCTGAAACTGGTATTACAGGAAAAGTTACGGCCAGGATTATCAGCCGTAAAAGTGACAGTACCCAGAATTACGGGCAGAAAACATAGCCGAAATAGGGTTTACGGTTTGATGACTCAGCCGTAACTTAGTAAAATCTGAAACTGAGATAACAGGAAGAGTTACGGCATGGGTTACCAGCCGTAAGTTTTACATTACCCAGAACAAAGGGTTGAATTCCTAGCCATTACTGGGTGTACAGTTAGGTTTCCCAGCTGTGGTTATGCGAATTACTCACTTGGGTAATTACGGCTAGGTCGTGTTAGCGTATGACATGGCCGTAAATACCTCTAAGTAACCTCATAACTTTATCAAATTATCATTAAAAACACATAATAAGAGTAAAACTAGATTCTTCATATATAATGAGTGATTCAAAATACATAGGTTCACCACGTTGTTATCATATTATCGTTTTAATCACCACCCCACAAAAAACATTATTATCATATACCTTCACACACCACCTTTACTCATACTCATTTTCTTGTCATCGATTATGATAACCCGAGACGACTTTTTCCATATACCACATTTTCTTGTCGTCGTTAAATTTAAATTTAAGTTTAAAGGGGCATCCGGTCTTCTTCGTATTATATACACCCTTGTTCCTTGCGGTTTTTGGTTTATACTCACTACCCTTTTTCCAGTGGCTCTCATACTTTCCACTACACTCGCAAACAATTTGAAAGTTGTTGTCTGTAACTTGTTTATTCTGGAGTATGATGCACATCTTTTTCAACCCTAGTGATCGAGCCCACAACTTTGCATCTTTCTTATCTTTCCACTCATAGTTGTTTGCATAGTGAGCACTTGTGTCCTCGGAAACTTGCACAGTTGGGGGTTGATCTTTCATAACCACCTGTTGCTCTTCAATAACCACCTCTTGATCTTCCATCGGAATGTACGGTACAATCTATAATAAAATGACATATGTCAAATACTTATTCACAAAAGAAATTTAAACACAGAGAAACGGATGGGTTCAAGAGTGATATTCCAGCCGTCAAAGTGTACACAGCTGGTTCGACAAGTGATATTCCAGTCGTTATCAAAGATACGGGTGGGTCTAAAAGTATTATTCCCAACCGTAAACGACTTACAACCTGGAATTTCGAGACGTATATTTTCCTGTAACTGGAAGTGTCAGCTTACGGCCTGAAAAACGAGCCGTAAAACGGGTTACGACTGGGTAACCCAACCGGCGCCGCCAGCATTAAATAGCATTTAATATTTTCGGAAAGGAAACCTAAACGCCGCCGACACTATTAAATGCTTCCCATGCACGTAAAAAATTCCTGGCCGTAATTGACAAGTTACGGCTAGGAATTTTCCATCGTTCCATCCGTAAGGTGTCGTAACGGCTGGGAGTTCATGAACTGTGATCCGTATAACTCAATAACGTCCAGGAGTTCATGGTTTCCCATCCGTGATTGTACGTGGCGGCTGGAAACCTAAGGTTTTCGGAAGGAAAAAATCGAAACTCTGAGCTTCAAAACTGAAATAGGAGTTACAATAAAGGTATACTTTGTAATCTTGGGCAATTGTTTCTTCGATTTCTTCTTCTTCTTGGGTTGGTCCTTCGAAATCATAGTAGGGTTCATAAGGGTTATTTTGAGTTTGAGAAGAAATTTCATGATTTTGTGAAAAATCAGCAAAGAACTGATCGTTGTTGATGGGTATTAATATGTTATCGTATTTTGAAGATGAGGGTTTACCTACATCAAAAGTTTTGCTTGAATCAAATTTTCATTTTTTCCCCAATTTTTTTCCCTCTTCTTCTTCTTCTTCTTCTTCTTCTTCTTCTTCTCTTCCCTCTGTTTTTTTTGTTTTGATTTTGAACTTCAACACTTAACTTAAGGAAATGAATTAGTGTTGATTAAATAGCTAATCATGATTAATTAGTAACATTAATCAAGTTTATTATGTAAAATCAGTGAAGGGTCATATTAGTCATTTATATAAATATTTGATGGGGGTGTCCCAATTACTATTTGGCAACCCTTGACAGCCCCCAGAAGACCATGATTTTTTAAGCCCCAACACTAGGGTTCTAAAAAAATCCCTAAAAATATCCAAGAACAAAAAAAAAGAATAATCTTACATCAAAGTGTTGTTGAATATGACGAGGATCCTGAGCAGAAGGATCCATAGTAGCACCAGGAGTGATCATATCAGGTCTTTGATACATATTAGAGAGGAGAATCGTAGGACTAACAGAAGGTCTGGTATGAAGTCTTGAACAATGATTGCTATGTCTACAAGCACCGATTTTGAAATAAAATGGACAATTTACTCTGTCTTTTACTGTACCAAAGATTGCAGCTAGATGTCCCGCCATCTAATCTAATCCTACAATGAAAATTCAGAATTAGGGTTTTCTTTCAGGGATGAAAAAGTTTAGGGAGGTTGAAAATATTGGAAATTGGTCCAGGAAAAGGGTATCAAAAGAGGAAGGACTGAAGCTTAGAGAAATTGTCGTGAAAAACTGTTAATTTCACGTATTAAATTAAAAGGTCTGAAAAGATCAAAATCAAACACCAGGTTTGCCCGAGTGGTTTAGGGGGAAGACCCAGACTTCCACACATAAGTGCGCATGGGTTCGAACCCTATGCTTTCGTTTTCTTCCTTTTTATTTTTAGCTTTTTGAGTTTGGCGTAAGTAACCTTTTTGTTGTCCCTTTATTTTAGAGTGTGGCGTAGGTTTTTTCTTTTGTTGTCTCTTTATTTTAGTTTCAGCTAAAATGCCTTCAATCTTATTCATTCACAGAGAAGATTACAATTTTTAGCTTTTTGAGTGTGGCGTAGGTAGTCTTTTTGTTGTCTCTTTATTTTATTTTTAGCTAAAAAGCCTCTAATCTTATTCATTCACATAGAAGATTACAACGGGCAGCTAAAAAGCCTCTAATCTTTTTCTTATTTTGCTCTCTTGGTGTTCCTTTTTATTTTTAGCTTTTTGAGTATGGCGTAGGTATTCTTTTGTTGTCTCTTTATTTTTAGCTTTTTGAATGTGGTGTGGGTATTCTTTTTGTTGTCTCTTTATTTTGTTTAAAGATAAAATTCCTTTAATCTTATTCATTCACAGAGAATATTACAATTTTTAGCTTTTTTAGTGTGGCGTAGGTATTCTGTTTGTTGTCTCTTTATTTTATTTTCAGCTAAAAATCTTCTAATCTTATTCATTCATAGAGAAGATTACAACGGGTGGTAAAAAGACTGATTTTTTTATTTTTAGTTTGTTGAGTGTGGCGTAGGTATTCTTTTTGTTTCTCTTTATTTAATTTTCAGCTAAAAAGCTTCTAATCTTTATTTAATTTTCATCTAAAAAGCTTCTAATCTTATTCGTTCATAGAGAAGATTACAACGGGCTGGTAAAAAGCCTTTAATCTTATTCATTCATAGAGGAGACTGCAATGGGGAAAATTCTTATATCAAAGATTCAAAACAAATTACAACGGGGAAAACCCTTGCATCAAAGATTAAAATACTAACTAGGCTACCGAGTATTGAAGTGTGAGGGGTAAATTTGGATCTTTTTCAAGGAAATCCATCTTCAGCAAACTGGAAATGCTTTACATCCCGGGAAAAAATTCCGAAAATTCTATCGTGACTCACAGCCGCGGGACCACTTTTGTCCACTTACCGACATCTTTTTATAATGACTCTTAAAAAATGAAGGAAGTGGTCTTGGATCGCCGAGTCAAGACCCAACCAGTTTGAATCGCCGAGTCATGCCGAGTCAATGCCTAGTCACTATCTAAAATATGCAGATGAATTATACACGGTTTTGAATTATTCGCGAATAATTCGAATTTCCCATATAGTGTGCGAACTAGCCCGGTGTATGAACAGTTCGGCCGTATGATTTGAATTCCGTCGATTCTGATAAGTTTGCGAATAATTCACAGAATTACTAACTAGGTTGCCGAGTGTGCGAACCATGTCCGGTTTTTCCCGTATAGTTCGGTCGTATCATTCGAATTCGGTTGATTCGGATACGATTGCGAATTATTCGCGAATGGGTATTTAAATAAACCGAAACCTCACAACAAATACCATGAAGGTGCAAGAATATGAAGAGGAACCTGATGGAACTAACTCTAGAGATCCGAAATTCGGAGAACCGACATGGAGAACCGAAATCGGCAAAATAAATAAATAGTTGAACTAACTCTAGAGATCCAAATTTTCGGAACTCGCATGTTACTGGAGGAAAAGACTATTACTAGAGTGGAGATAGAAGTGAAAGAGAAAAACTCATTCTAGTTCGTAGCAAACCTTGGTGTTTTAATTGTAAATAGGACCTCATATTATTTTTCTTTTACATATAAGGGTATTTCGAGTCTTCATTCAATTGTCCCTTAATATTTATACATTTTTCTTGCTCTTTCTCGTATAAATCCATATCTATTTTCTCTTCAAAAGAATGAAAATCAGGATTCATGGTGGAAAAAATAAATTAAGTGAATTTGAGAAAAAATAAATTAAGTGAAATTAGTTAAGAGGGTGCGATATGCGAATAAAATGATACAAAGTTTATATTGAAGGGCGGAAGCAGACGTTCCAAATAAGTTGTTGGCTATTTAGTCATTAGCGGCACAACATTGACCGCATGACTTAATCCATGTCATCGGCGTCCAATGTTGACGGCTCAGTGATATAACTTAAGTGGCGCGACCATATGAACTTTTGTCGCACATCATATTTTTTGTCCGTTATATGGATTTCCTATAGTTAAATGCATCTAGTTCAACACGGATAGTCCATATTATTTAGAGATAATCTAAATCGTTAATAAAGTCTAATTACTTTTTTATTCGGAGGCTTAGATGATGTTAAAGTGCTGCTTTGTCAAATTTACAAGTTTTGGTATCTCAAGCTTGTTGTCAATGTTAGATGCACAAAACTGCATCTTGGTTTCAAGTCTACTAAAGTCAAGTATTGGACCAGGATTATCGTATGGTAGTTAAGTATCAGAATCACTGAATAACCCTCGAAGATTGAAGATCAAACATAGACTTTTGGAAAACTTCATCGACAAAGAGGTATGCGAAGATTGAACCATCCTATTTAGTCGCAACATTTACCGTTTCCTCTTTACGAGACCATGTTATATGATTTTAGTGGATTTAATATTGTAAAAAATAAATTTCGAGTCAAGCTTGTCTTGATAAATCTTTTGAAATATGATTCAAGCAATGAATGTTCATAGATCCTTAAAATCTTTATTGAGAAAATTTTATTGTTCATGAACTGTTTTTTTTTTTTTGAGTTGATCATTTAGAAGTCTCCCAAGCAATGATATATGTTGTCTATGTATATTGAGAATACTTGATATCATTTAAAGAGAGTTTTAATAACTGCGCATACCCAATACATGTACCCTAGACACCTTCTGGAATAAGGTAGGTACATATACTAGTTTGTGTACCATAAGGTTCTGAGTTCGTGTAAAGGGAGGATAGGTGTATGCATACCCAAGGGCCTGAGTTCGTGAATGGCTAGAGGTATGCATACTTGGTACACGTACCCCAGAATCCTGAGTTCATGGACTGGTCCATGGGTATGTATACCGCTATACATACCCAATACAAACTAAGCAAATGCTCATAAACTATTTTCACAAAATATACTTTGCATCTCCACAACTCTCATAAACACTTATAAGACAACTTTGATCACTAAATCACTAGGTGTTTGTGAATCATGGTTTATGTCTCGAGTGTTAATGAATGTGATTATACTTATATGTTCATAAGGCATATTTGCTAAGAATTATGATTGTACATGGTTCCAGTACCTTGGACCATGGTGTATATTCTTCTATGTAATTTCAAGACATACTTCTCAAATACTTACTTTAATTCATAACTAGTGATGCCACATGTGCGATCCACATGTTTGAATTTTACTCTTTTAACAACACCAAATTTGATAACAATGATATTTTTTTCGTAAAATAAAATTTAATATTGTTATTTATACTTATTATGTATGTCTTTCAAAAAGCTTTCCAAATATGTTAATTTTGCAAATATCTGATGTGTATTTCGAAAGATATTAAGTTTTTAAATATTTTGATGTATTTTTTATAACAATAGCATTTCTGTGAATATGTGAATATATAAGGTTGAATATGTAAGTATTGATTTAATATACCTTTTTAACCTTCAATACATGTGTATAATAGTGGTTGATATTTAAGGTCATATTAGTAATATCAAGGTTACACCAAGCTATTTTGTCTTTTTGTGACCAACCAAAAATACCTCTTTTCTTTATATATTAGTACTAGCCCTTAAACCGTGTCGTAACGGCACGGGCCTTGATGTTGGTTCACTTTTAGTATCCTATAAAATGTGTTAGGAATACTTATCAACTCCTTCTCGTCCGATGTATGTTAAATCTGGCTTGGTCATAGATACCGTAGGGATATCCCCTGTTTTGTTTTCTCTGTTCTATCGGGTAAAAACTAATCTTGTTAACACACTTCATTAAATAAGAAATGCTTTCTAGAATTATACATATTGTCGCCATATAAAATTCAGACAAATATATATTACAAATAATTTTAAAAGACGTTTGTACACGTTTAATATCTTAAATTAAGAAAATGAGTTCACCTCCGTGATTTTCTATTTCCTTCCCCCATTTACGATTTTAAAAATCTGTACATAATATGTACTTTCTCGGACCTTTTATTTACTTATTGGAATATATGTTATTGAAATTTTACTTCTGGAAATATATCTCTTGATTTGTAATCCCATATATATACTCTTATGTTGCGAAGTCTTTTTGGCGGATAAGTGGATATGGTCACCTCCAGAATCATCAACCTCCTTGACAGCCATTTGTCGTAACCATTGCATGGCATTTTATGGTCGAGGAGTATGTGTCTTAATCGCAATATGTATTATTTTGGAGAGAAAGAAATTTCAAAACCGACTAATATGTAATTGGGGAGAAAAGATTGAAGTTCCCTTATTGTCATGCATCTTTCAATGATCGCATACATCTTTTTTGTTCATGAGACGATTTATAAGACCATATACTTACATTGCAAAGTCGCTCGTACAATCCGTTCATCTCTTACACCTGCCAATAGGTGCCTATTGTCGCCTCTAAAATCGTCAACCTCTTTGGTAGGCGTATGGCATAACAATCTTCTGTCTTTTCAATGTGGAGTAGTCTGGTGACCAATTGGTGCAGTGACGTTTCTCTAAATTTATACTACCTCTGGTATTTTTATACACCCAGAAAGAATAAAATATAAATAACCTGATCTTCCAGCATTCGTGATGGTCATTGTAATGACAGTATTTGATTTTTCATTTTTTACCGCATATCAATCCGGAGAATTGCTATCAATAAGAAGAGTAGAACATGGAGACGTTATAACCTATTCACGAAAACTGAACAATTGTAAAGTAAAACACATAAGTCAGGGTGCATTATCCGAAACCATAACATTTAGTGCGTCTTTGATTATGTTTTTTTGATAAAAGTGCAATCTTATTGATTTAATTTTTGCCAAAAGTGAAATCATCTGCTTAGGAAGTTGAAATACGTTGGCTTGGTGATTCCAATGTTAGAAAATTTCCTTGAAAACCACTATGGATTCGTATCAAGATTGGGAACATAATTAAATTAGATTATCATACCAACACGGTTACACAGGGGATAATCATATCCACCAATGCCACTGTAGATCATGACCAAAGGGATTAATACTGAAATGCACAAAAAAAAAAAAGGAAATTACACGTCAACAAAATTAAGTAAGGGAAAAACAACATAATAAAATGCAAAAACGGAAACACATCAAAAAAAATAAAATAAAATGCAAACATACAAAGAAACATGATATACTATTTTCAGGTATTGTATTATTTGGTGCAAGGATTCGTAATGTTTAATCTTCGGCGATGATAGATGTAGAGAAACCTTTGGGAATCTTCTGAAGGAAGGGTTTCTTGTGAGGTGGATAATTATCGGCCACAGTCTCATCTTCAGCGCGGATGATTCCGGTATTCTGGGAAGATATGGTTGGAGATGGTGTTGCGGTGAGCGAAGGAAACTTTGCTACAATGAAGCTTGGGGTATCAAGATTTCTACGATAGAGGATTTTGGTTACCTGTACAAAACGATTGAGCACCCACGGTGACTCGTCCATCTCCGTAAAACCTAATGCACACGTGTAGAAAATGGGTGTGGTCTGGATAACCATGGAAATTGATTTGTTTTTCTCCATGATAAATTTGGACCACAACTAACACAAGCAAAGTTAGCCAAATTATGTTTTTTTTGTATTAAAATAAAATATATTAGATTTCGATATAAAAGAGAATATAACAACAACAAAAAATAGAAAAAATTAATTTAAGACTTAAGTTTGTTCAATCTAGGCTTTAGACATGACGTTTGTGATTAAAAATTAAAAGCACGCCCAGCTGCAGGGGGTGGCAACATTTGTATCAGGTGATTTTGTTGGGGTGGCGTGTGACAACACGGATTTTCGGACTTCTAGCGGACACAGGTTCGACCTTGTGGGTCGGGTTCGATCCATCTAGAAAGTCCAAAATTCCGAACCGCCCAACCGTGTGAACCAAATTTTTCGTTTTAAAAGATTTAAATAATTCAAGCTCAATTAAATTTACTAAATGAAATGTAATCTTACTTTTAAAATTACAAAATTTTCAAATAATAATGACAAAATCAAAAGTATCAAATTAAAACAAAATAACTTCTCGATTAAATTTAAAACGCGATACCCAAATCTCCGTGATATATAATACTTTCTTGTCAGGTAGTCTTTCTTCGTTCTTTGTGGAAAGGGAGGAAAAGGAGTGATCAACCACAGCCCAGTAGGAAGTTTCCAAAAATAATAGAGTGTATCTAAAAACAAACAAATGCAACAGATACAATAATTAAAACCATGCATGAAAGTTCACAACACTACTTACGCCATTTTCAACCACAAATACTTAACATTTTCTTACTCAAAATCTTCAATCTTAAAATCTAGATCCTTAATCTAAAATTATTTATTAGTGGAGATACAAATTTATTAATTTAATTAAAGGAAAATTTATAATGAAAAAAATTAATAGATCATTTGTTATGAGAATTAGTGAAAAAACATTATTATGAGGAATTAATAAATTATTTATTATCAGCAATTAGTATGAAACACTAATTATAGGCATTTAATATGTTAATTATTCATTTAGATTTTTCTAAATGAATCGTTAAATGATAGTTTAAGAGGAGAAATTATAACCATAGATTTATGTATGGGGAGAGTAAATCTCAGCCATCACTTACATAGACTAACCTAGCCAAACTGTACTTTATACTCTTGATTAGTATAAGTAAGAATTTCATCTAAAATGAAAAGGTGTTTACTTTAATCTCAAGTTATGTTAGCTTATTTGATCTATAAATAGAGAGATTGAAACAGATGGAATTTCAATCCCTGTCACTTTTCTATCCTAATTGTTTTGTAGAATAGTCCTATATTAACTTAGGTTTCCTCTGAGGAACACTAATTAGGTTTGCGACTTAAAGACTTCACTTAGGGATTAATAAAACCAAGTTCAACTATCTTTTACTTGACAGTTCGTGCTGATCTTGTTTTTATTCATCGTTGTGGTTTTTGAACTAAATAGATAGTATTAGAGCATTGCTCGGTCTAACTCACAAGTGTCGCTATCTCAAGCTTGTCTTCAAATTTAGTTGTCAAAACTATATCTTGATTTCTAGTATACATTTATTCAAGTCTCGAATTAGGATAGAAGTGTGTAGTTGAGTATCAAATATCAATGTGTTCTACGTTTAGCGAAAATAAATAGGAGCTCTGGATAACTTATTCAACAAAAGATAAGTGAAGACTGAACCACTTATTTCTCAAGTTTTCACCTTTCTATCTATGAGACATTGTTGCATGACTATAAACTAGACAGTACGTGCACAACAGAAATTTCGAGACAAGTTTATCTTGAATATCGTCCTCAAAATAAGCTAAGCTTAAGAACATTTGTTCATACTTGATGAATTTGGTTTCAGACAATTTATTGTTTATGAACTAATTATGATTCAAGATTTAATAATTTGAAAATAGAGTGGAACAGTGATATATGTCATTGGTGTTATTCAGAATGTTTCGAATTGATTATTAGAGAGATATAGAACTACTATAAATATGGATACATGCATACCAGTTCACATATACTGGGAGAACTTTCATAAGTCTAGAGCCGCAATACATGTATATATAGGTGTAGATATAGTTCGCCAGCGACTTTATGGTACGCATGCCCGGTATCCATACCATAAAAAATCTGTAGCTCGTGAACCAGGAAAGGTATGCATACCCAGTATGCAAACCGGAAAAGATATGTTGGTTTCAAAAGAAAAAACAGTATGCAAACCATAAAAGATCTGTGAGTTCCTGAACTCGTTTTTGTCTTAATTAAGGGTATCCATACCCGGTACACGTACCATGAAAAAAATATTTAAGCACATGTAAAGTAAATGTACACGTATTTACGCTATCGAATATTTTCATATGCATCAAAATTATTTATGTGAGATAATCGGCATCTGAACAACTTTCTAATAACGCTATCTAGACATGATCAATCACATATGTGATTCAAGGTTAAAGTCGTAAAGCGTGATGGAAACATTTTTATGTACAATTTGTCTCGATTCTATATATTGATAATGCTCATTTTTGTACTTATTATGGTGTTTTATGTGTGTGTAGGTATTTTTGTCCAATAAACATTTTTGGAAAAATCGGCTCGAAAAGTTGTCGAAAAGCGCACCTGGAGGACACTTGCTATTCGGACTCTCACTATGGATAAGGGGTACCCGAATTACTAAGGGGAACCTTCAGGACATTCCAAAGGCACCTGCTATCGGCACCCCTACTCTGGATAGGGGGCACCCTTCTTCTTCACATTTTCAAACAGATTTTTTTGGTGGGAAAATGAACCCACACACCTGCAGATTAGGTTTCGGAATCCAACAGAGTTTTGGAGAGATTCAAGGTCTGATTTTCGTTGGGCTGGACTTCGTAGAACATTACAGGGTTGTTACGTGTGTTTGGGTCGAATGAATTGGGCTGAATAAGCAGGGAGAAGGAAACATAGGTGTAGGAAGTTCACGGCTTGTAGTGAACTTCTGGATTTGGTTTTGTCTGAGATACAATCGGATTTGGTTGTCGCTTTGGAGTCAGTTAAGCCTGTTTCTATAAAATAGGACTTGTAAGCCTGTCATATTCGATAAAGTCGTGAGATTTCGTCGATTTCAAGATAAACAGAGGATAAGGAAGTTTCGGGATTTTCTTCAACTATAATTGGAAGTTACGTGAAGTATTAACAGTATACTGATGGATATGATTGAGGATACCATCATTGAGAGATTCTGGTACGTTGGATTAAACTTGGAAGACGTGTGCACAGAAAGCTAGAGAGAATTATTCTTGGGACTTGCTGTGAAAGAATAATCAAGATAAACTTGAGTTGTTTAGGGTTTACTTGAGAGTTGTTGCCTATATATAGGTTGGTTGCAAGTCATAGAAGGGTTACGAACAGTTTGGGGTAGTTTAGATAACCACAGAAAGCTCAAAATTGAAATTACTGACATTCAGTTCTTCTGGTGTAGGGGAAGAACACGAAGAACATACTACTCCCAGTGACAGTCGTTACTTCTACATCAATTTGCATATATCGTTTCTGTAACAGCTGTTTGTAACGCTTATACACCGTTGCAAACTGTCTGCTTAACTAGTTTTCTCTTGTTTTTCACCCTTTTGATCTATGAAAACCTATTTTGAGTATGTGAATAATATGAGGAGCTAAACCCCTTAGCCGAGGCGACGGAGGAAGCCATTGTTCCATGAAAAGTGGTGTATTTCTATTTTAATTAATTCTTGCAATTTCTTTTATGATTATTTGCATGGAACTAATATTGGAAAATTGATTTTTATTGAATGATTGTGATCCGTTTTGATAGAGCATGCTTAGTTTAAGAATTTTGATGTTTCATGCTTGATGTATACAATTGTTACTTCAAAAATCTACTAGAGGCAATATATTAGAATCACTTTAAACGCAAAGAATTGTATGAATATTGATTAGATTAATTCACTTAATTGGTCAATGGTGGAATCCTGAGTCTCGCTGCTTTTTATAATCTTGATAACAACTTCATCTTGAGTTTTTATTTTAATTTAAGTCTAAAACAAATCTTCACAAGTCTGAGTGAACGACAACCTTTTACCACTATCTACAACAACATAAAAAACCACATCAAGGTGTTATATGAGAATGTCTAAGGTTATCGTTCAATTAGCTAACCTGCATGAACATGTCATTGTACACGGTTCAGTTATGATTTATCCTAACCAGAATGTATATTCTGCTATGTTAATCTGAACTTAACATATTCATGTAACGGTGATTATTGATTGCTTGGATCCAAAGCTATCTTAGCTTAAACCTAAAGCAACCTTGATCTTGAAATTTAAAAAAAGGAGAACCTCAAACAACTGGGATTTTGAGTCCCTAACACTATTCTTGTGTGTCCTAGTTGTACAGAGTCGTCCTCTCCTTAAAACCCTTCTAGGATTTAACGACTAAAAAGACTTCACCTAGGGTTCATGAAGCCAGGTCCAGCTATCTTTATCTTGATATTTCGTGTATCCTGTCTTACCTTGTTTGTGAAGCTTTCTCCAACAAGTAAGATAGATAGAAATCACAAAATATCTTCGTCTCAGACTTTGTAATTTCGGGAGTCATAAGACCGGATTTTGAGGTTTGCTAGACTTTGTCTATTGGCATTCGATTTCCTTCATCACCTTGATATTTCATCAGAACGGAAATAAAATATAGGCTTATCTGTGGGATAAAGATTGGTTTAAATTATTCAATTAAGTTGAAGCAACTCTTAGGATGTAAAGGACGTCAGCTAAGGGAATCAATTGTGTATAGTCCTGCTGGGATTCAAGAGGCGTAAGGAGCGCGATTATAACTGAATTTTGCGGCGGTTTTATCGGTTTCAACTGAATTACAGACCAAAGTTTTGATAGTAGACTACGGTTTGTAGCTGCTTAATATAGTTGGTTTTCAAGTCTAGACAAGATCCTGGGTTTTTTTATAGTAAGCTAGCGTTTCATCTATATTCCAGACCGCGGCCGCAGTACATGTACTCAACACACGTAATGGCGTAGCTATATATCCACAACAACTTTTTGGTACGCATACCCGGTATCCATACCATAAAATGTCTGTTGCTCGTGAACTAGGAATGATGTGCATACTATGTATGCATACCGTAAAGGAACTGTTGGTTTTGAAACCGGAGTGGTATCCATACTCGGTACGCAAACTGGAAAGTTTTGTTTCACACCTGACTTTACATAAGGAGAGTAGCACATGCAAAACACAACAGGTCCCAGTTGCACACCTGACTTTACATAACCTAAATATGAAATAAGGAAACTAACACTTCCCATTCCAAATAATAGCAATAGCATATGGTTTAGCTAAAATTTTCTGGAGTGGATTGTAAAACCTATTTCCTGGAGGCTGGAGCAACTCTAATCCATGTCAATCTTATGGAATAAGGAGGATACCAAGATTATAACCACACTTCATCGATAACATAAACCCTTGTACAACTAAAATAAAACAAAATAAACAATCATAAGAGGCTAATTATTTTTTGAATCAACAACCCCAAAATATTAATGTATAAAAAGATGTGATTACCTGGAGACCAACATGAGCATCTAGAGCACTTAAAGGGTCATCCAATATGACATATCTGTAACTAGTTTCTCTTCTTTCAATTCAAATCGAAAAGACAGGACATAACATTACTCCAATTTTCTATGAAATCAATTTTCTCAAGTGTTGTTTTTTCCAGAAGCTGTGAAATTGGTTGAATGGTTGTGTAAAAGAGGTCTTGGTTAAGAAATTATCACGAATAAATAACGTTCATTTAAGCCTAAGTAGCTTTGCCCATCGACAATAAGTTTGCTAGTAAGCAAAGCCTTGGGAGTCAAGCAGGTAAGGTATGATCCTATTTTATGTTACAAAGCTTAGGGCGCAGACAAGATGGGTTGTTCCTGACTTCCTACGATACAAGATATACAAGTGACATCCTGGCTAATAATAGAGCTTGAGCAAAATCTTGTCCAATCTACAAATCAAGCATACCTACATGTACCACCATAAATCATATCCATTTAGAAACCAAAATTAATTGGAGAAAGTCATCTTACCTTCTCTTGATTTGCGTCTTGACACATGGCTTCATAGAAATTTCATCCAAAACATCACCAACATCATGCCCAAAGTCCTAGAGCATTCTTAACCAACGTAGCACATCTTGGTCTTTCAATGGTTTCTTTCTGGCATTTGATGTTACATCGAAAATCATCTCAAAGTTTTCTTAAGCTTTTGCAGTTCCCATTTTACCAATATTTTGGGCAGCAACAAATACCAGTTTTTCTAGCAACAACGATATTTTTAAACGCCAAACAATTACTAAATAATTTCAGCAAAAATACATCCAATGAATGATACGAGCTTAAGTTTGTGTTGATGATTGAGATATGAGTTCTTCGAAGTTTGAATAATTAATAACTGATTAGTTAATAATCTATTGTGATCAATCTCTAGCATTAGTAACACCTCTCTGATGTGATGTAAATGAAAAACTTAGTAGACAAATGTACTTGTATTTACCTTTCATTCTCCAATGACAGCTTCTTCAATTTTAAGATCTTTATCTTCAAACACAACCACCAGCATTCTATGAACCAGCCATATCTCCATTAAACTAGATCTCTTTTACAACAACAGTTTGATCCATATTGATCCAAGATCTCTGCTCTTGTGGAAGGGTTTGTGGTCAGATTGGGAAATGGGAATTGTGTTTTTCTTGGAGCGGTATAAATTAGTGGTACGTAGAGTACCAGTGTAATTAATTCAGCATGTGATGCAATTTCTAACTATCATGAGGTTATTTCTGTAATTGAACTTTTTATTTTTACGTTGCCATGTGTCCAGATATTTATTCGTGAATCGTGATATATCTCTCTGATCCAAACATTGTCTGATAAGAGACCCTGGCTCAATATGAGATGAGCAGATTAAATTGTGAGGAAAATCTTAATTGAGCTGAGTTCGGCTCAAGTTGGGACGATCGTTTCAATTTGAATGAGGAGATATATTTTAAAATAAAAAACGGTCATTATGTAGTTGAGTTAGATTTTAAAACATGGACCGAGTAACAAAAGCTTTTGACAAAATTATTTGATAAAACAAATAACCATAGGATCGTATATATCTACGGCTAATATATTTCATGACATGGCATAAAAGCTTGTCTACGATGCATTTGGATTAGTCACTAACAAATAATACGAGAAAGACACTACAATGAAAAAATTCCAGTTAATCATAAATTTGTTATACATATATTTTTTATCAAACTTGCTATAAATCAAAACCCTAAGAAATCGAATGCTGAAATGAGTAGCGGGATTGAATGGACTCACGCACACTAAATAGTGATGGAAATGTTGTCAAGCTTCAATCAAACTAGGGCCTGAAGATCGTTTAAAACAAAAATGAAAGAGTATGGTACGAAGCTAGATGGTGAAGAATGACTATCAAAATTAGTCCCTTCATTGATTTATTTAGAAGTAGATAGGTGGTGGTAGTGAAAGCTATGGCAATGGTGCTTACTCAACAGTTTTGTTCATGTGAAACAAATAGGCGAACAACTATGTTGGTAATTAGTCACAATGGATATAATATACCATGGAATCTGATAAAAAAAACAAACTAGGTTCGTCGCCGTCTGGTACGGGAGTAAGTTTTTCGAAACACCTGAGAATCCCCTGTCAGCGGGTTTACTGTATTCCTTCGTTTGCATATATGCTGAGGACTTGAAAACGGCTGATTTAATTTCCTAGTAAAGGGCAAGGACTGGCCATACAAGATAAGGGTTCGGATTTCATCACCGTTCTCTTCTTGCCCCCTTAGGAAAACGAAACCAAACGCGAACCTAAGCCTAAAATTTGACTAGAACGAGACCGATAGGGTAACGAGCTTAATAGGAAAGTCGTTCGAAAAAATTGGTTACTCTTTTGAGCATACTTCGAAGTTCATGATGGTTTCTGTGAGTTGAATGCGTGACTGCGCCGCCTTGTAACCGGTGAGGCCTTGGGTATCAAAGCTCCACTGAGCTTCCCTCGCCTCGATTCAACTTACTTTGACTCGATTGATTCCATAGGGGTTTACTCAGATTGTAACGAGTTCCTTTTCGAAAGAATAGAAGCTGGTCTAGAAACAATCTAAGTGGAACCATCATGCTTCAATTAGGTTTATTTGGTTGAGTCATCTTGTTTTGTGATTGCATAGAATCCCAAATATTCCTATAGTGCCAGCAAATGGCAACTTTGAAAGCTTTGTTGAACCCACTAGGACTACTCGTCCTTCTTGTATCAGGTTAGCCGAAACTGAAGCAAATTATGAACTTAGGCCTGGGACCTACAGATGCTCCCAATCTTTTTAGGGAAAGAAAATGAAAACCCATACTTCCATGTTAGGGATTTTGAGGAAATTTGTAGTACCCTAAAAATTAGACCTTGATGATGATGCTTTGAAACTTAGGTTATTCCTTTTTCCCTGAAAGATAAAGCCAATCGTGGCTATAGTTTGGCTTCCGGTCAATAGAAATATGAACAACTTACATCTGCCTTTTTGAACAAGTTTTTCCCTAGGCACAAAACATCGTCTATTAGGACGCAAATCTGCACATTTTCTCAACAGGAGGGAGAGTCTTTGTATAGGTATTTGGAAAGGTTCAATGACTTATTAGCCAATGTCCTCATCATGGTTTAGAAAAGGTTAGGCTAGTTCAAATCCTTTATGAGGGTTTAGATTATTCGACAACAACCATGGTTGAGTCTCTATGCACTGGTGGTTTTGAAAACCAAACTGTTGATGCGGCGATGGAATTTTTGAATGAAATCGCCGAAAAGACCCAGCAATGGGAATATAGTAGGGAACCCAAGAAAACAATTCTTCTAGGTAGAGGAAACGTTAATAGGGTAGAAGGAGGCTATGAATCAGATGCCAAAATTGCTGCTATAGCAAAAAGGTTAGAAGCCTTAGAATTGGGTCATATAGTGGTAGAATAGAGCCTTTTGGGAAGGCCAGAATAATGAAGAGCAATCCAATGCTCTCTATAATAACACTAGGTTTGATAACCGTCAGAAGTTTGACCCATATTCAGAAACCTATAGTCCTGGTTGGAGAAACCATCCGAACCTTTCATGGTCTAAGGGCCAGAGTCTAGGTCAGTTTAGTAATTCTAATGCTCCCCCAGATTTTGGTTACACTAAGAATTCATCAGGCCCAAAAATAAAACGACTAGCTTAGAGGAATCTATTAAGATGTTAGCAAAAACTAGGATATTTAGCACAGAGCCAAATTAGTTTTCAGCAGGAAACCAAGCAGAACTTTCAAACTAATGCTCAGAGCCTTGCTAAGCTAGAACTTCAAGTCGGCCAAATAGCTAAGACTTAAGTGAGAGAGATAACGGAAGGCTCGATAGTCAGACTACCCCAAACCTTAGAGGAGTTCATGAAGTAGGTGCAAAACCATTTAATCAAGTGAATTCTGTCACAACCCTTAGGAGTGGTAAAACGGTAGACAATAGGGTAGCCAAGCCTAATAGCGGACATACTGTAGATCCACCTTCTAGTTCCCAAGATGATCCCCAGAAGGAGCCACTAATTGAAGAAACCGATAAAATTTCTAGTGATGCCAATGTTGTTCCCGACAGGTCTCATTTTGTACCCAAAGCCCCATATCCACAATTGTTAGCTCCAACAAAGAGAGAATCGACTTTCAACGAAATACTAGAGATATTTAAGCAGGTAAACATTAACATCCCTTTATTAGAAGCAATTGGGAAAATGCCTGCTTATGCCAAGTTCCTTAAGGACCTTTGTACACGAAAGCGTAAGCTTAATGTCCATAAGAAAGCCATTTTAGCTGGTCAGGTAAGTACAATCCTTCTGAACCAAACTGCCCCTAAGTATAAAGATCCTGGATGCCCCACCATATCTTGTGTGATCGGTAATTATTCAGTAGATAAGGCATTGCTTGACTTAGGAGCTAGTGTGAACTTACTCCCTTATCATGTATTCAACCAGCTAGGTCTTGGAAAGTTGAAACCGACTAAAATGACATTGAAATTAGCTGATAGGTCTGTCAAATTACCTCGTGGTATCATAGAGGATGTTCTGATTGAGGTTGATAAATTTATTTATCCAGTGGATTTCGTTGTTCTAGATACTCAGCCTGTTCAGGATCCTAGTGCTCAAATACCGGTGATTTTAGGTCGCCCATTTTTAGCCACAGCTAACGCTGTCATCAACTGTAGGACCGGACTTATGAACATCTCCTTTGGTAATATGACCACTGAACTAAATGTCTTTAATGTTAATAGACAACCTTCTGACGATTTAGAGGAAGTGAATATGATTAGCACTTTAGTTCAGGATCTAACTAGGATAATTGGGACACTTTATTTGGTGATTCCTTAGATGAACTTGATGAGGAAATTCTCTTAAGTCAGTTAGGTGACCAAACTTTTGAACTAGAAGAAGCTCTTGAGTATTTTAAAGACTCTTAGGATCCAGAAATTCAAGCAATAGTTAGAGGTTTGTCCGAGAATACTGACTACCTAAGTTTGGGGGTAGTAATGGTCAATTATCCCCATTAGAAGTCCCTAACTTGGGATTCGAGCCTAGTGTACCTGAGGTATTACTTGAGTCACTTCCGACTCTGCAACCGGATCCTCCTGATATTGTCCAGGAGGAAATTCTAAAGACTTGTTGTTCGAATGAGTCAATTTGTCAAGACACTCATATGAAGCCCAAATGGGCACAACAGAAAAACCCAGTTGTCTTGCAGGAAACCTTGGATGAGGATGTGCTATGTCTGTTCATTTTTCTGATTTGGTGCAGTTGTCTGATAATTGTGGAATTTTATTTGCTTTTGTTGACCCACAGTTGTTTCGACTATTGATATATGATTTGAAAGGTAATTAGCCATTTTGTGGTATTTGACGTCTCGCTGAAGACTTTAAATTTAGCACTTTTTGGGAGGTAACCCAATCTCATGCAACATGGTAATACTTTCCTTATCTCTTTTGCTTCAAATGGTAACAGTTTCTCCTTGTTCATGCTTTTTTATCTTTAGAACATTGAGGACAATGTTAGATTTAAGTATGGGAGAAACTTTTTAGTTGCAGTATGAATAAATAAACTCCAGAACCTAGAAATTTAGGCCTATTGAGGATTGCACTAACTAATCTAAGTGGATGGAAGCATTTTGATCGTAGGAGTTGAGGAACCAATCTGATTAGATGGAAACATCTAGAAGAGTCTATTCATAAAAGCAAAGCTCAGGTGTTAGAAATAACATGATAGTTTCACCATATCTCGTTGAGTCCTTTTCACTTCTATTTTTATTTTATTTTGTTTTAAACCATGTTTCTCTAAGTGATAGGTGGGGCCCCGATTCAAGTTGTTACCAATGCTAGGTGAATTAGAGTGATTGAGTTACAAAGAAAAAGAAAAAAACCAGACCAATTAGACCAAACGGAAAAAAAAATGAATGAAACGAAAAAGCTGAAAAAAAAATCAGTGAATAAAGTCGACCACTGGTTCCCTTGTATATGCCAGTTTGTTGAACTAGAATTAGGATTATCGATCACTGGTTCCCTTGTATATGCCAGTTGTGTTGATATTAGTCAGACCAGTATCTCAATCCATTAGGATAGGTTCATTTTGCGAGGCCTTCAGACAGATATGGGAAACGTCGTTCACTTAGTAAACATCAAAACCATCTATGTTTTTCTATATCCATCTTCTTGATCTATCCATGATTAGTTTTGACTCCGGATATTGATGTCCATAGTGCGACTATCTGAGTAGAGCTCTGTCACTTATATGAATTTAGTATGCTTGAGTGCAAACTCGTGTACAACAATTGGAATTTCGCATCAGGGTACTTCCTCTTGTAGTCAATAAGTATGCCAACCAAGGAGATTCTTTAGTGCCTTCCAAGGTTATGCGTAGATAGTTAGGGTCTGGAGTAAAGGTTTTGTGGGTATATCTCTGGTAAGCCCTCCCGAGACTATAACTCGGCCACTAGGGCCACCTAGGGGTTTTAAAGGCTTATGGCATACGCTAAATGCAATCGACGATGCCTGCTCAGGTTAGTTTATTTTTATTTTCTATTTTATCTTTGATCGAGGACTAGCAAATAATAAGTTTGGGGGTATTTGATGGACACATTTTTGTGTCCAATTTGTCTCGATTCTATATATTGATAGTGCTCATTTTTGTGTTTATGTGTGTGTAGGTATTTTTTCCAATAAACATTTTTGGAAAATCGGCTCGAAAAGTTGTCGAAAAGCGCACTCGGAGGACACTTGCTATTCGGACTCTCACTATGGATAAGGGGTACCCGAATTACTAAGGGGCACCCTCAGGACATCCCAAAGGCACCTGCTATCGGCACCCCTACTCTGGATAGGGGGCACCCTTCTTCACATTTTCAAACTGATTTTTTTGGCGGGAAAATATTATCACACATCTGCAGATTAGGGTTCGGAATCCAACAGAGTTTTAGAGAGATTCAAGGTCTGATTTTTGTTGGGCTGGACTTCCAAAAACATTACAGGGTTGTTACGTGTTTTTGGGTCAAATGAATCGGGCTTAATAAGCCGGGAGAAGGAAACATAGGTGTAGGAAGTTCACGGCTTGTAGCGAACTTCTGGATTTGGTTTTGTCTAAGATACAAACGGATTTGGTTGTCTCTTTGGAGTCAGTTAAGCCTGTTTCTATAAAACAGGACTGGTAAGCCTGTTAGATTCGATAAAGTCGTGAGATTTCGTCGAGTTCAAGATAAACAGAGGAGGAAGTTTCGGGATTTTCTTCAACTATAATTGGAAGTTACGTGAAGTATTAACAGTGTATTGATGGATATGATTGAGGATACCATCATTGAGAAATTCTGATACGTTGGATTAAACTTGGAAGACGTGTGCATAGAAAGCTAGAGAGAATTATTCTCGGGACTTGCTGTGAAATAATCAAGATAAACTTGAGTTGTTTAGGGTTTACTTGAGAGTTGTTGCCTATATATAGGTTGGTTGCAAGTCATAGAAGGGTTACGAACAGTTTGGGGTAGTTTAGATAACCACAGAAAGCTCAAAATTGAAATTACTGACATTCAGTTCTTCTGGTGTAGGGGAAGAACACGAAGAACATACTACTCCCAGTGACAGTCGTTACTTCTACATCAATTTGCATATATCGTTTCTGTAACAGCTGTTTGTAACGCTTATACACCGTTGCAAACTGTCTGCTTAACTAGTTTTCTCTTGTTTTTCACCCTTTTGATCTATGAAAACCTATTTTGAGTATGTGAATAATATGAGGAGCTAAACCCCTTAGCCGAGGCGACGGAGGAAGCCATTGTTCCATGAAAAGTGGTGTATTTCTATTTAATTAATTCTTGCAATTTCTTTTATGATTATTTGCATGGAACTAATATTGGAAAATTGATTTTTATTGAATGATTGTGATCCGTTTTGATAGAGCATGCTTAGTTTAAGAATTTTGATGTTTCATGCTTGATGTATACAATTGTTACTTCAAAAATCTACTAGAGGCATATATTAGAATCACTTTAAACGCAAAGAATTGCATAAATTGATTAGATTAAATCACTTAATTGGTCAATGGTGGAATCCTGAGTCTCGGTGCTTTTGATAATCTTGATAACAACTTCATCTTGATTTTATTTTAATTTAAGTCTAAAACAAATCTTCACAAGTCTGAGTGAACGACAACCTTTTAACATTATCTACAACAATAAAAAACCACATCAAGGTGTTATATGAGAATGTCTAAGGTTATCGTTCAATTAGCTAACCTGCATGAACATGTCATTGTACACGGTTCAGTTATGATTTATCCTAACCAGAATGTATATTCTGCTATGTTAATCTGAACTTAAATATTCATGTAACGGTGATTATTGATTGCTTGGATCCAAAGCTATCTTAGCTTAAACCTAAAGCAACCTTGATCTTGAAATTTAAAAAAGGAGAACCTCAAACAACTGGGATTTTGAGTCCCTAACACTATTCTTGTGTGTCCTAGTTGTACAGAGTCGTCCTCTCCTTAAAACCCTTCTAGGATTTAACGACTAAAAAGACTTCACCTAGGGTTCATGAAGCCAGGTCCAGCTATCTTTATCTTGATATTTCGTGTATCCTGTCTTACCTTGTTTGTGAAGCTTTCTCCAACAAGTAAGATAGATAGAAATCACAAAATATCTTCGTCTCAGACTTTGTAATTTCGGGAGTCATAAGACCGGATTTTGAGGTTTGCTAGACTTTGTCATTGGCATTCGATTTCCTTCATCACCTTGATATTTCATCAGAACGGAAATAAAATATAGGCTTATCTGTGGGATAAAGATTGGTTTAAATTATTCAATTAAGTTGAAGCAACTCTTAGGATGTAAAGGACGTCAGCTAAGGGAATCAATTGTGTATAGTCCTGCTGGGATTCAAGAGGCGTAAGGAGCGCGATTATAACTGAATTTTGCGACGGTTTTATCGGTTTCAACTGAATTACAGACCAAAGTTTTGATAGTAGACTACGGTTTGTAGCTGCTTATATAGTTGGTTTTCAAGTCTAGACAAGATCCTGGGTTTTTTTATAGTAAGCTAGCGTTTCATCTATATTCCAGACCGCGGCCGCAGTACATGTACTCAACACACGTAATGGCGTAGCTATATATCCACAACAACTTTTTGGTACGCATACCCGGTATCCATACCATAAAATGTCTGTTGCTCGTGAACTAGGAATGATGTGCATACTATGTATGCATACCGTAAAGGAACTGTTGGTTTTGAAACCGGAGTGGTATCCATACTCGGTACGCAAACTGGAAAGTTTTGTTTCACACCTGACTTTACATAAGGAGAGTAGCACATGCAAAACACAACAGGTCCCAGTTGCACACCTGACTTTACATAACCTAAATATGAAATAAGGAAACTAACACTTCCCATTCCAAATAATAGCAATAGCATATGGTTTAGCTAAAATTTTCTGGAGTGGATTGTAAAACCTATTTCCTGGAGGCTGGAGCAACTCTAATCCATGTCAATCTTATGGAATAAGGAGGATACCAAGATTATAACCACACTTCATCGATAACATAAACCCTTGTACAACTAAAATAAACAAAATAAACAATCATAAGAGGCTAATTATTTTTTGAATCAACAACCCCAAAATATTAATGTATAAAAAGATGTGATTACCTGGAGACCAACATGAGCATCTAGAGCACTTAAAGGGTCATCCAATATGACATATCTGTAACTAGTTTCTCTTCTTTCAATTCAAATCGAAAAGACAGGACATAACATTACTCCAATTTCTATGAAATCAATTTTCTCAAGTGTTGTTTTTTCCAGAAGCTGTGAAATTGGTTGAATGGTTGTGTAAAAGAGGTCTTGGTTAAGAAATTATCACGAATAAATAACGTTCATTTAAGCCTAAGTAGCTTTGCCCATCGACAATAAGTTTGCTAGTAAGCAAAGCCTTGGGAGTCAAGCAGGTAAGGCATGATCCTATTTTATGTTACAAAGCTTAGGGCGCAGACAAGATGGGTTGTTCCTGACTTCCTACGATACAAGATATACAAGTGACATCCTGGCTATAATAGAGCTTGAGCAAAATCTTGTCCAATCTACAAATCAAGCATACCTACATGTACCACCATAAATCATATCCATTTAGAAACCAAAATTAATTGGAGAAAGTCATCTTACCTTCTCTTGATTTGCGTCTTGACACATGGCTTCATAGAAATTTCATCCAAAACATCACCAACATCATGCCCAAAGTCCTAGAGCATTCTTAACCAACGTAGCACATCTTGGTCTTTCAATGGTTTCTTTCTGGCATTTGATGTTACATCGAAAATCATCTCAAAGTTTTCTTAAGCTTTTGCAGTTCCCATTTTACCAATATTTTGGGCAGCAACAAATACCAGTTTTTCTAGCAACAACGATATTTTTAAACGCCAAACAATTACTAAATAATTTCAGCAAAAATACATCCAATGAATGATACGAGCTTAAGTTTGTGTTGATGATTGAGATATGAGTTCTTCGAAGTTTGAATAATTAATAACTGATTAGTTAATAATCTATTGTGATCAATCTCTAGCATTAGTAACACCTCTCTGATGTGATGTAAATGAAAAACTTAGTAGACAAATGTACTTGTATTTACCTTTCATTCTCCAATGACAGCTTCTTCAATTTTAAGATCTTTATCTTCAAACACAACCACCAGCATTCTTATTGAACCAGCCATATCTCCATTAAACTAGATCTCTTTTACAACAACAGTTTGATCCAATATTGATCCAAGATCTCTGCTCTTGTGGAAGGGTTTGTGGTCAGATTGGGAAATGGGAATTGTGTTTTTCTTGGAGCGGTATAAATTAGTGGTACGTAGGAGTACCACGTGTAATTAATTCAGCATGTGATGCAATTTTCTAACTATCATGAGGTTATTTCTGTAATTGAACTTTTTTATTTTTACGTTGCCATGTGTCCAGATATTTATTCGTGAATCGTGATATATCTCCTCTGATCCAAACATTGTCTGATAAGAGACCCTGGGCTCAATATGAGATGAGCAGATTAAATTGTGAGGAAAATCTTAATTTGAGCTGAGTTCGGCTCAAGTTGGGACGATCGTTTCAATTTGAATGAGGAGATATATTTTAAAATAAAAAACGGTTCATTATGTTAGTTGAGTTAGATTTTAAAACATGGACCGAGTAACAAAAGCTTTTGACAAAATTATTTGATAAAACATAATAACCATAGGATCGTATATATCTAACGGCTAATATATTTCATGACATGGCATAAAAGCTTGTTCTACGATGCATTTGGATTAGTCACTAACAAATAATACGAGAAAGACACTACAATGAAAAAATTCCAGTTAAATCATAAATTTGTATATACATATATTTTTTTATCAAACTTGCTATAAATCAAAACCCTAAGAAATCGAATGCTGAAATGAGTAGCGGGATTGAATGGACTCACGCACACTAAATAGTGATGGAAATGTTTGTCAAGCTTCAATCAAATCTAGGGCCTGAAGATCGTTTTAAAACAAAAATGAAAGAGTATGGTACGAAGCTAGATGGTGAAGAATGACTATCAAAATTAGTCCCTTCATTGATTTATTTAGAAGTAGATAGGTGGTGGTAGTGAAAGCTATGGCAATGGTGCTTACTCAACAGTTTTTGTTCATGTGAAACAAATAGGCGAACAACTATGTTGGTAATTAGTCACAATGGATATAATATACCATGGAATCTGATAAAAAAAACAAACTAGGTTCGTCGCCCGTCTGGTACGGGAGGTAAGTTTTTCGAAACACCTGAGAATCCCCTGTCAGCGGGTTTACTGTATTCCTTCGTTTGCATATATGCTGAGGACTTGAAAACGGCTGATTTAATTTCCTAGTAAAGGGCAAGGACTGGCCATACAAGATAAGGGTTCGGATTTCATCACCGTTCTCTTCTTGCCCTCCTTAGGAAAACGAAACCAAACACGAACCTAAGCCTAAAAGTTTGACTAGAACGAGACCGATAGGGTAACGAGCTTAATAGGAAAGTCGTTCAAAAAATATTGGTTACTCTTTTGAGCATACTTCGAAGTTCATGATGGTTTCTGTGAGTTGAATGCGTGACTGCGCCTCCTTGTAACCGGTGAGGCCTTGGGTATCAAAGCTCCACTGAGCTTCCCTCGCCTCGATTCAACTTACTTTGACTCTGATTGATTCCATAGGGGTTTACTCAGATTGTAACGAGTTCCTTTTCGAAAGAATAGAAGCTGGTCTAGAAGCAATCTAAGTGGAACCATCATGCATTCAATTAGGTTTGATTTGGTTGAGTCATACTTGTTTTGTGATTGCATAGAATCCCAAATATTCCTATAGTGCCAGCAATGGCAACTTTGAAAGCTTTGTTGAACCCAACTAGGACTACTCGTCCTTCTTGTATCAGGTTAGCCGAAACTGAAGCAAATTATGAACTTAGGCCTGGGACTCTACAGATGCTCCCAATCTTTTTAGGGAAAGAAAATGAAAACCCATACTTCCATGTTAGGGATTTTGAGGAAATTTGTAGTACCCTAAAAATTAGAGACCTTGATGATGATGCTTTGAAACTTAGGTTATTTCCTTTTTCCCTGAAAGATAAAGCCAAATCGTGGCTATATAGTTTGGCTTCCGGTTCAATAGAAATATATGAACAACTTACATCTGCCTTTTTGAACAAGTTTTTCCCTAGGCACAAAACATCGTCTATTAGGACGCAAATCTGCACATTTTCTCAACAGGAGGGAGAGTCTTTGTATAGGTATTTGGAAAGGTTCAATGACTTATTAGACCAATGTCCTCATCATGGTTTAGAAAAGGTTAGGATAGTTGAAATCCTTTATGAGGGTTTAGATTATTCGACAACAACCATGGTTGAGTCTCTATGCACTGGTGGTTTTGAAAACCAAACTGTTGATGCGGCGATGGAATTTTTGAATGAAATCGCCGAAAAGACCCAGCAATGGGAATATAGTAGCGAACCCAAGAAAACAATTCTTCTAGGTAGAGGAAACGTTAATAGGGTAGAAGGAGGCTATGAATCAGATGCCAAAATTGCTGCTATAGCAAAAAGGTTAGAAGCCTTAGAATTGGGTCATATTAGTGGTAGAATAGAGCCTTTTGGGGAAGGCCAGAATAATGAAGAGCAATCCAATGCTCTCTATAATAACACTAGGTTTGATAACTGTCAGAAGTTTGACCCATATTCAGAAACCTATAGTCCTGGTTGGAGAAACCATCCGAACCTTTCATGGTCTAAGGTCCAGAGTCTAGGTCAGTTTAGTAATTCTAATGCTCCCCCAGATTTTGGTTACACTAAGAATTCATCAGGCCCAAAAAATAAAACGACTAGCTTAGAGGAATCTATTAAGATGTTAGCAAAAACATAGGATATTTTAGCACAGAGCCAAATTAGTTTTCAGCAGGAAACCAAGCAGAACTTTCAAACTAATGCTCAGAGCCTTGCTAAGATAGAACTTCAAGTCGGCCAAATAGCTAAGAACTTAAGTGAGAGAGATAACGGAAGGCTCGATAGTCAGACTACCCCAAACCTTAGAGGAGTTCATGAAGTAGGTGCAAAACCATTTAATCAAGTGAATTCTGTCACAACCCTTAGGAGTGGTAAAACGGTAGACAATAGGGTAGCCAAGCCTAATAGCGGACATACTGTAGATCCACCTTCTAGTTCCCAAGATGATCCCCAGAAGGAGCCACTAATTGAAGAAACCGATAAAATTTCTAGTGATGCCAATGTTGTTCCCGACAGGTCTCATTTTGTACCCAAAGCCCCATATCCACAATTGTTAGCTCCAACAAAGAGAGAATCGACTTTCAACGAAATACTAGAGATATTTAAGCAGGTAAACATTAACATCCCTTTATTAGAAGCAATTGGGAAAATGCCTGCTTATGCCAAGTTCCTTAAGGACCTTTGTACACGAAAGCGTAAGCTTAATGTCCATAAGAAAGCCATTTTAGCTGGTCAGGTAAGTACAATCCTTCTGAACCAAACTGCCCCTAAGTATAAAGATCCTGGATGCCCCACCATATCTTGTGTGATCGGTAATTATTCAGTAGATAAGGCATTGCTTGACTTAGGAGCTAGTGTGAACTTACTCCCTTATCATGTATTCAACCAGCTAGGTCTTGGAAAGTTGAAACCGACTAAAATGACATTGAAATTAGCTGATAGGTCTGTCAAATTACCTCGTGGTATCATAGAGGATGTTCTGATTGAGGTTGATAAATTTATTTATCCAGTGGATTTCGTTGTTATAGATACTCAGCCTGTTCAGGATCCTAGTGCTCAAATACCGGTGATTTTAGGTCGCCCATTTTTAGCCACATCTAACGCTGTCATGAACTGTAGGACCGGACTTACGAACATCTCCTTTGGTAATATGACCACTGAATTAAATGTCTTTAATGTTAATAGACAACCTTCTGACGATTTAGAGGAAGTGAATATGATTAGCACTTTAGTTCAGGATCTAACTAAGGATAATTGGGACACTTTATTTGGTGATTCCTTAGATGAACTTGATGAGGAAATTCTCTTAAGTCAGTTAGGTGACCAAACTTTTGAACTAGAAGAAGCTCTTGAGTATTTTAAAGACTCTTAGGATCCAGAAATTCAAGCAATAGTTAGAGGTTTGTCCGAGAATACTGACTACACTAAGTTTGGGGGTAGTAATGGTCAATTATCCCCATTAGAAGTCCCTAAATTGGGATTCGAGCCTAGTGTACCTGAGGTATTACTTGAGTCACTTCCGACTCTGCAACCGGATCCTCCTGATATTGTCCAGGAGGAAATTCTAAAGACTTGTTGTTCGAATGAGTCAATTTGTCAATACACTCATATGAAGCCCAAATGGGCACAACAGAAAAACCCAGTTGTCTTGCAGGAAACCTTGGATGAGGATGTGCTATGTCTGTTCATTTTTCTGATTTGGTGCAGTTGTCTGATAATTGTGGAAATTTTATTTGCTTTTGTTGACCCACAGTTGTTTCGACTATTGATATATGATTTGAAAGGTAATTAGCCATTTTGTGGTATTTGACGTCTCGCTGAAGACTTTAAATTTAGCACTTTTTGGGAGGTAACCCAATCTCATGCAACATGGTAATACCTTTCCTTATCTCTTTTGATTCAAATGGTAACAGTTTCTCCTTGTTCATGCTTTTAATTTTATCTTTAGAACATTGAGGACAATGTTAGATTTAAGTATGGGAGAAACTTTTTAGTTGCAGTATGAATAAATAAACTCCAGAACCTAGAAATTTAGGCCTATTGAGGATTGCACTAACTAATCTAAGTGGATGGAAGCATTTTGATCGTAGGAGTTGAGGAACCAATCTGATTAGATGAAAACATCTAGAAGAGTCTATTCATAAAAGCACAAAGCTCAGGTGTTAGAAATAACATGATAGTTTCACCATATCTCGTTGAGTCCTTTTCACTTCTATTTTTATTTTATTTTGTTCTTAAACCATGTTTCTCTAAGTGATAGGTGGGGCCCACGATTCAAGTTGTTACCAATGCTAAGGTGAATTAGAGTGATTGAGTTACAAAGAAAAAGAAAAAAATACCAGACCAATTAGACCAAACGGAAAAAAAAAATGAATGAAACGAAAAAGCTGAAAAAAAAATCAGTAAATAAAGTCGACCACTGGTTCCCTTGTATATGCCAGTTTTGTTGAACTAGAATTAGGATTATCGATCACTGGTTCCCTTGTATATGCCAGTTGTGTTGATATTAGTCAGACCAGTATCTCAATCCATTAGGATAGGTTCATTTTTGCAGAGGCCTTCAGACAGATATGGGAAACGTCGTTCACTTAGTAAACATCAAAACCATCTATGTTTTTCTATATCCATCTTCTTGATCTATCCATGAGATTAGTTTTGACTCCGGATATTGATGTCCATAATGCGACTATCTGAGTAGAGGTCTGTCACTTATATATGAATTTTAGTATGCTTAAGTGCAAACTCGTGTACAACAATTGGAATTTCGCATCAGGGTACTTCCTCTTGTAGTCAATAAGTATGCCAACCAAGGAGATTCTTTAGTGCCTTCCAAGGTTATGCGTAGATAGTTAGGGTCTGGAGTAAAGGTTTTGTGGGTATATCTCTGGTAAGCCCTCCCGAGACTATAACTCGGCCACTAGGGCCACCTAGGGGTTTAAAGGCTTATGGCATACGCTAAATGCAATCGACGATGCCTGCGTCAGTGAGTTAGATTTTATTTTTCTATTTTATCTTTGATCGAGGACTAGCAAATAATAAGTTTGGGGGTATTTGATGGACACATTTTTGTGTCCAATTTGTCTCGATTCTATATATTGATAGTGCTCATTTTTGTGTTTTATGTGTGTGTAGGTATTTTTTTCCAATAAACATTTTTGGAAAAATCGGCTCGAAAAGTTGTCGAAAAGCGCACTCGGAGGACACTTGCTATTCGGACTCTCACTATGGATAAGGGGTACCCGAATTACTAAGGGGCACCCTCAGGACATCCCAAAGGCACCTGCTATCGGCACCCCTACTCTGGATAGGGGGCACCCTTCTTCACATTTTCAAACTGATTTTTTTGGCGGGAAAATATTATCACACATCTGCAGATTAGGGTTCGGAATCCAACAGAGTTTTAGAGAGATTCAAGGTCTGATTTTTGTTGGGCTGGACTTCCAAAAACATTACAGGGTTGTTACGTGTTTTTGGGTCAAATGAATCGGGCTTAATAAGCCGGGAGAAGGAAACATAGGTGTAGGAAGTTCACGGCTTGTAGCGAACTTCTGGATTTGGTTTTGTCTAAGATACAAACGGATTTGGTTGTCTCTTTGGAGTCAGTTAAGCCTGTTTCTATAAAACAGGACTGGTAAGCCTGTTAGATTCGATAAAGTCGTGAGATTTCGTCGAGTTCAAGATAAACAGAGGATAAGGAAGTTTCGGGATTTTCTTCAACTATAATTGGAAGTTACGTGAAGTATTAACAGTGTATTGATGGATATGATTGAGGATACCATCATTGAGAAATTCTGATACGTTGGATTAAACTTGGAAGACGTGTGCATAGAAAGCTAGAGAGAATTATTCTCGGGACTTGCTGTGAAAGAATAATCAAGATAAACTTGAGTTGTTTAGGGTTTACTTGAGAGTTGTTGCCTATATATAGGTTGGTTGCAAGTCATAGAAGGGTTACGAACAGTTTGGGGTAGTTTAGATAACCACAGAAAGCTCAAAATTGAAATTACTGACATTCAGTTCTTCTGGTGTAGGGGAAGAACACGAAGAACATACTACTCCCAGTGACAGTCGTTACTTCTACATCAATTTGCATATATCGTTTCTGTAACAGCTGTTTGTAACGCTTATACACCGTTGCAAACTGTCTGCTTAACTAGTTTTCTCTTGTTTTTCACCCTTTTGATCTATGAAAACCTATTTTGAGTATGTGAATAATATGAGGAGCTAAACCCCTTAGCCGAGGCGACGGAGGAAGCCATTGTTCCATGAAAAGTGGTGTATTTCTATTTTAATTAATTCTTGCAATTTCTTTTATGATTATTTGCATGGAACTAATATTGGAAAATTGATTTTTATTGAATGATTGTGATCCGTTTTGATAGAGCATGCTTAGTTTAAGAATTTTGATGTTTCATGCTTGATGTATACAATTGTTACTTCAAAAATCTACTAGAGGCAATATATTAGAATCACTTTAAACGCAAAGAATTGCATAATATTGATTAGATTAAATCACTTAATTGGTCAATGGTGGAATCCTGAGTCTCGGTGCTTTTGATAATCTTGATAACAACTTCATCTTGATTTTATTTTAATTTAAGTCTAAAACAAATCTTCACAAGTCTGAGTGAACGACAACCTTTTAACATTATCTACAACAATATAAAAAACCACATCAAGGTGTTATATGAGAATGTCTAAGGTTATCGTTCAATTAGCTAACCTGCATGAACATGTCATTGTACACGGTTCAGTTATGATTTATCCTAACCAGAATGTATATTCTGCTATGTTAATCTGAACTTAAAATTTCATGTAACGGTGATTATTGATTGCTTGGATCCAAAGCTATCTTAGCTTAAACCTAAAGCAACCTTGATCTTGAAATTTAAAAAAAGGAGAACCTCAAACAACTGGGATTTTGAGTCCCTAACACTATTCTTGTGTGTCCTAGTTGTACAGAGTCGTCCTCTCCTTAAAACCCTTCTAGGATTTAACGACTAAAAAGACTTCACCTAGGGTTCATGAAGCCAGGTCCAGCTATCTTTATTGTATTTCGTGTATCCTGTCTTACCTTGTTTGTGAAGCTTTCTCCAACAAGTAAGATAGATAGAAATCACAAAATATCTTCGTCTCAGACTTTGTAATTTCGGGAGTCATAAGACCGGATTTTGAGGTTTGCTAGACTTTGTCAATTGGCATTCGATTTCCTTCATCACCTTGATATTTCATCAGAACGGAAATAAAATATAGGCTTATCTGTGGGATAAAGATTGGTTTAAATTATTCAATTAAGTTGAAGCAACTCTTAGGATGTAAAGGACGTCAGCTAAGGGAATCAATTGTGTATAGTCCTGCTGGGATTCAAGAGGCGTAAGGAGCGCGATTATAACTGAATTTTGCGACGGTTTTATCGGTTTCAACTGCATTACAGACCAAAGTTTTGATAGTAGACTACGGTTTGTAGCTGCTTAATATAGTTGGTTTTCAAGTCTAGACAAGATCCTGGGTTTTTTTATAGTAAGCTAGCGTTTCATCTATATTCCAGACCGCGGCCGCAGTACATGTACTCAACACACGTAATGGCGTAGCTATATATCCACAACAACTTTTTGGTACGCATACCCGGTATCCATACCATAAAATGTCTGTTGCTCGTGAACTAGGAATGATGTGCATACTATGTATGCATACCGTAAAGGAACTGTTGGTTTTGAAACCGGAGTGGTATCCATACTCGGTACGCAAACTGGAAAGTTTTGTTTCACACCTGACTTTACATAAGGAGAGTAGCACATGCAAAACACAACAGGTCCCAGTTGCACACCTGACTTTACATAACCTAAATATGAAATAAGGAAACTAACACTTCCCATTCCAAATAATAGCAATAGCATATGGTTTAGCTAAAATTTTCTGGAGTGGATTGTAAAACCTATTTCCTGGAGGCTGGAGCAACTCTAATCCATGTCAATCTTATGGAATAAGGAGGATACCAAGATTATAACCACACTTCATCGATAACATAAACCCTTGTACAACTAAAATAAAACAAAATAAACAATCATAAGAGGCTAATTATTTTTTGTATCAACAACCCCAAAATATTAATGTATAAAAAGATGTGATTACCTGGAGACCAACATGAGCATCTAGAGCACTTAAAGGGTCATCCAATATGACATATCTGTAACTAGTTTCTCTTCTTTCAATTCAAATCGAAAAGACAGGACATAACATTACTCCAATTTTCTATGAAATCAATTTTCTCAAGTGTTGTTTTTTCCAGAAGCTGTGAAATTGGTTGAATGGTTGTGTAAAAGAGGTCTTGGTTAAGAAATTATCACGAATAAATAATGTTCATTTAAGCCTAAGTAGCTTTGCCCATCGACAATAAGTTTGCTAGTAAGCAAAGCCTTGGGAGTCAAGCAGGTAAGGCATGATCCTATTTTATGTTACAAAGCTTAGGGCGCAGACAAGATGGGTTGTTCCTGACTTCCTACGATACAAGATATACAAGTGACATCCTGGCTAATAATAGAGCTTGAGCAAAATCTTGTCCAATCTACAAATCAAGCATACCTACATGTACCACCATAAATCATATCCATTTAGAAACCAAAATTAATTGGAGAAAGTCATCTTACCTTCTCTTGATTTGCGTCTTGACACATGGCTTCATAGAAATTTCATCCAAAACATCACCAACATCATGCCCAAAGTCCTAGAGCATTCTTAACCAACGTAGCACATCTTGGTCTTTCAATGGTTTCTTTCTGGCATTTGATGTTACATCGAAAATCATCTCAAAGTTTTCTTAAGCTTTTGCAGTTCCCATTTTACCAATATTTTGGGCAGCAACAAATACCAGTTTTTCTAGCAACAACGATATTTTTAAACGCCAAACAATTACTAAATAATTTCAGCAAAAATACATCCAATGAATGATACGAGCTTAAGTTTGTGTTGATGATTGAGATATGAGTTCTTCGAAGTTTGAATAATTAATAACTGATTAGTTAATAATCTATTGTGATCAATCTCTAGCATTAGTAACACCTCTCTGATGTGATGTAAATGAAAAACTTAGTAGACAAATGTACTTGTATTTACCTTTCATTCTCCAATGACAGCTTCTTCAATTTTAAGATCTTTATCTTCAAACACAACCACCAGCATTCTTATTGAACCAGCCATATCTCCATTAAACTAGATCTCTTTTACAACAACAGTTTGATCCAATATTGATCCAAGATCTCTGCTCTTGTGGAAGGGTTTGTGGTCAGATTGGGAAATGGGAATTGTGTTTTTCTTGGAGCGGTATAAATTAGTGGTACGTAGGAGTACCACGTGTAATTAATTCAGCATGTGATGCAATTTTCTAACTATCATGAGGTTATTTCTGTAATTGAACTTTTTTATTTTTACGTTGCCATGTGTCCAGATATTTATTCGTGAATCGTGATATATCTCCTCTGATCCAAACATTGTCTGATAAGTGACCCTGGGCTCAATATGAGATGAGCAGATTAAATTGTGAGGAAAATCTTAATTTGAGCTGAGTTCGGCTCAAGTTGGGACGATCGTTTCAATTTGAATGAGGAGATATATTTTAAAATAAAAAACGGTTCATTATGTTAGTTGAGTTAGATTTTAAAACATGGACCGAGTAACAAAAGCTTTTGACAAAATTATTTGATAAAACATAATAACCATAGGATCGTATATATCTAACGGCTAATATATTTCATGACATGGCATAAAAGCTTGTTCTACGATGCATTTGGATTAGTCACTAACAAATAATACGAGAAAGACACTACAATGAAAAAATTCCAGTTAAATGTATATACATATATTTTTTTTATCAAACTTGCTATAAATCAAAACCCTAAGAAATCGAATGCTGAAATGAGTAGCGGGATTGAATGGACTCACGCACACTAAATAGTGATGGAAATGTTTGTCAAGCTTCAATCAAATCTAGGGCCTGAAGATCGTTTTAAAACAAAAATGAAAGAGTATGGTACGAAGCTAGATGGTGAAGAATGACTATCAAAATTAGTCCCTTCATTGATTTATTTAGAAGTAGATAGGTGGTGGTAGTGAAAGCTATGGCAATGGTGCTTACTCAACAGTTTTTGTTCATGTGAAACAAATAGGCGAACAACTATGTTGGTAATTAGTCACAATGGATATAATATACCATGGAATCTGATAAAAAAAACAAACTAATTCATGTGCCATGTCATTAAACCTATTGATTGTTATGTGGAAGATTCTAGGGTGGTTATGTTTTATCAATAGTTTTTGTTACTTGATCCCGACCCTTAAAATATATTATATTATAATCAGATCTAATAAAAATAAATTAAAATAGGATCCCACTATCATATTTATTAAAATAGGTCCCACAAAAAATCATAAATAGATATTAAAGTGGGATTCACGTCAAAAATTTGCTTGTTCATTTGCCTGTTTACAACTGTTAGAAATCACGTTTACCCATCCATATGGACAGACAAATGAGAGAAAAAACACTTTCCCGCTGGAATTGCTCTAACAACCATGATAACTTCAAATTTGAACCCTAATATAGGAGTTGCAACCCGATATGATTTGGGGATGCATAGGATTATCATATTCAAATAGTGGATAGGCGGCCGAATGTGTCAAAAAAAAAGTCATTTCCCTTCCCTAATAAAATTAATTCAATTCAAAACTTAATCCTAATTCAAAACCTAAAATTATTTGAAACCAAATTTACTCAGTTTCAATCTTCTTCTTCTCAGAGAAACAAAATAAAACCTTAACCTATCTTCTTATCTTCTCCATTGATTCTCCAAACAACTCAAGTTGATTATCAAGATGACAACAAGCTCAAGAGTGACAACATCGGGCCGATTGAATCCTGATTATGAAACAAGAATGGGAATTGAGCAAGACATAATAAAACATCACAATAATCAAGAATGCTAGTATGCCCATTCGGAGGGGAAATTTTAACTCTTATACTTCTTTGAATGGATGTTGTATACTGATCATGATTCTTCCCATTATATTCAAACCCAACTTACCAGAATCATGATTATGATTATGATGATTAAGATGATGTAAGTGCGTCTTTGAGAATGATAGATGACGAAACTAATTTGAAATTAATAACTGATTCGATTGGTAGTCGACTTAATATGTCTAATGTGATCTCCATAGGAAGAAACTTCAAAAACTATATCATGTTAGTATGTATAATGTCATATTCACGGGAAGAAACTTGAAATACTCTATCATGTAGTTGAAGAACTAAGTATTCACAAATTGGGGTTTTCAGAGAGAAATATTATAAAACATAGGGTTTTAGAAATGATGGAAATTGGGATTTATGGATGTGTAAATAGATCGGTTTTCAAGAGGAACTTGTGTTTGGTTAGAGATATTTTCATTTCTCGTACACCGATAATGATAGAATCGTATATAAGTTGGATCCGAAACTTTTTCGGTACTACGAGCAAAGTAGTTCCTTCCCATGATTGCTGAAGAGGTAAGCCGGCGAAAGGAAGGGACAAAATATTGAAATCTTGTAAAGTTTAGCACCCTTTTGGGAGTTTCCAACAACCGAGAAGAAAGTGGATTGAATAATCTTTTAAAGTAGTACAATTGAATTGAAAAAAATTAGAAAAATGAATTAAGTACTCAAGTTAAATTCAACAACAAGGGTTCAAATAGGTTCTGGCACAAACATTGAACATACAAAAGACACAAAATAAACAACCATAGGTAACATAAGGCTCAACTCTGTGCGACATCTACTATATGGCTTTGTTCGCTTTAAGATATACCCCATTAAAGATGTGAATTTAAACAAAATGTATATATTAAGGCCATAAATTTCAGAGGTTGAGTTTAGGGGTTTATTTTTTTCTTTCTCATTTCTGACTTCTCATGAACTATATCATATCCTTATATTCCATCTCAGCTATACTAAAATCTTATGATAAAAAAAAAGAGTTACAAGAGAATCAAAAAGGAATTTTTCTTATCATAGCAGGAATAATTCTTAATGCTCTTCAAATACAAAATGTAGTTGTAAGTTTTCTTACAACTACACTCAACTCAAACTAATCTAATTACTAAGTGATCATTATAAATTCTTATTTGATTAATTGAGCGTTCAGAATGTTTACAAGATAGATTCAAGTATTACAACAATCTTACTTGAAACCTAGATTCACTTTCTCTCTCTATTTCTTGACCAAGACTCACCCTAGAACTCCCTCAAGTAATGACCTCTCTCCTTTATATAGGATTTTACATAGTGGATGACAGCTAAGAAACCCATTATTTTCGGGATCATTATGCGACACATCCGCTCATATACAATCGCTCATCTTCGCATAGCGTACCTATTCACACAATTCTTCATACTTTACTCGTCACTTTGCTGACATCATCTGGTGCGTCATCTCAACTTTGCTTTGTGCGATGCTTTTCGCCTAAGTTGTATTCTTTACTTCGCTTGACCACTAACGTGTGCGATATTTTACTCCAACATTTTGCCTCTTCTCATATTGTTTATTCTTCAGAATGAGCGATATGAGAAATTCCCCTCTTGTAAATCGCACATGCTTGTCTTTTTTCATTTTTCTTTGCCGACAATTTCCCGGGTTTCAAGTTTCTTTCTACACTTGTCGATTTTCTTCCTTTTTACCGACTTGAACCCTTTTCAACTGGTTGCTTCTTTTAACCTATTTAAGGGTTTTTCAACAGTAAATAATCCTTATTTTCCTTCTTTTTATTCTCTGCAACTATACTTCTTCACTTATCTTCTCTCTTGTTGTTGTTCATCTTCATCTATTATTATCCATTTCTGCTGCTGTTGTCACTGACTTCTTCTACTATTGTTCTTCCATCATGAACAAACATCTGTAGCACTAAAATCTAGAATAGAAAGATTTGAAGGGATTGGTATGGGCTTGCGAGGCTTCTGAACTTTTTGCTTCTTCCCATCAATTATCTCAAAATCGGAAGCCTACGAAAATAAAATAGATAAGAAATAGAGGAAACAATATTGTTTCAAACAGATTGGGTATTTCTTACTTCTTTATTGTGCGAAGCCTTCTTCTTGTGAGATTCTTCATTATCAATGTTTGGTTTCTTCTTCTGCGATTCCTTATTTTCACTCGAAGAAGATTTGCATGATTCGAAGAGCGCTAATAGAAGAACTTTTCCTGCGAAAGTATGGGAATTAGGTTAATAAAAAACTTAGATGAGAATGGTTAAAATCAATAATTATGAGGAAATGAAACAAACTTCGATTCAGAGTTCATGATAGAAGAACAATAGTAGAAGAAATCAGTGACAGCAGCAGCAGAAATGGATAATAATAGATGAAGATGAACAACACCAAGAGAGAGAAGATAAGTGAAGAAGTATAGTTGCAGAGAATAAAAAGAAGGAAAAAAAGGATTATTTACTGTTGAAAACCCCTTAAATAGGTGAAAAGAAGCAACCGGTTGAAAAGGGTTCAAGCCGATAAAAAGGAAGAAAATCGACACGTGTAGAAAGAAACCTTGAAAGAGCATCTATTCTCAAAGGCCATTCTAGTGCCCAATCTGTTATTGACGGAATTATCTTATGCAACTCTCTTCCAACAGTAAAACTCCCCGTATGCAATGTGAGTGCGGATGAAGAATATCCTGAACCAGATAGTGATTATGACTTCTTGAGTGATGATGAAAAATATTAAGATGATGAAGAAAATCAGCAAGAAGAAGAGAAGTCTGCTAATGAGGCCAATACTGAGATTGAAAATCGTGGATCCAGTGCTAAGATCTGAAAAGTATTTTGAATAAGATGCTATTGTTGAGCATTCTTGATTTCCTTTATTTATTTTGACGTATTTTGAATCTTCGTATTTTTAAACTTGTTTGTTGTAAGGAATATAATATATCGTTGTTTCAATTCCCATACTTGCCTCTTATTATTTTTCTTGTAAGAAACAATTGTGCAAATTTATCATTAGTTTACTTTGGAGGTCTTATTTTGCCTTCCTATGTAAAGGTCTTATCCTGCCTCATTCTTGTGCGACGAGATCGCATGCAGTCTTTGAATTTTGGTACATCGACCCATTGATCTCGTCTTATCCTTTTCGCTTGTATTATTTCCTCTTCAGGTTTTTCGCATAAATATCACAAGTCTTAATACTCCCATGAGTAGAAGCCTTATGATATTTACGTCTTTTGATACAATTCAGCTCCCTAATGGGGGGTGTTGTCCTTATCTTACCCTCTAGTTTCCCCTTCAAGGAAGCTTACCTCTATCGGGTTAAGATTATGGCTCTTCCCATCCAGTTATTCAACAACCAGTTGATTTCGCAGTCTCGCATACACTACCGATAAGGTTTATGGCAGCAAGACCGCACCCTAAGTGGGGTATCTTCGGACCGAGTGCATCATAGTCATGACTTGTCAAAAGTGGCAAGGTACGCTCCAGACGCCCCGGGCACTCTTGACTCAACCGTGTACCTCGACGCCATGATTGAGTTTCTGCACTCCTTGGGAGAGCCTTTTTCACCTTAGGCTCTCAATCTAAGATTACTTAGACTGAAAATTTAAGGTATCTCTCCCGGATGGGCATTATCGTTTAATTCTCACCCCACATCTCCACAACTCAAGTTCTTGGGTCGGTGTATCCTTCCCTTGAGTCATGCCTTCTAGGTCTTTCCGATTATGACGTGTGATAGGTATTACTATATTGCCTCTTGCATATGAGCGAACTAGGGTGCTCGGAACACTCGGATTCCTAGCCAATCTGATAATAAATATCATTTTTTGTAGCCTTTTATCAAGTTCTTACTTTGCTTTTATAAAATTTCTTAACTTTCATGTGAAATATTTGCATTACATACCTATTCAAAAATATGAATTAAACTTTTAACTGTTTATCCATGCGAGTTGATTCGCAAGTGGGTATGGATAATATTTTTTCAAAAACTGCCTATTCCAAGGGCGGTCTAATTTGCGACTTGTATTTCGTCCTTCAGGATCCATTAATTCATAGGCTTCCTTTCCAACTATTCTTTTTATTATATAAGGTCCGTCCCATGTTTTCTCCAATTTTCCATCTTTTCCTTTTTGATACACTGGAATTTCGCGTAGCACTAATTCCCCTGGTTGGAATTCTCTTATTTTAACCGCTTGTTGTATTCTCGAGCTAGTCTTTTTTGATAATCTCCAACTTTGTTAAGATTAAATACGCATTTAAATTCATTTCCCAAGCTTCTCTCTTTGTGATAGGGATGATTACTTCTGTTGGTAGCACTGCCTCTACTCCATATGTCAGACAGAAGGGCGATATTCTTGTTGCTTCTCTTCTTGTAGTTCTGTAAGCCCATACTGCATTATGTACTTGTTCTCACCATCCTTTGTTGTACCCTTCTAACTTTTTCTTCAGGTTGTATGCGATTGTTTTATTTGTGGCTTCTACTTGTCCATTACTTTGAGGATACAAAGGAGTAGATTTGCCACTTTGAATTTTGAACGCATTGAGAAGCATTGTTATATTCTCGCCTTCAAACTGCTTCCCATTATCAGACACCAATTGTGCAGCAATGCCAAATATGCATATAATATTTTCAAAAATGAATGTGAAGATGTCTTTGTCGCGAATATTTTGAACTGCTTTTACTTCTGCCCATTTAGTGAAATAGTCTGTTGCGACGATTAGGAATCTCTTTTTCCTTGTTCCCGTTACAAATGGTCCAACAATATCTATTCCCCATTTTCCAAAGGGCCACACATTTGTTGATGTATTAAGCATAGCCCCAGGTGCATGTATCTTCTTTCCATGACGTTGACATTATTCGCATCTCCTCGAAACTTGTTTTGCATCTTGATGCATATATGGCCAGTAATAGCCTTGTATTTTTTCTCTATATCCGAGTGATCTTCCTCCACTATGGTTTCCAGCATCACCATAGTGTAATGCCTTTAGAATTTCGATTCCCTCCTTTCGCATAAGACATTTGAGCGAAGGTCCAAGAAATGATCTTCTACAAAGAACATCGTCCCTTAATTCATAATTTGTCGCACGGATCTTTAATTTGTGTGCTTCTAATATTTTCCTCGGCAATTCTCCCTTCTCTAAATAAGAGTGTATCTCAATTCTCCAATCCTTTTCTTCTCTCACATTTTATGCTTGTGTATCGTCTATCATCATCACATCTGTTTGCACTTCTTCATCCTTTTCGATAGATGGTAATAATAGTGTTTGTATTTTTATATCCCTTGCGACCGGATATACTAACATTGATGGTATAAACGCCAATGCATCTGCAAGTCTATTAGCTTTTCTCCCTATATGTCTCCAGTTTATTTTTGGATTTTTCATTGCTAAATCCATAACCAACCTCCTATATTTTTGCAAAGATGGTTCATTGGTACTGTATGTGCATTCTATCTGACGAATTACCAACTGGGAATCACTAGTTATTCGCGCATCCTCAATCTTAATTTCAATTGCTAATCTTAATGCGTGGACGACTGCTTCATATTCAGTTTCATTATTTGTGGATGCGAAGTCCAATCTGAATGAGTAATCCATTCTCGCTTCTGTTGGTGAAATGAATACAATACCAATTTCATTTCCTTCTCCATTGGAGGATCCATCCACCAATATCTCCTATCTGTTTGGATTTCTCTCAGTTAATAAATCATTAGGATTTCCATGTTCTTCATCCACCTCCATCATTTATTCTACATATTCATCTTCTTCTATTGGAAATTATACAAGAAACTCTGCGATAACTTCAGACTTTGGTGAAGATAAAATCTCATGACCAATCTCATAGTTTCCTAATTGTGCATTCTACCTCTCTATTCTTCCTGACCTCTTCGAATTCTTCATTGCGTTTTCAATTGGTCCTCTTGTCAATACTTTAATTTTGTGAGCTTGAAAATAAATGCGAAGCTTGAAGATGCATATACCAGTTTGAGAATCAACTTTTCGATTTTTGAATAATTTTTCTCTGCGGAGTTATATGTTTTGCTTATGTAATATATTGGTTTTTCTACACCTTCATCTGACCGTAACAGTACTGCACTTAATGCATGAGATGTTGATGCTAGGTACAATAACAGTTCTTCTCCCTGCTTCGCCTTTTGCATAATGGATACATTTACCAAATAATCTTTTATGCTCTGCAATGCTTTGTCGCACTCCATTGTCCATTCAAATTTGGTTCCCTTCTTTAGTATATTGAAAAGTGTTTACATTTGTCCGAATATCTTGCAATAAATCTTCCCAATGATGCTTTCAATCCATTTAACTTTTGAACATCTTTGACTGTCGCAGGAGGTGGCATATCTCTAACCGCTTGCACCTTTTCCGGATCAACTTGTATTCCCTCTTTGGATATAATATATCCTAAGAATTTTCCTGATGATACACCAATTACACATTTTTCTGGGTTTACTTTAATATTGAATGTTAGCATCTGTTCAAATATTGCTCGCAAATCATCAACATGATCTTTCGCCTCTTTGATTTTAATTAGCATATCATCTACGTAGACTTCCAATGTTTTATGTATCCATTTTTCGAATACTTTCTGCACCATTCTTTGATAAGTCGCACCGGCATTCTTCAATCCAAATGGCATTTTTGTGTAACAATATAAACCTCCTGGTGCGAAGAAAGCAGTGTGTTCTTGATCCTCTTCTTCCAAAGGAATTTGATTATAGCCTTTATACCCATCTAACATTGTGACTCTATCATTCCCTGATGCCGATTCCACCATTTGAGGTATGTCGGGTAAAGGGAAGCTGTCTTTAGGGCACGCTTTGTTTAGATCTGTAAAATCTATGCAAATCCTAATTCCGTTGTTCTTTTTAGGTACACCACCATATTTGCTATCCATTCTGGATATTTTTCCTCCCTTATAATCCCTGCATCTAACATCTTCTGTAATTCTTCTTCTATTTTAGGATGATAATCAGTTGCAATTTTCCTTATCCTTTGCTTGAACGGCTTTACACTCTTCTTCATGTCTAATTTATGACATGCGACAAACGGATCCATTCCTGGCTCTTCCATACTCCATGCGAAAATATCATTATATTCTCGCAAAATGCTTATTTTTTTCCTCTTCTTCTTTATCAATTTTAGTTCCAATTCTTAATATTTTTGGTTCTTCTTCAGTTCCTATATTTATTTCTTTTGTTGGTTCCGTTGTAGTAAAATTCGCTTTTGGTTCCCCCATAGGTGTTGGTTCCTTAATTTCTTTAATTCGTCCTCCTTCGTTCGCTGGTTTTTCGCCTGGTATTCCTTTTCCCTCTTTCGCTCTTATCATGTATATTCGAAACTCCTCTTCTTTCCTTTGTTCTTTTGATTTTCTCCATCGATCCTTTCTCTTCTTTGCTCTCCCTTCATAATTTCGCACATCTATTTGATTACAAGCATTCGCAACCTTAACATCTCCTCTGATTTCACCTATACCACTTGGAATTGGAAATCTGATACATTGATGTAATGTTGACGCTACGGCCTTTAATCCATATACCCATGGTCATCCCAACATCATATTGTATGGTGACTCAATGTCAATCACACACAGTGTTATCTTTATTTGAACCTCTCCCAGTAATATTCGCATCACGATTTCTCCTTTGTGCTTTGTAATTGCTCTATTGAATCCATGAACATTGTAGGATGTAGGTGTCATATCTGCATCTTCATATCCCATTGCCTTGAATGTGCGATAAAATAATACATCAACTACACTTCCTGTATCTATCAATGTTCTATCAATCGCCCATCCTTCAAATCCCCTCTGTTTTGCAATAATTTTTTCTCGCTCAACTGTGACTGTAATTACCAATGGATCTGTTCGTTGTAACTTTTCCTCTAGAATTTCATCTGTCTCAAAGGAAATCTTCACCTTTTCCCAATCTTATAATGGTAATTCTTTGTCTACCGTCTCTATCTTCTTGCCTTCGTAATTTCTTTTATGAATTCTCCCGGTTACTGTCGCTTGAAAATTTGCCTTAGAAATTGATACTCTAGTTATGTTATGACACTGTATATCTCTGCCTCTTCCTTGAATTGGTATGACTCTTGTTGTCTTCATGGATCCCTTATGATTCTTCCTTAATTACCCTAATAGTTTCAGATCTATTAACATGAATTATCATCCAGAGCTGTTTCTGGCGCCAAAAATGTAGTTGTAAGTTTTCTTACAACTACACTCCACTCAAACTAATCCAATTACTAAGTGATCATTATAAATTCTTATTTGATTAATTGAGTCTTGAGAATGTTTACAAGATAGATTCAAGTATTACAACAATCTTACTTGAAACCTAGATTCACTTTCTCTCTCTATTTCTTGACCAAGACTCACCCTAGAACTCCCTCAAGTAATGACCTATCTCTTTTATACAGGATTTTACATAGTGGATGACATCTAAGAAACCCATTATTTTCGGGACCACTATGCGACACATTCACTCATATACAATCGCTCATCTTCGCATAGCGTACCTCTTCGCACAGTTCTTCATACTTTACTCGTGATTTTGCTGACATCATCTGGTGCGTCATCTCAACTTTGCTTTGTGCGATGCTCTTCTCCTAAGTTGTATTCTTTACTTCGCTTGATTACTAACGTGTGCGATATTTTACTCCTACACAAAATATGTATGTAAATGATTCCACATGTACATATAAGGTGTATTTTGATTAATAATATCTCATTTTATTTTTTTCATTTTCTTAAAGATGCCAAAAATAGATAAAGAGCTATTTAGTGGATATTTTTTATGAAGCAGGTTATTTGGTCGCTAAATGGGTGTTATTACGATGATTATAGTTCGAAATAATTTAGCGTGATGTTTTATTGTCTATCTTTTGTATTAATCATCAAGTTAGCATTATCCAGATGAAATATTCATCACCATGTGTTGATCATCTAATTTGTAAGGAAGAAGTAGTATTTTATATGACTATATCCATTTAATTATTTATCTAAAAATAAAAAAAATCCACATTCTAATGTGTGTATAATTGTAACGGTTTTAGCCGCTATGTGTAAACTATACATGACTTATTTCCAACTATTGAAAAACCATAATGTTAGACAAAAGCATATAATAAGAAACTATTCAATTTGCAAATGTATACGGATTATCTTCTTATAAAAGTAAATGACTTAAAATGATTGTGTGAAAATATATTATGTTAGTAATAATGAATTCATGGTTACCAGCTAATGTTCGTTTTAAGTATCCGCAAGTTAAATAAAGATATAACAATCTAAAACGTTAATCTATATTTCAAACAAATTAAGAAGAATACTCCATTTTGTATTAAATATTAAATTATTTATTCAAATAAATTACTTATTTTATCAAAAAGGTAAAATTGGTTACCACACAAATCACTTATATGTAATACCATATGTATCACATATATGTCTCCAATATATTTTCAAATACATGTTATTTGTGATTTATGCCACATACAAGTTTTGATATGATTAATAATATCTATTTCATTTTTTCTTTTATCTTTTTGAAGAAAAGACATAGAAGATGAATAGTTATTTTTGACTACACAAATTTAGTTTGATGTTTTTCCATTTCAAGTTATTTAATATAATATTGATTATCTATCTTCTGTATAGTCATCCAATAATTGGCAAATGGTTCAAAAGTGAGAAGAAGGAGAAACTGAAAAAAATTTCCAATTCAAGTAGTTTGATGGCTTTCATGCTCCATTTTACTGTAGAGAATTTGAGCAGTATTCTGCATGAAGCTCCATTGCAACCTTTCCATCTATCGATGGAAAAATAATACTTGGAAAAGATCAATCAAGATCAATTTCTATGGTTCCTGGATGATGCAACCACATGTTATTGCAGTGAAAGAACATCTTACATACTTATAATACCTTTTTGTGTTTGTCCCAAAATAGATATAACAATTAATAACATTTTCATAGTAATGTTTATATAATTTACTACGTAGTGTAAAGACAAATTTATCAAGTTTTGTGATGATATTCTTTAAAATATATTTTGTAATCTTACTTGATATCTTACAACATTATCTTCAATTAGTCTTACTCGATATATTGTTTAAAATATATCAATACAATTAATCCTCTAAATTTATTGAAGCATAGTGTTTGTGATGATAAACTTTCCTCTCTTATCTAGGGAATTAATGTCTTCGATATAACTTACCATTCCCATGTAGTCTTGCACACACTACTTCAACAAAGTTGGATTTGGATTTGGAACTATCAAATTAATAAGAGTTACTTTGACCATCACTCAACAACGAAGTCTAGATGGGAGCGACAGCTGCGACATAGGTCCAGAGGCGGTGAGAAGCATTCCGATAATTGGAGGTTTGGGTCTTCCGAACTGCATCATCAAGTATTATAATAACCACAAAGATTATTGGCCGCAAGTTTAAAAGTCAGAAGAGTAAGAAAATGAAGAAAAGGATATTCAGGTTTGGTGTGGTCTTGTCCTCTTTGATTACCTCTCTAGGTACGATCTTCTTAGGAATTTTTCTAGGTGAGGGGATGTGGAGAAATATGGTCACCCATCATAACGCATTTAAGTCATGCAAAAGTTTAGTCTATTTTTTCGTTTTTATTGTTGTTGTATTTGGTTTTTTTAGTTGTTAGCTTTCTTAGTTTCTTGTAACACGTAGTTGAAAACTTTATGAATGTTAGTTTTTTGATTTCTTGGTATCTAATTGGAAGATATAGTTGAAAACTTGTTGAATTTTAGTTGTCAGATTTCTTAGTTTCTTGGAAGACAGAGTTCACAACTCTTAAATTAATTGACAGTAGTTATACGTATGTAAGTAATTTTTTTGATTGATTGACTATCAAGTTTGGAAATACGTTATTTTCATTCGCCTGATACTTTTAAGTTTTTATTCACTTAAATCTTTTATAAGTGCGCAAGAAACACTGATGTCTTTCAGACTATTATCATGGGTTCATCAGAGAATCATGTTGCGAATTGTACATCCTTGAGGATTGAGGACTTTTAGTAGAGTGTGAATACACACACTATCAGAAGCACATAACTAAGGTATCTGCGAAATATTGAGAAGAACCATGTGGAGAGACCGCTTTTAGCAAGACAGTTACAAGTGATCATATCGAAGAGTTGGCCATATAATTAAGTTTTTTTTTTCTACAAAAGCACTTTGTAACCAACTTGAATAATACTTTTAAGAAAAAAGTGTTTGCTAAAATTTCTTAAAAATGTTTCTTTTCCGAAAGCACTTCTGTTTTAGGACAAATTTTAAAAGCTATTCGAGAATAGCTTCTAAAAGATGTACTATTATAAGTTGTGGACCCACTAAATTTTAAGAAATTGATTCTATATTTTAATCTAGCTTGTTAAATGAAAAACATTCATCCTTAAATATTTGTTTACATAAAATTATTTTCACTAATCACAGTTTTCACAATAACAACAACAATAATAGGTATTGTATTGTTGGAGGTCATTTTATCACTAGGTTACCAACCAGTTTCTTGTATAAAAACTTTCTCTTCAATGAATAAGCTAATTTTTAATCAAAAGCAAAGAAAAAGAAAAACAACAACAATAATATATTAGTATTAAAGGTAAAAATAAAAAATAAAGTCAATAATAAGATATTAAATCATTCATATTTCTTAGAATAAGTGTTGCTATTTTTTATTCAAAACTAGTCATAAAGACCCAAGGTGACCAAACTTGTGGTACAAAAACCCCACTCAAATGTTGTGATCCATTAAAACTCCATCGTAAACAAAATTGATACAAAAACCCCAAAATTTTAAAAATTGGTACAAAAACCCCAAATTTTAATGTTGGTTTCATCAAATTTTATTTTGGTTTAATCAAATTTCATGATGAAACCAATATTGAAATTTGGGGTTTTGTGTTTTTTTTTTTGTTTTTTTTGGGGTTTTTGTGTTACTTTTATTTTCATGAGTTTTTTGTGGATTGATAGTGACACCTTTGGGGTTATAACTCACGCACCGTTTTTTTATTCATATTTCTTAGAAGAAGTGTTTCTATTCAAAAGGGAGTTGGAATAGGTATTGCTAGCAATTCTGTTTTAGATATTTGAAAAAATATTGCTATAGAAAAGGGTACAATGATGACATATAACAATGGTTTTTTCACAACAACATCTTGCAAAAATAATGTTGTTATGCTAGTGAAATTGAACTCTGATGACCAAATCATCTACGTTTTCCATATCATCTACGAGTCTTGGACGGGATTTTGTCAAGTCAAGTATTTTTGACAGTTGCTCAAGAGTGTACTCTAAGCAAAATGGTCTCAGCCTCTTCAAATCGAATCTAGCGAACCTGTGTACGGGTGGCCAAGTTTTTTTTTTTTTTTTTTCTCGTGAATACTCAATTGCAATAATCATAGGTGCGTTCAGGCATAAAGGCCCCCGAAGTCTGGAATGAGCCAAACATTTATCTTAATGGGGGAGAATTTCAACAATAATATATAGTTTTGTATAAGGCATACTTACTGATACATCATGCGGCCGAAGACTGTTTCAAATTTTGGAAATAAATTGGACTACTATATCCAGTACTAATAGTTACACTGACTAATATGTCGGGGTTATTTCAATAATTTTCAAATTGAAATTAAATAGACAATTTAAAAATGATCCAAAACTAAATTTGTCGCTTCCAAAAAATATGGGGGACTAGTTTCCACGTCTAAAATATGCAGCAAACAAGACTATGTTGTACATAATTGTAAACACCCTTAAATTATCATAGGGTAATGTGGAGACTAATACCAATACACAATATAATTATCTGGAGAACTCTCTCTCTTCTACGGTATTCTACTAGCTCTACCTTCTCTCCTCTTGGAAAACCTCCTTTTATAGGAAAAGTTGGCTTAGTGTTGACCTCAAGTGGGCAACCTCCTTACAATATGATCTTTACTATATAACAACATCTCCTTGCTACGGGCACACCCATTCTGTCAAAATCATGTGTTTACATTAGCCCCTGACTGTTTTGTCAAGGCTTGTAGATTTGGCAATCAGTCATAGCTTGTATCCGGAATGCGTCTATGAATCGCTGTCTTGGCACATCTTTTTGCCTTCTCTGAGCCCCCTGTTGACCATGACTTCGGATCCATCTTCTCATTTTAACTTGGAGCCCCTTGTTGATCGTGACTTCGGATTTGAATGTATATCGGTCGGAGCCAATCCTTTGAGAAGACTTGGGGCACAATCGGACTCGCTTATGTTGCCTCATTAAAACCTTGTCAAGGAAAACCCAATGGGACAAAACCTTGACGAAGGGAAAAGAGTACAACGCGGCAAGTCCATGCAGAGTTACTTTGTTGAAGTTCACTTCTCTTTGAGTCTTTGATTTTCCTTGATCTTCACGGATCCCCCTTGATCATGACTGCGGATCTTCTTTCCTCGGAGCATCATCTTCTTGATTTCTTTGTTGATAGCTTCGGGTATACATCAGCCGAAGCCCCCATTCTTTCTTCTTCTTCGTTCAATATTACTATCAGTCCCGGCAGACAGACATATGCTTTGTCTCTTCGTCTTCTCGAATCCCCCTATGTGGACTCTCGGCATGGCTGCTTGGTTTGAAGTCGCTTCGGATTTTCATTTAGTGATGCATTCTATTTCCAACGGTTCTTCTATGTGGGATTTTTTGCAAACATTTTTTGTGGAAGCACTATCTGCTCCTTCAGTACTCCGGCTATTCGCCACTCGATAATGACCAAATGCGAGCTATCCGAAAATGGAAGCTTAAAATTGGTCAGGTGACATCGAAGTTATGTGAGCATCAATATTGCACATACTAATACCCCCTTTGAAAACGAAAAAACATTTTTTCTCAAAATTCATTTGTTAAAGTCGGTCAATTAGCACAACAAACTTATCTGATTTTATGATGCATCTTCCGGGTTTAGTATTCATGACCCCGGAAGTTGATGGTCCGAAGTAGTAGTGTCCACGGATGACAGTGGAGTGATGGTTTAGATTTGCGGGTGCGGATTTCGTGGTTATCGAGTGTTGGAGACATGAATATCGAACTTGATTAACTCGGTGGTGGTTGAAACTCTTCTTTGTGGACAACTTATCTGTGAGTGTCTATTTGTACTAATTTGATGGCTTCGGCTTTTCCTGCCCGATAAGATGATAGTCAAGAGTAGTAGAGTCTTCCGAGTACCGTAGACTGATGATCCGATGGTGCTTTCGGAATACCGATGGCAGTATCAAATCTTTTGATGGTAGGCATTAGTGGAGACTTTGGCTTGGAAAAAGTGAGTACCGGATTGAGTCAGCAACGGCTCTAATATGAGGCCCTCTGGTGGTACTAACAAAATTTGAGCTGCTGTGTCAGTAGTGGCGTGATATTTATTGAGTCATGTCCGATGTCACGTGTATTTTCCACATGGACTCGGTTTTCTTGTTATGATGTTGAGTATGAATTCCCCTTTCTTAGATCTACGTCACAACCGATGCTATGTACATCTTTTGTATGAACTTAGTCTTGGTGTGTTATGTTATCGGACTCAAATCCTCAATAGCCGCTCACATCTTTTGTATGAGCTTGGTTTTAGTGAATGTTATCGGATTCAAATCCTCAATAGCTACTCATATCTTTTGTATGAGCTTGGTTTTAGTGGATGTTATCGGATTCAAATCCTCAATAGCTACTCATATCTTTTGTATGAGCTTGGATTCGGTGGATGTTATCGGATTCAAATCCTCAAAAGTGTATGTTATCGGATTTAAATCCTCAAAAGTGTAAGAAATAAGCATATGGTCTTGATGCATGTTATCGGATCCAAGATAATATGAGTCTGTGGTGTTCTATCATAATAAGTAAATGATTAACAATGAAGGTTCGAGTATTGGCCTGTCGTAATATTGTTGGCACTGTTGGTAGTGATACGAGTTGGATCTTTGAGAAAAATGGAGAACCCGAGAAAGCTGCTGCTGTCATTAATATTTGGTGAAGGTTTATGGATTGATGGAGAATGAAGATGTGCTGTAAACTCGAGTTGGTTCCATTGAAGACGTGAACTAGAGAAAAGAAGAAACTTTCTCATTATTGTTGATGGATGCAACTTCATATTTGATGTTGATGATGTGTTTTTCGTCTTGTATCCGCAACTTGCTCGCACTGGGTTTATCAAGTTGAGCTTTCCTGGTGTGACTTCGTAAAGAGGGAGTGGTGCTGTTGAGGAGGTGTAAAACGTAGACGAAGAGGGAGAGGAGGTCGCTGTGCTTATGACACCAGTAGCTCTAGCTTCATTGGTAACAAAGATGGTGTTTTCTCGACTCGACTAGAATGCGGCACACTAGTCAGTTATTGTTGCATTTGCGCCTAGCACGACTTGCTGTTATGTATTTTGTCTGTCCAGACAAGATAGCATCTCTTGTATGGTCTTGTTTAATCGGACGTGTATCTGGTCTATGGTCCCCCCGGCTGGCTCTTTTATTTGCAGCTTCGATCCAATTTCGGAATTCATCTGCAACACGATCATCTTGGGAATTAAGGAGGATCCTTCATTCGGAACTTTTACTAGTAGTTGGTGTGCAAGGGAAACTCGTCACTACTTCGACTCTCTTCTTTTTTTTAGTAACTTCGGAAGACTTGGATCACCTACCAAGCTTAGCTCTTTACCATTGTCGCTGGTGAAAAACAGTCTTCTAGTTGGAGTCGATCCCGTTAAGCACTTAATTTTCTTCAAAGAAGTAGGAAACTCTGTTGATTACGGTGAAGGATGGAGTGGGAGAGTCGATGTCGTCTTATCATTGAACGGTGTGGCAGTCTCCGGCTTGTGACGATGGTTGGAGTTGTCGAGTTCTCTTCGAGTGACGATGGTTAATGGTGGGTGCGGATTCTGGGGATTGAATATTGGTAGTCACAGCGAAGTGGGGTACATTGGAGATGGTTGTTGCTGAAAAGTTCCGTTGATGTTTGGAGTTATTAAGTTGTGGGGTGGGAAGAGGCAAAGGCAGTGATTTTCTGGAGCGCAGCATCGGCATTTCTCAGTGATCCGGAAGCTCTGGTAGTTGAACATTGGAAAGGCTCTTCTTGCACACAGTGGTTGTGTAATCGATAGCCTTCTCTCCGCAGGCTTCATCTTTCCTTTTCAACTCAAAGTTTTGCAGATAACGAATCGAGTACAAACAGCCATGGAAATTCCTTTCCGAGGGTAATCATAACCAAAAGCCGATATACAGTGAATCTGTTGATATTGGAATTGCATCCACGAAGCAGGCATATATTAGCTGGCTGTCGCATGGGAGATTGGAGCAGAACAAACCCAAGGAAACCCACTGCAGGCTTTACACATTCAAGTATTGTTGTCTGCTTTCCACACTAGCCTTGGTACAAACCCCATCAGCTCCATGGATAGCTGCTGGCAAAGAAAAAGGAGAGGAGAACTGTCTGCTGTGAGACATGACCTGTGGTTCAGGTTTTCTGTCGAACACCTTGTAGTGCATCTGGCAAACTGATGATGGTTAAGTAATTCTTGAGTATTGGGACTCCACAAAATAACTCCTTCCCTGCAAATGCGTCGTAAGCATACACATCCATTCGTCATCATTGACAGCAAACTCTCGGCTCAAGCAATCCCCAATACCGTCAACCTGGATCCGTTCTAATTAAACTCTGAGTTCAATAACAGCAAACAAAAACATCTTCCTGGTTACAAAATCGAAACTGATGATAACCCATGTATTTAATTTCGATAGAAACTTTGTTCCTTGTAAACACACGATTCCTTGTTTATCGATGGAGGTTCTAGCGAAGCCATGAACTGAAGACGAAAACTAATCGGGAACAAAATAGATACATAATTTAAATCTCATCTTATTACGTCATCACTCAACTTGGTGTCTGTTAAACAGTTCATCTAATGAACTAAAGAAATTAAGTGATAACATATACATCAAATTAACAGGTGATTCGGGATAAAGGCACTTATTAAGAATCTAATAAAGTTAGTTTTTATTGGAATCACGAGCAGAGACTTTATATTGCGAAATCGAGGGATTGATAGATGCAAACAAATCAGAATAATGAAGATAAAAGAAACTTATCTTTATCATCATTGTTGATGATTGATTCATCGGATTTAGTATCCTCATATGACGGTGACGTGATGGTTAGTGTTATTTGATTGAAAGGTTTTGAGACGTTTTTGGTGTTTGGTAACCCGGGGTTGCTATTTGATTGAAAGTTTCGTGATGTTTTCTTCTATCCGAAACTGTAGATGGAGGATCTAGAATTGGTGAAGCCAACTTCAACAAACAAAGAAGAAGGGTTTAATTCGTAGAGGTTTGTTTCTGGTGGTGTTGTCTGTGTAGGCAGAGATCGAGAAAACGGTGGTGATGGACCTTTGGTTTTTGAAGAAATTAGAATTCGTATTGATTTTGGGGGTTTTCTGCTGAGAAGGTTGTGACGATGATTTTGAGTAAGTTATTAGACAGAGGGGTTGTTAATCTGAGTGGGTATTGAAGATGGTGATACAGTGGTTGATTGATTAGAGTTTGATGTGGATTTGGATTGGCAAAGAGATTTTGCGATCTGTAATGGTGGTGTCCGATACAGTGAAGACGGTGGTGGAGAAAATTTGTGATTTTCAGTGGAGGTCTCCGGGGTAGCTAAAATAGGAGATGATGGTGGATATTCGTAAAATTCTTCGATAGGAGGCAGGGGCGGCCAGATTTTTCCGGCGTTGGTACTGAAGATTAGTCTCTCCCTAAATGTAAACACCCTTAAATTATCATAGGTTAATATGGAGATTAATTCTAATACACAAGATAATTATTTCGAGAACTTTCTTTTCTAAGGTATTCTATTAGCTCTACCTTCTTTTTTTTTTTGGAAACCTTCTTTTCTATAGGAAATAGTGTTGACCTCAAGTGGACAACCTCCTTACAATATGAGCTTTACTATATAACAACATCTCCTTGCTACCGGCACACCCGTGCCGTCAAAATCATGTGTTTACAATGATCATTGTAGGAGAGGAGAGAACTTGCCACGAATAGTGCATCATAACGTGTTGTGGAAACGCAATAACCGAGTTAAGATTCCACGGCATGCGTTGGGCGAACCACCTTTGAAGAGCATCGACCATGAACAGGGGCATAGCCAAGTTTTCGGTCATGGTGTGCAGTTACTAGTGGGTCAGGTTTTAGGGGTGCCAAATGTGCTAAAATGCCTAAACTGGCACAAAATAGATAAGTTGGGTCTAAGATTTAGTTGGGCAAGGTGTGTAATTGCACACCCATGCTACAAACTAGCTCGGTCCGTGACCATGAAATTTAGTGCTTTCACACGGCGTAGGTCACGGTGTCAAATTTGGACCACGACACGGATTTTGGGTCGCGACAGATATTCGGAGCTACTGAGTAGGCCTGCATACGGTTCGGTTCGGTGCGGTTAGTTGTAAAACCGTTCAACTAACCGTTTATAATGCGGTTAGCACATTTAAAACCGTAATCGAACTCAATAGTATTCGGTTAGGTTAAAAACCGAACCGACTATGTTCGGTTATTTTTCGGTTCGGTTCGGTTTCAACCATAAATTAATCTGTCAGAAATTCTGACAGATTTAGTACCTGCACCTGCGCCTGTACAATGTACTTCCATTCCATACTTAAGAAGTAACAACTTACCATACTTAATAGATTAAACAGATCAATTCCGTAAGAGTCTAAACTCTAAAGATCAAACACATAGTCACACACATTATGAAGTCCAAAAGCAAGGAGTCTAAACTCTAAGGATCAAACACACACACAATAGTCTTAAAGTTTAACATAAGAAAGTAGCACGAAGAATCGAAGACAAGTAAAAGACTCCAGAGTCCAGTCCATCCATCCATCCAATTCTCAAGCCAACAATCCCCTTAATCCTCATCCTTTCCCAAAATGTCTGCAAAGAGAAAAACTCAAAAGTCAGATCAAAATTCTTCACATCATGGGTAATGTACTTCAAGTGTCTACAACTAGTACACCACACAGCTTGAAACTCCAAGTTCAAAAAGGACAGGGAATACAAAAGGTAACATAAAACGGACAGGGATTACAAAAGTAACATAAAAAGGACCAGCACCCACAAACACTATACCACACAACTTGAAGAATCAACCACTTTCTCTGTAATCTTCATATGCAAGCCCTAAGCAATTACATAATCATAGATAATGAAACTGAGTGCAACTGACTGCAAGTTTGCAACTCCACTAACCATAAATCATGATATGCAAAAGAAATGACAACTATAGAAATTTTAAGTCAAATAAGAAGTCAATCATGATATGTAAAAGGTGACTGCATTCATTCAAGTGAAACTCTAACTGGATTTCAAACATTGAAATTTTAAGTCAAATAAGAAGTCAATCATGATAAGTAAAAAGGTGACTGCAATCATCCAAGTGTTGCAGAAGATGTCACTTGAGTAGACTCAGCTTCAGGGGATTGGGAGGCTGGAGATGCACCTGCCATCTTGCAGCTCGATAATGAAATTGAACTTGATCCAAGCATTACCACCTGCAACAAACATCATTTCCAACATTTAGTTCAAGAAGCAACAATACAAGCACACATATCACTACTCAAGAAGATAAGGAAGAACAATGGATTCTACTTAAGCTCAAGAAACAATTTGGGAACCAATCAGCATTACAATCATGGATTTCATCATCAAACCCTAGACACTAAACTAATCAGCATTATAATTTGTAACTCTAACAACTCAGTTACGCGAATCTCACTTCACAGTATTACACAAATAATTCCAACAACAATTTCTGAAAGAATAATTCATATAACAACAATACCTCATAGATTTAAACACCCATTAAAACCCTTTTTCTCATAGATTCATAGTCATAGATTCACAGATCATAAATCACTTCAAGGGTTTTACATCGAAAAAACCTTTTTCATAATCAACACTGAAGATTGAACTCAAATCAAACAAAAAAAGTCAAGTGAAGGGTTTTACCTGTTTGATGTGACAATACTCTTTTAATGAAGAACTCTAGCTGCTGGTAACTCAATACTCTTCAAGTTTTGAGAACATAAAATCAAAAAAAAAATTATAACCCTAAATTGATTGATAAACAGTAATCGATTGATTAGACAAATTTCAAGCCATCTCGAATATCAAAGGAAACCCTAAAATAATAAAACAAAAAAAAAAACCCTAGAAATTGATAAAAAAAATCAATCAATGAGAAAACAACTTACTAGATCATAGAGATGGTGGTGCTCTTAAGTCTTGAATCTTGATGGAGGTGGAGGAGGCGAATCAGGCGACTATATGCAGGAAGAGAAGATTCTGGTAATGGAGGCGAATGGAGAGAGACGGAGTCGGAGAGGAAGAGAAGAAGAAATGAAATGGCTGCAGAAATAATTTAGGGTTTCCAGTTTTTATACTCTAGGGTTACCCGATTTTAGACGGCTAGGATTAATCCTAATAGAAATGAGTCAACGGCCTATAATAATCGGTTATCGGTTCGGTTAGGATGCGGTTAGTAATGGAACCGATAGCCGAACCGAATGTCCAATGGTTACCAAAATTAAAACCGACACCGACTGTTGGATTATCGATTCGGTGCGGTTACAGTTCGGTTAATGCGGTTATCTGTTCAGTTGCGATTATCGGTTCGGTTCTGTGCAGGCCTACTACTGAGGCAATTTGTTGGTAGTAAATCTAGAAATGTTAAGAGAAAATCTATGGAGATTAGTGCCTCCAAAATGATCAAATTTGCATCTACCATATACGAGAATAGAGTGGTATTTTGGGTTAAACTTGTTCTCCCGCTACTTAGTACGAAATAGTGTGAAAATTAATTTCTTAAAAAGTCAAAACGTTTGGAGTTAAAAATTTTCCGCTTGGAATTAAAAGCTACTAAAAACTGATAAGATAAGAATAAAAGGAAAAGAAAAATATGGGGCCTCAAATAAAGTGTTTTCCTGAAATCAAAAAAAAAAAAAAAGAAAAAAAGTGTTTTCCTGAAGTGTTTTCTTTTTTTCCTTTTTCTTTCTTTCTTTCTTTTGTTCTCACTTTTTCTATGTACCATTTTTCTCTATTATTCGCTCGGTCTATGCTTCCTATAGTCGGAACGACACTCATTCCCATAACTCTCGCCGTAAGATACAAGGATTTTATAAGTCTGTTAACATTATGGTTAATTTAGTTTCTAATACATGGTTAAATGTGCGTCATGTTTAGGTCTTAGCAACAATGATTAGGATTACTCATTGGATTTCACGGCAATTTTAATAAATTTTCAGTGCGTGTTGTGGTCCAAAAAGAGCACATTAGGTCAGTACGAGTAAATTCAATTTTTGTCACGGGATGATGCTGCGTCTAGAACCTTTGTGGGGCTTATGTCGTGCTTCGTCTCGTCTCATAGGCTTTTTAGTGTGTTTACTCTTGTAACGCTAGGATTTTTCAGTAAGCGTATCTTACTTAAATGAAAAAAACCACACCACACAATAGTAGCACTTATGGAGGCGGACAACTACAATCCTACATTAACCATCTTCTTCTTCATTATCAACACCAACACCACCTATATCACAATATTTATTACCACCTCCACCACCACTAAAACAAAGGGTTATAAACGGAATTTGAGTTTTGTGTCTCAAATACCTATGAGGGAGGAGGAAGATAGGGAACTTTGTTTGATTTAGATATTAATCGGTATGAGTGGATCAAAAATGGGGTTTTTATAAGCTGGTACAGTTTTAATCGGGTTAATTTTTCTAATTACTAATTTTATTAAATTCCTCCATCTCCTGATACAGAGATTTGGCGTGGGAAGTCATACACACATCATAAAGCCAGCAGAATGGTGTGATGATTTTGATGAGAGTCATGAGTAATTGTGTGCTATTGATGTTTCCAAAGGAGGTCATATTATTGGCGTTGCTCAAAGACACCAAAGGGGCCAACATAATTCAATATAATGCGAACGCCGAACCTGTGCCGGATGTTTTCATGATCTTAGGGAGCAGAGAGTTAATGCCACTACTGACAGAAGACGGTAACTTGGAAAGCGAGTGTGCAAGTTGACAAAGCAATTGAAAATAGATTTGCAAAAAGTACAAGAGAGCAGCATTCCTGTCATCACTAGAAATTTCTAGAATTTCGGAAAATCTAGACAAGTCGCTCAAATAAAAAATCTATGAAACTCTATATTGTAGGATCCAAATATCGCACAAGTATTTGTAAGTGTGCGAGAATCATAAAAGGCTGTGCGATAATGTCGCACGGAGGATAGGAAATAAAAGGAAATATGAAATAAAAGGAAATATGAGCTGTCATCCACTAGGTAGCATCCTATATAAAGAGAAAGGTAGCAGAGAGAAAAGTAACTTGTATTATTATTATCTTCTTATTCTTTCCCAAAAACCAGAGAGAGAGAGCTCCAAATACTCATTAATGGAGTCTCAATGTAATTCATATGTAATTCAATGATCATAGTGAAACCTAACCCCGTGGATGTAGATCAAATTGATCGAACCACGTAAATCTTGTGTCTTATTTTCTATTTTCATTATCTTTATCTTTATTTTCATATCAAATAAGCTTAGATCTAGAAATTATAGTCATGATAATATAAGGGGTGTGTTGTAGGATTTCCTGCAACTACATTTTGGCGCTAGAAACAGGGAGGAGTAAAGGATTTATCCCTCCTGTAGCTTGTTGGTTCAAGAAATTTCCATAAAGATTAGTTATTGTTCATATTTTTCTAGATCTACAAAGTTTAGGTTCAAAAATGGTAATTTTATGGAAGAAATCACACTTTCATGGAGTAAACATCATCAACAATTCAAAAACATGAAAAGAGGGAGAGAAAAAATTAGTTGTTGTGGTGAAATTTTAGGAAAAAATGGAAGTTTCAGTGGAAGATTTTCATGTTCAGGAGAAAACAAGAGGCATTTTGTGAAGAAACGAAGGAAAGACGAAGATAATGATAAGAGTCAGAAGTTGTGATTTCTCTCACAAACAGAAATTCCCACAGATGGTTCAAGGATGAGCGAACAACAAATAGGTCACGGGTTCGAATTCGCAGAGACACATATTTTTCATTTTCTTCTCATTTGCATGGGAGAATAAAAGAATAAGGAAAAAAGTTATGCGTTAATTTCGCAGAGAGGTTCTTGCACAATTGGTCCAGAGAGCAGTATGTGTGTTCGTGGTCGCAAGTTCGAATTTGCCTGCGAACATAGTTTTCTTCTTTTTTACAGATAGCGAAAAAAATGAATTTTGCAATATTGTTTCATTATTTCGCAAGCAAGAGGCAGCACAATTGGTCATCCGCGAAGTTAATGAGTTCATGGTTGTGTGATCAAGTCCCAACACATGCGTATTTTTTCGCACAAATATTTCTTTGATTATATCGCACAGAAGAGAGTTGATGATAATTTCGCAAAGAAGAAGCTTGCACAGTTGGTCAGGAAGCATGAATGCAAGCAGCAGGTCGCGGGATCAATTCTTGCTTCTCGCATGTTTATTTTTGTTACGCTTAACTATATACAGAAGTGCCTCTCACACAGTTGGAATTTGATTACTTCGTAAGAGAGGCTTAGCACAGTTGGTATGGTGCGAGAAAATCCAAGAAGCAGGTCAAGGGTTCAAGTCTCACTTCTCACACTTCTTTTTGCTGCACAAAATTCATACATTTCAAGGCATTTATTCACTTCTTTGACAACAACAACAACTCACATGAAAGATAAGTACCACTTCCTTGAACATTTTACTTTATACTAAGAACGAATAAAAAGATTTTTGATTTGATCTACAAAACCCGATTCAATCGCACAATTACAAAGATTTCAAGATCTCAAAGATTACTATGATTTAAAGATTAGACTTCAAAATTACAAATATTGCGAGATTTCAAAATTACAGAAAACTGAGAAAATTCAATTTATATGTTTCTCTAGAATATTTCTTTTGCAGATAATAAAAAGATTTTTGATTTGATTTACAAAATGCGAAACAAATGCAGAATTACAAAGATTTCAGAATTATAATGTATTAGAACTTCTCTTGAATATTTACTTTGCTTCAAATGATATGATATTATGAGAATGAAAGAGTGGATGAAAGAAATGACAGAAATGAAAGAATAAAAGAACAAAGAAACGCGAAAATTTAGCAAGAGACAATCTAAGATCCATAAAAATCTAATATTAGAATGGGGTGAACCTTTATGGCGTACACCCTAGTTCGCGAATAAAATTTCGCAAGAGGCAAATGTAAGGCCTAAAGTACGTCATAGAAGGGGGTACCTGTAGCATGACTCAGGAAAAAGGTTACACCTCCCCTGAAACCTGAATCATGGAGATTTGAGGTCAATAAAGCCCATCCGGGAGAGGAACCTTGGATTCTCAGCTTAAGCATATGACTTAGGTTGGGCGACTAAGGTAATAAGGACTCTCCTAAGGAGTGCGGAATCTGATCAAGGCGCCGAGGTACACGGTTGAGTCAAGAGTGCCAGGGGCGTCCGGGGCTTACTTTGCCATTCTTGAAAAGTCTTGGCTTATACTGCACTCGGCCCGAAGAAAACTCCACTTAGGGTGCAGTCTCGTAACCATAATCCCTATAAGTAAAAGGGACAAGAGGCTGCGAAAACAACTGGTTGTTGTTAAGACCGGATGGGAGGAGCTAACCTTGTATGGTAGAAGTACGCCTCCTTTAAGGGGAAACCAGGGGGAGATAAGGGCGGCACCCTCCATTAGGGAGCTGATAAGTGTCTTAAGAGGCAAATGTCATGAGGCTTTTTACTCGCAAGGGTATTAAGGCTTGTCATATTTGTGCGACAATCCTGAAGAGGCAATAATAATAGAGAAAAAAATAAGACGAGATCAATGGGTCATTACATGAAAATGTGAAGACGTCCTGCGATTTCGTTGCAAGACGACAATGTCATGGGGCTTTATTTTCGCAAGAATATTTAGGAATGTCATATTATCGCAACAATCCTTAAGAGGCAATAATACAAAAGAAAAAGTTAAGGCAATATCAATGGGTTTTTACATGAAAGGGCAAAGATGTCCTGCTATTTTGTCGCAATGACAAGAGGTGGCAAAATAAGACCTTTAACTAGGAAGGAAAAATAAGACCACATAAGAAAATGAGTAAGCTTGCGAATATGTACATGGAGATGAAACTAAGGCAGTGAAAATGCCGCAGACTTGATATTATGATCATACTGTTATGAGATACTAATAGTGCAAGAAAGAGGGAATATGAAACACAAGTAAGAACTTGTGAAGAACAATAACTACACGAAGAAGAATGCATACACTAAAGAAAAAGGTAGAGAAATGAAGAATGGAAGCAATTTAAAGCTACATCAATTTTAGACGGCAATATGAGCCAAGTAACATAAACATTGACTATACATTGCAATAGATAAGCATTCTCATCATAAAAGCATCACACTCGCATCATCAAAGCATCGCATAAGCATTTCATGGCATAAACATCGCATACACATTTCATAACATAAACATTAGATTCTCATAAGTATTTTACAAAACTTTAAGGAATAATATCGCAAAACTATTCAGAATTTCGAAGGAGTATTTAGAATTTCGCAGGAGTATTCAGAATTTCGCAGAACTATTCAGAATTTCGCAGGAGTATTCAGAATTTCGTAGAACTATTCAGAATTTCGCAGGATTATTCAGAATTTCACAGAGTGTGCCCGAATTTTGCAGAATGTGATTATTTCGCAGAATATGATTCTTCCGAATGATGTGATTATCTCGCTCAATTATTTCGCACAATTATAAGCAACTTGAAGAGATTATACTATCACATGAGCACAAAACATGAGACAGAGGAAAGATAAGAATGAAGAAACAATTCGCACATAGATTCTACCCTCATAGATAAAGAACAGAGGCAACTATGGATTACCAGGAAAACATTCTATGTTCTTTATCTCCTCGGAAAGAATCATTTCCAAAGTGGACGTTCACTAATGAACAACAAGAATCCTCACCGAAAACGGACTAATAATTTCGCACAAATAGAGGCAATACTTATTATTCTCATTCAAGGACAAATACTTCTTCTATTTCGAGGATTGAGTACTTCTTATACTTCTTCAAGGATACTTCATACTTCGCATACTTCAAGGGTTGATACTTCTTATTTACTTCGCAACGCTCCGGAACTTCACAAAAGAATAGAGGCAAGTACGTACTTTTCAAGTCCAGTATTCTTTCGCTTGTTCCTTCATCAACAAAAATCAAAGACTACTCCAACAACACGTATCTCGGTCCAACAACTACAACAACGGATTTTTTCCTGAAGATCACTCTTCAAGCAATATTCAAGAAAAAAGAGGCAAGATGTAGGATCCAAATATCACAGAAGTATTTGTAAGTGCGCGAGATTCATAAAAGGCTGTGCGATAATGTCGCACGGAGGATAGGAAATAAAAGGAAATAGGAAATAAAGGAAATATGAAATAAAAAGAACTATGAGCTGTCATCCACTACATAGCATCCTATATAAAGAGAAAGGTAGGAGAGAGAAAAGTAACTTGTATTATTATTATCTTCTTATTCTTTCCCAAAAACCAGAGAGAGAGAGCTCCAAATACTCATTAATGGAGTCTCAATGTAATTCATATGTAATTCAATAATCGTAGTGAAACCTAACCCCGTGGATGTAGATCAAATTGATCGAACCACGTAAAACTTGTGTCTTGTTTTCTATTTTCATTATCTTTATCTTTATTTTCATATCAAATAAGCTTAGATCTAGAAATTATAGTCATGATAATACAAGGGGTGTGTTGTAGGATTTCCTGAAACTACATATATAAATATCATTTGACTACCCATATGTAAGATTTACATGGGGTTAGGAAACTGGGATTAGTAGAGTCATTTAGAGTAGGGCTGGCAACGGGTAAATATCCGGATAAGGTTAAGGTTAAGGGTTAGCAATTATTCGATATCCGATAACATCCGGCGGAGCCCAAAAATTCCAATCCGATAGGGTTAAGGTTAATCTATCGGATATCGGATTTTTATCCGATAAAATCTGATAACAGAAGTACAAGTCACCATTCATGCCTAAATTCAATCACTACGAGGACATCCAATCAATTCCAGCCATCACAGACGACCATTTCAACCACAACAAACCCCAGATAGATACCCATGAGTCGACGACATCAATCACAGTAGTAACACCTCTTCTATCAACACATTCTACTCTCGAACAAACCCAATTTATGTCCACAGAAAACCCCATTTTCATTTTATTTCAATTGAAGCTTGATTTGTTAGAATACGGGCATCCAACTCAAAACCAATTGGCAATGAGTGGATAGTCCCAAAGGATTATAAACCGCAGGATCTTAGGTTGCCCAGACAATATGGGACTAATAATCTCAACACGCCCCCTCACGTGTAGCCTCGTTGGGTGTAACACGTGGACAATAAATCGGGTGACGCGGAGTAAAGGTGTTGTCAAATGACTCGACACAAAATAGCCTGCTCTGATACCATGTTAGAATACGGGCATCCAACTCAAAACCAATTGGAAATGAGTGTAGAGGCCGAAAGGATTATAAACCGCAGGATCTTAGGTTGCCCAGACAATATGGGATTAATAATCTCAACATAATTTTATCTATCTCCATTATCAATTAGTTCTCAATCCTGCCATCATCCACTATAGCCACCAATCACTAATAACCTTCACTATCTCTGTAACTAAGTTTCAGTCTTCAAACTTCACCTGTTTCTTCATGATTTCATCTTCATTTTACATCTCAGAACTACCCATACAACCATCATTCAATCAACACCGAAATTAGGTCAAAACCCATCCATTTTATTCTTTCGTTCTCTGATTTCTTGATGGAATTGAAGCCACAAATCAACCTAAATCATCACCAGCAAACCCAATTTCAGTTTACAACACCGTATTCTTCCATCGAACCACCACCACTGAAAATCCCAACACAAACCATATAATCTATCTCAGAGAGAAATGAAACAAAAGTAAAGAAAAGAGTCAACTGCTTGATTGAGAGATGAAATTTCTTTGTTTGGATTTAGACACAACAATTGATGTTGTTTGGATGACCACAGACAAGATAATACCTAGGGGTAGGAAATTACAAGTACACCTCTAGGCTATCGGATGTCGGATATTAGCCTAGCGGAAGCATCCTATTCCGATTTCGATAGGGTTAAGAGGTAAAATCCGATAGAATATCCGATATGTCGGATTAAATCCTATAGGATGCCGGATTTTCGGAAATGGATATCGGACTTCGGCTATCCGTTGCCATCCCTAATTTAGTGACTTTTTATGAAAGATATTTTGGGCGAGTCTTTGTGAGTTTAGAGATTTTGGGAGACTCTCTGAATGATTTAAAGAAATTATGGTGTTTTATAGAGACAACAAGACATATATGAATTTCACTTTCCCGTGAAACAAGTAGTATATATTTTTTTTTTTACAAAATGAATATATGAATCATTCATTGAAAATATATTATTCTATGTATGCTATAGAATTGTAACCATTTTTCCATTAAAATATTTGCACGAATATAAGGGATTTAAATCTCTAATAAACTTATTTGGTTTTGTACGACACCATTTATTTTTCATTTTTTAAAGGGTTTCAATGTAGCTTATCCCTACACCATTTTTCCGGATCAACAACGGCTGCCTGCTGTTACAAAAAAGACTTGCAACAGCAGCTAGCCGTTGCTAAACGTGGCGGTGCATTTTTAGCAAAAGCTCTGAAGACGTTGCGAATTGTTTTTGCAACGCTTTCCGGTTCACCCAGGTGTTTTTTTCTTCTTTGCAACGGTTTTGGCTGTTGGGAATAGGTTTAGCAACTGTTATAGTTGTTGATATATTCTTGCGAAGGTTAAAACCAAAAAAACTTAGAACGGCTAAACTTAGCCGGACCCGATTTTATTGTTCTGGTTCTAAATTTAGCAACAGTTTCTAGTAGTTGCTAAAGTTTTGCAACAGGAAAATAAAGTCAAGTCAACTTGTCGTTGACCTAATCAAAAGTTCCCTGCAACATTTTCAGGCTAAACCCAGGCCAAATACTACTGAGAGACACATTGACTGCGCACTGAACAATGCAGTCCTCTATTACTAATAAGAAAAATTCAGATTACTAATAAAATAAATTTGTGAACATGTCTTAAGTTTCTAAAGAATGATAAGTACAACCAAAAAAATGTCTTTAAGTTCATATATGACTAATTGTAAAAAATAGGAGGACAAGGACCTTAATCTTAGAGTTGTTCTTTAGCAGACCTGGTTGGGTACCAAGCTCAATCACTTGCAGTTTTGATGGAATTCACCCAGCATTGGTGGTCTTCATGACAAAACAGATGTGAGTAGAAGGATGACCATTCCCAAGAATCTGTGCACAATATGCAAAGATCAGAACCAAAAATGAACGAAGATAGTAAGCACAGTGTAAATGAAAACTACATACCTAATTTCATCTACAATTTTGAGCAAAAAGACAAAAAAAACTTCAACACCAATGACTTCCTGCAGAAAAGCAATATACACAAGTTAAGGTATGTCTCTCAAATTCACATTAATGACAAGCAATTGATATACTAATAAAGATGAGGTATCATAGAAAAAAATATACACAAGTTAAGATTTAGGATGATGGATTCCAAATGTAGTCTGTCTAGATCAGTTTAGCATCATCAGAAGTTATACACATAACACAAGTAACAGATCAGTTCACATTTACTACTGGTTAAGGACTAGGTATTCAACTTTAGTAATCGCTATAGCAGGTACAAGCAGTAGCCACCTCGTCTATCTGCTTCATCAAACCAATTCATATGGCTTACAGAGCATAACAATGGTGATGCATCATTGTTAATTCATTGATGGTGTCGCCTGAGCACTTTGCCACTTCCCATCTTGCTCATTTGCATTGTTCGCTCATAGGCTAATAAGTTGGTTCGCTACACCACAAGCACTGCAAATACATAACTCCACTGGTCAGAGATTCAGTTTAAGCTTTCAACAATGATTGTTTGCAAGAAACTTAGTGAATCAAAGAAGTGCAAAATGAAATAGATTAATCTCACCAGTAGAATCAGTGAAAGCAACCTAATCTTCCTTATCACATAAATCGGTCCATGGGACGACGGACTAACCTAAATAGGCTCTGGGGATATATAAACTGAAGGTCATTCGCGGAGTGTTAACGAATTCACTACAGAAACAAGTTTCTTAGTCATCAAATATATATAATGTTTCCATGTCAATTCGGTTAACTTAACTTTCCCCACCTTGTAGCCTATTTCTCTCTTTCTTTCTATCTCAGTATAACTCTAACAACATTTAACAACCATAATAACATGAGATGCCCACTGCAGCTCTGCATACATTAACTAAACTGGAAGCAGTATTATTATTAACGACGACTAACTGCACAACATTGGATACATGATCATGTGATTCAGATAATACTTGATAGTTAATACTGAGTAACAGATTATTTATAGATCCTTAAGAAACAATTTTAATAATTTCGATGCAATGAGCAACTTGCAGCTAATTTTGGATTTCTTATTGTTTGTTTGTTGCAAATACTAGTCTAATGCTACTACTACCTTATCAAAGATGACATCTGACCATTCTGAAGTATAGAGGAGTGGTCTCAGTTCCTTAATAATACCTCCCAGCCATGTGAATTCTGTAAGAAAAAGGAAAATAATTAAAACAAAGATAAAAGCTATAAATGAAATTCCAAAGTTCTAAATCATCAAGGAGTTTCTCTTATTCAGGATTCAGAACAACAATCTTGTTTACCCTGTAAACATCCAAAAACCTATAGATACATAAGCATGCCATTTCAGTGAGAAATTGCAATAGCTAATGGATAACAAAAGAGAGTACAACGGATAATGACGACCCTCTAACCAATTCTTGTACCGAACCTACTAATTGCTCATGTCCTATGAGCACAACAAAAGAAACACAAGTGCTCAAGTAAGCTGTTAGCCCGGATCAACATCATATAAGCAACAAATGAAGTCCCTAATCGTCAGGAGCCGAGTGATGCTCATAGATACATCCTATTACAGATACCAAATTGAACTATTGAAGTAATCTATTAGTGGCATTTTCTTCCCTGAAGTCTAACCCCAAGCGGAGAGCAAGGTCCAGGGATTAAAGAAGACAGCTGAAACATCAAATGTTGCTGTCTATATTTAACACAACCTGCTACCTAATATGATTGACACTTCTTCGAATAAAACCTCACGGTGTTATGAGTTCCCAAACCGACAAACAACGATACAAGAATATTAAGAAAAAATGATTACAGAAACAGATGACTTGGTCATTCCATAATGTTTCTATGTCAATTCGGACAACTTAACTTTCCCCACCTTGTAACCTATTTCTCTCTTTCTTCCTCACAGTATAACTCTGACACACCATATAATTTCAGTTGTTATATTGATAATCAAACTCTAGATTTCGTAATTGATTACAATCAGTAAATGTTGCTACTGTTACCTTATCAAGGAGGATCAAATCTGAACATCCCGGAACAGCGAGAGAGTCATATGAAGAAGCATATTTGCTTTTTCATTCATCGTATCCAGTGACATCAACTGCTTAATATCGTCATGCCATTTCTAAATCGGTTTCTTGTGAATTCTTTTTAAAAAAAATTGAAGAAAAAAACATAAACTAAAATCTAAACCCTTTAGAACTTTTTCAATAGATAATTACTTTTGACATTAATGTTTAGAGCAACAAAGTTTACACTGCTATGAAGAGAAGCTGTTGAATATTTGTACTTGTCCGTCCTTGGAATAATAAAATCAAAGAAAAAAGTGTACCTTGAATATATAACTCCCTCTCCTCTTCATTTATCACAAGTTACTGCATCCATGTGACCCAAATAATAAGCATTCATAAAATGAGAACCATCATAAAAACATTACTCCGAAAATCTTTAAAATTACTTTGACACTCTCATTTGAAACTGTTGGAGTTAATGCATTTCCAAAAGTTAACAAGACTGTAAAACAGTAAAGAAGTTAGAAAAATAATCTAGTTAGTTTGTCAGGTTAGTGTGAATGAAGTTTGAGACAAGAAAAATCTAGAGTTTGCTAAAGTGTGTCCTGTAATGTGAACAAGTGTGAAATGAAAGATAGAGAAAAGAATTCTCTGGAGTCTGTATAGTGTGTCAGTCAAAATAGTTTATCTGAATGAAAATTCTAGAGAAGATTAGAGAGTTCAAAGTTCGGCTAAAAAGCCTATATGTATGGGTACTTGTACTACTCAGTTTGTAAGAAAAATGAAAAAAAAATGTTAGTGAATGAAAAACAAGATAAAATCAGAGAGAGTGAGTGAGTAACATCTAATTGAAATTTCAAATTCAGAATATCATAGAAGCAAGTCCAGATAACAACACAAAACACTCCAATATCCAACAGTGGTATCAGAGCTAGTTCGATTGAGACGGGCGTTATCTTATTCTTGCTAAGATGTCGACAAGCAATGGTTCTAATCAATCCATGGCTGTACCAGTATTTCTGGAGAGAATTTTGATTTCTGGAGTGTCAAAATGAAGACATACTTCTTGTCGCAAGAATTATGGGATGTCGTCGAAAGCGGTGTGACAATAACTGAGACTGCAACAATGAATGTGGAACAACAAAAAAAACTGAAGAACATGAAATTGAATGATCACAAAGCCTTGTACACAATTCAGATGGCAGTAGATGACATAATTTTTCCTCGAATTATGGGCGCTACAAAAGCAAAAGAGGCATGGGATTTGTTGAAAAATGAGTTTCAAGGAAATGAAAAGGTAAGATCAGTAAAATTGCAATCGTTGAGAAGAGATTTAGAGAACATTAAGATGAAAGATTCAGAAGTTGCAAAAGATTACTACTCAAGAATAATGGAGATTGCCAATCAAATGAAAAGCTATGGAGAAAATATTGGTGATAAGAAGTTGGTGGAAAAAATCCTCATAAGTCTCACTGATAAGTATGATCCCATAGTTACTGCAATTGAAGAATCAAAAGATATCGCAACTCTTTCGGTGACGGAGCTTATGGGTTCTTTAGAAGCCTATGAACAGAGACTAAATAGGCGGCATGAAGCACCAATTGAAAGTGCTTTTCAGTCCAAGCTAAATTTGAAGGCTGGAAAGTTTAGTGGAAAGAATGAAGATAGTTGTGAGACTTTAAAAGAAGGAGAAGAAAACTACAGGGAAGCAAGATGGAGGAAGGATTATTCACCATGTAGGATTTGTGGAAAGATTGTTGGTTCGATGAAAGCAAACCACAGTGCTATAATTGTCGGAGACATGGGCATCTCGCAAGAGATTGTCATTTTAAGAAAAACAATCAAGCCAATTTTCATGAAGCTGAAAAGGAGGAGGAGCACATGTTTTATGCTTTCCAAACAACAACAGAAGAGAAAAAAAAAGCGTGGTACATAGACAGCGGTTGCAGCAATCATATGACGGGAGATGAAAGCATTTTCCGCAACATAGATACATCTATTAATTCTCTAATCAGGCTGGGAAATGGTGACTTGGTTGAGGCGGAAGGCAAAGGTACGGTTGTTATTCAGACTAGAAAAGGTATGAGGCTAATCAAAGATGTTTTTTTAGTTCCCAATCTAAAAGCTAATTTACTAAGTGTTGGGCAGATGGTAGAAAATGGGTATGCTTTATATTTTGATAATGGTTTTTGCTTCATATATGATAAGAAAAATAGGCACCAGGTCATAGCAAAAATAAAAGTGAAAGATAGAAATTTTCCTATGTATTGGAGTTATGTTCACAATACAACAATGAAGGCAGAAGTTGGCAATGGCTCACAGTTTTATTCGCTAAAGCCGCATCAACAACATAAGTCATGTGAAGGTCAAGGTTATAGGCATTGCAGGTCACATTCTATGCACAAGAAAGTATGGAGACCAAAGCCAGTACGTGCAGTTGAGACTTGCGGTTATGTTGTACTTGGATCAAGAGGTTTTAACAAAGAAACAAAGTTCATCTGTGAGATGAAAGCAGCACCTTTGAAGAGAACTGAAAATGCATTAAGGAGGAGTGTTGGAGTTAATGCATTTCCAAAAGTTAACAAGACTGTAAAACAGTAAAGAAGTTAGAAAAATAATCTAGTTAGTTTGTCAGGTTAGTGTGAATGAAGTTTGAGACAAGAAAAATCTAGAGTTTGCTAAAGTGTGTCCTGTAATGTGAACAAGTGTGAAATGAAAGATAGAGAAAAGAATTCTCTGGAGTCTGTATAGTGTGTCAGTCAAAATAGTTTATCTGAATGAAAATTCTAGAGAAGATTAGAGAGTTCAAAGGTCGGCTAAAAAGCCTATATGTATGGGTACTTGTACTACTCAGTTTGTAAGAGAAATGAAAAAAAATGTTAGTGAATGAAAAACAAGATAAAATCAGGGAGAGTGAGTGAGTAACATCTAATTGAAATTTCAAATTCAGAATATCATAGAAGCAAGTCCAGATAACAACACAAAACACTCCAATATCCAACAGAAACACCATGATCCAAATTAGGTACAAAAAGCTTGTTACTCCAAGTATCCATTAGCAGCAGCAGCAACATACATATCACATACATCCCTTCATCCTGCATTTCCAACAAAAATCATCAATCAAAACTACATAAGGGGTCCAATGCACCATTATGTTTACGGAGCAAAGCTGATGATACCTGAGGCCTGCATAATATTTTTTAGAAAATTAAATAAACCCATCATACTCGAGACTAGTGTATCATGCATTACATCGAACATTTTGCATACACAACCTGGTGGTGTTGTTGTGCATCAATCGGTACTCTTCTATAGCTTTCCATTTCCCTGCAAATTAAACATAAGCATACACATTCATTCATTATCACTGGTAGATAACCAAGTGATCTTCTAACGAATTGGAATAGAAACTAAAGTCTCGCTCTTGTAGTAACTCCGGTTAACCATTTAAATAAGCATAACTCTCGGCTCAATCAACTCCCAATAGTAACAGTTGCACAACTTCTCTCGAACTCAAAAACAACAACCATTACCTTCTTTATCTCTGTATCACTTCCAACATGAACTACAGCGGCTTGCCATTAAACCCATCTCCACTACTCGTTTCCATGACATCTGTTACTCAGCATAATCATCTCTTCTTCATCTATTCCATCTTGAAATCACGCAAAATCAGCTTCCTGTCAAAACAGAATACCCATTCAATCTCAGTGAAACAAAAAAAAAACCCTAGAAACTGACAAACCCTAGAAACCAATGAGAAAAAAATCTATCAAATCCCTAGATTCGTAGTCATAATTACATTTAAAATCATGAATCAAATTAAACAACCTCTTACGATCTATGCAAAAAGAAGTTTCACCCATTTCTAATTATTGACCATAAATTTCGAAAACAAAAACAAATTAGATAAATCTGATGAAAATAAAATAAAAACTAAACTAAATCTGCTAGTTACCTCTGTTGGTAGATGTAGAAAGAGAGAAAGGACGATTATAGATCGAACAGTTGACCAACGATGATGATAATGAAGAAGAAGAAGAACATAGTAAGAAATCGCAGGAGTATGAGTACGGGTATGAGGAAGAGGAACAGGAGTAGGAGGAACATGGAGTTTATCTGTGAATGGAAAGAGAGAATGGGATAAAATGATAGAAACTAGGGTTATAAGGTGTTACGTAGCACACGGTTGGTTCGCACGCCTGCAATTCAGGTGTTACCTTGCACACGATTGGACAGCACATGTGGTTTTGTTGGCCGTTGCGAATTGCAAAATTTAGAATTGCAAGGAGTCGTTGCTAATTTCCGAGCCGTTGCAAATTTAGTTGGTGTAGTGTATATGCTTATTATTTTTGATATTTAATCCTTAAAGTAAAAGAAAAGAAAAAAGTCTCTAAAAATATAACCTATTGGGAAAGACTTTTTTTATAGCCTTTTATGGTATGTTTTATAATCAAAGTCTCTAGAAGTCACTCAAAACCATAAGCCATTCATTTCATATTTCATATTTCAAATCCAATAACAAAGAATTTTAAAAGAACGCGAAATTGGGGGATAAAAAAAATAATTGGGGGATATAAGAAAAGGACAAAAATTAGATCCAGATATCAATTGGGGGTCACCCCTTATCTAAGTATTTTACGTATTACCTAATCTACCCCTCACTAATCAGGATTAGTGATTAATAATAATTAGTAAAATCATAAGATTTTTGATAAATGATTAGTGTGTATTTTATTTGAATTTTAGTGAGTGCGTTGAGAGTAGAAGGAGGGAAAGATATTTTGAGAGAGAAATTTTTTGGGGAAAATGGAGGATGATTGTGAAGAGAGAATTGCTGCTGCTGAATCTTTAGCTCAACTACAACAAGGAGCATATCTTGAATCTTCAGCTAACGACAACAACTCTCAATTGCAATTCTTTATTGAGCCAACACCCTTGAATGATAATTTTGACGAGTATGGAGAGTTTTTCGAAGAAGCTACACAAGAAAGTAAATTTGCACAACATGCAAGCATCCCCAATACACAGGTAAAGCTGCTAGGAGGTTGAAAAATCGATTTTTTTCTTTAAACCCGCCATTTTTTCAACTGTAAAACCTCGGTGCCGACATGGAAATGGTATGAATACCATGCCGGCAGACTCATTACCGGCATGGTATTCATACTACAACCATGCCGGTAGAGCGATATCCCCCATTTTGAATATTGATCCGGCATAGTATTCTACCAAAAAACTATGCCGGTACGGTTACCATGCCGGAACTGCAAGAAAAACATACTGGAAATATTTCCATCTAAAACTAAATACCGGCATGGGAAATTAATAAACATCAACGCCGGAACTCTGTACCGGCGTGGTACCATCAATATCGAGAATGTCTGCAGCGCAACCGGCGTTGTTAAGTTTCAAATTTACAATGCTGGTACGTACCAAAAACCATACAGGAATAAATGTTTTCCAAAGATAAATACTGGCATTACATATCAATTATTTTTAATGCCGGAAGCGTGTACCGGCTTGGGACCATAAATTACGAGAATGCCGGCACCTTTGCTTCCGACATTGTTGTCTAATGAATCTTTTATAACGGAATATGTTTCAAATTTGGTTTTCAGTTTTGGTTAAGTTCGACTATGCCGGAACATTGGTCTAGCATGCCGGTACGGGTTTCCGGCATAGTGTTTTAATTTCGTTGGAACTAATTTTCATTCGATCTTTAGGTGGTGACATATATTGATCCAACAAATGCAAAGTCGCTTCATCGGGATACGTCGGAATACTATAAAATACCTCCGGTATGTGACCAATGAATACTTTTCACCTAGTATCTTGAACTTTACTAATGGATTGCTAGTAATGAACCTTCTAATGAACGTGAAATTGATCTTATGTAGGGAATAATAGATCGAAATGAAGCAATCGCTTGTACTAAAGAGACGACTCTTAAGAACATGTATGTGTTGGTGAGGAATACCGAAGGTTCAAAGAGGCGTTTTGAGATGGCTTGTGAGAGAAGTGGGAAATACAAGGAGAAGAATAGCCACAAGAGAAAGATTACCAGATTACGTATATCCAAAGAAGACTAATAGGGTATACAAAACTCGTATGAGGAATAATAATTTCCCGTTTAAGCTTGTATTCAGTTTAATAATTGCACTTATCAAACCGAGACAAATTCTCATAGGCTTCAAGGAAAAGGATGAGTCTAACGTGTCTTCTCTACGTACAATTTATAGAGCACAAGCAATTATTAGAAGGGTGGAATGGGAAGGGAGGTCCGTTATGTAAGAATTTGAGAAGATAACTTGGGATTACAACTACACGCGTATCATTAAAAGAGGGCCGGACGAGAATCCCCTTCAAATATTCATTTCGCATCCTTTGCTTCCAAAATTGGCAAATACATGTTGTGGTGTTCTTTTGATGGATTGTACATACAAGACAAACAAATACAATATGTCGTTGTTCAACATCGTGGGGAAAATCTCGGACAAGGTAACATTCACATTGGCTTGGTGTTTAATGGAAAACAAGAGGGATTATAATTATCATTGGGCATTACGACAATTGAAATTATTCTTCCGGGAAAATCAACTTCCAAGGGTCATCGTAACCGATCAAGATGACACATTAATGAAAGCAATATCCGACGTATTCCCGGACGCACAAAATTTCCTATGTACGTATCATATACGTGAAAATGTCAAAAAAACTTGTCATTCCTTGTTTGAACCCACTAAGGCGGAATTAAGAAGAAAATGATTATTCAACTAGATGAAGATGTTCGAAAGAACAAACTATCCCCCGAAGAAGAAGAAGATGAGAGAGGCAAGATAAAGGAGCGAGTGGACAAATAACATGCGGAAAATCATAAAAAGTGGTTGGAATTTCTAAGAGATTGGGAGAAAGTTTATTGGTCTCTTACAGAGGTTATGTACGGAAAGAGATTGGAGAAGTTTATTGCCGATTGGAACGAAGTTTATCCGACTGCCGTCTGGTATTGTCGGACTCAATGGTTGGATAAGTTCAAGGAAAAAATTGTGCGTGCATGGACAAACCGGTATACACACTTCACGAGTGAAGCAACTAGTGCAGCAGAGTCCGCTCATGGGAGATTTAAAGATCTCATCCAGTCCGGTCAAGGCAATGTGGTTACGGTCACCGAGGCAATGGAGCAATACTTTAAGGCTGATATCAATAGGATCAAGGAGGATTTTGAGAAAATCTCAATGGAAAGGATGACTCAGTTTCTTCGTTATGGTAAGTTGCTCCAAGAAATATAATTCAACGTCTCTCATTGGGCAATAAAACATATGATGAGATAAATGGAATATGAGAAAAATTACGGAAAACCGGGTGATGTGTGTATTTGTCCCGACATGTCTTCATTGGGGCTTCCGTGTCGTCATATGCTTGTGAAGTATGAAGAAGTGATACCTATTGAGGTTATTGATACGTTTTGGAAGAAATTATCTTTTGACCCTCCCCCTTCGAGAGATCCCGGGCAATCTCCATGGGATACGAACGAAGCAAAGGAATTCTTCGAAGCTTACTCACGTGGAAACTCGGTAAGCCGGCAAGTCTTGTTGAGCCAACAAATCCTTTTGGATGAAATAACGGTCCGTTGTAAAATGAAACATTGTCACGCCTTTGCAAGTAAACTCCTCTGGCATTCCTATATGGGTCAAACACAACATCTTGGACAGCCACCGAGTCCAAAGCCAATCTCATTGCACATAACTTTTTCTTGTTATTGGGGGTATTGTCGACAAAGTATTTCTGACCTAGAGGCCTATTTTGTTGATATTCAGTGTAGCACTCAATCCTTTATACCGTATGAACAATTTTGGGAAGTGTTCATAATCCCACACCTATGCCAATGAAAGATCGTTCCAATGAAATGTATAAGAAAATAAATAATTGGAAACTAACAAATTTAATGAAAACGATCACAAAATAAGTAGTTCACTATACCTGAATTACAGTGAAATTCCCATTAAATTGACGGGCGTTCGCCTTAGAAGCTCGACGGATTTCTGCCAAAAAATGTGCCAAGAAAGCAGTGCCCCATGAATACTCATGAACATTTTCCAACGGATCCAAGTATTGTAGGTTTTTCATATGCACCCTGTTACCCTTAGCGTCAGGGAATATAGCGGATCCCAAGATGAACAACATATAAGCATCGGCAGTTTGCTGAACTTGTTCGGGATTCAATTCTTTGTTCTTCGTATTCCCAAACAATTCAATGAGTTTGACGAATGTGATAGTCTTTGTCTGGGAACGGTTTGTCTTGTACATATTTTCCAAAGTGGTTTCCTTGTCCCATCCAAACAACTTTTTAGTCAGCTCATAGATCTTGTCCCATCCTAGGTCCTTAGAGTCATATCCTACCTTAACGGCTTTCCCAAGAACCTAAAGACCTATTATCCTTTGGACATCTTCAGAGATAATGGTCATCTCGCCAAAAGGAAAATGCATGGTATCAGTTTCACCAAAAAACCTCTCCAAAAAACAGTTCGCCGTGACGGTATCAGTGGCCACATAATTTTTTATCGCAGGACACAACCAGATGCTTTGACTACTGCTTTAACAGCGTCATACTCAAGCTTCAAAGGCCATACATCCGATTGTTGATTGCGTCTAACACGAAAGGCTTTCTTGTGGTCCTATAAAAACACACCAAACTTAATTAAATTCACTCGATCACAGATAAATAATATAATAAGAAGATGCAAACGTCTTACATAAGTTTGATAGATCCAACGATCCCAAGAGTGTTTGTAAGCAAATAAGAGTTGCGGGTTTATCGGTTCACCCCAATGTTTTCCATCATCGCGGTCTGGAATCATGTCATATTTATCAGGAAGGTGGTCTGGGGGTGCCTTTTCATTATCCTTAGGGGCTTCAACTCCGACATCAGTTTGTCCTAAGCCACCTGCTTGTGAGGATGAGCCACCTGCTCATTCCGGTATAGGTAATTGTTCCCACTCATCATCATCATCACTTCTGGTTGAGTCTCTTATAGGTTGATCCCGAATTGTGACCTTAGCAGTAGCCGGATCAGGACGGCTACGTCGAGAAGACTTTCGTTTTTCTTCTACAACAACTTTTCCTTTTCCTTTGTTCTTTTGTTCTGCTGTAGACCTATGTTCCAATATGTAAACTGAGTTAAATAATCACAACCGACATATATATTGAACATAACATCAATGCCGGGATCTAAAGCCGGTATTCTAAATAATTAAAAATCCATGCCAGTTGTCTTGAATTTTAGACAGAAAATTAATAATTTTTGGTAAAGAAAACCGCCATAGTAAGTTCACATATCGACACTGCCGTCATAGATGCCGTCATTGTAAGATAGATATTGTGTATGCCGGAACTATGTAATTTTAGTACAAATGTTTTAACAAAATAGGCTAATGAAAATGGCATAATATTGATCAAATATACAACGCCGACAACTACAACCGACGTGGTATTCAATTAAATATGCATGCTGGAAGGCTCATCCAATAAAATAGGGATTCAAGACATATAATTTGGCATGATTTTCAAGTTGAATTCTACTGCGAATCAAACATGTAATTGAACTTCAAATTTCGATTTCAAAATTTACTTCTAGTGTAGTAGAAAGACTAAAAAACCAAGTTTCACTTTGGAAAAACCCTAAAAATACTTCAATTCAACATATACATCACTTACCGGAGCAATTGTGTTACTCTCGCCTCACCCACAGACTCTTCAAGCTCAGGCATTTCTTGCGCTTTTGATTTCAATTTACCACCATCATCAGAATATTCTTCAGGATTGGTTATGGGTTTTTCACGAGGTTTGCGATGACCCATTGTCTTTGGTATAGAAGATGAAACAAAAAGGGAGAGTGAATACAAAGGGAGATTGAATAATTTCCTTTCTATAACTGTCACTTAAATAGAATGAAGGAGTTTGTAACCGACGCATAAACTGGTATTAAGGATTTTATAACCGTCAAATAAGTGGGATAAAATAGTTTGTAACTGTCAAATTAGTGGAATGAAGGAGTCTTTAACTGCCACATAACTTGTGTTTGTAACCGTCAGGATGTCGGCATGGAAAGATTGCACAATTCAATGCCGGCATTCTGACAATAAGTTTCAATTATAACCATAAAACCGGCATAGTATGCTGATCACAGTTCAACACCGGCACCAGAAACCGGTATTGTATATGGATATTTATCGATGCCGGTAGTGATTCTTGATTCATTATTAACGGATCTCCAAAAGATTTAAGCAAGCAAACTGACCCAAATTGGGCTTCATATTAATACTAAGGAAACAAACTAAAAAACATTAAACACAGAAACAACGTTACACATAAACATTAAACACATAAAAGTGAAAGATCTCAAGTTAATTGCAACTAACATCATTTCTTGGTACGAAATGCCTAAAAGGCTCTTTTCTCCATTTGATATATGCGGCCTGAGCTTGATACCTATTATCTCGGTATCTTGCGATAAGCTCATTGTATTGCGACACAATTTTATGAGGGCAATTGTCCGATGCGCTACAAACTCATCCCCGTAATCCATTTTGCGTTTCTTGCACTTACCGTCCACGAACTTCGACATATAAGGACCATCCGCAATAAGACCCCAAAAAAGGTGTGAAGGGCGGTGATCTTCCGGCAAATCTGATACTATGTAGTAATTTTTAATCCATTGGGTTTTTTCCTCAACATCCTCTTCAATCTTCGCTTGTTTTACACGTTCGTATATTCTCTTTGTTTCTTCGCGATACATTGCTTCTTTTGCTGCCTCTTCTTCTTCTCTTTTCCTTCTAAGCATCTCTTCTTCCATTGCAGCAATTGACTTGGTGGTTTTCTCCTTCCTTTTAAGTTTTTGTAGTATCCTGGGAATTGAGTTGGTGGTGGATGATGATTGATTACCTATCAGAGTGGATTTTTTTCATATAAAAATCCTCTGAAATCGGTAGTTCGTGATTTCTTTGCCATGAGAGAAATGTGTTGGAGCTCACCTTTTTTTTTTTGAGGTATCAACTGCAATAGGTGTATCCACTTTAAATATATGAGGATACAACGACTCTTTTTCACTTTATAGTTTCGGCATTGTCAGTAACTTAGATCCCACGCCGGAAATGGTCTTTACAGGTTTATGGTTCAAAAAAAAATAGTCTTTATGCATTGAATGCTCTATTCCGGCAGTGTACGTTAGATTTTCGACAATGTCGGAATCAATTGCCGGCACACTAATGTATATAACTAAAAAGCCGGAACATTGTTTATTGCACTCAGAATTTTGACACTGAATTCCGGCATACAATAATATAGAGTATATATAAGATCTATGCCGGTACCAGATACCGGCATGGAATTATGTAAACATAGTATGCCTGAAATGTAATTTATTTCAAATGTAATCCTTGTCGACGGAACAACGAATGCACTTAGCATGTGCATCAATCCTTTGAACCCCTAGCACTAGTACAAAAATGGGTTTTAGACACGGTAATTTACCGTGTCCAAATGTCTTTGGTCACGGTATTTCATTTTTTGAAAAACCGTGACTAAAGCCTGTGAGGCCAAAAGTCTGTACCATTTGGTCACGGTGGTTTTCGTGGCTATTTCCTATATTCCACCGTGACCACAACCTCATTAGTCACGGATCTTTATTATAAACCGAGGCAAATTTGCTCATTAGTTACGAAATTCTGTAATACACCGTGACTAGACTTGTTCATTGGACACGAATTTCCATATTTTACCGGGACCAATTTTGTATAATGGTCTCGGATCCCATATATACACCGTGTCAAAACCATCACTCATACAGGATACTTCGATGATGAGCAGGTTTTGCGCTTTAAAAGAATAAAGTATGTGGACCAGTAACAAATAATATAAACTAAAATTTACAGCATTCCATCAATTTAATGAAAAATCAATATGGTTTATATATATCTTGATATACGGATTCTAATAAAGTTGATTACAAGTAATATCAATATGGTCAGCAAGTATGAAACCATATAAGCGCATTTGCATAAAATAATTGGAAGGACAGCCTCTAACAAATTTTTGGGAGAACTGCACTTCCATTGCCTGGCTACTCCAGGTCCCGTTACTGAAGATGGATGACGCACCCACACCACAACAACGTTAACTCATCCGAACTCTTTTGCTAGAATGTCGCTTGGCTGCGAAAGAAAAGAAAATAAAAATAAAACTAAATGTAAAATTCAATAGTGTAAGATCTTATATTGCTGAAGTGCATGTGTTGTCATTTTTCGGATCTAGAATATATTATTTCACATGGGAGAGTGATAAGTCACTGCTAGAAATCTTCTGTCATCCCTTGTACACTAACGGGAACAATCTGCCCAAATTACTCTGGTGAGAGTCATGCCTTGCAAAACAATATATTTTTATATTAAACAATACTAAAATGTCTGCTAATTTTAAATGTATGGTGGAGAATAATTTTCATATGATTCAGAAAATAATCAAGCATTAGAGCTACTCCGACCTCACAACTGAGACTCGGCAACAATTAGATACAGAAACAAGCCAAGGAAAAAGTAACCAATGTCCTCACAAGAGTGTCTAGAATGGTGCCCACCAATAAGAAATCATATAGAAACTTACCAGCCAAAGGAATAAGCATGTCTGAGTCCTGGATGACTGCGCCGACCATCAGTTGCATGCTAATACACCAAAATTGTGCAATACTTGGTGCGCACATGAAGCTTATGCATATATCAGTATTTCTGATCACCACCTTCACAAGCACAATTCACTCAGCCACCAGCACCCAAATCCAAAAGAAACATCAGAATGTTCAGCATTAGGAATTTGAAATTGAAACTAGTATAAAAAGGAGGTGAAAAACGCAAAATATAACTTCATCTTTTTCTTATTGAGTAAGAAGGCCAAGGTATATTTCATTCGACCCTCTAACATATTATTATTTTAGCAACTTCAAATTACATTGTGAAATGGGATCCAAACACCACAGAACTAGACATTAATCATAGAAAGTGATCAAAATTACATCAGAAGTCGAATACGAAAGAAGTAGAACTAATTGACGAAATTCAAAGAACACAATAAGAGACACACACATAATCGAAAGGAGGTGGAGTGAAGGTTTGAAATTTGTATTTCTCCATGACGCATACCAAGTTCTAGTGAAGTAAGAAATGCCTATTGTTGTTCATCTTTGTATTGCTCACCATTATTTACAAATGACTGTGCCACAGACTCCATCAGTGCCTTGAAAGTTAATTTACCACTGCCATAAAAGAAGTTATCAAAGAGCAAATACAGAAACATAAAAGTATTACTGAATGAACAAAGAAAGAGAGTTCGCTACCATCAGGTCCATATGACAAGATGTTGTTGGACAGGGTCCGTCCTATTTCCATGCATTGTTTCACCACAATAATAATATAGTCACCAATATTTTAAAAAACTATATAAGGAGAAAATCCAAGAAATATCCATGATATGTTCAGTAAGGAAATTTATAATTAGCAAGAAAAGGAAGTGTTACTGAGTAGTACTGATGCATTGCAAGAAAATAAACTCACAAATCTAAAGCACGATGTTTCCCTACAAAAAATGAATATGAGAGTTCTTGAATACTAGTGAAACAACTTAGATGGATGCCAACGAACCATTTACCCGAGATTTGGATATTGTACACAAGATTTGAATGTCAAATAACTTGTCAGAAGCAACAACTTTATATCCACAAGTTCCTAACAGATAACAGACAAGAATTTATCTCTGGAGTTCACTTCTGACCACGCAGTAAGCTGGGGAAGTTCCTAGTTCAACATTTATGGACCCTGAAAATCTAGATAACAATTTCAGATTATCACTCAACTATCAAGTAAAGAGAGGTTAAATCTTCATGAAGCGTGTAGCAATGAAATCAAATGTATAAACTTTCATCTGGGTCAACTAACAATATCATCATATGTAAAAATGGGTAGGACACTAGGACTTCATGCTGCATGTTTTCATACTAGGACTTCATGTTGCATGTTTTCCTTCAAAAAATATTTAGCATATGACCAACAGTTCTGGATTCGATTGCAGTATCCAAGTGGGATTTTAAGAAAGAACAAGGTTTGCACAAGGTGTGCTATTGAGTTGAGTCTGCAACAACAAAAAAAATCAAAAATTATACTATTGAGTTGTTTAAAGAATAATTATGTAAGGAATAATTTTGCGGATTGGAAAAAAAAAATACAGTCGATGGCCAAGACAATCCTGCCATTTCCGAAAACATCTTGAGTCTTGACAGACAAACTTGTAACGAATCACCTTCGAGGATGAACCAATGAAAACTCATTTTTATGAAGTCTGAAACGCAAGATTGTACATTCACTCCTCATTGTTGAAATCAAGATAAAATATTTAAACCTGGAAAAATAAAACAAGAAGAACAAAACCAACAAATACTGAATAAAACCAAATGGAAAAAAGAAAGCAAAAGCAAAAAGGGCAAGTGCCAATTCAGTACAACGTACCCATTTTATTCCCCACTTCAACATCATTTTACACATTTGGTGTAACAGAAAACAAAGAACAAGCTACTAGAGACAGTAATCCACTCCATCTGCCCATGTTAAATATTCTCTACATCTAAAGCTTAGCAAGTGGTCGTACTAGGAGTCCCTAATCAACACTCTAACCCAAAATTCCAATTCCATAGTGGAGCAGTAAACATAAAAAAATTAGCACATCATTAAGTGCTACTCTATATTTTAATCCAATCTCTCTATAAAACAAGCGTTAAGTAACATAATCTAAATTTTGTGTCAAAACATAATTTAATTTTGGGTTCTTCCAAAGAAATCTCAAATTGAAATCCTAAAGATCAAACAAAAGTTCATTTATATTACAGACTTAATCTTTGACTGCTAAAATGAAGAGCGCCATAAGCTGATGTTGTAGGCAGAAAAAAAAAATTAAAACTGTAACATCAAAACCTAGAAATGTAAATCTATGAAATAGTGAGAAATAATTTACATCTAGAAGACGGAGGAAAATCAGGGGCTTACCCTCTTAAATAAGTTATGGAGAACGAAAGAGATTTCACAATTAACCAATCTAAACTGAAATTTCAAGCATTCCTTGTTGATAAAATAAAAGACAAAGCAGCTTGATCAATACAAAACAAAAATAAAAAGGAACGATTTTACCATAAGAAGACCATGTAATACCTTGTGAGGTGTTTTCGCCTTCACTTTCATTAAATATCTAAAATTGTTGTCTCACCGGAAAGAAAAGAGAAAGAGGAAGGGAATTTTATTGAAGGGTTTTATTTATTTTTTCTTAATTAACCTAAGAGAGAGAAAAGAAATTGCAGTTGTAATCTCTTCAAAGCCATCATCAAAACTGTTATCTGGCTTGAAGCGAGAAAGAAGGAGATAAAGCAGGAAGTGGAGTACTGCAGTCGATCGTGGAAGTGGAACAAGTTAGGTTGGGAACACTAATCCTGCAATCGTGTCTCATAAAAATAGATATACTGTTAATAGACACGCGTTGATATATCACCGTGTCCAGAGAGATGAGCAGTGGTCTCGGATATGTACTTTTGCGGGACTAACCTAGCTTTAGTCACGTATATTAGTTTAACCATGACAAGGACAGCCGTGACCAAAACCCATAGTTGTACTAGTGTAGGCGATCCTAGTGGACGAGTTATAGTCTCGTGAGGGTTTACATAGAGATCTACCCACAAAACCTACACTAAAATTTCTAAAGCATCAATCTTCTTCCGAGGACGATACACTCTCCATCATCTCCGGGGCATACTCCGGGATTTTGGATTCCATGAATTGGTAGCTTGCATTGAATGTGAATGCTTCCCCCTTTTCCTCCAAGTAGTGCGCTTTGACGACTTCTTGCTACAAAAACATAAGCACAAACTTACTTGGTTAGTGGTGTTTAGTAGGAAGATCAAACAACATGGATCACGTAAAATAAACCACAACAATACTTACAAATTGGTCAATGTACATGTTAAAGTGGGGATCGTTGAAAATTGGTTTTTGGATTTCTAAATAAGCAAGTATCGCACTTTCAATGACTTGGTGCCTATCATGAATCTTTTGAACACTTCTTCTATTCGGATTCCCAAACTCTTGCATATATTTGTTGTATACCTTACCCCAAAAGGTTATGGAATCCATCCTTACGGAGGATTACCTCCTAGCTCGAGTTTCCGCGTACCAAGCTTTGGTGATCGCCAAATCTTCATTTGAATCAAAGGATGCCATTGCTTTGTATGTTGAGGTATTGGAAGAGTTAGAAATATTATATAATGATATCATCTTTGGAGAGTATATGGAACCAGGTGTGTGTTGTTTTGTAGGGAGAACAAGTGTATTTATAGGATGGTGCCCAAATATGGCCGTTATTGTACTCAATCAATGAAGTTGTACTTGCAAAAATTTAAATTTTGAATTTGCCAGCATTGTAATAAGGATAAACGACGCGCCGGAAAATGGAGTCGGCATTGTGTCATCTATAATATCAATGCATGTACATGGTTTATTATATACAGAAACCATATAATTTTTGACACTATATACCGGCATGTAATAAATATATAAGATCTACGCCGGTACAGGATACCGGCATGTAATACATATATAAGATCTACGCCGGTACAGGATACCGATATGGAATTATGTAAACATAGTATGCCCGAAATTTAACTTATTTCAAATGTAATCCTTATCGACGGAACAACGAATGCACTTACCACGTGCATCAATCCTTTAAACCCCTAGGAGACCCTAGTGGACGAGTTATAGTCTCGTGAGGGTTTACATAGAGATATATCCACAAAACCTTACGAAATACCTAACCAAATGCCCTAAAAACCTAAGCAAACACCACTAAACTATCAATCTTCTTAAGAAGAATCCGTCTCTGATTCACCCAGGTGGTGGTACTCCGTGGCTTTGGTTACAATATGGTTGACGTTGGATTCAAACATGAATGCTTCCCCCTTTTCTTGTAAGTAACGCGTTTTCACGTCTTCATGCTACAAAAACAACACACAAACTTTGTTTGTTACATAAAATTTGCAAACGAGTAGATTATGTCGAATTAATCATAAAGATACATACGAGTTGTTGAGGGGACAATCTATTGTAGGTAGCGTGATTGATCCGGTGTTTCATTGTTAGATAATCAACCACCGCATTTGTTATTGTCGAATTAATCATAAACAAATCGTTCCTCGATTTGTTTGCCAGTTCTTCCTTTTGGGTTACCGTAATCATGAATAAATTTGTTAAAAATCTTCAACCACATGGAATCCCGCGTGCTATTATCTATATTTGAAGAACGAGTTTCGGCGTACCATGCTTGGGTGATTGCTAAATCTTCCTCCGAGTCGAACGATGCCATTTGTTGTATATGAGATTAGGTACCATGCTAAGCTATTTATAGATAATTATTCTAGGGTTTAGGGTTTCTAAGTTAAGAGGCTCAAGGAGATATATAAGAACACACGAGTTTTGGACTTTTGGGTCCAATTATTAGCTCACTTTATATAGAGAAAAACCTCAACGACTATTTTTTTTTGAAAATCACCAAAATCGGCATTGAAGTAATTGTGACATAAGATGCCGACACTAAGTTCCGGTATAGTTTTGCCATAAGCTAATCATGCCGGTACAAGGGAATTTCTTCACAGAGATTGGGCCAAATATGCAACCATTACCGGCACGGTTTTACAACAATATTCAATTCCTTTACAGGGAACCGACATTGGATCTATAATAGCGACTATGCCAGTGTTTGTGAAATTCAAAAAAAAAAACGACTAATTTTTTGAAAAATAAGACCGTTGGTGATTCATTTCTATATAATACCCCCCATTCCTTGGGAAAAATCTACGCACCCCACCCACCAAATAACAAAAATCCTTCTCTCAAAAAAGCAAGCACGGTTAAAGCTTCACAAAGGATGGGAGATTCATCATCTAGCTCTATTTGCAAAGTAGGCAGATTAAACATTACTAACAATATAATCTTCACTACTATGACGCATAACTAATATAATCTTCTCTTACAGAGTCATCATTACAAGTGTCAAATTTGTAAGTCACCTTCTCACCTAGCCATGGACTGTCCTTTTATTTATTCAAAGTGTAAAAGTTGTGATGGGACAAGCCGGTTTTGGATTGCAATAACTTATGATGCTGAAAATGGAAGAATGTTTCTAAGGTGTTTGAATCACCCAAAGTGCGATGAGTTTCAATGGTTTGACAAAGCTGTTGAACTAGCAGAGTCAAGAGAAAACCACAAGGGCCAATGCAAGCCTATCGATGGGTGTGATGGGTGTTATATGAAGGGAAAGGAATATGTTAAAAGAGAAGAAGAACCAATGAAGATGATCCCGGACGATGTCTTCGAATAGATTCGGGAAATGCTCAAAGGTTCTGCAATTGTTGAAAAGGGATGGAAATAGATAATCTTTAACCAAATGTAATTCATTCTATGTTTTTTAGCATGTTTTAATTTAAAGTTTCAAATCCAATGTAATAGACTACGTAGGAACGAAATAAAAGAGCATTCGAAATGGATTTATACTCAAAACTAGCAGAGTTCCGGCATAGAAGCAACCAAGCTTACAGTGCCGGTTTTCTGTCAATTATGAAAATTTGAAAAAAATCATAAAACCGGCATAGATTTTAGAAAAAACAACTATGCCGGTACCTTCCAATTTCTATACAGGAATATGAAACTTTTAATCTTCTAGTTCCGGTATGGTTTTATAAAACATTTCATTGCCGGTACCAGGAACCGAAAATGAACTGTAATTTTCGTGCATGCCGGAACCAGTACCGGCATTGTTGAACCTAAGCTTTTTCATGCCAGCAGCAGTCGTAAATAAATCTTGCAAAAATAACATTTCATTAGAAATCTAAAGATGTTTAACATAAAGCAATCACTAGAAATCTAAACATGTTAAACATAAACCAAACAACTGGATTCTGCTTAAATGTTCTTAATCCAGGTATCACAAACTAAAATCAAACCAAACAACTAAAGAGTTAACCATGAGGTACAAACGAAAACAAGTTCGGAATTGTTCAAGACGTAACAACCACCATCCAGAAAAAGAAACACAACTAAATAGTTAATCACTTGGTCTTTTGCTTCTTTTGTGCTGGTTTCTTCTTAATTTCCACGAACAAATCTCTTGATCTAGGGTCGGTTTCTTCAATTTTATCAAGCTTTTCCACAACTTCCTTCATTTCTTCAAGGGATAGCACATCTCCTTCCTCGTACTTGCAACCTAACATCTTCTTCAATTTTCCAAGCAGACGCCACTAGTTTCATACATACAACACATAATTAGTATATATATGGTAATATAAGATTACGTGTACATTAAACGACTAAGTAATTAACAATACTTACTAGCAATCCAACGGTCTTATTAAGTTGGGAGATCGTAGGTGGTGCCTGTGTGGGAGTTGGAACGGGAGGGTGTTTCTTGGGTGGAACTTGCACGTCATTCGGGCGGACGACAAAAGGATGTGACCATTGCAGGTAATCTTCCATATAGTCGGCATCAACCTTATCACCGTTTTCCTCAATCACCCACTTATCCCACTGACTAGTATCTATCAAACGACGTGGTTCCCTATCCCTCCAATCTGTTGGATTCGGTTTTGGATCATACTTTACATACAACCGATTAGGAGTTAAAAATCACCGAGAAAGGTAAAGAAAAAAACATCGAAAAGAGTCCGTCTCGAAATGTGATAATTGCTTATATCCAAGTTGGCGCATCACACATGTAGGATTTGCCATAACATATCCTTTTGGGTGGAACAACGTCCCATGGTAGAATGCAATGTTACCAAACCTCAAAACTTGGTGGTTTCCTCTAACCTCCTTGTAAGGGTCGAACACAACATCTTTGGTACTCATCGCGTCCAAAGCCAATCTCATATCGATCAGTCGACCTATGTTACCGGGTTTTGGAGTATTGTTGAACTCGTATCTCTTAGATATAGGCATATCAGGTTCGGGAAGGTCTTTGATCTTCAAGAAGGTCCAGTCCTTGAACAAGGTTGGGAAGTTTTCATAAGCCCACACCTATTCCAATGTGAAGCAATAAGTTTTTTTTCTAAGTTCACGATAAGGGTACATGTGAATAATATACATAATAACATAAGTTTAAAAACAAAATTACCTGCAATAGAGTGAAATTCCCGACAAATTGGTTGGTTTTAGCCTTAGAGGCCCTTCTCATCTCCGTCATCAAATGTGCCATTACTGCGGTGCCCCAAGAATACCCATAGACATCTTCCAATGGATCCAAGTACTGAAGGTAGTTCACACTAACCCTGTTGCCATTAGTGTCAGGGAATACCCTAGTTCCCAAGATGTATAACAGGTATGCAGCGGCAGTATAAAGAATTTTTTTAGGGTCCCATCCATCCTCCAAACTTCTTTCCTTTTTGTTTTCAAACTTCTTTTTAAGTAGCGTCAACTTGATTGTCTTTGTCTTACCAGATGTGGATTCATAACAGCTCTCCATAGAAGTTTTGTAGTCCCAACCAAACAGCTTGTTAGTCAGAGCGTGCAACTTCGACCATTCTAGGTCCAGAGACTCAACTCCTTCTGCAATTTATTTGCCAATAACACTCAAGCCTAGAATGTTCTGAGCATCTTCAGGGATGAAGGCCATTTCCCCAAAAGGGAAGTGCATCGTATCGATTTCACCATGATACCTTTCGACGAAGCAATTGACAGTCAAGGAATCAGGCTTCACATAATTTTCAACCAAAGGATATAGACCAGAATCCTTTGCTATTTGTTGGACCTCTTCACATTCCTTAGACAATTTCCAACAATCAGGCCGCGGCTTGGTTTCAGCAAACACGCATAGCCTTCTTATGATCCTACAATTAGGAGACAATACAATTAAGATATTTTACAAAAATACACAACAATACATATGCATAAGATAAAAAATGCTTACATTGGTTTGATAGATAGTACGAGCCCACGAGTGCTTGTATCCAAATAGTGTTTTCGGTTCCGGAGCTTCACCCCAAATTATACCACGTTCAAGGTCAGGTATCATGTCATTAATATGAGGAAGGTGGGAACCTTTAACTTCCACTTTGCCTTTGCCATTATTTCCATTGCCTTGTGTTGGTTGTTGACTTGGCCCACCAACTTCGCTTTGGATTACTAATTTACTTGGAGGAACCACATTATCTTCATTTTCACTTTCCTCTTCATCTTGCTCATCTTGATCATCGTGCTCACAGATTACAACTCGACTACGGTCACCACCACTTTCCCAAATTATCCCTCTTGTCTCAGCCTCAAACGCTTTTTGCGACCTTCATCTTTCCCTCGAGGAGGGAGAGATTGAGGAGTATCAAGACCGCCCTTCCTTCTTCTCTTAGTGACCGCATCTCTAGTTTTTCTTTTGTTAGCTTTCTTGGCTTTTGACCTATATCATAAGCATACGAAATGAATGTGAGACAACTCACTTTCAGTTTTTGTACTGGCATTGACTTACTTAAACTAACCACGCCGGTTAAATGTTCCGGCAGTGAACATTGACTATCGAGAATGCTGGTAGTCATATGTAATTCTCCTGGATATCAAAAGACTACTACCGGCACTCTCTAAATAAATCAATTCCATGTCGTAACTTTGTACCGACAAACAAATCAACCTAAAAGCTATGCCGGTATAGGTGACAAATTCTTAAGTTTTCCTGTATATCTTAATTTCACTACCGACATGCTCGAATTATTACAAAAGAATGTCGGTACCCAAAATCGGCATATAATGCAACCCAAAATCTATGCCAGTACTGGTGACAAATTCATAAACTCTCCCGTATGTTTTTAAGTCCACTACCGGCATACACGAATTATTATTAAAGACTGTCGGTACTAAAAACCGGCATAGACTTCGACCCAAATTCTATGACGGTAGGGAAAATTCAGTTTCAGGTGAATCTGGGTTGGAAACGGCATTGCATTCATCCAAGATTGAATGCCGGAACATAAAACCGGCACTGTATTCATACATATTTCAGTGCCGGTACTCACTGAAACTCAACTGTTTCAGTTAGGGTTCGCGATTCTAACCTAAACCCATTGCTATAAATCGATTTAAACACTCATAAAGTAGTTTAAAATCACTTACCTTCTCACAGAAGCCATGGTTGCGAGAGGTTGATTGTCCCAATCCGCTGCTTCTTCTTCTTCTTGCTCTTGAGAAATCTTAGCAATTCTTTGTTCGTGTTTTTGTTGACCTATCGATTTCGACGATTGGGCATTTTTTTTCTTTCGTGGAGGCATTGTTTATGATTTGGGTAGGTTAATCGACGAAGAAATTTTTGAGTCGACGATTAATCGACGAAGAACGGATGAAGAACGATGAAGAAAAAAATATCAAAAACCTAACCCTCAAGTGCCGGAACTGATTTGAGAATGGGGGATAAATGGTTTGGTTTTTGATTTTAAGTTTTAGTAGAAAGGATATAATGGTCTTTTCATAATGTTTTTTAATTAATAAAAGGGTATTTTAGTATTTGCATACCCAAAAATCACCCCTTAGCACACACCATGGGTTGGGGGAAGTAATCAATATCCCCCAATTACTTTTTTTATCCCCCAATTGCGCGTTCCTTTAAAAGTCACAATCCAATTACATAAATTGTTTGAGATTTTGAAAAGCTCTCTATTAACTAACAAGAGATTTCAAAAGTCTCTAAAATTATTTCAGTATCTCCATAAATCTCAATTGACTAACCCCATGTTAGTTACGTATTATAAGGAGTTTGTACGAGATAAGCGATTGAGTTGTTTTGAAAAGCTCTCTATTGAGTTGTTGTTGTGATGACAAGATTGTAGTTGATGGTGGTGCTTCAGTTAATTCCTACCAGTCAATAAGTTATACCATGTTTAGGTCTTGGCAACAATAATTAAAGAGTTTAATAACTGAACATTTAGGATTACTCTTTATTAGGATTACTCATTTAGGTCAGTGCGAGCAAATTCAATTAGTGCACGGGATGATGCTGCGCCTAGAACCCATGTGGGTCTTATGCCGTGCAGCCGTGCCTCGTCTCATGGTCTATTTAGTGTGTTTGCTCTTATAACGCTAGGGTTCCACACTTACATGAAAACAACCACATCAGGCAGTCGTGCCACTTACGGCGGCGAATAGTTACAATCCTTCTTCTTCTTCTTCTCCTTCCTCTTCTTCATTAGCAACACCACCACCACCACCACCACCATCGTTATCTTCTGTACCACCACTAAATCAATGGAAATTTGGGTTTTGTGTCTGAAATACCTAGGAAAGAGGAAGGTAGGGAAAATTGTTTGATTTGGATGTTAATAGGTATATGAGATGAATCGGAAATGGGGTTTTCATAAGCTGTGACAGGTTCAATTGGGTCAACTGTTTTAATTGCTAATTTAGTTTTAACTCAAAAAGACACCAACATAATTCAATAGAATGCAAATGCCGAACCTGTGCCGGAGGTTGTCTCATGATCTTAGGGAGCAGACAAGTGTGCAAGTTGACAAAGAAATTGGAAATACAAGTGCAGAAAGTACAAGATCAGAGCAGCATTCCTGTCATCTGATGAATTTGTAAGAAACAAACATGAAAACATGTCTTTTAGGTGTTCTTGGTGAGATTGGCCGAGTTTTGATAATGAAAAAAAGTAATGTGTCTCTGATTAAAGTTTTAGATAAGGGTTAATTAAATGTTAATAGTTACTGGGTATATGGGAATGTTTAGATGTGGTTATCTAGTGTTGGATGAATAGGGACTTTTTCTTAAATTGGCACAAGTGGAGAAGTGTGGGAACAGTCGAAGATGAAAACTGGAAATCCAATCCAATCAATGATGATAATAGATCATATGGAACTAGCCAGTATTCCCTTTACTGCTGCTCTTCTTTCTTTAATGTAAGATCACCTAGAATACAGTTGTTTCTCATAATTACAGTTTAAGTTTGCGGTCATTGTTTGAGTCCTTACATTTAAGAAGGTTGTGCAAGATGCGCCGTAGACACCGGTTTAAGTCTGCAGCCATTGTAAGATCACCTAGAATACAGTTGTTTTTCATAATTACAATTCAAGTTTGCAGTCATTGTTCGAGTCCTTACATTTAAGAAGGTTGTGCAAGATGCGCCGTAGGCACCAGCTTGGTGACAATTTGCACAGCTGCTTTGTTAATGCAATGAAACTTTATCAAGAGTCAAAATATGTGAATTTTGCACCTAAGGATGTTGTTGTCAGCATTCAACGTATTCTAGAGAAGACTAGATTGCATTGAAGAATCCTTTTTGGTTTCATGACCTGATGCCCCGTGTATGTGTTTTAGGGTTTTCATAAGTTGTAATTGGGCTCACATACACCTTTAGGTATACACACACCATCTCTGATTGTAAAATGAATACAAAATTTGCTCTACAAATTTATTAGACTTACTAGTATTGTGCGATCTCTTTGGTTATAATTGAACTGCGTAGGATCTCATGTATCTCCAGTAGTTGAACTGCGCATAGTATATGCTACTTTAAATTGATTCTATTTAGGTATACTTACACCCCTAGAGGGATTCAAGAATTGGTGATGATTATCCTGTTATTGATATTAATTACTTCCCTAGGTAGGCAAAGATTCTGTGTTCTGAACCTGCGTTGATGGATTTCTTTTGCAATATCATTCAAGGAAAGAGGTTGCTTGTGAGCAATAACTGTTCAGCTGATGCAGGTGCAAAGCACTTATGAATTGTGGATGACAGGCAATGGGTTATTCAATCTCTGATGGAAGATATTTGGTGGTTAAAATGGATGTTGCTGGAGCATCTGGGAGGTAAAGTTCTTCTCCTTATGTTGAAAATTTCTGATTTCTACACTTTGTTTTTATGCCTCTCAAGTGTTTTTTTTTGGGTGTTTCTTCTTGATTTTTGTATATTCCGATCTGGAACAAGAAGTAGCCAGTTTCTCAAATTTTTACATTTTAAGTTAAAGGAAATTTAAGCTGTAATTTTCAAGGATGGTGTTATTCCTTTCTTAATGATATCCCTCATGAACGACAAAGGCATGGAATTTTCTATGATATTTACATTTTTGATAGGATTGATTGTCGTTGATTAATCACTCTTCATCACAACTTTCATGTTTGATCCACATATTTAGTTTATGGAAGACAATCTCGGCATGACTAATTACAAATTCGTTATTAGGTAGCCTCTTAATGTCTAATAAACACACGATTAGTAACTAAAGTAAAGAAGGTGTTTTATTCAATGAACAAGATGAATGTGTTCTCTCCTCAAGCGTTTGTGTTTTATTGGTAACAAACTGGATCTTTTTTTTGTCTATGATTTCATGTTGCTTTCGACGTTAAAGAGTTGTGTCATTGGCCTTTTGAACCTTGCTACTGAAAAGGGAATTGCTCATTGGAATTAGCTTCCTGCAGAGAGAGTTCTTTGGTGCTCAGCTTGTTCATATTAGCAGTCATACCATCTAACTAGGCCTTTTTGTTCTGTTTTGCATCATCTGCTTTGTTTTAGATCTCCAGCTATTATTTGAAGTGTTTGTCACTTGGAAATAGTGGTAGAATGCTTATCTACCTGAGCCAGTCGGGACCATTGGCATTGTTTACGGCTTGGTCACAATTTGCACAGCCGCATTGTTGATTCTCTAAAACTTAATCAAGGGTCGAAATATGCGTGCTCTATACCCAGCGTATTCTAGCAGTTTAGATTACAATGAAGAATCCTTTTCTGTTTTGCAACCTGAAGCCCCGTGTATGTGTTTTAGGGTGTTGATAATTACAATCAGGCTCACATGCCAAATATTCTGTGTCAACAGAAAATCAGGAGTCTTATGAACACACACATAGACTAAGGCCTTTGAGGTCCATTTATGTCTTAATTTTCTGTTGGGTTCTTTGATTAGAAATTTATGGTGAATTTGTGAATCAAGTTTTGTGATAGAACAAAGAACTCACACTTGAGATAGATAACTCTCGGACTTGAGAGATTTTCCTTTTTTTTTATTAGATTGTACAGATGTTACAAGTACATGGATATATAGCCTTACACATCAACTATCTAGAGTCTTCTGAACTGGTTAACTAAAGTTAGTGTTCACACAAGAACTTTGACTGGCTGTGAAAACACTAGACAACTTACGGACTAGTAATTTCTTTTAACCACTACACTAGTATTTACATTCAGAGAATTCTAGAAAAAGTGTATCACACATTTCAACACTCCTTCTTGATACACTTTTGATCAACTCCCAGTAGTCTTCTTAGGAACTCAAATTTTGGCCTTGCAAAAGATTTTGTAAATATGTCTGCAATTTGTTCTCCAGTATTGCAGTACTTGAACTCAATTTCCTTGTCTTCTGTTGCTTATCGAATAAAATGATGCTTGATAGGAATGTGTTTTGTGCGATTATGAAACACAGGATTCTTCGATATAGCAATCGCAGACTTGTTGTCACAGTATATTTCAGTCGCTTGATTTTGCTTTTCTCCCAAATCTTCAAATATTCTTCTCATCCATGTAGCTTGGCGTGCTGATTCTGCAGCTGATATATACTCAACTTTTGTTGATGATTGCGCGACTCTTTCTTGCTTTTTAGAAGTCCAAGAAAATATATCAGAACCAAGTGAAAATGCATAGCCTGATGTGCTTCTCATATCATCCACTGAACCATCCCAGTCACTATCCGTGTACCCAACTAGTTTTGAGTCTGTTTCTGGCTTGTACCATATGCCGTACTCCTTTGTACCTTGTAAATACCTTAATATTCTTTTTGCTGCACCATAATGGATTTGTGTTGGACTTTGCATGAATCTTGATAGTAAACTTGTTGCATACATGATATCAGGCCTTGTTGCCGTAAGGTATAGCAAACTTCCAATTATACTTCTGTAGGTTGATGCATTTGCTTTCGCCGATCCATCTTCCTTCCTTAGTTTTTCATTAGGTACCAGTGGTGTTGCTACAGACTTGCATCCAGCCATCTTGAACCTTTTTAGTGGGTTTTCAATATATTTCTTCTGACATATGAAGATGCCTTCTTCTTCTTGATTTATTTCGAGTCCGAGAAAATAGTGCATTAATCCGAGGTCAGTCATCTCGAATGTCTTCATCATGTCTTCCTTAAACTCCTGAAGTAGGGATTCATTGTTCCCTGTATAGATAAGATCATCTACATACATAGAAATAATAAGAGTACCTGAATTTGTAGTCTTAATGTAAAGTGTTGGTTCATTTGGACTCCTCCTGAATCCAGATCCAATGAAATATTTGTCAATGCGACTGTACCACGCTCGCGGTGCTTGTTTAAGCCCGTATAGAGCTTTCTTTAGCTTTAGCACTTTCTCTTCTTCTCCTTGCTTGACAAAACCTTGTGGTTGCTGAATATATATATATATATCTTCCTCCAACTCGCCATTTAGAAATGCTGATTTAACATCTAACTGATGAATTCTCCATTTCTTTTGAGCTGCAAGTGCCACAAGTGCTCTTATAGTGTCAAGTCGTGCCACTGGTGCAAATGTTTCATGGAAATCAACCCCTGGTTGCTGCGAGAAACCTTTGGCCACGAGTCTCTCTTTACGTTTTTGAATTGATCCATCTGGATTAGTTTTGGTTTTGTAAACCCACTTCACACCAATGATTTCTTTGTCTTGTGGACGTTCGACACGTTCCCATGTTCCATTTTTCTCAATCGTTTTGATCTCTTCTTTCATTGGATCAACCCATACACCTTGTGTAACTTCTTCCTCAAAGCTCTCAGGTTCTGCAAATGCAAAGTTGCAAGTTTCATATAGGTCTCGCAATGATCGAACCTTTCCTGGTGTTGATTTTGGAGAGGATACTTCTTGCTGTGGAGTTAATGCTGGAGCTGGTGATTCTGGTGGTGAATCTGCAGGTGCTGTAGTCTGCTCGCCGCCATCATTTTTATCTTTCTTATTTTCAGGCTCCGCAGGTAGCATCACTGTCCTTCTGGTAATAATATCTGCCTCCCAATTCCATGAGGAATTCTCATCAAACTCCACATCTCTACTAATTATCATCTTTGTTTGAATATTGTATACTCTGTAGCCTTTGGATTGAGAGCTGTAACCCATGAAGATACCTTTCTCTGATTTTTCTTCTAGATTATGTATCTTTTCTTTGGGAATATGAATATAGCATATACACCCAAATACTTTGAGATGTTTTGCTGACGGCTTCCTGTTGCTCCAGGCTTCAATTGGAGTCTTGTCTCTCACTGCTTTTGTTGGACATCTGTTCAACAAATACACTGCCGTGTAAACAGCTTCTTCCCAGAATTTCTTTGGAAGACCTTTTTCATACAACATAGACCTAGACATCTCCATTACGGTTCTGTTCTTCCTCTCCGATACGCCGTTTGGTTCCGGTGCATAGCCTACTGTTAACTGGTGTTCAACTCCTTCATCTTCACAAAACTTGTTAAAATTTTTAGAGGTGTATTTTGTACCCCTGTCACTTCTTAATACTTTAAGATAATGACCACTTTGTTTTTCCACCAAATTTTTGAACTTTTGAAAAACTGCAAATACCTCAGACCTCTCGTGCAAAAAATAAACCCAACTCATTCTTGTAAAATCTTCGATAAAAAGAATGAAGTACCTGGATTGATCGAGCGATGTTGTCCTCATTGGTCCACAAACATCTGTATGCACGAGTTCTAATGGTGCAGTTCCTCGCCAAGCTTGTCCATGCGGAAATGATAGACGATGTTGCTTCTCAAGTTGGCAGCCTTCACATACGTCGGAAATTTCTTGTGTACAGGGCATGTCTCTTATCATATTCTTTTGCTGGAGTATCTTGTGAGCATGGAAATTGAAGTGTCCAAATCTTCGATGCCACAACCATGTATCTTCAACTTCTACTTTCAGGGAAGTATTGCTTACTAATTCCGATGTAAAGGAAAATTTCGATTTTGCATTTTCACAGTAGCAATAATTTGATTTTTCTTTCTATCATATATGAAGCATAGACCATCCGCAAAGTACAAAGAATATCCATTTTCGACCATTTGGACGACACTCAACAGACTGGTTTTCAAACTGGTACTAAGAACACATTTCGAATAAATTTCGTACCTTTTTTAGTTTGCACTGCAATTGTACCTTTGCCTTTCGTTTCAATTAGTTCACCGTTTCCCAATCTGATTAGTGACTTTTTGTATGTTTCGATGTCACAGAAAATGCTCTCGTCGCCAGTCATATGATTGGTGCAACCACTATCTACATACCATGCTTCATTTTTTTCTTCTGATGATGTTTGGCGGGCATAAAACAGTTGTGCTTCTTCCTCCTTCTCTTCTTCATGATAGTTGGCATGGAAGTTTTTCTTTGCCCGAAAATATTTTGCAATATGACCAAAACGCTTGCAATTGTCACATTTCGGCTTGCCCTTATGCCAGCAGTCTTCTGTTCGATGATTTGGTATTTCACAAATCTTACAAGGTGGGAAATTTTTCTTTCCTGTCTCTCTTTTTACCCAATTATTATTGGGTTTATCTCCTTTATAATTTCCTTTGGATTTTCCGCCATCTTCTTTAGATTTCTGAGACTTGCCAAAGTTGAGTTTCGACTGAAACACACTTTCGATTGGGGCTTCGTTACGCCTACTCAATCTCTGTTCGTACGCTTCTAAAGAACCCATAAGTTCTGTCACCGAGAGAGTCTTAATGTCTTTCGACTCCTCAATTGCAGTTACTATAGGATCATATTTTTCAGAGAGACTTATAAGAATTTTTTCAACCAACTTTTTATCAGCAATAACTTCACCATAAATACTCATTTGATTAACTATATCTTTCACTCTAGAATAAAAATTCTTTGCTTTCTCAGAATCCTTCATTTTGATGTTTTCCAAATCTCTTCTAAGTGTTTGCAATTTAATGGTCCGTACCTTTTCTTTTTCTTGAAACTCTCCTTCATCTTAGTCCATGCTTCTTTGGACGTTGTAGCTCCCATAATCCTTGGAAAGATTGTGTCATCAACCGCTGACTGAAGAGTATATAGAGCTTTAGCATTTTTTTGTTTTTTCTCCTTCAACTGAGTTTGTTGTTCCTCAGTCAAATTTGTTGTAGTGTCTAGATCAACACAAGTTTCAATTATGTCCCAAAGATCTTGAGACACAAAATATGTCTTCAATTTTATGCTCCAGAAATCATAATTTTCACCGGAAAATATAGGTACTGTAATTGATGATTGACTACTGCTTGCGATGATTGTAAACGGAAGTGAAACGTCCGATTAGATCGAACGTGCTCTGATACCACTGTTGGGTTCTTTAATTAGAAATTTATGGTGAATTTGTGAATCAAGTTTTGTGATAGAACACAAAACTCACACTTGAGATAGATAACTCTCGGACTTGAGAGATTTTCCTTTTTTTTTATTAGATTGTACAGATGTTACAAGTACATGGCTATATAGCCTTACACATCAACTATCTAGAGTCTTCTGAACTGGTTAACTAAAGTTGGTGTTCACACAAGAACTTTGACTGGCTGTGAAAACACCAGACAACTTACAGACTAGTAATTTCTTTTAACCACTACACTAGTATTTACATTCAGAGAATTCTAGAAAAAGTGTATCACACATTTCAACATTTTCTAATATGTATGATGCTGTTTGCTTTTTGAAGTAACCTCTGTTTTATAATTTCGGCTTACTGCTTTTGGAACTCACTAATTCCTATATATTTGTTCACAGCTTCTGGTGTGACAATAAAACCCTCTGTCGTCTGTTTATTAGAAATAATAATCTCTCAAGCTTCAAAAGTTTTGCTCTTAGTTTTTAACTCATTTTATTTGCTTGATTAGGTACTTAGATGAGCTGGGGATGACATCGGACTTCAACAATAAAGCCTTTTGCTGAAAAACTCTATATCAGCTGGTGTTGCTGCCATCGCTTTTGCATCCATTACGTACATTTATTCACTGATTTTTCAACTTGATGATCAGATGCATCAAATATCCTGAAAAATTATATTGGATCATTGAAACCAATTACCCTGAAAGCCATTGCCTAACCGGAAGAACTTGAAATTGGAATTGGTTGTGTAGAATAGACTGTTGGTGATGTTGGCTGCAAAATTTGATGGATGGCATAACCATGAAATTGGTGTTTATATACAGATGCTTGGTAACTCGGAAATTACTGGAAGAAGCTATATTTTCTACAAAATAAACTGGGCTTTGGTTAACAATCCGGCCCAAAAATTGGGAGCATGCATTATATAATACATATACCAGATTCGTCAGGGATCAGTCCGGCAACCAAAAATTTGCATGTAAACTTGTCAATGTACCAAACTCCAACTTGGACTAGTACCAAGTGCATGTTCTAGACAATGGCCTAGCGTATAGGAGACGGCTCTGATAACATGGACAAGCGCTGTATTCCTGTTTTGACTTGCAAATACTCAGATCTCCATATCAGCAGAGATGCTATGTTCTATGTTCTCTCCTCTCAATGAATTTTGGAAAATGGTGATATAATTTATGCAACTGTAATTTGTACAGATGCACACAATGACACCAAAATCCTAAGCTTTTGTCTAGCTAGGTTATTAGGTACTTTACTTGTAGATATCCACAAACAAGAGATTTAAGTGCAGATATCCATCCAGTGAAGTGTCCAAAGGTATGGTAGGTGTTAATGGTGAGTCAGACACGGTAAAATCCAGAAAAGTGTCGTGTACTAGTTAGACAAGTTAAATGTTACTTAGGAACTGAAGAAGAAGCAGGCGAGATGGGAATTAAAAAAGTTTCCAACAGCGTACCTCTCGGTAAAATAATCGTTTGGTCCTTTTTTAGGTAAGTCCATGTCAGTTTAGTCCTTTGGTCAAATGCCTTTACTTTTTGGTCCATAATTATTTTAAAATATTAAATGGACAAAAGTACCTTTCCGGGTTAATTTCTACTTATTTTTTGTATCAGTTCATTCGTCAGAATGAACTCCTGTTAATTTCTACTTATTTTTTCAGAAATCGCCTAAAAACCAAAGTTCATTCCAGAAATGAACTCCATATAAAAACCTAAGAAAACCAGATTTCATTCCAGAAATGAACTCCATATAAAAACCTAAGAAAACAGAGTTCATTCCAGAAATGAACTCCATATAAAACATAAAAAAACCAGAGTTCATTCCATAAATGAACTCCATAAAAAAAACCTAAAATACCAGAGTTCATTCCCAAAAATGAACTCCATATAATGACCTAAAAAAACAGAGTTCATTCCAGAAATGAATTCTGTATAATCACCTAAAAGAACAGAGTTCATTCCAGAAATGAACTCCATATAAAAACCTAAAAAAACAGAGTTCATTATTTACATGAACACACACAAAAAAATCCATAAAAATCATAGTTCATTCGTAGAACTGAACTGCATTAGCATCATCTTCATCATCTTCGTAGTCTTCAAACAGCAGCAGCAACAGATCCATGAAATTGTCGTCATCGTTTTCTTCTTCTTCATCATCAACAACAACATCAAATTCAAGATCTTCAACACGAGCAGCAAACATCAAAAAATCAAGATTTATCGTCTTCATCGTCATCTTCAACATAAATCTATCGTCGTCTTCATCGTTTTCATCATCATCTTCAAAAGAAAACAGAGTTCATTTCAAGAATGAACTTCATCAAATTCATCATCTTCAACAATAGCAGCAGCAGCGATGAAGAAAAACATAAATCTATATTCATCAAGAAAAAACATCAAAATCTTCATCACAAACCAGAGTTCATTCCTGAAATGAGCTCCGGCATCTTCATCTTCTTCATCAGCAACCACAACTCATGTTCATCATCTTCATCCTCTCAATCATCAGCAGCAACAACAGACGGAAAAACATCAAAATCTTCATCACAAACCAGAGTTCATTCCCGAAATGAACTCCGTCATCTTTATCTTCTTTTGTAGATACGAAACTTACCCAAGCATATAAGATGATAAGGTTCATCATCATCATAAATAGCAGCAGAATCTTCAACCTCACCGTCTTCATCATCAAAACAGAAGCAAAACATCAAAAAAAAAAACGCAGAACTTCATCGTATTCATCATCATCATCGTTCACCGTTCATCTTCTTCAACACTAGCAGGAAGAAAATAAAAAAGAAAAGGAGAGAGAGAAATTTTAGATCTGAAAATATAGGAGAGAGAAAGTAAATCTGAATGATTCTTTTTATAGAGAAAACTATATCGTAACACGACTTATGTCTCAATATAGGAGATACTAGAAATAGACTTTCCAAGTGATAGATGAGTTCAAGTCTCCACATACCTTTTGTTGAAGAAGTTCCAAAAGCTCCCCTTATTAGTTCTTCGTATTCAAATGATGAACTCTGTGAAATCTAAGCTCAACTACACTATCTATGTCCTAGTCTGAGACATCTATAGAAATCAAGACTTATAGTTTTGATCACTAATATTGACAAACATGCTTGAGATAGCCACGCATGAAAGTTCGACCGAGCAGTGCTCTAACACCATTGTGCGCGTGATCCATCATAAGTGGATTCAATTTTGTTGTGTGCAGATCCATAAGAAGGAAATTGAATATTTGAAGAAAAAAGATATTTCTTATTGCTTTTCGTATCTCTTGGCACATATCTTGATCGGATGAGATCCGATTTATCTTTGATAGATTTGATCATATAGTCGTTTAGATCGGCATTTATCATTTGGTGGTATTCTTAAATATCTGAATTCGACATTTGTGAATCCGAATTTAACTTATTGTTTTGGATTGATCTTACCCGACAAAGGGTTTTACTAGTTTAGACGGAAGATCCTTTTGGATCGACAAAGGAGTTTACTAGTTTAAACGCCAGAGCATTTGTCATAACTCAACGAATCTTTTTCTAAAATATTATCAAAGTAGTTACCAAACAAATTTGTCCCTTTACTATATGGAAGACGATCAAAAGGAGTTGAGTGGTTAATACTTTACATAGGTAAAACAACTCAAGATAGTAATTTTCTATTTGGGGATTCACGTGCGTGACCAAACGGTAGTAGACGCAGGGATACTAAGGGAACTAAGTAAGGGTATATTAATTGGTCTCAACTATACGAAGTTGGCTTTGTTCTTTGTATAGTGTATTAATTTTGAGAGTATTCAAAACTGGACTAGGTCCCTGGGTTTTCTGCATTTGCAGTTTCCTCGTTAACAAAATCTTGTTGTGTCATTTACTTTACTTTCGCATTATAATTGTTTTACTATAATAAAATAAATAACACGTGTATGTTAAATCCTAATCACTTGACATTGACCTTATAGTCAATCGGTCTTGTATCGTAACTATTGTAAAGTGAATACTTGGTCGTTGTATTGTCTCGACTTTGTCCATAGACGGTCACATTTGGTATCAGACATATAGGTTGAAACGAAAAGATTGTGGTGTACGTGGGTACCTTCATCATTGCAATTGGTATCAGAGAACGCAAACACGAAAATATCAAACAATTTGTGTTTGGTGCGATCCAACCTATAGGATTTGAATCTATAGATGATCCAGTTAACGCAATACCAAGATTTGATGGAACTAACTATCTTTGGTAGAAATCTGCGATGCAATCCTTTCTTCAATCTCGCGATGTTAATACTTGGATATTAATAGTAGAATGGTATGAACGACCGAAAATGGAATATTCAGAAACTGAGTTTAAATGCTTAATATCTTATATTAATGAAGAAAAGGCTGTTGCGAAGAAATATTATGATGGATTAAATGTCATAATACATGTAATGAGTCAAGATCTTCTGCATCATGTTTCCTCTTGTAAAACTTCCAAGAAAGTTTGTGATACTCATAAGACCGTGTTCGAAGGTAACATTTCAGGGAAAAAAAGTACGCCTTCATTATATCTCTTATGAATGTGAATACTTTAGAATGAATGATAACGATATTTTTGAGGAGTTTAATGCTAAACTCTGTAAGATTGTTAATGTTTCTTTCTCGCTTTGAAAGAATATATCTAAAAAACAAAATAGTATGCAAGATTCTCATATCGTTACTCTCCAAATACGAGTCTAAGAAACATGTCGTAATAGAAGCCAATGACGGTTCTATACTTTGTAGAAGATCTCTTGTAGGAAAGTTAAAGATCTTTGATATTTAGGTTCTGCTGAAAAAAAGAACATTGGATTCAAAGCCATTCTTACGAGAGAAGTAAGTGTAAATTGGGGTGAAGAAAGTTGTAAGGAAGAAAATACACTTGTTGAAAATGCAATTGTACTTCTAACACAATGCGGTAAGGATATTCTTATGAGAGAAAATCAGATCCTTGACAACTTATCATCCAAAACAGTTTTTCTTAATTCATAACCAAAAAGAAGATGTGTTAAAGAATGACAAGGAAATCCAATGTTTCAAGTGTCGTGGTTTTGGACATACGGTGGTAACCAAGCATTTTTTACTTATATATCTGGTATGATTAGCTTAATTATATGCTTAAATTACAGTAGTTGATACCTTAATAAATTATATGCTTAAATTATAGTAGTCGATCTCTAATTAAATTGATTTGATTTGTTTTCTAAATGAAGGATTTTTTAAGGAGTAGAATGGTGATGGGGGATAGTTTCATATACAACCATTAAGGTGGACTTGGTTGATATGTTTATTGTTATGAACCTTAAACTTTTTTTATTTTGCCTTCTCATCTTCATTTCCAACTGCTTCATTCTTATTTGTCCTTCTTAGTACATGATAAGCACGTAGGTGCTACATTTTATACCCATATTTAAAGCCAACTCTAGTAGAATCTAATGTTTGGTGTGCTATTGGGAAACTTCATAGTCCCTCTAACGTTCACTACTATGAAGCTCAAGCCCACATAATAAAATTCTGGGATCTTAAAAAAGAAACAGTAGTTACTCCTTTCAACAAACAAAGGAACTTTTATCATCTCAGTTTCAATCATCTTGAAGATTTTACTACTATTGCTTAACCAAAGCCCTGGGTCATTCATGGTTCAGTCATGGTGATGTTTCAAATTCCGTTTGATGGTGTTGAAGAGATTAAACCTGAAGAGTTCGACAAGGTGTTTCTAAGTATTCATCTCAAGATAGTTCCAGCAAACTACATAACTTTCCAAGCTCTGTTTGGTATCTCTAGTCCTGTAGGTCGTATGCTTTACTTCAAAGACCCTTACAGAAGAGATTACTATGAAAAAATGTAGAAGTTATGGTTGAAGTGGAGGTTACACACAGTTTTCCTTTTGGAATAGACTGTACTGTAGAAGTAAAGAACACATGGATCGAATTCTCCTACTCGTTACACCCTTTCAGACTCTGTCAACATTGCAGAACCCTTGATCACAACAAAGACAACTGTAATCCGAGAATACGAGAAGCTCTTCTAAGAAAGATTTCTCACCCTGAAAAGAAACATGAACTCATAGCAAGAAATATAGCTAGAAGTTATCCTATGGAAAGTAGCATTGGTAAGATGGACGGTCCATCAAACTCTCTCCCTGTTGGTGAACACTTCTTCAAAGCCAAACCCCCTCAAACCCATTTATCTGATCCCTGGTCGAAGAACCCTTTCTTTGTTCCATATCCAGTTATTTTCATGTCGCCTGTCAATCCAAACATACCGGCCATGCAACCATTACAATCAACCCCAATCTTCTTTCCTCATGTTGGTCCATCTCAACCAGTTATATTCAGGTTCCATGACATTAATGACTTATCTTTCAACCCTTTAATGAGCAGATATGCTACCAACAGCCCACTCCATCTCACCATTCTTAATCCGCCTGCATCTAACCAAGCGGATCTTACCTATCCACCGGGTTTCGGTCCTAAACCCGACACCTCTATCTCTCCCTTTCTCTCTCTACCCAATCGGCTGAGATCTTACCAAAAAAACCTTCGTGGTCTCGCATCTCTAGAGAAAAAAAGTTTCATTCCCAAATCCCTTCTCCTAGTTTCATCTCTGAACCCCTAAACCCCAAAAAAAAAACCATTGATGAAGAAGTTTTTCAAGCCAACAAATTCAAATACCCAAATTCCCAAGCTCCCATTACCTTCACTTGGTGCTCTGAACACTTTGAGGCTTCCAAAAAATTTTCTGAAGGAACTGCTTCATCCAATCAGAAATTACCCAAAGGTAAACCCAAATTGAAGAAGAAGAAAGCTATATTGGGCACCAAAAGAAAGGAGTGGCGGGTAATGCTGGAGCTTATGCCTATGAACTGGGGAAGAACAGTTTACCTGATGATGCACATCCTCTTATTCATATCCAGGTCAGGAATTTCCAAAAACTTATCTTTTCAATTTCTTGTCAATCCCCTAAATTGCAGTACTTTACTACCAAATCCTGTGCTTATATGCTTTACTTCTTGATTGTTATCTATGTTGAGATTCTAGGAAAACCTAAGTTGTTCTGTACCTGTGATTATTTCTCCCTAAACCCTCTTATTACCTTCTCATATCCCATCATCTCTTATTAATGGAAATTTAGTAGTCTTCTAACTTGGAACTGCCAAGGGTTTGGCTCAAAAGACACTAGACAACAACTTTGCAAACTTATCCAGGATTCCAACCCAAACATCATTTTTCTTTCTGAAACAAAGCAACAAAATGAATTTGTGATTGAGACTCTAAACAAGAACGGTTACTATAATGTGTGTCCTCAACCTCCTATTGGCAAGAAAGGTGGCCTAGCTGTTTGTTGGGATAACTCCACTAAGTTAGATATTATTCATCAAGATGATAACCAAATTGATTGTCTGATTTGGAGTGAAGGTTCTAAGTCTGAATGGATCCTCACTTGCATGTATGGATCCCCTTATCCTGAAAAAAAAGAGCTTAGTTGGTCCCTAGTCCAGAAAATGTCTCCCTTTGTCAACTCTCCTTGGCTTATTCTAGGAGATTTAAACATGATCCTATCTCCCTCTAAAAAAAGAGGGGCAACATACCTAACAAAAACTCCATTACTACTTTCCAGGATATCTTCATTTCCTAGGAATGAATGATATAGGTTTTGTAGGCTTCCCCTTCACTTGGTCTAATCAACAATCTGGTAGACATCACATCGAAAAAAAGACTTGATAGAGGTATGGCCAATGGAAAATGGTCCATTCTTTTCCCTAATTCTAAACTCCATCATCTTCCCCACATTGGCTCAGATCACTCTCCTATCCTCTTAAACACTGATGCTCAGCCTCATCCTAGTCATAAACCGTTTAAATTCTTTGGTCTCTTCTTAGAAGAAGAGAGTTGCAGGAATGTCATCAAAGAGAGATGGAATTACGAAACTCCAGGATCTCATGCCTTCCGCCTTGTCAAAAATCTTCTTAATTTCAAAGCTGAAGTTCAGAAATCGAACAGACTTCAGCTGGGTGACATTCGATCCAATATAAAATCCCTATCCATCACTCTTAAGAAATTCCTTATCAATCCTCTCAATATATTAGATGATCCTCTTCTAATCAGTACCAGAGCTAGTCTCAAAAAATTTTATGATTACGAGGAAGAAATGCTTAAAATTAAAGGTAAAGAAAAATTCATAGCCCTAGGAGACAAGAACACGAAATTTTTCATCAAAATATGATTATTAGAAGTAGGAGAAACAACATTGATGGGCTTTATTCTTCTAACAATATTTGGATGGAGGGAAGAACTAAGATTGGTATTTGTCTAAACTCTCACTTCCAAGAGCTTCTAAGCACTTCTTCTCCTGTTATTGACCATGATATTGTCAATCTTGACCCAACTTTCATTACTGATGATGACAACAGAATTCTTATGTCTCCTCCTATCTAAATTGAAATTCATCAGGCCCTCTTCGATATGCCTCCCAATGCCAGCCCGGGACCGGATGGCTTTCCATCTTGCTTCTTCCAAAAAAGCTGGAACCTTGTCAAATCTGACATTACGAAAACTGTGCAAGCATTTTTTGCTAGTGGGCACATGCTAAAACAACTAAATCATACTTTTATCTCTCTTATTCCTAAAGTCCACCATCCCAATAATCCTAGTGATTATAGGCCTATCAGCCTCTGCAACATCATTTACAAAATTATCTCCAAAGTGATAGCCAATAGATTAAAACCCCACTTGCATGGATTAATCTCTCCTTACTAAAGTGGTTTTGTTCAGCAAAGACAAATCTCGGATAATGTCCTTGTGGCTCATGAAATTATCCATTCCATGAGGAAAAAAAGGGGAAAAAAAAGGCTTCAGGGGGCTTAAAATCGATATGGCCAAGGCTTTCGATAGGGTTGAATGGCCCTTTCTTATGGCTATCTTAAAACGCATGGGCTTCTCTTCTGGTTGGTGCAACCTGATATTCCAATGTGTTAGCACTAGTACCTCTAGAATTCTAATTAATGGTATTCTTAGCACCTCTTTCAAACCCACTAGGGGTTTACGTCAAGGGGATCCCCTCTCCCCCTATCTCTTCATCCTCTGTATGGAATCGTTCTCTATAACTCTATCTAATGCTGAAGCTGTTGGAACTATATCTGGTTTCAAAATTTCTCCAAAAAGTGTGCCTATTAGTCACCTTCTTTTTGCGGACGACTGTCTGATCTTTGGAAAAGCTACCATCAAGCATAATAAAGGTCTTCTGAAAACTTTGGAGTCCTATGGTAAAATGTCGGGTCAAATGGTTAACTTTTTCAAATCCGGGATCTTTTTTTCTCCCAAAGTGAAAAACTCTTTTGGGAAAAAAAATCATCAACATTTTAAAAGTCAAAAAAATTTCCTTAGACGACAAATACCTAGGCACCCCTCTGTTTACTAACAAATCCAAGATTGGTTGTTTTGAAAATGTGGTGGGGAAAATGGAAGTTAGACTAAAATGCTGGATTGGAAAAAAGGTGTCACCAGCTGGTAAGAATGTACTTGCTAAAACGACCTTTGAATCTATTCATGTTTACCCCATGTCCTCTTTCCTCCTTCCCAAAACCATTATAAAGAGAGCTGAAGGTGTTGTTCGTGATTTCTGGTGGGGAAAAGATACTAGGAAAAGAGGCTTCTATCCCAAAGCCTGAAAAGGCCTATGCAAAGCCAAGGATAAGGGTGGTACTGAATTAAAGACATGGGGAAAATAAAGCTTTCCCTGATTTCTAAAAACGGTTGGAGGTTGTTCACTCAGCCTAACTCTCTGTGGGCTAAAAACATGAAAACCAAATATTTTCCTTTCTCTAATCCCTTTCATTCTTCTTGCAATCCAAGCTCCTCCTGGGCCTGGAAAGGTGTCCATAAGGGCCTTATGATTCTCAAAGAGCATTGTTCTTGGGAAGTTGGAGATGGCCTTAGCATAAACATTAGAAAAGACATTTGTCTACCTGATCTAATAGAACCTTTTGATCCTTCCAGTTTGGATGTAGAAACCAAAGGAGTTTATTTAGTTGCCCATCTTGTTATTGGTGAATCTTGGAATGTCCCTCTCATCTCTTCTCTTTTCCCACCCTCCCAGGTTCAGAGTATTCTTTCCATAAAACCCAATCCTAGTCACCCTGACATTCTAAGATGGAACCACTATGATGACGGTATCTTCACTACTAATTCTCTTTACAACATTCTAACCAAACATGATGCTCAGAATATCTACACAACTGCTTCTAAAATCTGGATACTCAATGCTCTACCTAGAATTCAAATGTTCGCTTGGAAACTCTACTCTGATATTCCCTTCAGTGGTAATCTGTCCAGGTTCATGCAACACATAGACCCGACTTGAACCTTGTATGATAATGTTATTGAACAGCTGAACATGTTTTCCTGCACTGTCCCTTCACTAGAGCGGTTTGGGCTCGCTGTAATCATAGCCTGGATAATACTACTTCTCCCAATTAGAGCTGCTCCAACTGGTGCAAATCCTGGTTCTCTTTTACTCCTTGGTCTGAACTTTGTGCTACAATCACCTGGTTTATTTGGAAAGCCAGATGTGACTCGGTGTTCAAAGGCATTACTCCTAACCCTCTTGCTACTGGTACTCAGATTATTAATCACCTGAACTCCATCTCTAAGTTACATCATCCTTATAGTCTGCCGCTACCCAACATTAACAACCCATTTAGGAACACCTTGAACACCAGTTGGCCTACTTTTGCTTTTAACACTCACTATGACAACAAAACTGAACTCACTGGGATCGGCTCTATTATTTATGATGCATCAGGGAGAACTATTGGAAAAAGAACCAACACTGTCAGAGCTCATAGCAAGGAAGAAGGAGACTTCTTAGATGCCATTCAAACTCTGCAATGGGCCTATCAACTTCAGTACAACCGTTTCAACCTTTTGATAAACAACACAAGCATCAGGAGATCTATGCAACAAAGTAGGAGAGTTACAAACTGGCGAAACAATAGACTCATGGACAATGTTTTAAATCTCTTTAATAGTTTTAGTAACATTTTGTGTAAGGATTTACAATCCAAAAAACATGTAGACTTATCTTATTTGGCGAAGAGAGGGAGACAAATCCATGATCCGCTTGTCTGGATTCATGATGGTTTCTTCACTCTCTAATTGTGTCTGTCCTTTTATTTCTATCAAAAAAAAGAAATTTTAGAGTTTGCATGTTGTCTTAAAGAGTTAAAGAAGAGTTTGTGCTACATTTATTCGCGTTCGTTGTTCGGTGTTATCGAAGTACTGCAAAAAAACATCGAGGTATTGTTGAATGTTGGAGACATATACCGCTAAACCTGTAACATCATTATATATAGGGAATCAAATGTCTTAAGCACGGAGATTACTCTCCTCAGTACACCCAAGTAAGTTTTTTAAGTTTGTGATTGATCATCTTTTTCTATCATTCTTTTCTTGTTGTGTTGTTGGTATTACGAAAAGTAATACATAGATGAAAACCGTATTACAAAGAGTTGTAACGGATCGGTGGATAATACACGAGTTGTGTTATTGGAGAATCGGTAACTAGGGTATTTTATCCAACAAATACTCATGAGTTTTTCTTAGATACTGTAGAGTATTGATTGATCAAGAGTTGAGAAAGTAAAGGAATTTGTTCACATTGCTGCTAACAAGACCATTGTCCGGGGGATGTGTCTGCCATGGTTCCTTGTGGCATTCAGTAATAGCAGCAAAGGAGTAAAAACCAAAAACCAACTGGTAAGATGTGTTACCCGATTACTAGAGGTAAGCATAGCATCCAAGCGTGGATGCCAGTAAGGGTAAGCCCCATGGACGCTTGGTTGCCTCATCCCGATCCAAGCGTGGTGGCCAGTGGGGGTTAGCCCCATGGACGCTTGGTCAAGGAATAGCTCCAAGAGTAATCAAATCAAGTTTTCCAAGCCTTACCAATTGGAGATAACATGTCCGATACTTTTTCCTTATAAACTGATTAACAAATATGGAATTACCGATCTGGGATTATTATCTTTGTTAATCAATGTTAAGGAAAGGTGGTGTCTATGATGGATAAAGGACGGCTGAGATCCAATCAGATTTGGACGGCAGAGATTATGCCTCAACCCAAAGTCTTTAAACCTAGGGAACTACGTGCTGCTGCTTATACCTGCCCGACAAGTACTTTCGGCGTGAAATCCATGCTTTAATAAACACCGTCATGAAAGCCTATACTTTCACCCCTCATCCATTTATTCGATAAACAAGAATTATTGTGCTGTTAAGATATGGAGTATGGAAAAGGAAAAGAGGGTTTGTATTAGGTTTTCATTAAACAGTTTCATAGTTTTGAGAAAGATTATCATTAGTGTTAAGGTTAAGTTCATACGATATTCATATGCATGGATATGAAAGTGCCTGAAATAGTTATGTATTGGACTAATTCATGAGTGGCTAACAAACGAACAAGAATTACCTGAATATAGGACTCATGGAGATTTCATGAATGACGTTAAAAATTAGCCTTGATTGCTTAAAATGGCAAATGGTAACATGTCGGACTTACAGACTATTACAAATTGGACTCGATTTTCCGATGAGTTCTAAACTTCTAATTTTAAGGAAAGTTAGTTATTGTCTTATGCAGTACAAAATTCTTTTTTAAGAATCCGTAATCAGGTACCTCGGCTGCAAATTTCATCCTTGAACAAAGTACAGAGCAGATATATTTGGTGATTAATCCAAAAGAGAAAATGACTACGTTTATGGATTTTGGTACCACTTCTGGTAACTGATACCCCCATCAGCAGTGTTGGTATTAGTTGTTGTTGGTTAAAGAATTTAGGATGGAAGACCCGATTCTGTTGGTTAAAGAATTTAAGGCATGATTTTTTTTTTTTGAAGCATTAAGGCATGATTTTGTTCCTTAAGTGAACACTCAAGTGGAAATCGTTAATATAAAAAAAAATAAAAAATAAATGAAAATATAGTATTTACCATACCCATGCACCGAATGCTTGGGTAGAAATACCAAGAGCTTTATGTATATAACTCCATGATATGGCTTTTTTTTTTTTTTTTGGATTGGAAGAAAGAAATTTATTAGAGAAAGAAGAATTTACAGCAGTCTACAAACTGTAGACAAGAAACAACAAAAGAAAACAAAAGCCTAATGAAAGACAGTATCCCAATTGCTAACAAAATAGGAGAAGTTACAATGAATTCTCTTCCCAAAAGCATTTGCCCAGCTTAGTACCATAGTTTTTACATCCGTAGCCAGGTCCTTATCAGTCTTGAAGCTATAGTTAACTTCAAAGGTTCTACAATTCCGCTCTCTCCACATAACCCAAATCAGTGCCGCAGGGATTAAATCCCAAATTGTTTTAGCAGTGGCTGAAATTGAATTAATAGGCTATGAATGTGCAAAGGAAAGCATAGATACAGGGAATACCCATGACCAGTTCTTATCTGGGGTTACTGCTGACCAAACACTTCGAGCTACCTTGCAATGTTGTAGAATGTGATCTTGTGATTCAGTACTGTCACCACACATTATACAAGAACTGTATAAATCCATTCCTTTGTATTGAAGCATGTTACCATGAACATCACACCAAACCAAAAAGGAGACTTTAGGAGGAACTTCAGGCTTCCAATTGACCTTATGAGGAAATTCTTGTATCCCATCTTCTGTGATTAGGCTAGCATATAAGGATTTAACTGAGAATAAACTTTTAGAAGTAAGAGCCCATCTTCTTGTGTATGGCAGAGAGTCTCTTTCAGGTGGATTAGAGCTAATGACAGAGAACATAATAGCAAGTTGATTTGTTTCTTCATTAGTTAAAACTCCCTTGAAATCAAAGAGCCAAGAACCTTCAGCAGTGATATGATCTGTAACTTTACCAAATTGCAATCTGTCTAGCTTATAAATATGTAGGATCCAAATATAGCACAAATATTTGTAAGTGTGCGAGATTCATAAAAGGCTGTGCAATAATGTCGCACGGAGGATAGGAAATAAAAGGAAATAGGAAATAAAAGGAAATATGAAATAAAACGAAATATGAGTTGTCATCCAATATGTAAACACCTATATAAAGGGAATAGCAGGAGAGAGAAAGGGGGGGACACTTTATAAACACACAATTTAGGGAGACAATTTATAAACACACACATTAGGGAGGACACATTGGTATATATATATATATATATATATAGAGAGAGAGAGAGAGAGAGAGAGAGAGCAGAATTTGTATTATTATCTTCTTCTTATTCCTTCAAGAAACTAGAGCTCCAAATACTCATTAATGGAGTCTCCATGTAATCAAGATGTAATTACAAATAATCATAGTAAACCCTAACCCCGTGGAGGTAGATCAAATGGATCGAACCACGTAAATCTTGTGTCTCTTTACAATTTTAGCATTCTTATCATCATTCTTATGTTTAGATCTACAAATTATTATAAGAGGTGTGTTGTAGGATTTCCTGCAACTACATTTTGGCGCTAGAAACATTACCTGCTTGTTGGTATGAAGGAGAATTAAAAAGATTAGTTATTGTTAGTGGTGAATTCTATTGGATCTATAAACTTCAAGGGAGAAAACGAAAGTTTGAACAAAAGATTCTTATATCCAGCAACAAACATCATCAACAATTTAGAAACACAGATGCAAAGATTTTCAACCCGCATCAACGGATCAAAAGGAGAATATACAGATTTGCAGATCAAAGAAAGATTTGAGATGCGCAATCCAAAAAACAAAAAAAACGAAATCTTATCCCCATCTCATCTATTTTGTTCTTAGCTCTAATTAGATCTGACAATTCAGAAACAAAATTCAAAACATTGTCCCAAAAACAAAATTCAACTAAGGATTTGTGATTATTAAAGTCTGATTTACAAACATTGTCTTAAAACAGGACATCATCTTTACGTGTTTAAGAGAACAAACTCGAAAAATTAATGAAGCAAGGAAACGGGAAAAGCTAAGGGAGAAGGAAGGAAAAGCTTATGTGCGATAACTTCGCACGGTATGTACTATCAGCACAGAAAGCAGTTGGTATCGCATAAAGAAAAGAACCGAAAGGAGAAGCTCCTACAAGCAGCAACGCAATATGACCCAAAGTTTTACATCACGCGAAGTCTTTCGTGCCAGCTCTCATACGGCAAACTCAAGAACCAAAAATGGAGCAAGCGAAGACAATAATTTGGGTGCAAATAAATTTTCAGGCTTTAAAGCCTCAACCAAATGATAGAACGAAACGATAGAAAGAAAAGAAGGATTTTCCCCGTGCGAAGAAAATAAGAAGAAAAGTAATTGTGCGAAGAAAACACTCACAACTAAGGAAAGAAGGAGAAAGAAAAAAGCAGATGGCAGTAGAAAAATATTCATGGACGTACGAAGTTTACTTCAACTGAAATTCAGGAGAAGACCCAACTCATACAAAGGGAGGTTAAAGACACATATAAAGGAACAAAACAAATTCAAAGACGCACAGGGCAAGAGCAGCTACAAGCGAAGATAACTCACATATGTAAATAGGAGTTCAGATTCGAAGAAGAAGAATAAAATGGACGATGACGTGGATGATTCTGGCCGAGAAATGAAACAGCTCACTTCGTCACCAACAACTAAGTTTGAGGCAATCAGCTCAATCCAAATAACAGCTCACTTCGTCACCAACCATCCACCTGCGAGATTCTAAGGTCACTTCGTCATCAACAATTAAGTTTGAGCAAACTACTTCATAAGGGACATCTCGTAAAAGGGAAGAACAAAGAAGAGATAACTAACTCTGCGAAGTAGAGCTACTCCAGCCGTTATATGCAACCAGTTTGTACCCAACTCGCCAACTAACTACTTCGCCGAAATATTGAAAACGAGAACCGCACGGTACAAAGCTAAGATGAAAAGAATGAGGGAGTAGGTTATCATCAGACAACCAGTAACGCGAATTCCTAATAGTAATAGCGAAGAGAAACAGTAGAGAACCCTACTCCGTCACTAACTACCACGAAGACGTACAGAGAGTGAAGAAGTGGTAATAAAGAAATCGCTTACATAAAGTTGCTCCAACGAAGTGCTATTTCAAAGAAGAGGAAGTTCTGCGAATCACACTTCGTGACAACCTCACCAGCAGCTGATGAAGTTCGAAACAAATTCTCCATATCAGCTCCAGTGAAGGGAAAATGAAGGACCAGAGAGGCAATGGAGAGGAAAGACTCAGGGTTAAAAGCTTCGCAGAGATCAATTCGTCAACCAACTTCGTCAGCAATCAATAAGGAACGAGCTAGCTCGCAGAAACGTAATATCTCAGGTTCAATTCGCCAACTTGACTAGTAAAGGATCAGCAATCATTACTTCGTTAGATATGAAGGTACTTCATCGACAACCTTTATCTCGCCAAGTAATCACTTCGGAGGGGACAGATCTGCGAGCAACAAACCAGCGAAGTACATATCTCTCTCGACAGTTCAAGAGTTACGAATAAGAACCGGTGATCCAAATAGCTCAATGACGAAATAAACGACTCAATTCTTTTGGATTCGTTGATTATTTATTCAAATCTTCTCAAATCCATAAGGGAAGTACCCTCTCCACTTATCTCTGATTTTATTGGTCACCAAGCTAGAAATAAGCAATAATAAAGTTGACGATAATAAAGTAAAGCAGTGATGTTATTTTTTGATTATGCAACCATTAACTCTTTACAGAGAATCACAGGAGCATATATACATTACTAAAGTGGAGCATTAACTGACGGTGCATGACGCAAGAATTGCAAATTAAGAGAAAGCGAAGTAATTTCTTCATCAACTAAAGCAATGGCAGAAATGAAAGAGTGAATGAAAGAAATGACAGAAATAAAAGAGTAAAGAAACGCGAAAATTTCGCAAGAGACAATCTAAGATCCATAAAAATCTAAGATTAGAATGGGGCGAACCTTTATGGCGTACACCCTAGTTCGCGAATAAAATTTCGCAAGAGGAAAATGTAAGATCTAAAGCACGTCATAGAAGGGGGTACCTGTAGCATGACTCAGGGAAAAGGTTACACCACCCCTGGAACCTGAGTCATGGAGATTTGGGGTCAATAAAGCCCATCCGAGAGAGGCACCTTGGATTCTCAGCTTAAGCATATGACTTAGGTTGGGCGACTAAGGTAATAAGGACTCTCCTAAGGAGTGCGGAATTTGATCAAGGCGCCGAGGTACACGGTTGAGTCAAGAGTGCCAGGAGCGTACCTTGGCATTCTTGACAAGTCTTGGCTTATACTGCACTCGGCCCGAAGAAAACCCCACTTAGGGTGCAGTCTCGTAACCATAATCCCTATAGGTAAAAGGGATAAGAGCCTGCGAAAACAACTGGTTGTTGTTAAGACTGGATGGGAGGAGCTAACCTTGTATGGTAGAAGTACGCCTCCTTGAAGGGGTAACCAGGGAGGAGATAAGGGCGGCACCCTCCATTAGGGAGCTGATAAGTGTCTTAAGACGCAAATGTCATAAGGCTTTTTACTCGCAAGAGTATTAAGGCTTGTCATATTTTTGCGACAATCCTGAAGAGGAAATAATACTAGAGAAAAAGATAAGACGAGATCAATGGGTTTTTGCATGAATGTGCAAAGACGTCCTGCGATTTCGTTGCAGGACGACAATGTCACGGGGCTTTATTTTCGCAAGAATATTTAGGCCTGTCATATTGTTGCAACAATCCTGAAGAGGCAATAATACAAAAGAAAAAGTTAAGGCAAGATCAATGGGTTTTTGCATGAAAGTGCAAAGACGTCCTGCGATTTTGTCGCAATGACAAGAGGTGGCATAATAAGACCTTTAACTAGGAAGGCAAAATAAGACCACATAAGAGAGTACGCAAATAAACTTGCGAAGATGACTATATGAAAGAAAATAAGCTTGCGAATATGTACATGGAAATGAAATTGAGGCGGTGAAAATGCCGCAGACTTGATACTATGATCATACTGTTGTGAGATACTAATAGTGCAGGAAAGGGGAAAGATGAAACACAAGTAAGAACTTGTGAGGAACAATAACTACACGAAGAGGAATGCATACACTAAAGAAAAAGCCAGAGAAATGAAGAATGGAAGCAATTTAAAGCTACATCAATTTTAGACGGTAAAATGAGCTAAGTAACACAAACATTAACTATACATTGCAATAGATAAGCATTCTCATCATACAAGCATCATACTCGCATCATAAAAGCATTGCACAAGCATTTCATGGCATAAACATCGCATACACATTTCATAACAGAATTGTTCAGAATTTCGCAGAATTGTTCAGAATTTCGCAGAATTGTTCAGAATTTCGCAGAGTTATTCAGAATTTCGCAGAATTATTCAGAATTTCGCAGAATTGTTCAAAATTTCGCAGGATTATTCAGAATTTCGTATAATGATTCAGAATTTCGCAGAATGATTCAAAATTTCGTCAAATGTGTCAGAATTTTGCAGAATGTGATTATTCCGAACGATATGATTATTTCGCTCAATTATTTCACACAATTATAAGCAACTTGAAGAGATTATACTATCGCATGAGCACAACACATGAGACAGAGGCAAGATAAGAATGAGGAAACAATTCGCACATTCAACATTTTCTCAAGGATTCTACCTTCATAGATAAACAACAGATGCAACTATGGATTACCAAGAAAACCTTTTATATTCTTTATCTCTTCGGCAAGAATCATTTCCAAAGTGGACGTACAACAACAAGAATCCTCACCAAAAATAGAGTAATAATTTCGCACGAATAGAGGCAATACTTATTACTCTCATTCAAATACGGATACTTCTTATATTTCTAGGATTGAGTATTTCTTATACTTCTTCAAGGATACTTCATATTTCGCGTACTTCAAGAGATGATACTTCTTATTTACTTCGCAAAGTTTCGGAACTTCACAAAAGAATAGAGGCAAGTACGTACTTTTCAAGTCCAGTATTCTTTCGCTCGTTCCTTCATCAACAAAGATCAAAGACTACTCCAAGAACATGTATCTCGCTCCAACAACTACAACAACAGATTTTTTCCTAAAGATCGCTCTTCAAGCAATATTCAAGAAAAAAGAGGCAAGATGTAGGATCGAAATACCGCACAAATATTTGTAATTATGAGAGATTCATAAAAGGATGTGAAATAATGTCGCACGGAGGATAGGAAATAAAAGGAAATAGGAAATAAAAGGAAATATGAAATAAAAGGAAATATGAGCTGTCATCCACTATGTAAACACCTATATAAAGGGAATAACAGGAGAGAAAAGGGGGGAGACACTTTATAAACACACACTTTAGGGAGACACTTTATAAACACACACTTTAGGGAGGACACATTGGTAGAGAGAGAGAGAGAGAGAGCAGAATTTGTATTATTATCTTCTTCTTCTTCCTTCAAGAAACTAGAGCTCCAAATACTCATTAATGGAGTCTCCATGTAATCAAGATGTAATTACAAACAATCATAGTAAACCCTAACCCCGTGGAGGTAGATCAAATGGATCGAACCACGTAAATCTTGTGTCTCTTTACAATTTTAGCATTCTTATCATCATTCTTATGTTTAGATCTACAAATTATTATAAGGGGTGTGTTGTAGGATTTGCTGCAACTATAAAATACAAGCAAAAGTAGAGGCTAAGAAAGTATTACCTATCCACTTATCATGCCAAAAAGATAGTTGATTACCAGGGTGAAGACAAAGTGCTGAGTTTGCAGAAATCAGAATACTAACATTGGAGATAGTTCTCCAATATGAGACACCATATGGAGTCTGAATTTGCCCTGGAACCCAAAAAGAGAAGTCACAACCATATTTCTCCACAATAATTTTATACCAAAGATGAGTTTTTTCAATACCAAACCTCCAATACCATTTAGCAAGTAAAGCATCATTCATTTTCCTTAAATTGAGAATACCCAGGCCTCCTTTCTCTTTACTAGCATAAACAGTAGACCATTTAATCAGGTGAGAGCAAGTGCTGCCAGTATTATGCCTCCAAAGAAAATTCCTCATTTTCTTTTCCAAAATCTTTATGACAGATATAGGAGCCTTAAAAAGGGAGAAATAATGCATTGGAAGAGAGGTGAGGATACATTTAAGAAGTGTCAATTTACCTCCTTTAGATAAAGTACACTGATTATATATAGATAGTCTTGCATCAAACTTTTCAATAATAGGAACCCAGATGGCTTTGGAATTAGCAGTTGCTCCCAGAGGCATTCCCAAGTACAAGAATGGCAGCGAATCTGTGATGCAACCTAATTCAGCTGCCCATTCTTCAAGCTGAGGTACTTCACCAATTGCAATTAGCCTTGTTTTACCTGTATTAATTTTCAAACCTGCAATGTATTCAAAACAGTGAAGGATGGAGAATAAGTTTGATGTCTCCTATTTCTTGTTATCAGTAAAGAATATAGTGTCATCAGCATAATGTAGATGATTCACTATAAAGACATTATTAGTCATAGAGAAGCCACTGAAAAGGTTTGAAGCTGCAGCCCTATCAATGTATTTAGAGAAACCCCCCATAATAATGTTGAATAACAAAGGTGATAGAGGGCATCCTTGCCTGACCCCCCTAGAGTTGCTGAAAAAACCAAAAGATGAGCCATTAATTAGCATTGAAAAGGTAGCTGTAGAATAGCAGAACCTGACCCAATTACACCACCTTCTACTGAATCCCATTTTCTTCAACATAAACTCCAAATAACTTCAGTTTACTCTGTCAAAAGCCTTCTCCAAATCAATCTTACAAATAACCCCAGGTGACTTGGATTTTAATCTTGAATCAACTAACTCACTTGCTATTAGAGTTCCATCAATTATCTTCCTACCTTCTATATAAGCACACTGAAATGGTGAAATGAGTTTATTCATGACCAATTTAAGTCTAGAAACAAGTACTTTGGTCAGAATTTCGTAAACACTAGTGAGCAAACAAATTGGTCTACAATCCTTTATGGTTTCTATGTGATCTTTCTTAGGAACAATGGTTGTAAAAGTAGAATTGTGCCTAGTATCAAACTACTTTTTTCACAGAATTCATTGACAGTACTCATTATATCACCTTTGATAAAGCTCCAACATTTCTGAAAAAACATAATAGGGAATCCATCTGGGCCAGGTGCCTTATCTTGCCCCAAATCTTGAATATCCTACAAAACTTCAGCTTCAGTGAAATTAGCATGAAGAAAAGTAAATTCAATATCAGAGATACTCTCAAATTCAATACCCTCAAGAACATGCCTGATAGTCTCTTCTTCTTTGAAAAGATTTTCATAGAAACTGACAATATGTTGCTGTAACTTGAACTTGTCAGTCTCTAAAGACCCATCTATGTATAATTATCTGATCCTATTAAACCTTCTTCTTGCAGAAGCTTGTCTAATGAACCAAGAGGTATTCCTATCTCCTTCTTTCAACCATTTATTATTAGATTTGCACTTCCAGGATACTTCCTCCATCTGGGTAACATGTTCAAATTCTTTTAAAGATTTGAGTTTGTCTTGTATTTGCACATGAGATAAAATGGTATCTTCAGCCAGAGTATCAAAAGAATGAATATCAGATAAGATTTCCTTCAGCTTAGTATTAGTGTTACCAAAAGTTGTGACATTCTATTCTTTTAGTTTCCCCTTTAAAGCCTTTAGTTTACACCAAATAATAACTCTAGGGGTACTTGCAAAACAAAAGGAATACCACCATTCTTCTAAAAAATCTATGAAACCATTCTCCAAAAACCACATAATTTCAAACCTAAAAGGGCTAGGTCCCCAAGAAGGGTCTGAGATGTCTAAAAGAATAGGATGATCTGAAGTAGGTCTAGCTTTAGCTAGCTGAGAGACAAAAGGAAAATGGTTTTCAAAAGAAGGGGAGATAAGGAATCTGTCAAGCCTAGACATGACAGAAATAAAATGACCATTGGACCAAGTGTATCTTGCTCCCTTAAGAGGAAGATTTATGAGCTTATGTTGATTAATGAAATCACATAAGTTTTCCATGCTTCTAGTGATTCTAGAGCATCTAGTCTTCTCATCACACTTAGTAATGACATTAAAGTCACCCCCTAAACACCAGGGTAAGTCCCAAAATCTGCAGATATTGTCTAATTCTTCCCAAAAGACTGCTCTTTCCTGTGGCTTGTTTGGACCATAAACATTGGTCAAAACCCACTCAAATTGATCTTCCTTATTAACACAACGGATAGAAAGAGTGTAGTCACCAACCAAAGAATCTTTCACTTCCAGGAAGTCTTGATTCCACATAATGACCATACCACCAGAAGCACCCACGGATTGCTGATAAGTCCATCCATAATTTGAACTGCCACAAATATGGTTAATATCATATGCAGTGAAGTGCATCATTTTTGTTTCCTGAAGCATGCTAATGGGAGCTTTAGTCATCTGAATGATCTTCTTAACAATCACCCTTCTGTTTATGTTACATAAACCTCTTACATTCCAAGAGCGGATTTGTAAACTCATTAATAACCAAGATAGACCCTGTTTTTAGTGACTCTTTTTGTCTTTGTACCCAGTTTTCCAATATCCTCCACTGAGATATCCAGTCTTCTACGTTCATTAGATATGGCTTTTTTATATTGCACTAATAAGCTGGTCATAGTGAAAATCAACAAGAAAAGAGCATGTACACCTATAAACAGTACTTATGACTATTTCGCAGTTAGGTGGCGTTTTCTATCCGAAACCAAAGATAAAAACAGTACTTATTACTGGACGAGCATACACATGATATAACGTTGGAGGTTGCACAATTGAAAATGACCCATTTATGTATCGACATTAAGAACAAAAGAAAGACTGTAAAATACGAGATTATGCGATGTACTGCAATAAGGGACAAAATTTCTTAGTTTAATCTAATTATAGATAGTTCAATTTTACAACCCGACTAACACGAAAAAAAAAACAAACTAAAATTCTTAACATTACCTAACTATAAGCTAACCACGCATACGTAAACCGTATAAGACGGCTACCACAAACAGCTTGAGCTTCGGCCTACGGTGATACCTAGTTGTGTCTAAGAAAGGAAGGAAACTAGGGGAAAGAGAGTTTTGGACGGTCTAAATTTGGCAAGACCATTGTTACACGGGCCGGATATTATCTTTCTTGCATGTAAGTTCGGACTAAATCCAACCAAACGGTCCAGACCCAATAAAAACAAACAACAACTTCCAAGTAACCAAGAATTTGCATCTCGACGGCTGTAAAGAAGAGGGGCTCCGAATACTCTTTTCTTATGAAACAAAACCAAAACCCTAAAAAGAATTCATCAAACTCTCTCAGTAATATTTTTTTAAAGTCTCAGGAACTTCTACCTGACGTGTAAGGAGTTTGTATCTAGGACCTGCAGAAGAAGGCGACCCGGGTTATTGTTTATACCCTAATATTTGGGTACCATTCATAGGCTAACTGTAGCCTTGCTGGTGAAAAAATCTTCGATCCATGCCCAACACCTGTGTACGGTGGCCCATTTCCAACGGCCCATTTTTGTCTATGTACCCAAGAAGAAAGTTCTGGAATTTTCCAATTTAATGGGCGAACAAGTCTATATTTATGTAAATGCATGGGTTAAAACCCGAAAAAGGGGATCGACCCTAGTGTTTCATATCCATAAAAAACCATTGTAATTTTTATCAATAAAATATTTCATTCTAAGGGGATTCATTCGTGGATGTAGGCATTAATCGCCGAACCACGTTAAATTCGTGTCTATTTTATTTTTGATTCACTTTGTAATCCTAATTTACATCACCATCATCAAATCATTCGTTTTCTTTTAGGTACACAACAGTTATATAGATGATGTTGGTGTGTTGGCTTAGATGTGTGTCAGGACTTGAAATAACACTATTTGTTGAAACTTGATCTCTAGCTCTAAATTGTAGTATTTGGTTTGAGACCTATGACCCGGTGGTTTAGCAGGGGTGGGTTGAGTGTGAGTCCCACCACCTCTCTCACTCTTACTCCACTCGGGATGGCCCGCGGGATATAAGGAATTTCCGTTTTTTTTTATATGTATGCACTTATGTGGGTTTGTCTGCCGAATTTATGATTTCTAGAAATTTATAATTTCTTGGGATTACGAATTCTGAGATTCATATAAATTTTTTGTGTGTTTGGTAACCCAATTAAAATTCCTAGAATTCGTAGTATTATCTTGTTCTAAAGTCCATATATTGGTTGGTTTTATCCTTTAACATTGAATATAGGGGTATTTTGCGTTTCCTCCCCTTTAAAGATAGCTAATTAGCGTTTCCTCCCCAAATAGATTCAAATTAGTGTTTCCTCCCATCGTTAAGTTTTCCATCCAATTTCCAATTAGATGAGTCAGCAAGGAGATATACGTGGCAGAAATATACACGTGACGTGTTCAATTACCAAAATACCCTCATTTATTTCCCTGACTTGATTTACGGTTGTTGGTGCAAAAATGATCACTCCAACAATCTTCGAGATGCGGGAAAGTTGATCCAATCGCTACCTTTGATGAAAAATCTCCAAAGAATTGATCAAAAGAGGTGGGGGTACCTGCAAAAACACTCCGATGTTAAAATCAGCGGATGTTCTATGCAAGTGTATTATGGTGAAAGAATAGAATTCTGTACCTTTTGATTTGAGATTTTGCCTCTATATATAAGAAAAAAATAGATGTAGCTTTAGGGTTTTGATAGTTATCCAAATAACCTCCCTCATCTGTATAAATCCCAAATAACAACCAGATTCATGATAAATTCTAATATTTATCATAATCTTCACTTATCCCAAATAATTATTATCTTGAATAATAATTTTAACTACTTAAGATAAATATCCTCTTTTATCAGGATTTATCTTAAATAATATTTAATAATTATCTATAATAACTATTCCATGAAAATCTTAACCTTTTTTATTAAGACCTTTTAACCTATGGAGTTGTGGGTTTCCATAATAAACCAAATCCAGGCTTCCATAATATGCCTTGGGGATTTCCATAACAAACCCACCGGTTTCCATAATAAACCAAATCCAGACTTTCATAATAAGCCTTGTGGGTTTCCATAACAAACCCAACGGTTTCCATAATAAACCAAATCCATGCTTCCATAACAAACCCACCGGTTTCCATAACAAACCCACCGGTTTCCATAATAAACCAACCCCAGGATTCCATAATATGCCTTGTGGGTTTCCATAACAAACCCACCGGTTTCCATAATAAACCAACCCCAGGCTTCCATAATAAGCCTTGTGGGTTTCCATAACAAACCAACGGTTTCCATAATAAACCGGATTTAGGCTTCCATTATAAGCCTCATGTGATACGCATATACGCTATTTTAATAGGCTACAAACATCGCCCCCTCTTAATTCTCAACTTGTTGATGGATTAAGAAAATCAAAAGAAGAACTAACCTTCACGGCTTTCTATATGTTGTTTATCCGATAATCTTTCGTGGCCTTGGCCAGCTTGTTCTGCAGATTAAGAAAATCAAAAGAAAAACTAACCTTCGCGGCTTGTTCAAATTCGTCATATGATGTTTATTCGATAACCTTTCGTGGCCTTGGCCAGCTTGTTGTGTGGATTTTCCCCAAAGTTGTCTTAATAATTCGAAGCACCAAAAATGTAACCATTCATCTCATAAGCCATTGTTCTTTAATCACCAAACACGTTCAAAGTACCAGCAACGTACTTAAAACTCCATATAGTATTACCCAAACGCCAAACATATCAGCATGTTATGTTCTCTTGCTCTTCCATTAGCTAACATATGACCAAAGTGTTGGTCTTCTTAATCTTCTCTAATCTCATCTCCCACCCTTATGGTGAATGAAGCATTTCCTTGGTTTTTCTCTTTGATAGAAAAACGCTCCAATTTATCTATTTAATAGAAGAATTATCAGGATCAAATTAATAATTCAACTTCGACTTTGAGAACGTACCTCATTTGAATGCAGGTTGCTCCCGTAATTTTCTAGGCACATTGGTTGCCCACTTGTTCCCGTAATGGCCTAGAACTTGCCGACTCAATGCTCGTGTGTCTGTGAATAATATACGACAATCTCTGGTCTACGGGTTGACTGTCTCTAGCTTTTCGTCGTACATTTCCTTCTTTCGTTCCACCTCCTTTAATAAACGCTTTTCGTTTTATTTTTCTCTTTATTAGAAAGACATTGCAGCTATTTCCTTGATAAGCAAAAAACTTTGTTTTTCCCTTTATTAGAAAAACATTGCACGCATTTCCTTAATAAGCAAAATACTTTGTTTTTCTCTTTATTAGAAAAACATTGCAAGCATTTCCTCCTCATGTGTTCTTCAACATTTTTCCTTTTCTCCTTTCGCTCCATTATAGCTTCAGCTTAATTATATTGTAATACTTTGTTTTCGCCTTTCTCTTTACTAGAAAGACATCGCAAAAATTTCCTTCATAACCAAAATACTTCGCCTTTGTCTTTCTCTTTTATAGAAAGACATTGCAAGTATTTCCTTCATAATTAAAATACTTCGCCTTTGATAACAAAAATATCTCGCCCTTGTCTTCCTCTTTATTAGAAAAACATTGCACGTATTTCTTTAATAAAATACATGCAAAAAGTTCTCATTTGAGATTATAAATTCGCTTTTATAATGTAACAACTAGTGAGGACATACCTCCTCGTGCGTTCGTTCCTTCCATCTTATTCGCCCCCAGTACTTGCCACGATACTGAAAAAAATGTCTTCGATTATTCAACCTCTTTAAATAAGTCGGTTTTGATTGCATGCTAGGCGTCACTTTTGCCGCCCCCAATATCTGAAGAGATATTCTCGAATAGAAAAGACGCCCCCTTGTGAAGCAGGAACTAGATCTATTATATCCGCTCCTCACTTGTTAGATGGATCTGGGCTTATGGTATCTTTTCCGTTGCCATCTTATTTCGGGGTTCATCGTGATTTTTCCTTTTGGAATCGCCTCGAAATGTTATCTTGGTGTGGCGTGTCCCTCGGTTTCGGACCCTTTCGTCGCACATGAAAACTTTGATTTCTTTTCTTATCTTCAATTGATTATGTTGCTGACGAACCTCGAGCAATAAATTAAAATAACTTTGAATTCGATCATGTTGCTATGCACGAACCTCGAACTCGGTCATATTTCTGATTTTCATCTTTTTTCCTTAACTACCAGCTGGCACAGTTGGTTAAGGTCGCAGGCATGGCAGCTTCTTTGGATGATGACCTGCAAGGACTATGCACCGACGCTGACGTGGATTTGACGACTGTTCCATGATGGTGATGTTGTGGTAGAATGGGCTGACGTGGCATCCATGCAAAAACCACAAGTTGCTGAAGTGGTAGTAGTCGATGATGTGGCACATAAATCAAACACCAAATACGTGGCGCTTATCATGGCCTCATGCTATACTTTTAGCTCACTAAAGTACCACGTGCTAGTCTTGTAAACTTTTGAACATTACATTGTTACTTTAAGCTGGCACCATGATTACGGCAGAGACGGACCCTTCTATGACCCATTGTTCTTCTTCCCTTGTATAATTCTTGGCTCAATATGTAGGATGTAGCATTTGGATTTCTATGATTGTTTGCTTCCATAAGTACGTTTCGTACTCTATTCAAAAGCGTCACCGCCATAATCTCCACGAATTTGAATTCGTATAAGATTTCAAAAACTCGGCATCTTGTCAAACTCCTGCAGCTTCCCAAGTTCATATTCGTCCATAGTTGGCTTTATTCGGAATTCTAACAGTCATTTGGTGCTACAACCCCTCGTAATGAGTTCATAAACCCAAATTACATAGCCCATCCAAAATATGCAGCCCGTACACGTTGTTTCATGACCTTAATTCGCGCCTTCACCTTTCTTTGACGACCAGACTGAGATAGCACTTGCGCCTGGCTTTTGAGGTCACGTGAAATGATGCCAGCTCTTCGATGTGAGCAACACCGTTTGACTCTTCTCCTCCATAGGAACCAAATTACCGTTCTTAGTCACTGACCATCGTAGCGTATTAAGAGTCCAACTTCGCGTAACATTATGGAGTCGATTCCTTGTGAAATCAAGAAACTAGTTCCTATTGCTCTCAACTTTTGTTTTCCTAGATTACTCAAGCAGTTATTTTACGTCGTGTTCTCAAAGTTGACAGAAGTTAGATCCCTGTAAGAGTTAAGAGTTTGCTTCTGCAGTCGTCGTTTCAGCCTTGCTAAATTTGTATGGTAAGTGCTTCTTTGCTCCTTTGCACGCCTAGACTTCTTTGAGTGACGATCATTGTTGTGATCGACCCTCTGCCTATGCTTCACATGATTTTTTCCTTCATGTCTATCCCTATCGGTTGCATAGTAGTGATCATTATTGATGTCATATCGACCATGATAACCATCATCATGGTGATCTCGGCTCTGGTATTCGTCCCTGACGTCCTCTTTTCTTATTTCGTTGCTTTGGCTATGTCGACGACGACGATCGTCATGAAGTTCACTCCATCTATGTGCATTGCCAAACTCTCGATGTCGGTATGATCTCTCGTTGCTGGAACGAGGGATATAAGCTTCTTCGATTTCCTTTCTTTTCTCTAACACAACCTTAAGTCGTTTGTTCTCTCATTCAAGCTCTTGCAAACGCTCCCTTACTGTTAGGTCGATATGTGTTATGTGAGGTCTGCTAACCTGTGTAACCCGTGGGTCTTCGACTCGAGCAGCTAGTGGTATATTAGCTTGCATAGCTGGTGAGACATTAACCTGAGAAGCTGACCGAACGTTAGCTGGTTCTGCCTACAGATCGTCAACTCGAGATCCTACTCCCCTGTTAACGAGGTCGGCCTGTCGTCGTTCATGGATGCTTGGATGATGTTCTTAAAAACCTTCTCGATGATGGAAGCTTCGGCTGATGGTTGGAGATGGTGACCTGCACATGGAGACGTTGTTATCTCTGAACCTTCAAAAGATCCCTCAAACCGAGATCGATATGTTGTTGCCGATGACGACATCGATGTTTCTCTTCCATCCTGTTCGTCATAATCTCCTTGGACAACAACACTTCTCAACGTTCGAGGGTTTTCTTGTTGATTCATCAAACTTCCGATGGGTACATCTACATCCATCTCAGGTTGATTTACTCATTATGCATCCATACGCCTCTCTTTTCTTTTAACAACTTTGGCAGAACTTTCTGCGATACAAAAACAATGGATAATGAATTCCATGAAAACATCAAAGGAAGAATACATAAACGAAATTTTGAAGGAAGGGAGGTTATGGCGTTAGAAAAGACATCACCCTTGAAAGATTGGGAAAAGCAAAAAATCACATTCATGGCGGCAGAAATACCAAAAGAAAATTTGAACCACACATCTCCATTGGTTATTATAGTTCCTATTACGCAAAAAGAGAAGGGGACAACAACAAAATACACGGAAGAATGGATATTAAACATAACTTTAATCGATACAGAAAGTTCATTGGATATAATATTTTATCATGCGTTCAGGGGAATGGGATTCAAAGATGAAGAAATGTCCAGTTCAACATATCTTGTTCATGCCTTTGGAAAATCCCCAACAAAACCTAAAGGAGAAATAGTGGTACGAATTCCACTACGAGAGATCAAAACACACGTGACACTATACGTGGTGGATATGGAATCGCCATATAATATGTTGCTAGGAAGATCATGGATACATGCGATAAAACCTGTAGTATCAACGTTGCATCAATGTATTAAATTCCCCACACCAAATGGAATAGGTGAAATCAGAGGAGATGTTGACAATGCGAAATTATGTCATCAAATTGAAGTAAAGTATTATGAAGGACGAGCAAAAAAGAAAAAAATTCGCAGAAAGTTGACAAAGGAGGCAAAAAAAGAAGAAGAATTTAGAGTATACACGATAAGGGCAAAAGAAGGCAGGGGAATACCCAGAAATTTTTGAAGAAGGAGAAGGACCTGTGAAGACAATAAAAGAACCAACACCAATGGGAGAACCCAATTCCAGTTACACTGCTGCAGAAACAACAAAAGAAGTAAACGTTGGGACTACGGAAGAAGCTCTAATATTGAGAATTGGAACCAATATGGATGTAGTAGAAGAAGAAAAAACTGTTAACCTTTTGTGAGAATATAAAGACGTTTTCGCAGGGAGCATGGATGAGATACCGGGAATAGATCCATCAATTGCATGTCACAAGTTGGAGATTAACAAGAATGTGAGACCATTTAAACAAAGAATAAGAAAAATCGCAACAACTTACCATTCCCAAATAGAAGAAGAACTACAAAAAATTATTGATGCAGGAATCATAAGAGAAGCTAAATACCCAGAGTGGATAGCGAATATGGTCATTGTCCCAAAGTAAAACAAAGGAATAAGGATTTGCATAGATTTCACCGATTTAAACAAAGATTTCCCTAAAGATAGTTTTCTGTTACCAGATATTCCTCAAATGGTGGAATCTGCAGCGGGAAATGATAGGGTATCGTCTTTAGATGGGTACAAAGGATATAACCAGATCCCTCTCGCCGAAGAACATCAAGAGAATACTGCTTTGTTCGCCCCTAGAGGTTTATATTGTTACACGAAAATGCCATTTGGTTTGCGAAATGCGGGAGCAACATACCAAAGAATGGTATACAAGGTGTTCGCGAAATGGATACACAAAACATTAGAAGTATACGTGGACGACATGTTAGTAAAAAGTAAAGAAGCCAAAGACCATGTACATGACCTGAGGGAGATTTTTGAACAAATGCGGCAGTATAACATTAAACTGAATCCTGAGAAGTGTACTATTGGAGTTGCATCGGGAAAAATTTTAGGCTACATTGTATCAAAGGAAGGAATACAGGTTGATCCAGAAAAAGTGAAAGCAGTTCGTGACATGCCAACACCAGCAACAATAAAAGATGTACAGAAGTTGAATGGACTTTTAGCTTCGCTGGGGAATTATTTCGCGATTATCAGACAAATGCAAATATTTTTTCGATATACTCAAGAAGGGTGCGAAATTCAAATGGACTGATGAATGCGAAAAAGTTTTTCAAGGGATCAAAGAACATATTATGAATACAACTATTTTACAAAAAGCAGAATCAGGAGAAGAATTATTGATCTATCTTGCGACGACGTCGTATGCATTAAGTGTCGTGTTATTGCGAATAGACGCAGGAGTGGAGAAACCCATCTATTACATTAGCAAAACTTTTAATACTGCCGAGAAGAATTACTCAAATATTGAGAATCTAATCTTAGCATTAGTTTATGCATCATTTAAGATCCGCATATATTTTCAAGCGCACAAGACAAAGGTATTAACAAAAGTACCAATTGAATCAGTGATGAAGAATTCAAAAAGATCAGGAAGAGTGGAGAGATGGAATGCACAAGTAGTCCACTTTGATATTAAATATGAAATTTTGTCTTCACCAAAATCACAAGTTGTTGCAGATTTCTTGGCAGAATTTCCTTTAGAAGAAGATGAAGCGGTAGAAGAAATGATGGATATAGAAGAAGAACACGGAGATCCAAAAGACTTATTAACAGAACCAAATAGATGGGAGATATTGGTAGATGGATCATCAAATGGAGAAGGCAATGGAGTTGGAATTGTTTTAATTTCTCCATAAGGAGTGAAGATGGTTTTTTCATTCAGATTGGAATTCTCATCCACTAATAACGAAATGGAATATGAAGATGTGATACATGCCTTAAAGTTCGCAATAGAAATGAAACTAGAAAAATGCCAAGATCACTAGTGATTTGCAACTAGTTATTCGCCAAATAAAGGGAGAGTACACTACAAATGAACAATCCTTGAAGAAATATAAGAAGATCGTTGAAGAATTGTCAGCGAAAATCCCAAAAATAAAATGGAGGCACATTTCAAGGAAGGATAACAGACTCGCAGACGCTTTTGCTTTCATCTCAAGCATGATGACAGATCCAACTGCGAGATGCATAAAAATACAAACACTTATGTCACCATCAATCAATAAAGAAGAAGAAGAAGTGAACGTGATGATAATAGACGGTGAAGAAGAAGAACAAACGAACAATATCGCAGATTGGAGAACAGAATTTTATGCATATTTGGCGAACGGAGAAACACCAAGAAATAGATTGGAAGCACGCAAATTAAAAATCCACGCAACGAATTACGAATTAAGAGATGGGCTGCTATACCGAAAATCCTTTGATGGACCATCACTCAGATGTTTGACACGAGAGGAAGGAGAAAAAGTGCTAAAAATGTTACATTGTGGGGATGCTGGCAATCATAGCGGGGGAAGATCTTTGGCACATATAGAAAAAATGCAAGGCTATTACTGGCCATACATGCACGAAGATGCGAAACAAATATCAAGACGTTGCGAAGATTGTCAGCGGCATTGAAAAAAATACATGCACCTGGAGAACCATTGTCATCTTCAACCAGTGTGTGGCCTTTTGGAAAGTGGGGCTTAGATATTATGGGACCATTTTTACCAGGTTCTGGACAAAGAAGATACTTAATAGTCGCAAAAGATTATTTCACAAAATGGACAAAAGTGAAGGAAGTACAACATATTCGCGATACATATATCTTTACATTCATATTCGAAAATATCATTTGCAGATTCGGAATTCCTGCGCAGTTGGTATCTGATAATGGAAAACAGTTTGAAGGACAGAACATAGAAATGTTACTTAATGCATTTAAGATAAAATGTGGAAAGTCTACTCCTTTGTATCCACAAGCTAATGGGCAGGTAGAGGCAACAAATAAAACAATTGCAAATATATTAAAGAAGAAATTGGAAGGACATCATAGAGCATGGTGCGAACAAGTACATAATGCAGTATGGGCTTATAATACAACTAGAAGAGAAGCTACTAGAATGTCACCTTTTTGTTTAACATACGGAGTTGAAGCGGTGTTACCAAAAGAAGTTGTTATTCCGACAACAAAGAGAGAAGCTTGGGAGAAAAATCTTACTGCGGGTTTGATCTTAAACAAACTTGATGAATTAGAAGAAACAAGAGAAATAGCTTTACAACATATGGAGAATTATCAACGAAGATTAGCCCGAGAATATAATAAACGTGTCAAAGTACGCGAATTCCAACCAGGAGATTTAGTTTTGCGAGAGACACCAATATATCAGCGAGAAAATGGTGGAAAATTAGAGAAAAAATGGGATGAACCTTACATTATTAAGGAGATAGTTAGAACATGAGCTTATAAATTAATGGATCCAGAAGGTAGAGATGTTGGTCACAGACTTGACAGAACATGGAACAGATTGTACTTAAAAAGATATTATCCGTAAGAAGCTTTGAGAAGTTATGGATTCTGAAAGAATAATTGCGAGATTATTCGTATCAAAACAAGATCATGATGTGCGAAACTTTCGCAGAGATAATCATATAACAATGACATAAAAGAAAGGGGCGAACCTTTATGGCGTACACCCTAGTTCGCGAATAAAATTTCGCAAGAGGCAAATGTAAAGCCTACATCATATAAGGGGGTACCTGTTCCATGGCTCAGGGAAAGGCTACACCGCCACCGGAACCTGAGTCATGAAGATTTGGGGTCAATAAAGCCCATCCGAGAGAGGCACCTTGGATTCTCAGCTTAAGCATATGACTTAGGTTGGGCGAATAAGGTAATAAGGACTCTCCCAAGGAGTGCAGAATCTGATCCAGGCGCCGAGGTACACGGTTGAGTCAAGAGTGCCAGGGGCGTTTGAAGCGTACCTTGCCATTCTTGACAAGTCTTGGCTTATACTGCACTCGGCCCGAAGAAATCCCCACTTAGGGTGCAGTCTCGTAACCATAATCCCTATAGGTAAAAGGGATAAGAGGATGTGAAAAAAAATGGTTGTTGTTAAGACTTGATGGGAGGAGCTAACCTTGTATGGTAGAAGTGTGCCTCCTTGAAGGGGCAACCAGGGGGGAGATAAGGGCGGCACCCTCCATTAGGGAGCTGATAAGTGTCTTAAGACGCAAATACCATGAGGCTTTTTACTCGCAAGGGTATTAAGGCTTGTCATATTTGTGCAACAATCCTGAAGAGGCAATAATACAAAAGAAAAAGATAAGACGAGATCAATGGGTTTTCGCATGAAAGTGCGAAGACGTCCTGCGATTTCTTCGCAAGACGACAATGTCATGGGGCTTTATTTTCGCAAGAATATTTAGGCCTGTCATATTGTCGCAACATTTCTGAATAGGCCATAATACAAAAAAAAAAGTTAAGGCAAGATCAATGGGTTCTTGCATGAAAGTGCAAGAACGTCCTGCGATTTTGTCGCAATGACAAGAGGTGGCATAATACGACCTTTAATTAGGAAGGAAAAATAAGACCACATGACAAAACAAAATATTTATAAGTATTCATAACAGATCATTTATCGCAAGAAAGATAATGAAAGGAAAGTATGGGAATCAATAGACAAGAGGCATTATCTTTCTCACAAGCAAAATACTAAAAGGGAAAATTGATTCCAAAGTTGGTTGAAGAATAATATTCGCAAAAAATAATAAAGATGAGACAATTCAAGAAGATAGAACTAGATAAGAAGCTCATGCTTCAGTATTAATTCCAGTAGAAGGAGATAATAGACGTTCTTCGCCAATGTTCTCATTATCGCCAACCTCTCCTTCATTTCGATTCTGATCTTCACCTTGATTATCGCCAGCAATTACTTCTTCAGAAGATATTTCTTTTTCGTTTTCATCTTGATTAGCACCAGCAGTTTCTTCCTTAGAAGGAATCTCTTCCCCATCTTCCAAAAGACTATCCTCTGTACCACTTTCATAATCATAATCACTGTCAGCAGGACGAGGAACTTCATCATCATCTACTTCCAAAGGTTCGATTGATGTAGGAGGAAGAGATTTAGACAATAAAATATCATTTACAAGGATTTCAACCCGGAGATGAACTTGACGAAGAAGTGCTCTCTGATGATTCCTATCTTGAATATCCTTAAAGTAAGCAAGATAATCAAGTCTTCTTTCTGCTCGATCGCGAGAACCAGTAAGGACAGAGACGAGTAATGCATTTTCTTTGTGTATTTTGGCATATTTAGCCTCCAAAACAGAAATGGAGGAATGAAGATTTTTCTCAGACTCTGCGAAAAGTAGAATACAAAATTTCAGTAAGATGAAGAACTCAAAAAGATATGACAAAGAAAAGATATTAAGGCAGTCAAACTATTATGACCATCTTCCTTTTGCGAAATAAGATGTTGAATCAAGTTCAGCCAACTATTCTCCCAACGGCCCATCGCATCATCAAATTTATCTCCAACTAAACCTTTAAGTCGAGACTGAAGATTTTTCTCTTTAGAAATAAGAAAGGCATTTTTCTTCGCAAGAGAAGAATAAGATTCTTCTAATTTGGAATATTGTTCTTTAAGTTGATTCTCCTTTACACTTAAAGCTATTCTACCTTGAATGAGTTTATCTCTTTCAGCGATAGATGACTCTGTTACTTCTTTAAGTTCAATTCTCAAAGGTAAAAGAGATTGCTCTTGGTCATCACATACCTTTCTTAAGGATGCTAAGTTGTTGCGAAGATATCGCCATCTTATTTAAACAAATTCGTTTCTCTTGAGATAGAGTTTTATTCTCATCTGATAAAGATTCCATCCCAAGATTAGCTTTAGTTAAATAATAAGAGAGGCGAGACATTTCATTACTTAATAAAGATTTCCTCCGAATTAATTGGGTATTTTCATTGGTAAGATTATTTATATGATCGACAGAGTATGAATATATGTTATCTAATTGGTTATATTGATCCACCAAAATCTCTTTATCAACACGGGCTTCTTCAACAGCAGATTCAAATTGATATCTCTCCATTATTCGTTTCTGGTTTAAGGCTTAACATGCGAAAGAGGGATTTCAAGGATAATTAAATATGGGAAGGATAAAATCATTAGAAAGGAAAATTGAAGACACGGATAAGGAAATCATACCTCTCAGTTCATCATTCTTCTTGCGAAGATTGTCGCGATTCAGCGAAACATTCTGAAGCTTTTGATTTTCGAGACGAAGAGCATTACACTCTTTTTCCAAAGATGTTTGCGAAGAAGCTCTGTCAGAACCGAAATAATTACTCAGAATTTCGTAAATACCAGACTTGACAGGATCAGTGGAAGACTTCTTGCCATCATCCAGGACTTCAGACAAAACTTTGAAAGCAATATCTATTCCTTCCACGGTTTCTTTCGAAAAGGAAAGAGGCTCAGGTAGAGAACTGGCAATGATAGAAGGTTGAGAAACATTATCAATAGGAGGAGAAGAAGTTTCATTCACATAAGGATCAATAATGGGGGTTTCAATCATTGAAAGGTCAGTTGAAGAAATGAAATCTGAGGAAGCCTTTTCGCGAATTGGAGATAATGGTTTAACTTGCGAAGATGTCGCAGGAGATTTAGAAGAGATAAGTAAGTGGAATGAAACAGAGGTTTCAACGGTTTTAAGGTGGCGAGATTTCTTGAGAGGTTTATTGAAATCCTTATCACCCTGCGAATTACAATCCATATAAGAAACATAGGCAACAATATTATTATTAGAAAAGAATAATGTTTCTTACTACCTTCTGATTCGCGTACTTTCTTTTGTGTACAACAATCTTATGCTGCGATCTGGGAATATTAGGGTTCTGAACCGTAAATTTGGTGTTAGAGGCGTTTTTGCTGAAATAACAACAGTATGGGAATCACACAAGCAACATCATTAAATAAAGCAGTAAGTAAGATCAACTTCAGCAAAACCCATAAGAAAGAAAAAAGAAAACTAACCTCGATGAATCCATGGAAAACACCAGCAGGAGGATTAATTCGTAAAAACGAAGAAAGTTACGAACAATGAAGATCTATAGAGGGAACAGTATGGAGATGAAGATGAAAATAAAAAGAGTAAAAGAAGAAGAAAGAAGAAAAGTTGCAATGGCAGAATTTACGGAAGAATAATAGAGTTGCAGAGATGAGAGAATAAAAAGACAAGAGAAAGTAAAAAGAAAATGGAAAGAAGAGTAAGAATAATATATAGAGAGGATTTTCTACTTGAAGAAATAAACATCATTAATACGAAAAGACGTGAGCGGTTAAAAAGCAGCGGTTACAGAAGACGTGTCAAGAAATAGATGGAAGAGAGGATACGTGTGATAAATGCAGAATATGAAGAGATGAACAGTTGCGGCATTTCTCACATCATTCTCTACTTCGCAGAGAAGATATGAGAAGAGGCAAGATATAGGATCAGAATCTAGCAGCAGTAATGTCTCAGCGAAATTATCAACAACACAACACAACAACGTCGTAAAACAATTTCAGAAATGACATAATAAACGACGTCAACTAAAATCATGAGAAAAATGTGATGGTCCTGCGAAAATTAGAGAGTTTGCGAGAATAACATTTGTAAGTATGCGAGAATGTCGCAAGACATATCCGAAAATAAAGGACAGATTAGCTGTCATCCACTATGTACTTCCCTATAAATAGTCGTTCAGTTGTAAAGGAAAGTAGGAGATCTTTTTCTGGGTGAGCAGCAAGTAAATAGGAGAGAGAAAATATAGAGCAGTGGTTATTCTTGATTCCTTTATCTTTTCTTCTAAGATTGTTCAAAGATTCATCAATAAAATTAAGATTGTTAATCTAGAATGAGCTGAATGTTAATGAAATCATATGAGGGGTGTAGTGTAGGATTTCCTGCAACTACAGTTGGTGCAAAAATGATCACTCCAACAATCTTCGAGATGCGGGAAAGTTGATCCAATCGCTATCATTGATGAAAAATCTCCAAAGAATTGATTAAAAGAGGTGGGGGTACCTGCAAAAACATTCCGATGCTAAAATCAGTGGATGTTCTATGCAAGTGTATTATGGTGAAAAGAATAGAATTCTTTACCTTTTGATTTGAGATTTTGCCTCTATATATAGGAAGAAAATAGATGTAGCTTTAGGGTTTTGATAGTTATCCAAATAACCTCCCTCATCTGTATAAATCCCATATAACAACCAGATTCATGATAAATTCTAATATTTATCATAATCTTCACTTATCCCAACTAATTATTATCTTGAATAATAATTATAACTACTTTAGATAAATATCCTCTTTTATCAGGATTTATCTTAAATAATATTTAATAATTATCTATAATAACTATTCCATGAAAATCTTAACCTCTTTTATTAAGATCTTTTAACCCATGGAGTTGTGGGTTTCCATAACAAACCCACCGGTTTCCATAATAAACCAAATCCAGGCTTTCATAATAAGCCTTGTGGGTTTCCATAACAAACCCACCGGTTTCCATAACAAACCCACCGGTTTCCATAATAAACCAAATCCAGGCTTCCATAATAAGCCTTGTGGGTTTCCATAACAAATCCACCGGTTTCCATAATAAACCAAATCCAGGCTTCCATAATAAGCCTTGTGAGTTTCCATAACAAACCCACCGGTTTCCATAATAAACCAACCCCAGGATTCCATAATAAGCCTTGTGGGTTTCCATAACAAACCCACCGATTTCCTTAATAAACCGACCGGTTTCCATAATAAACCGGATTTAGGCTTCCATTATAAGCCTCATGTGATACGCACGTACGCTATTTTAATAGGGTACAAACAACGGTCTTCTTCCCCGAGTCTGAGACTCAGACTCAAATCACTCATATACATCTTCAATGGAAATACATCATCACTAGCAACTCAAACAAGTCATCGTCTCATCTGAGATATATTGCTTCAAACGATTCACCAAACCCATTCATCGTCTCATCTGTAATTGACCACCACCAACAATCAAAATCAGACCCACTCTCTAAATTCATCTAATTCAACTCAGAATCGTCATATCTATCATATAATTCAATTTCTCAATCTCCAATTCGACAAACCCCAGACAGAATCATCAAACCTAGACACCCAAATCAATCTGAGCACCAAACCCTAATTCTTCATATGTAACTTCATGTAACAGTCATTGAAAAGATAAAAATTGTGAAATTTGATTCCACTATATGCAAAACGATCGAACAAGGGTTTTCATTGGTTCAGTAATTTATATTTATTTGCTTCCATCAATGGTGATTGGAAATAAAGTAGAGATTGGGGAAAGTTTATTCAGATTGATATCGCTGCCGTAATTGAAGATGATTGGTGACGATTAAGAGTGGCTTTGATCCGAATCTGAATTTGATAGCAAAACTAAAACGATCTACAAAAATCAACTAACTTCAAATTTGTTACCTTTATTTCGTTAACGAAGTTAATGGATTCATCAAATTCTACAAGTTTCTTAGGTTGTTTCTCGTCCTCAAGTGGGAGGGTTATCTCATAACTTTCAGGTAAAAAAGGTACTGAAACCCAAAATAAGGTTTCAATGCTCTTTAAAAAAATCCTCCCCCTAGCTATAGCCCTGTGTGTGTCAATTTTAAAAGCAATAAACAATAACTAAAGGAAAATAGTAAATTTTCTCCCTTAAAACACGCCAAGAATGAATTTTGTGGAATTTAAAACAAGTATACGGAAAGACAATCATACCTTTGAGCCTTCAGATCTTACATAACTTCCAAAAACTCATCATATTTGTCTTTCCTATCCCGAAACATGTCCTTTACATCTTTGAGATAGGCTAGGGAATCTTTGGTTATTAGTGTCTGTGTCCCTACTCCTCCTCTTCCTCCTCTAGGTCCCTGATAAGACGGATTGCTAGAAAAATAAGTTAGGGTTTCAATTAGTGTTCTGAATTGGGGATTTGCGACTGTTAATGGTAAGTTTCAATAACGGTGATTGAAATTTGAGATGAAACAGATGGATATGATCAATTCAGAGTTGCAAGAGATGAAGCTACAATAGTCGATATGGGGTTTACAGAGAATAAGGAATTAGAAATAAGCTGAAGGTGGGTTTTTGGTTGATTCTTAGCACCAGTAGCTCGAGTTGGTAGATGGTGAGATTAGGTCCAGAATGAGAAGTCTCTGAAGTGGTGATATGAATGGTGAATGGAGAAATTGATGATGGATTCCATGTTCGGATTTGAGCTATGAAGAATTAACATATTTTAGTTCTGCTATTGTGACAGTGGATGGGATGATTATGAACTGGTTTTTAGTGGCGGGTATTTTGGGTAGGTCAAGAAACACGTGTACAGTTTATGCCACGCGTGCACGGGTGCTGACTCACCTAACCGAGCAATGGATGGAATTCCTAACGATGGGAGGAAACACTAATTTGAATCTATTTGGGGAAGAAACGCTAATTAGCTATCTTTAAAGGGGAGGAAACACAAAATACCCCTTGAATATATATATATATATATATATATATATATATATATATATGGGATTTAGAGTTCAAAAACGTAGGCCCATAAATCCTTTGATAAGTTTTCCATCAAATCTTAGGGGGAGGAGTCGAACTCCATATGAAGTATTTGATGGAAAACTTATTCCCGTGAAAAACGTGATTCCAAGGATTTGGATAACCAAACAAATCGAGAAAAACGTAATTCCACCAAATTCGTTGGACCTATAAATCTCACCTTTAAAATCCTATATCCAAACCCACACTTAGTTTTCTTTGAAATCCAAGGTAATTCAGTATATCCAGATGATGTGTTTTTCTGTTCCAACTGTACAACATTCCAAAGCTTCTGATCCAAGTTTATATTATTTAAAGACAAAATTTATATAATTTAATGACAAAGAATAGTAGTGGCTGGTGGGATCCGATCAAGGTGTTGAAGTGAAATTTCCTATCACTCAAAAAAGCAGGGACTAAGTCACATTGAGCGGCTACGATCATATTTCTAATCCTTTTTGTCATCATTTTTTGATGCGTTTGTGTGTGGAAGGTCGGATTTTGATAAAGTTGTTATGCTTAATGGTGTTTTGTTTTGGGTTTGTGTCAGAATTGCACAATTGGTTGTCAGATTGATAACTTTGTTTTACTGGTTTTAGGGTGTCAGATTGATACTTGGAACCCACAACTCATTCATGGTGATTCCTTGTGCCATACAGGGGGCAGAAGGCCGTCGAATACTAAAGATTTATCCAAAAACAATTGGGTGGTAAACTTAGTCGGATATGGAGAAGGTTGGCACATCAACCATCACGCCTTTGAGTTCTCAGCTCGGTTAGGGCTCGAATGGTGGAAGCTCGATGTACCTTGGTTTATTATAAAGCTATTCGAGTATCTTGGATTTGCTACAGAAGTCAAAGTCCCAACGGATTCAGAAACTTCAAATGTCTTACAAATTAAACTCATAATGAATTTTTATCAAAGTGAAAATGATTTCCAAATTCGTGGATACCTTTAGTAAGTGACTTGGGTTTTCTTCGATAAGCTACACGATAAATGCAGTATTTATGTTGGGCATAATTTCCTTGTTGACGGGCATCACATGTAGCGACTGTGTAAACTGGGCGCATTGGTTGAAGTGTAATAATGACTAAGAAATGGCTAATTTTATAAGTGTGATGTAAAGTTTTCCTTTGGCCACTGCTGGTGGAAGCTGTTCGCTAGGGACGAACCCAAATTCTATATAGGGTAAGGAAAAAATTTCCCTAATAACAAGTGCGGCCGAATGCCGCGATAATTTTTTTGGAATGAATTCCTTAATAAGGGGCTAACTGGGATTTCTGTATAAAACATACATATATAGACAGGTAAAAGATTAAAATGCACAAAATTAACAATAAAACATTATTAGCATATGAAATTTATGTTTTATAGAACAAAAATGTGAAAATAAATTGTGAAAAAGTTTCGAATTATAAATAAGATTGTGGGATGAAATTATATGGGCTAATCCTAAGTATAAGTGGGCTGAAGCCTAACTTTAATAAATCTACACAAATTTTCTGAGTCAAAAACAGAGACGGGCTTTAGCCCAGCCCCTTGCTAGGCCCGTCCTTGTTGTTCACATTTCAAATTAGTATTCAATAAAGAGGCACATTCCAAGACCAAGTCTGGTTTTTCAGAAGTGGAGAACGATTCTAGTTTGAAGCTCAATCTCATTCTGATCGTGGACAATAGACTGATTGAGCTCGAAGGTACTTCTGCTTGTATGAATGACCAATCACCAACTTAGTATCATCCTTCCATATCATTTGGAAGGCTCTACTGTTGCTCAACTTTTTTGATGTATTTAGTCGGTGGACAGAAAAACTATTGGCCATAATTTCATCTGGTTTTCTTTGTTTCACAGTGGCTGGAACTCTTCAAGAATCATTTTATTCCTTTTTAGAACTCTTCGTTGGCTTGACTTATGAGACTGCACATTTGCCTTTACTGCAGTCTCTTCGGTCAATACATCGAACTAACTTTATTGACTTTCCATGCAAATTAAGTCTTCGACACCCTGACGTGGCGAAAATATTTGTGAATATATAACAACTCAAACGAGGTGTATGTGTACCGAATACATCCCTCTCTTTCTATTTGGCGACATATCCAACGAACTGCATAAGCTACTCCGTTACAAAGTTAGTTAACACGTGTCAGTACCAAATCCAATCTTGCCTTTTGCGGTTTTTAATACCGTTTTGAATAGTAGACATGGAAGAGTGATAAAATTATACTCTGCTTCATCGTTTCTTCCTTTACTTTTTTATTTTTGTAATGTTTTCTCAGGGCATTTTATGTTTATTGCAAATTTTAATTTTTAAAGTTGTAAAAAGAGAAATTTTAATGGTATTGCAATTTTAGTACGGGTAATAACATGTTCGATGATGTTGAAACTCCTTTTCTTGGTGGTAATGATTGTAATCTCAAAAACCCAGCTAACTCCATATTTTCAAAATCTAGGCCAACTTTGTTATAATCATATAAACCTTCCATCCTATCTTTTACCTTCAATCTTGATAACATAACAATTACATTAGTAGTCTAATGAATTATATTCCAAAATGATAGAATAAGCAGAAGAATAATATGGAGGAAATTAGAAGAGGTTACAGAGATATATGAGGTTCCACGTTGTGTTGATCGAGTTTGGAATAATATCAACTCTTTAGATGATAGAAATACCCAACGAAATACAATTTGAACTATGAGATTTCTCATGGTTCATATCGAAATTTAGATTTTAACCATGACAAAACTTGTATGTGGAATAAATCACAAACATACCTTGTATTTGAGAATATATTGTAGAAAAGATATGTGAAACATGTGGTATTATATTTGAACATGTAATATGAGTTGTAACAACAAGATATTACATTGAAGAAACTATATGGTATAACACCAAGATTTAATATGAATGAAGTATTTCTAATTTTATTTTAGGGATGACTTTTACATTTTTATTTAACTTGCAAATACATATAATAAGTATTAATTACCTCTTTTTGGTTTTTGCAAGTTTAATAAGAGATAATATTCATGTATTTACAAGTTTAATAAATAGTATTACCTCATAACCATGAACTTTTTATTACGATAGTTACATATTTACGCACCATCATCTTAATCCTTTTATAAAAGTAAACGTATATGGATTACTGATGCTAGTTTCCCCCTTGAGTAATTTCTAACATATTTGTTAACTTAGGTTTTTATCATCTTTAATATAATATAAAACTCAAGTTTCCTTTTAACTTATATGGTTACATGGTTATTTATTCTCAATTTGTCTTTTGTCTTGTCTTTTTAAAGGGCCATTGAGGATTTTTTTTTTCTTTTTCCTATCACTCATTTCTAATTTGCATCAATTCTTGTTGTCATATGCTCGAATTTGCAACAAATTGCTCATTTCCAAGTCTTATTATGTTGTTATTGATATATGAAAAGGTTGCAAAAAGCTTCATGTAAAACATACATTGTTGTGAATTGTTGATTAGCTCTCAGACTTTATTGTTATTTTATTATACAGTTAAAATGGTAGAAATTACTGAAATTGGGGAAGGTGGCAGTTCACTCACTAATGATAACTCTATCATCGTCACAATCGAGGAGCCCCAACCAGCAATTCCAAACATTCAGGGTCATCAAGAAAGATCCCCATGTCGTTGTCCAGTGCAAGAAAAATAAAATCATTAAAATTACGGTAATTACTTGCTACATTTTCTATTTATAGCTAGTAAGATTGAAAGTTGTAGTCTCAAGGCTTGTGAAATGTTATTTCTTGCCTGAGGTATTAAAGAAATTAATTCTTTGTGATATTGATGGCAGTGCCGAAAGTATGTTTCCTTTTATCTTGTTAGTACATTTATTGATCTTGTTTTATTGATTAAAAAACAAAATTAGTTATTGTTTAAGCAAAAAGAATGAAAAACATGGGAAAAGTAGTAGTAAGCTTTCGAGAGGTACAAAACGTTTGAAATGGGATTTGTTAATTATAATAAAAGGTAGTTCTCCCATTGATATATGAGAATAGATCCAATTCCTTTTAAACGACTATTTACATTTGATTTAAAATGAAAAAGTGATAGTATCACTTTTTGAAAAACGAAGGTAGTAGTTTTTCCGAAATAATGTACCTACACCATATATCTCATATTCATATATATTACCATATTTGTCACATATCTTTTCTCCAATATATTTTAAGATATAAGGTATGTTTGTGGTTTATCCTACATATAATACTTAATTAGATATGAACCACACGAGAAATATCTCAAAGTTCAAGTTGTATTTCCTATGGTATTTTAATCATCTAAGGAGTTGATAATATTCCAAACTCCACCAACACAACCTGGAACCTCATATATCTATATCACCTCTCCTAATTGATTCCATATTATTCTCTTGTTTTTTCATTTTTTAAATCATTTGGAATAGAAAGCATTAGATTACCAATGCAGCTGTTATGTTTTTAGGACTAAAAGTAAAAAAGAAAATTGATAGTGCTTACATTACAAAAGACTGGATGGAAAGTTTTGATGATTGTAATAAACTCGGCCTAATTTTTGGATATATGGTGTTAGCTGGTGTTTCTTTAACCAACAGTGACCAACAAAGTTTAGATATTGAGAAAGTTTCGATACTAGGCCTGATGTTGTGATATTCTTATAATAGAAGGTTTGGGATTCTTTTCCTCCCTATCTCTTACACTATTGCAGTAACTATAAAAATAATTTGGCCAAAAATCCAATAGTAAAAAGAGAGAAACACCGAAGAAAAGGATTTTTAGGGTTGGGTGGTCTTATTGTCTTTTGCTACCTCGTTAGGGATTATTTTCTTAGGGATATGTTTGTGATTTATTCTACATATAAGTTTTTTCATGATTAATATATATGTCGAAACTATATTTGATTAAATATGAAACTTGAGAAATCTCTCACAATTCAAGTTGTATTTCCCAGAATATTTCTGTCATCTACGGAGTTGATAATATGTCAAACTCCACCAGCACAACATGAAACCTCATATTTATCTTTATGACTTCTCCTAATTGTTTGGTTTTGTTTTTTACTGGATTGATTTGCATCCATGAGATTATTTCATTCTTATTTATTCGTTTGTAATATTACCATTCATTAAAATTTATTTACGGGGCTATTATTATCTGTGTGATTAAGTATGATTTTATGGAACTTAGAAAAAAATGAGTGTTATTAGTTGCACTCCAAAATAACAAGCTCGTAAAATCAGTCAATAGTCTAACATGATTTTGTTTCAGATCTTAAGGTGTTTTCTAATGCGTATTGATACATCTCATCAACCTATGAAGTTTTAATGAACATAATCATTGTCCAAGTCCTTCATAAAATTAACTTGTAGAAATGGATGGTTGAAGGATATTGTTAGATTATAGTTATGAGGGAAAATGGAAATGCTAAGTTTTTCTAAGCAGGTTTGAAGTTTCAAGGTGAAACCAGTAGAGATTTATTTCATTTTTCCACGATGTACAACGTCACTCGTTGTATTTGGAAATCTTAAGTACGGTTTTGCATTTTTGCTCAGGTTTTACTGAGCTCCTTACTACAATTCCAAGTGCGGTTATAGCAGTACAGTCTAGGACCATCTCAAAACTAGCATTATCCTTGTATTAAAGCTAAATGACGAGTAAAGCAAGGAAACAAAACTATATTGTACATGATCAATGTAGGAGAGTAGATCCATGACCAATAAAGCCTTAATACTTGTAGTTTGATGGAATGATTCTAGCTATTAAAAAAAAATGAACGTGCGTGAATCATCATCTTCAAATAATTCACTCACACCAAAATTAACTTCTCTTGAATTTTCACTTCTAGCTATTAAGAAAAATTACATAGTAGGCAAGCAAGCAACAAGCTGCACTGCATGCCCTTTTTGAATTGCAAAACCTATTCTTTTAAAAACAAACTCTTTCGAGTCGGGGGTCATGACATTACTGTGCATGACTTTATGAACCCTCGTAAGAAATCCAACCGCCTCTGGAGCCAAATACCCTAAAGTATCAAAAGCAAAAGGGATAAAAGCATGTCCATTATCGGCACATGCTTTCTCATGTTTTGCTATATTACCTGAGGCTGCCCTCAAAGCTGCTTGTCCCACCGTGAAAGAACCCTGTCCAATGTCTACTAACGGTGAAACCCCAATAAGATCAACACATGCGTGTTTCCCATTAGCCCACCCAAAAATAAGAACATCCGCCGGCCTGAGTGTCGATCTCCCCTCAAGTGCGTGAATCTTTTTTTTTTTTTTGAAGCATGCACTCTATATACAAATTAGATTGAAAATGTTTTTTTTTTGTTCTGTTATCCTAATATACTACTAATTTAAATTTATAGGTGCGCTAAATATAATTATTGTACAAGAAATTTGTGAAATAATTGGGTCGGTAAAGCCCACATTATCCTTCCCTTATCTCTGTCGCTGGTCTCCTTTGGTCATAGAATGACTTGTACTCCACAAACCTGATGATTGCTTTGTATCAAGAGAGAATAATTGGCAAACATCCTTGATAACACTAATCACTTTTATTTTCTTTTTTTGTGCCCATGTTTTAGGCACGACCAATCTCTCTTTTCTGGAGAACAACCTTAAAAGACCAGCAACATCTTCATAGTAAAGATAACTTCGCAACTAGGATCCATTCCATGAACCGGTAGTGGTTTGCCTTTAATCTCCAACGTGATGATCTTTGGAATCAATTTCTTAGGGAACTAATCCGTCATATAAACATTTTTTTGTCTGCTGGTGATGACATGTAAACCGTATGACCTCCCATAAGTTGCATAATATGGGTTGGTTGGAAGATGAGAAGCGTCATGAATTCTCACGGCTACATCATAGTTTATCTCTCCATAAACCTCATGTGGATGCCATCTTCCAATCTGACCGTTAACCTTACAAGCTTCTAGAAGAACATAAGTTCCATAGATGTGGTTCCTGAGTCTGGGATGCAAAGTGCATATATAATTGTATTTAAAAACTTAGTAATAAGAAGGATGATGACTAGATCAGCACTTCCAACTTCCCTGGTTCCCCTTCACAAACTTAGAGTTTGTTGATGACCGAGGAGGGAGTAATTAAGTTTTTAGATTTGAACAATAATCTTTTTCTTTTTGAATCAGAAGCTCCTGTAATTGACAGATGTAAAAACGCTGCACGCCTTTTAGATCCATAATTTTTTTTTATCCTGCCCTAATAATCTAAGTCTAGCTTCCCAAGACTTGAAATTGAATACTACATCTATAAATGATAGATGTTAAGCTAAACATAGAAAGTGCATCTAATGGTTTTTATCATGTTAAAATGAACTGCAACTAGGGGAATAAAAGGAACAAGACAATTCAACTTACATCTGTTAGAAATATGTTAGTATTCCTTACATTACACAAATGTTTGTATACTTACAATACCAACTTTCCAAGATTTACATGAACACACAAGCACCATTATTGAACAAGAAGATTATAGTGATCAATATTGTCTACAAGCAGTTTAAGAAACTATCTTAAAACATTATGTATTAACCTGTGCATCATATGAAAATCTTATATGCCTAATTTAGGATCCGGAACAGTGCATGCTAAGAACCCAAAGTCTCAATATGTACAATCCTACATGTACTTCATATATGTGCATATGTATGTATAGATGTCTGAGACGTTTTCTCAAATACTCTGTACACACAAAATTGTAAACTCTATATTATCACAAACAATTACAAATACGTTGTAATTCAATCAACAAATAAGAATTATATGAAAGAATTAATGGAACAAAATAAAACAAGTAGAGTAAAACCAGATTGATGTTGGTTCATTTTTATTAGACATTTTCATATCCACTCTCAAGTGAAGCTAGAAACGCAAAAGTAACTCGATAAGGGTAACTCCAACTCTCCAACCCATAAAAACCGCTAAAATTCACTAGAAAAGATGTTATTATATAGGTACTATTCCAAATATTGATTGTATGATTCCATTTCATAAATTTCATTCTGCAAACTTGATAAAAAGATAATTTCTCAATCAAATTTATTTCACGGTGTAAAATCTAAATTGACATTATAACTACTAGTACAACTAGCATCTGCCAAATTCAAAAAGTTATACTCCCTGCGTTCCTAAATAGATGATCTATTTGACTTTAAAATTTTTCCATCAATAGATGACCTATCTCACCAGTCAAGTGGATATTTCTAAAACTACCTTTTTAATTGATTATAGTTAGTATAAGAAATATGTATAATTTGATATCCATGTTTATATTCATTATGTAGGTCTTTTAAAATATTTTTCAACGGCATAAAATTTACGAATATCCGTGGTATAGTTTAAGAGATAAGTTAATTCTAAATTTTACTAGTTAATATCGATAGAGATGTAATTATAAAAAAAAAACACTTAAACTACTCCCCTCTCCTCCTTACCTTACGAATTGTGCAAACATAAACTAGGTCATCTATTTAGGGATGGAGGGAGTAAATCTCCCCTCCTTTAAAATGCTAAGTCATATAAGCTCCCACGTCGTACAATGAGTGTGACACCCCCCTCAAATTAAATTAGATAAAATCTTTGACATGGAGCAAGTTGGTGACGACAAGTGGCGGGACTCTATTGGTCGAAACATTAAAACATGAATTACACTTTATTTAAACCTTATAATATAACTGTCTGTTTATAACACCGTTAACGAAAATGTTGGTATACAACACTTATGTGAGTATTTACAGCTAACTAATAACTTACACTTGGTTTACACCAAAAACTTAACTGTACCTTACACCAACACTTATAGACCCTTAAGAAACCTAACATATTAGGGCTTTCCTCCTTCCCTACTTCACTTCTTCTTCTATGCTGAAAACCCATCTCTGAATCATACTGTTCTCAAACTCAAATCCATGAACATCTGTGATATTCTTCTCTGCTTTCTCATCTGCTACTCCAAATCAAATAACCATTTCATATTCCTCGTTTTTCATCTTCTCGGCATAAACAAGTACGTGATTGAAACCCTAACGCTAACTATAAACAAGTGGTAATCAGAAGTAAAGATGGTGTAGCCAACCGCTACCCTGATATCCTTACGTAAAAAATAAGTGTGAAAGTTATTTCTTTTTAGGGTCTGTACCATAGCTAATGGGACGGACGGAATGACTACTGAGCTGTGCAGACCAAATTTTGGTTTTGACAAAAATTTAAATTTTGAATTTCTTTCACAGATCAACATGAAAATTTACATCAACATTAATTGTGTTTTTAATAATTTACATTAACCATTGAGTATAACTCAGGGACTCAGAAGAATCCATAGAATCAGTATATGGTACTATCTTAAGGACTAAAGAAACACTAAGTTTTCCATGTGAAGTGGGCACTCTCTTTCTGACCCACCTACAGCCGTGACGGTGGGGGCTTGTCCACTTACAGGACATGATGTGGCACAATCTGAATGGTAAAGGAGAATGACTCTAGCATTGGGATTCGTAAAGGTGTAGAGAGTGAAATTATCAAAAGTAGGGATATATTGTCTGGACTATAACAGTTGTTCCGGTTATAGAGTTTTCCTTTTCCTATAGATTTTAGGATTATAACAAATCATATAGTATGCACATGCTGTCTTTATGTTGCCCAAGTTCAACTTCCCTTGGAAATGGCTAAAACTTAGACTGGAAGATTCGAACATCCTACCACTAAAGTATGTGATGATGGATGTAGGCATGTAACCCAATATATTTGCGCAGACCTAGTCCGCCACAACCTTGAGGGTCTTTTGAATAGTTTTGACCGCGCATACTATTGGATACCAAACAGAAACCCTAGATATATATTCATCCTCTTCTTTTGCTTCATTTTATGTCATTTCCAGAGGGAGTTGTTATTGCACTCTGTTGTTTTCTTAATGTATGCGATGTTTGTCCTCTATAATAACTGTACCATTACTATATATCATGTTGGGTTCATATATTTATTCTGTAGTATTGGTTTAACATTTTTCTCTCGTAATTCTCATCTAATTGTAATATGGTAACTCGTCTTGCATGTTGCGTTACTTATGCAGGAAGGGAAACTTGACCATCTCCAATACTCATTTTGCAAAGAGAAGGAAAAATTCTCATTTTTCTCGCATGTTTTCATAATTCTGACTTGCTTGCCATCTCGAATACTCCATTATGATACTTCTTCACAATCAACAAACCTTTATGAAAACTTCTCAGGATCCATTAACAGAAACATCTTCACAACGCATATCTCTCATTGATCATTCTTCAAGCTAGCTTAGCTGGCAATGCTTCATTGAATTTAGAAGCATTCTTAAAGCCCAAATCTCCATGTTTGTATGTATGAAAATAAATACCTACGATATTACATGGCCAAGAGGTTTGTTATAACGAGGACGCCGAGGAGATAACATGGCAGGATGATTGACTCACGGAGAGTTAATTTTTACACTTTAAATATTGTACTCCCTCCGTACCATATATATAGCCGGAGGGACCAAATCTTTTTTTCTTTTTGAATCAGAAGTTCCTGTAATTGACAGATGTAAAAACGCAGCACGCCTTTTAAATCCATAATATTTTTTTTTATCCTGCCCGAATAATCTAAGTCTAGCTTCCCCATACTTGAAATCGAATCCTCCATCTATAAATGATATATGTTAAGTTAAACATAGAAAGTGCATCTAATGGTTTTTATCATGTTAAAATGAACTACAACTAGGGGAATAAGAGGAACAAGACAATTCAACTTACATATGTTAGAAATATGTTAGTATTCCTTACATTACACAAATGTTTGTATACTTACAATACCAACTTTCCAAGATTTACATGAACACACAAGCACCATTATTGAACAAGAAGATTATAGTGATCAATATTGTCTACAAGCAGTTTAAGAAACTATCTTAAAACATTATGTATTAACCTGGGTATCATATGAAAATCTTATATGCCTAATTTAGGATCTGAAACAGTGCATGCTAAGAACCCAAAGTCTCAATATGTACAATCCTACATATACTTCATATATGTGCATATGTATGGACAGGTGTTTGAGACGTTTTCTCAAATACTCTGTACACACAAAATTGTAAACGATATATTATCACAAACAATTACAAATCCGCTGTAATTCAATCAACAAATAAGAATTATATAAAAGAATTAATCAAACAAAATAAAACAAGTAGAGTAAAACCAGATTGATGTTGGTTCATTTTTATTAGACATTTTCATATCCGCTCTCAAGTGAAGCTAGAAACACAAAACTAACTCGATAAGGGTAACTCCAACTCTCCAACCCATAAAAACCGTTAAATTCACTAGAAAAGATGTTATTATATAGGTACTAGTCCAAATATTAATTGTATGATTCCATTTCATAAATCTCATTCTGCAAACTTAACAAAAAGATAATTTCTCAATCAAATTTATTCCATGGTGTAAAATCTGAATTGACATTATAACTACGAGGGAGGATCCCCTCACACTTTTATTATCACACTATCTCACACGTTGGGCGTGATTTTGCGAATAAAAACTAAACCGTAATGGATTTGAAGATAATATTTTGGGGATAGGTTCCTCTTAAAAAGTTCTACATGCCTGCCAAAATTGAGCACATTCCGAAATATGAAACCTCACAATCTACCAGTCTTAATTTCGACGGTCAGAAATCCATTGATTTTCAACGACTCATTTTCAAAGTAGTAGATGGTGGTGTTATATGTCTCGGAATACACTCATTTTCGGTTGGTGTGTAGAACTTTGTAAGAGGAACATATCCCCAAAATATTAACTTCAAATCCGTTACGGTTTGGTTTTTGTTCACAAAAATGACGCTCAATGTGTGAGACAGTGAGATAATAAAAGTGTGAGGGGATCCCTCCTATATACTACTAGTAAACCTATCATCTGCCTTCAAAAAGTTATACTCCCTGCGTCCCTAAATAGATGATCTATTTGACTTTAAATTTTTTTCCCATCAATAGATGACCTATCTCACCAATCACGTGGATATTTCTAAAACTACCCTTTTAATTGATTATAGTTAAGATAAGAAATATGTATAATTCGATATCCATGTTTATATTCATTATGTAGGTCTTTTAAAATGCTTTTCAACGATATAAAGTTTACGAATATTCGTGGTATAGTTTAAGAATAAGTTAATTCTAAATTTTACTAGTTAATATCCATAGAGATATAATTGTAAAAAAAATACTTAAACTACTCCCTTCTCCTCCTTTCCTTAAGAATTGTGCAAACATAAACTAGGTCATCTATTTAGGGACGGAGGGAGTGAATCTCCCCTCATTTAAAATGCTAAGTTATATAAGCTCCCACGTCGTACGATGAGTGTGACACCTCCCTCAAATTAAATTAGATAAAAACTTTGACATGGAGCAAGCTGGTGACGACAAGTGGCGGGACTCTATTGGTCGAAACATTAAAACATGAACTACACTTTATTAAAACCTTGTAATATAATTGTCTGTTTATACCACCGTTAGAGAAAATGTGGGTATACAACACTTATGTGAGAATTTACAGCTAACTAATAACTTACACTTGGTTTACACCAAAAACTTAATTGTACCTTTCACCAACACTTATAGACCCGTAAGAAATCTTACATATTAGGGTTTCCCCTTGCCCTACTTTACTTCTTCTTCTCTGCTGAAAACCCATCTCTGAATCATACTGTTTTCAAGCTCAAATCCATGAACATCTGCGATATTCTTCTCTGCTTTCTCTTCTGCTACTCCAAATCAAATAACCATTTCATATTCCTCGTTTTTCATCTTCTTGGCATAAACAAGTACGTGATTGAAACCCTAACCCTAACCATAGACAAGTGGTAATCAGAAGTAAAAATGGTGTAGCCAACCGCTAGCCTGGTATCCTTACGGGAAAAATAAGTGTGAAAGTTATTTCTTTTTAGGGTATGTACCATAGTTAATGAGCTGTGCAGACCAAATTTTGGTATTAACAAAAATTTGAGTTTTGAATTTTTTTGACAGATTAACATGAATATCTACATCAACATTAATTGTGTTATTAATAATTTCCATTAACCATTGAGTATAACTCAGGGACTCAGAAGAATCCATAGAATCAGTATATGGTATTATCTTAAGGACTAAAGCAACACTGAGTTTTCCATCTGTAGTGGGCACTCTCTTTCCAACCCTCCTACAGCCGCGACGGTGGGGGCTTGTCCAATTCCGGCACATGATGTAGCACAATCTGAATGTCAAAGGAGAATGACTCTAGCAATGAGATTAGTAAAGGTGGATTCATTGTCTATATTTGGATTATAACAATTGTCCCGATTATAGAGTTTTCCCTTACCTATAGATTTTAGGACTATAACAAATCCTATATTATGCACATGCTATCTTTGTGTTGCCCAAGTTCTACTTCCCTTGGAAATGGCTAAAACTTAGACCGGAAGATTCGAACATCCTACCACTAAAGTATGTGATGATGGATGTAGGCACGTAGCCCAATATATTTGCGCAGACCTAGTCCGCCACAACCTTGAGGGTCTTTGACTAGTTTTGACCGCACATATTATTGGATACCAAACAGAAAACTCTAGATATATATTCATCCTCTTCTTTTACTTCATTTTATTTCATTTCCTTTCTCTCAAACTCTCTCCAGCGCCGTCATAAACCATAAGTGGTCAAATACGAGATCTATAGAAATCCATACCAGGATCAAGCGAAAAACCTTATTTCTAGCTAAAAGATTTCAGTTTACCTGCTTCGTCTTATTCTTCTCCATCTTTGGCCAAGTAAGTAACTGGAGTTCCTCGTTTACTCTATGACATTTCTGTTTGATTAATGTTTACTACCATAGTTATGGATGATTTTATACATAAATTCTAAACAATATCTTGCATGATTTTATATAGCTTGAGAATACCCCTAGTGATGGATGACTGTAGAATACCAGTGGAACTACGCTTTGTTTGTTGTCTAGCTCTAGATCTTGTACTGTGGTGTTACCGGCAGACCAAACGATGAGAAATTGATTTCCCGTCCGTCACAAACAATGTCCAAAACATTTAAGATTATTAAACAAACTGATCACAACTTTCAATTAAATAGAATTCATAGTTGAAATTTATTCAATACATCCATCAGATCCGATTAAATTACATGCCACTGCTACTTCACTAAAATTAAAAACAAATGTGATATTTACACTTGTGTTTGTTGCAGTAGTATTGGCATATCATGTCTAGAAGGGGAAACTAAGCGCTTCATACACTAAACAAATCTAAGAGGTATTGATTGAAACTCCCCTGTCTTCTCATGCTGCAAGTCTCAACTGCTACAGTTTGCAAACTTATGTAGTTTTTCCAACTCAAATTGGGTGGATAAGCAATGTGAAATATCTAGTGTAATCTAACTTGTTTTTCATTACAGGAGTAAAGAAGAGAAAGATGTGGATAAGGAATGGACGAAAGATTGGATGGATAATTTAGATGACGTAATTAAAATTGGTTTGGGCGGGCTCGGGAATGATGGCACTTTTGGGAATCACACTTACTAATTTCCAAGGTCTTGACGGCAGAGATAAGTGCGATGCCGGGCCAGAGATGGTGAAGAAGATCTTGAAAACTGGAGGTGTGTCCCTAATGCTTCTTACTGCTTCTTCATTTGCTGCTATATGCACAAAAAGTGTTGAAAAATCTTTCGAGAATACGAAGGACAAATTGAAGAAGAAGATTTTGAGATTTGGATAAAGCATGTGCATCGTCCCAATGGATTTCAGAGGGTATTTATGTAAATTAACTCTCCTGTCTGGTTTACAAAGCCCTTAGAATTTCATTTTTCATTCATTCCCCAAAACTCAAAACCCTTTGATTTTGTTCAGTGCGAAACCTAAAAACTTCAACAAAAATCATTTTATCCACCATGGTTCTGTTTTTGACATCACGGCAGAAATAAATTTATGTTTCCAAATCATCAACATCAGCAGGATTTGGTGGTAAAGATGTTCTAGGTATAATAATCTCATTAACCTTACTTCTCTTTCATTTTGTTCTTTTTAATTGTGTGTGTTCTGTGGGTTTGGTGTTTTTGCTGGGAATCATGATTTGTTCAATTTAACTTATCTATAAGTGTATGTTTTGAAGTTCTGAAATTTTGTTTTTCCATGAATCAAAAGATAATTTTGCCTTTTGTTTTTGCTTTTAATTGTATATATGTGGTTTTTTCTGGTAATCATGAAGATTTGTTACTTACTTGTGTTTGTATGAGTTTTGGGTTCACTTTAATTTGTAAAGAGAATGCCGGATCACTTTTTTGAGCCCAACTGGAGGAAACTTGGTCATGGTTTTCTTTTACTGTAGGCATTCCCTATTCCTGTAATTTGTTTAGTTTGAAAGTGGTTCTTTTAGATAATAAAACAACTACAGCTTAATGGTGCATCTATCTGCAGTTTCTAATTATGACTTACGATGCCCATGTGTGTGATATATGCTGATTTTTGTTTATTTTTGTCTTTCGTGTTGTTGCACATCAGTTAGGAAGATTGTGAACCTGGATAATCATATTGATTCGTCACATTTTGATATACAAGGAAAGGATTGAGTGTCAAAGCCATGGACTCGCAGTTCAGGTTCCTATAGCTGTTGGAATACTCAAAGTGGTGATGTGAGTCCATCTCTCATTGTCAGACTAATCCCTCAGCGACAGACGGCAGTGCCCTGTTGGAAGGATAATGCAACAGGGAGAAACTACAACTCTACGCATGACATTTTGGAGAAAACCTACAAAAGAAATTTTTGGACGACAAACAGTGAAGCTTGCTCTTTGTGCGTTTCTTGAGGTATTTTTTCTCCTTTTTTCTTATCTTCAGTTGGCTACTTGCCTTTATCGGAAGTCATCTTAGCTAGTCAAGTACCCTTATGCAAGCTGAACAGAACTGTGTGTATCCCGGTCCAGTTTTGATGACCATAAAACCTGGTGTCTGCTTTCTCTTTGGGTTGTTATTTGGGTAATGCAGTGGAAGACATTAGCTGTAACTGCGACTTAGCATTACACAGGATTGTATTTGGGTTGCTTGACCTTAATTTGCATTTTATTTTAATTACCTGAAAATAGTTATTCAGACAGATGTCAACATGATCTTAATATTTGTAGCAGGTAGATGAAACTGATGGTGTTGTTTAACTTTAGCTTATTATATCAATGCATTATTAAGAACTACTGAATATAGCTGTATAACTGAGCTCGACATATGTATTGTGCACCCTTTCTGAAGGTACAATATGGATTGCATTTATGGACCTGTCAGTATTTAAGAACCAGTCTTGTCTCCCATGATCAGAAACAATGATATAGATATATCTTGGAATTTAAGTTTTTAGCATAAGGATTTTGGTGGTTATAAGGGTCCCTATTTGGATCGAATAATATGAACGTATGAAGGAATTTTCTTAAGTTTAAATACGTTGTTCAAATTGTTTTGCTGCAGTGTTGTACATTAGAGAAGTGGAAAGATTAAATGTTCGAGTTTGTTACCATTCTTGTTGTTGGTCTAAGGAACCGAATTATGGAATTCAAGGTTCTGGAAGAACCTTTTAAAGTGGATCCCAATTTTTGACCTTGTAATAGATGATCGTAATTGCTTTGCTTTTCAGTCTCATATTATGGCCCATCCAACTGTTTGGTCAGTATTGTTGAAAGTCCTCACTTTCTCGGATCTGTCTCTTAAAAGGAATGTCTTTAAATACTGTTCTTGAAATTCTGGTAAAAATCGATGTCAGAATTTTCCTATCTAGCAAACTGATATTGTTAATTTTAAAACAGTGTATGATACTCGCGTAACATGTCCGCAAGTTAGTAACATACGGAAGTAATCCATTTGATGCAGAAATCGTGGTATTTATTTCATGCCAAATGGTTTAAGTGGTACTGATAAGAGGCAGAAATCGTGGTATTTACTTCATGCCTATCACTTAATGTTCACCATAGATCTGTATTTGTACAGTTGGATTCAGCGAAAAAGGTTTTTCACCCTATTAAACTTATTTCATTACTTGTTGGTTTGATGCAGTACATCACCCTGGAATATCATTATTTAATGGTTTGTCCTGGTTTCACAAGGTAGCCAAGTGGTTTAAGTGGTAGTGATAAGAGGCAGAAGTCATGGTATTTACTTCACCTCTATCACTTGATGTTCACTATAGATCGATATTTGTATATTTGCATTCAAAGAAAAAGGTTTTTCCACCTTATTTAACTTATCAATAACAACGCGAGTATCTGTCTTGGCACTTGAAGAAGCAAAAGAGCCTTCGTTGAGCATTCCATATAGTCATATATTTTTGGTATCTAGTATTATTTATATAACCTCAGGATTTAAGAAATCTAGGTTATGGGTTTTCTCCAATTCCATTTAGGTAGCTCTACTCAATACAAGGCTTGATCTTGGTTTCCTGTTTAGATTCTGGTGCAATTTCTGATGAGAAGCTCTTTGTGGATGGATACTTTTTTCAAGTTCTGTTGGATATCAATTTTCCATTTAACTCACCTTCAATTGTACGGTGTATGCTTTGAAGTTCTTAAATTTTGTGGTTGCATGAATCAAAATGCATTTTTTCCTTTTGTGTGACCACTTCTCATTCCGTGACTGATTCCTCATCTACTGATGATAGTGCCAGCTTGGATGGCTAATGCAACAGGGGGAAACTCCAACTCCATGCATGAATTTTTGGAGAAAACCTACAAAGAAACTTTTGGACAAGAAACTGTGAAGCTTGCTATTTGTGCATTACTCGAGGTATGTTTTCTCCTTTTTTTGTTTTGTACTGTTGGCTACTTGCCTTTATTGGAAGCCATCGTAGGATTCCTGGTATGTCGTATATCTAAGTTAGTCAAGGGTCCTGAGCGAATCTTAAGAGCTTATTAAGTTCATATTAGTTAATAGTGAGCTTTCAACAATGATTATATGCACTTTTACTTGACGGAAACCTTATGCTAGCTGTACAAAATGTATTTATCCTTATTTAGTTATGATGACCATATCTGGTTTCTCTTTAAAGACACCTGAATGAAGTAGACAATAAGGTTAAGCTTCTCAAATTAAAACATGAAACTGGGACTTCGCGCTATGCAGGATTGTACTTGGGTTGCTTGAACCTTAATTTGCATGTTATTTTATTATTTTATTTTATTTTTTGCTTTGAAAATTCTTAGATTGTTTCCAACTGTAATTAACTAGTTAAGAGCATCCTTTTAGTTACCTGAAAAGTTTGTTTGGATGATAGTTAGTGATAAAGGTTGAAGAGATAGATGTCCATGTTCAAGTATAGCCGCAGTCTCTGTGTTTTATGTGTATTGCAGTGAAGATTATCTCTTGTTATTATGTGGTTTTAGTTCTTATTACTAGCTATTTGCCTTGCTAAAGATTTCATCCATGTTTGGCTTTTTGAACGACTCCACTGGTTTTTAGTATAGAGAAGCGTGGAAAATAATGTAATTCCTTTATTAATGGCTTTGCAATTGGTTGCACTTTTATAGGTCCTATTGCTGAAGACATGTACGGTATACCATTGGCAAGTAGCAATTATGGGTCCTCCAGACAGTCCGTAAGCAGGAGGAGGCTTTTTAGTTGTGATTCACTTTTCTCCAGATTCCATTTAAACCACCAAAGTACCGTGTACTCTATATAATACAAGGTGTTGGAAAAACTTGATAAAATCGGCGGGCTGTGAAGCTTATGTAATCTGCTAAGCAAGTTATTGTGTAATAATGATTGGTTAGTTGAGGCACTTTTGGTCGGGTTATTTAACTGTACTTTCTTTATGCATTTCTGTCGTTACCTTTTTAACTGGGAAAGGTTAGGACTAGTACACTGATGTGAAAGAGAAACTCTTGGAAGCTGCTTGTACTTCTCCTGCATTAGCCCTTAGGTTCCGAGTTCAATTCAACAAATGGGCCATCATAGTTCGACTGCTGTTACCAGAGAGAACTGTCCTCATGCAGAAAGGCATGAAAACGGTATTGAGGCCATACTTTGAGCTTACAAATGTGACTCTTCAAACTTGCACTAAATGAGGTATTGCCTATTCTTCTGCTCACACTGGTTAAATCCCAGCTTGCTTTTTTTTGTGTTTTTTTTTTCTCTGTATCTTTTTTGTCTTGTAACTATGTATATTTTCTGTGACCTGCCAATATGGAATACCTTTGGATAACTTGACTCAGAGGGTGGGTGCGACTGCTGAGTTATTGCTCCATGTGAGCCCTTCAATTAGTCAAGTAGGAAAAAATCACATTAAATGTTGCACATTGTGGAGGGATTTTGACGAGATCATCAAATTTTTTTTTGATTTTCAGGCTTCTCGTATAGGTGATTTAGAGTTGTATAGGGATGTTGGCATGTTGCGGATAAGTTTGCAAGTACTGCCAGCTCAGACAGGACTCCCAATCTGATTGTGATGTTGCGACATATTGTCATCCGGACAGGGCTTTGCAATATAAGCATCTCTTATCCTCGCATTTCACTTGTTCACGTTGCTCACAAGCTGAGGTTAGACTCAACGAACCCTGTGTGGTGCCGAGAGCATTGCAGCCAAGGAAATCCGAGATTGTGCCATCGATGCAACTTTGGACCCTACAAACGGGTGGAGGATGGTACCTAAGGAGACTGGAAATACTCCCTCTGTAAATGAACCTAATCTGCTTTCATCTCGAGGACTGCCTTCTGCCTCAACATGCATAATGAAGCTTGGCGCCTTGGGATTCTCTCCAAAAGGAAAGTGCAGAAAAGAGAGGTGAGAGACGACAACAGAAGGAGCTTGTGAAGCATATTGCCGTGATCTGTGGATGATGACAATGAGTTCTAACTGTCACCTTCCAGCATTTGTCAAGCTGTTACTATGACAGTACCATTCCTTATATTTATAAAAACTGATCTTGGTGGGTTTTAAAAGAAAATGAAAACGACAAGCATGTTTTCCGAAATGGTTTTTGTTAAAGAAATTTACGAGAATATTTATATCATAATCATTTTCAAATTTTACCAGGTCTTAAAATAGATCCCATTTCCCGAGCTTGTAAAGAACTCTTAAATTTTCCACATAATGCTTCTTCAAAAAAAAATTGCATAATAGGTTATGCACAAAAATGGTTGTGTATAATATCTCATTACCCGTCTTTTTACATTTTAAGAAGTAGTGCGTCATAGGTTATCAATGGTAAAAAATATGCATAATAACTTTTAAGAAGTAGCGCATTATAGGTTATGCATGGTAAAAATCGTGCATAACAATTTATACAGACGTCTGAATAAGCGGCATAGGAGGTTATGCAGTCAAAATAGCAGTTCTAATTTAATAATATGCAAATTTTTTTTCTTTTGTTTATGCAGCTAAACCTAAATCCAAACCTGCAACTCAGGGAGGTACTTATAGAGCAGGTTTTCAAAGGGTAGGTACCTTGTTCACAAAAATAAGGGAATAGGTGGTTTAACTCCAATGCAGGCTAATATGATGAATGTGTGTCCATTTGGGAAATTCTATAACTGGTTATATATTGCGAAATGTCATACTTGGATGGTAAGAGCAATCATCTGATGGATGAGGTCCTTTTATCATATGATCATAATGATTTGAGTTAACATTCATTCAAGGTGTTTGAAAACAAGTCTATACAGTCAACGGATAGTGAGCTTGCTGTTACTTTTCAGATGCCAAGAGTTAAAGTAAATAAAGGAAGATATATTCTTACTTTTAAGGAAGAGATATCGATGACTCAGTCGCTTGCACTCATCAAGCAATTCCCATGCAAAACAAAGTCATGTAATGTGAGTACAGATCCCAAAGCACATGTAACAAAGGTGGATGATATTCAAAGGCTGGTGTTCGAAAAACTTGATAAGAAAGGTCATGAAGAGGAAGTTGTCTCTTTTGTCTTCCATTACATGCTAGTCGTCTTGTTCTTTTGTGGGTAAATAGGAGACACTTTGGACGTCTCATATGTTGATTTGGTGAAGAATTGGGAGACTATGGACTCTGTATCATTTCCTGATCTAATTCACGAACACCTGATGGACGTCATCAAGACTATGAAAAAAACAATCGTCTTATCACGAATTGCACTTGTTGCACGATATACTCTCTTGTGAGTTTTTTTAAATCTCTATCAATAAACCATTTCTACACAATATCTATTAGTTATTATTATTTTATTTTATTTTGCATCCTTGGTTGGTTGTGCACTCTAACATAGCTGAGATATCATCCGAAATCGTTAAAGTCAGTGACGCTGCTACACCAAGAGCTGCAAGGTGGGACTTTGCAACAATGAAGAAAGCAATGCTCAAGAAGTATATTACAAACTTAGAGGTAGTTGTTTAAAAATATCTTATGCGGCTGCAATTGTGAATGCATGACCAATTATGCATTATTTAAAAACGAGAAAGTGTTAAGAAGTGTATGAAATATGAGTGCATAACCCTTAATAAATGATTGCATAACTTGTTCTGCATCTTTGATGTTTAATGCATGACTATTTATGCATTGTTTTTAAATTAGCATTGCTTTCTTGAAGGGAACTTTAGAGAATATGCTTCTTGAGCATTATTTAAAATATTTGCATCCAAAAATGACTAGTTTTAGATGTTATGCATATAAAAATGTTTTTATATTTGTTATGAATTCCCTGATGAGTGTTATTAATCATGTTGCAGTTTCATGAGAACTTTAAAGATGCGTACAATGCAGTGGAGTTGGAACTCTGTGAACCAAGGGAACCAAGAAAAAAGAACTATATATATATATGAACTCATCGCAATGAATATTGAAGAGGACAGAGAAAAGTATGAAGAAGCATTTCTGGATGCGTTGCAAATCATTGAACAAGAAAGTGTCCCGATAGTCCTGGAAAAAGGTTGAAGATTGTTCAAGAAATGCTACAAGACATGAAATAGACTCAGGAAACAAAAAGACATAATGGAGAAGCGTTCGATTTTGACTGGTATGATGATCTGAAGAAGTTTCTCATTGATTCATGCATAAAAGAGGAGGTGCGAGTAGAATCATTAGGTGGCCCTAGCGTCGATGCATCATCAGCTGAGCCTAGCGTACCACTGAGTCAAAATTTTCCAAGGAATGAGAAACTTGTTGAAGTTGTATCTCCAACTGATCAACCTACACAAGTATCATTAAACGACTAGTGAAGGATACCAGTCTTCACCTTTAAAGTTCATGAACCTAAAAAAAGTAGTTAATTACTCCAGCGACAAAGAAACAGACACGCCAAAGGAAATGTATTTCGCCTTAGTATATTGATGGTCCTTCTAATTTATTCGGGGTGGAGAGTTATCTCGCGCTTGGGATTTGTATTTCTCCTTCTGATGTTGACTGATTTGACAGGTCACTGACACGGATCTTTGACTAGGATTTCATTACCTTACTTGGTATGACACGTGTCAATCCTATTTCTTGTACTTACATTTTGCCTTTTCTTATTCTGTCCAAGTTGCTGCGAGGATGGAATAAGAACCGTTTCAGTTTCCTTAACCGTCACGTTCTCCATACCCATAATTCCACGTGGCCACGTTCCCTGGGTAACCGTCCGTCATCGGTCACCTTTACTTCGATCATGCCGCTTCCCGGTTTTATCGGTCCCTTCTTTTTGCTATAAATACACTTCTCCACCCTTACTTTAGTTTCTTTTCTGCCTCTTCCAATCTCTGTTCTTTTCTTGTTTGATCTCTGTTCTTACTTTTACCTTATTTTCCCGAAATCCTCTACTTTCTTCATCACCATGTCTCCTAAAGGTGTTTCTGCATCTGCTTCACTTAAAACTCTCGAGGAATTTCAAGCCGAGCTCCAGGAGTTAGGTTTAACCTTAACTCCAACTGTTGATTCTTCCCTAGATCCCGTTGTTCTTGCTACCCAAGAGATGGAACTGAACTACCAGATCGGCAACGAGTTCAAAGTCCGTTCTCGCGATGGTATCTCGTTAATCCCTTCTTCAGCGGACGAATTCGATTCCTTGGATTTAAACATAGACTCTTTCATGGACAATTATTCAGCTGTATTTACAAGCACCAGGGAGCATCAGGAGTGGGGTCTTGAGCTTGTTAGGAAGGTGGTTTCTCCCCCCCATTAAGGAGCTTCTACTGGATATGGATTCCAAACTTTGTCTCTCTGTTGATGACTGGGCGAGGTTTCCTTTAGTAGTTGGCGGTCCCTTCGTCTAGGGTTACGACGAAAAGGGTTTTCCTCGCAATGGTCCCCTTACCATACATTGTTACCTCGCGGGATGTGATTCCTGGAGACTTCGCTGGATTGTTCCTAGCGAGGTATGATTTTTCCTACTGCGATTTGTATCATTTGGAACTATCAATTGTACTTACTTTCTCAATTCGTTTTAGTATGTGATGCCTGCTGCTGGACTTGTCAAGGCACGACAGGATAAGAAAGTGGTTGCTAAGAAGACTCCCTCTGAACAGGTATCATTTTCGTCTGTTGTTAGCGATTTTGCGATAATTGTCCATCCTGACGTCATGCTTCTTCGCAGGGCGAACTACCCACTTCTGGGGTACCCAAGGGTCACAAGAAATGTTCTCATACTACTCCTCCTCCTTCTTCTCAGGTACCATCCTTATCGCCTTTTATTTGTAAATTTTAGCCTTTTTGGTTTTTAAATTTTGACTTCGCAGACGAGTGCTCCTCCGTCTGGTGCATCCAAGAGGCCGTGAAAGACCCTGGATGTAGATTCCTTAGCTGAAATACAACCCTCCGCTCTCCTTGGTTGTCCCGTTCGTACTAAGCAACAGTCCCCTTCAGTTAGTGCTTCTGCTCCTCTGAAAGAAGCTGATTCTGTTATCCGTTCCAAGGTTTCCGATTCCCATGTTCAGCCAGGAGTTGGACATCCTAAGAGTTCTCCGGAGGTACCTCCCTCTGGAGAGAAGGGAAAGCAACCTGTCCGGCCTGTAATGTCAAATCCTCTCTTCGACCTTGACAAGCAATTTCTTCAAAGTATATACCACAAGGCTCAAGAAGATCCGTCTATGAGATCTCGTGCTTTGGAGTCTTTGTCCGCCTTTGTTTCTGACGAATTCCTCTTCCAAGACTCGTCTGCGCTTTTGAGTGCTTCATAGAATATGTCTCTTCAGCAGCACTCTGCCTTGTTGAACCAGGTGATTTCTTTGTGCCTTTTCTGCCTTTTTCCTTTTCGTCTCCGAGATCTATTTTCCGAGTTCAAGTTTGCTTCGCAGGAAGTCTACCGTCACATGACCACCCTCGTGGAAATTCGGCTTGTTCGCGAGATGGCTAGGAAAGATGAAGCTAAAATCAAAGCTTTATCGGAGGACCTTCAGAAAGAAAAAGATCATTCCCGCAAGCAAGGCCAAAAGATAGAGAAGCTTTTGAGTAAGTTCTTTTTGCTTGGAAGTCCCTCTATTGTTCTTGCCTTTGCTTCCATTATTTTCTTATTTTATGCTTCGTCAAGCTCGATGCATGCAACGTCAAATGAGCGCCGACGAAGCTTCCTCCTCGCTGGAAGGTATTCGCGCTGAGATGGTGAACCTTACAACTCAAAATGATATTTATGTTTCTGAGAACTCCATCCTTAATGAAAAGGCCGAGACCCTTTGCTTGAAAGTGGACCGTTTGTCAGTTGAATGCTCCCGTAACAAGGAAATGAACCTCCATCTCCAAAATGACAACCTGCGCCTTAAGTTAGAGCTTCAACGGGTCTCTAATTCTCTTACTACCTCGCGGATCCTCCATTCTTCTTCGATAGCCAACTATAAGAAACTGGAGGAAGATTACGATCGAGTGATCAAAAGCAAAATCGAGCTCGCAGCTACTCTTCGTAGGTCTCGGAACACTGTGGATGGTCTAAACGAGAAGGTTGATTGTTTGAAGAAAAAGGTGAAACTATTGCAAGCTAAATTAGCCACTTCCTCTCGTCCAAAACCTGCGAAATCCTCTCCTCTAATCAAGCCTGCAAGTCTCCGTGGAAAATGCGCTCTCGCCATTCAGTCTGACAAGAGCACTTTGAAATCCCCTCATGGTGAAGGTTGGGATAGAATGTATCATGAGTTATGTGTTCAACTTGAATATTCCAACCTCAAAGTCGCCAAGATCGATCATCTATGCTCTGATGTCAGAGTACTTTAAATACTACTATCCTTCAGGCGAAAGCTAGTTTGTAGGTGTATTATTATCTTTGTTTGACCCGGCTTACATCCTTGTTTTAATGTAGTTTCTCTTATCTTCGCAGAATCAGATGAGCGTCACAAGAGTCGGGTCCTTCGTATCACCAAGGAGAGAGATGAAGGTCGTGGTGACGTTTCTCATCTTAATGAGGAGATTGAGAGTCTAAATAATAACATGGACGAGATCATTGATTCTTCCAAGAAGATAGCCAAGACGGCCCGCAAGAATACTCAGAGCTATTTGGTTCCACTATTCAATGACTATTGCGCTGAGCATGGCATTCCTCCTCCTTCTTTTCCTTTGGAGATTTTTTCTGATGATGAGAAGCCTCAGGATGAAGCTGCTGATCCTTCCAACGAGGAATTCTCTCTTGATGACGACGAGGAACCAAAAGTTGACACCGCGAAGGACAACGAGGGGTCCAAGGGAGCTTCTACTAGCATTGCCGAGGAAGGCGGCGAGATCCCCGAGTCAACCATCATCGATAGTGCCATTCCTCAGTAGCAGTTTTAGTTTTGTCTTCTCTATTCTCAAATTAGTGTTTTATAACTAATAATTTTTTTTATGGCGCTCCCAAGATTGGGGGGCAAACGCTTTATTTTGGGAATCATCACATTTCGTGATATTATGATTCTGTTTTATCAAGCGTGTGTTTATTTGATTTCCGCCATTTTCCTCAAGTATATACTGACCATGGAAACTCTCAAAACAATAGTGAAGCCTTGAAGTATATACTTGCCTTTTATTCTTTTGCGAGTTTTCGTCTTCGTTGCTGCCTTCACCTTTCAAATCACCCTCAGTTCCGGCTTTCTTTCTTCACTCATCCCTGCTGCCTTTTGCTTTTCGGAAGAGGTTGAGAATGCTAATTTAAAAGAGTGAGGAGCACTGGTTGCTAAAGTATGCGCCCGGTTTTAGTTTTTTGCTTCAGGTTCCTTCTTGCCATGCCCTTTAGCCTTGGATTGTATCTTAAGCGCTTTGTAGTTTCGTGGGGATAATGCCAAAAAAAATAAATATAAAAGTATATACTTGCCTCTTGTTCTTGTTGGCATTATCCAATCGATATCAGATCGTTCTGAGAATGCTCTTTATAACTTTGTTGTTTTAGTAGTTGTGTCTATTTCTTGCTTATGAGGTCTTATTGCGCCTCCTAATTAAGGTCTTATTGCACCTCACCCTGTTTTTAAGGGTATTACTTCGGAGAAGTCTCAGGCGCTTGTTATTTTTGCGAATAGCAATCCATCAACCTCGCCTTATCATTTTTTATATAGTTTTCTTTCTGTGACAATATAGCAGGCCTATCTATTCCCATGAATAGCAGCCCCATGACATTGCCGTCTTTTTTGGTCACACGGCTCCCTAATCTGGAGGGTGCCATCCCTTTATATTCCCCTGAGTTCCACTTCAAGGAGGTTAACCCTAACATGCATGTTGGTCTCCTCCCATCCGGTTATTACGACATTCAGTTGTTTTCGTGACATCTTATCCTCTTCGCCGATAAGACTCGGAGTTACGAAGTCACACCCTAAGTAGGGTTTTTTTGGGATCAAGTGCATCGTAGCCAAGACTTGCCAGACGAACATGGACGGTAACACTCTAGACGTCCCAGGCACCCGCAGCTCAACCGAATACTTCGGCGCCTTGGTCATATTTCTGCACCCCTTACCGAAGGCCATCATAAAAGGGACCCTCAGCGGATAGGTCTTATCATTGCCCCTAGATTTCTGCCTGAGAGTTTTCCACGACATGCGTTAGGTCTTTGCCTCTTGCATTTTCATGCGAACTAGGGTGCATGCTGTGAGTTCCCAGACTTCTTAGGCGAAGGTTTTAAGTTTCCCTAGAAACTTTTTATTTCATGTTCATTATTTACCTCCTAATCTTGAGGTCTTACTGTCTTTAGTCACTCGGCGAATATTTATTTCATCAATATTCCATCAAATTTTTATTGATATGCTCTTGAAGATTGAGTACATCGATCGTTTCATTTTTATCATCAAAATAAAGTGAATACATTTATCTTATCTCATTGTATCTTTCTTATTCTTCTTCCATACGAATGTGCTCGGCTTGGTATTTTTTCAACTCCTTCATTCGTACTGCAATTCTTATCTTGAATAATGCGGAAAATAACGGCTGCCCGGTTGATAAAGCATAGATGAACGATCGCACCAAATCCTCTTCCAAGATTCTTCCCTTCAATTCTTTGCATACTGCTTCCCATCTTGCGACGAGACTTCGCAAGCTCTCATGCTCCTTTTGCCTTAACGAGAAAAGCGTTGGTATTTCTGTCTTGCACGGTTCATTCCATGAGCATTTGTTTACCATTTGCAAATAACTTTCTCTCCTTTCCTTGGGAATATTGTTTCTTCCTCGAGTAACTGCTATTGATTGTTTCATTCGATATTCCTTTTCCCTGAATTCTCTTCTGCTACTTTCTATGGCCTTCTTCAAGTCTTCTCGCTCCTTTTGCTCACCTCGTCCCAGGCCTTCTCGTTTTCGCGTGTAATGTCTTTCTTTAGTTCGTGCTTCTCCCATAACATATCTCTCCTCCTTCATATTACTATCTGTCTGCTTCCTTTTCAAATGATTATTTCTGATGATCAAATTCTCATTTTCCCTTTCTAACCTTATTCGTTCCCTGACCAGATCCTCTTTCCTTCGCCTCTCTTGGTAAAGTTCTTCCTTTAACTGGGACATCTCCTCGTCTTCGCGACTTTCTTTCAATTTATTCTGTGAATTTTGTATTTCAACGCTTTCCCACGGCCTCTTGTCCCTGTGCCTTTTTGCCTCTTGACCGATTCATCTTCCCTCTTTCTCGTGGAATATGCTTCTCCTTTGTCGTGGGAGTTTCCTTTTTATTCTTTGTCATTTCATTTCCTTCAGCAACCTTCCCCTTGTTGGCCTTTCCACCTTATTTTTGATTGACCTGGCCTCCTTCCTATTGATTTGCTTTATTATCTTCCTCGATATGAATTTTTGCTTCATTGGTTTCCTCCTCATCCTCCTGCATTCCGCTCAGTTCTTTGCTAGACTCTATCTTAAATACCATCAGATGTTCGTCTCCTTTCTTTTTCGCTGACTTTCTTCCTTTGTTCCATCTTCTTTCTTAACTTCTCCTCGTAGTTATTCACGTCTTTTGTTATACATTCTTTTGCTTCTCTCAGATCTCCTCTTATCTCGCCGATTCCGCTTGGTATTGGAAACCGGATCGCCTGGTGATATGTCGACGCCACTCCTTTTATTCCATGTATACAGGGCCTCCCTATGAGAGCATGTTAGGGAGAATCGACATCTACGACACAGACTGTGACCTTCGTCTCTAGTTCGCCATCGAGAATCTTCACGGTCAGTTCCCCCTTCGGCTTAGACGCTACCCCATTGAACCCATATATGTTATATGTAAAAGGTACAAGATCCGAGTCCTTGTATACCATGGTCCTAAAGGTATGGTAAAAAAGGATATCGACCGAACTCCTAATATCAACTAAGATTTTGTGTATTGCCCAAATTCTCCTTTCCTCAGCTTGCTCTTCCTCCCATCTGGAATATTTTCCGAATCCCAATGTGACGACCAGAGGATTTGTGTGCGAAATTTCCCCATCAGGTGCATCCTTCTCCGAGAAGGTTATCTCCCTCTTATGCCATTCCTCTAGCGGCTCTTTCTTCATGACGCTGAATATTTCGTTTCCCTCAAAATCCCTCTTGTGTACTCTTTTAAGAACATTTTCATGAGAGTCTTAGAGACTTCTTGCCGCGTTAATTATCGAATTACAGTTTAATTTTTGCTTTCCTCGGTCTATCTCGATCCAGTATATTGGCTGATTCACACGAGGTTGCGGGGGTGGCACATAACCCTCTAGGAATTGTGCGAGTTTCCCTTGGTCTATCAAGCGAATTATAATTCGCCGAACGTTCCTGCAATCACCTATTTGGTGTCCATGGAAGCGATGATACTTGCAAAATTCATGACTTCGAGACCCTGGTGGGGGATCTTTTCCGAAATTTGGTGGGGACGGGATTTCCTCCGTCAGCACTATTGTCTCCCACACTTTTTCCATAGTTGTATTAAGTCGTGGGAGTTTCACATCTTCAAAGATTGGTCCATTGGGCCTCCTTTCCCCGTATCTGGGTCCCTGATCATTCCTAGGTTGGTATTGATGGGATCCGGGAAGAACCCTAAATGTAATAACCGCAATCGCACGGTGTCTAACTAGTAGACAGAGGCAAGTACGGGTCGAACCCACAGGGAGCGGTGTAAACACTGATAATCAATATATCTAATCAGGAGCAGAAAGAATATTTTTGGATTTTTTGAATTGAAATGAACTAAACTAATAAAATGATACCAAAGGAAATGTCGGTAACCAGAGTTTCACGATATCCACTACTATTTCTATTCAATTACTGAAATGAAACATAATTATGAATATGTATTTATCTTTCGTTCTATTGACATCACCTATTATAACGATAGTATCGCAAATGTTACTAGTATACTAAAAGCATAGCAAACCCAAGCATGCACTATCAAATTGTATTAGCGAGAAAATCATACGAAACTAAAATATTGATTCACAAATTGAATCTGGCTCTTCTAAGTATAACCCATCAAAGGATTCAACCCAAGCATGGACTATCAAATAACGAGACCAAAATTTTTTGTAAAACTATCCAACTACGCACAAAGGTTTATAAAACCGGTATCGCAACAACTCATACTTCAATTAATCGATAAAAAATAATCAAAATTAATCAATTCAAATAATAATGGTCTATTGTTTCATAATTCAATTCAATCAAAAACGGCCTAACCCCATATAGTTTCAACCATAAAAACCCTAGTTACAAATAGATTAGCAAAACATGATTATGGGTTTCTTAAAACCCATCAAAAATAATAACAAAAGAAGAAAGATTAAACCAATATCGCTTCCTCATTTGTTGTCTTGTGCTCTCAAACACGGCGGCGGCTTCCAGTCCTCTTCTCCCCTGTCTGTCACGAACAGAGATTAACCCAAACCCCGAAATGATCCTCCAAAACCGGCATCCCTCTTTATCTCTCGGTCACGTTTCATATAGTGCTGTCACGAGTCAGATAAGACCTAGCAGTAAAAATGCTGAAGGCCCAGTCGATTCTCAGTACCCACGTCCAAAACCGGACCCAGCTTACATTTCTGTTCGCTCAGTTGCCAAAGTCTCTCCATTTCTGTCCCTTGAAATCACACCATCGACAACCCACCAGCTTCATCTTCGCTTCATAACGACTATCCTCCATTGAGTACACAGGCATGGATCAAATTCATCGGAAACGGATAGGAACAGGATAGAACCCAACTTATTGCTTCCATCTTCATTCACATCTCAGCTGAGCTACTAACCCCATCTCTCGCCAACCACCATTGCCTTCTCCACTGGTAAAACAGATCAACCAATCCAACTCCTATGTGAGCTGATACCTCATTTCTCTTTAAGTTCAGTCATCACCACCGACTGTCTTCACGGCTTGAAAGAGTTGTTAAGCTGCTGATAGCAATTTAAAACTTCACAAAGTTGTAGGCTTGTACTGATTGAGACCTTTCCATGCACGCCCTTTGAAGTCACCATCACTAACCGAGATCATCTCGGGGTGAAACCGACAACACCACTTCGTCTCTTCCCTTTATACCGGCACAACCAGCTCCCATAGTAGACTAGACAAAAGTCACTACTTCTGTTGCAGTAATCACGGTCTGCATTAACAATCCTTGTACATTCGTTTCTTCCCTCGTCTGTATCCTTTCCATGATCTGACTTCATCTCGGTGATGAAACAATGGCAGCAGCCAATACGATTTCATCTCTGCAAATTTAGAGCAGCCATCGCCTGCACTTCTTAAACTCGTTGCTTTCAATGATTCATCACCTACCCATCAGTTCTTCTCAGGCAGCTGCGATCCTCTTCTCCCTGAGAAGCCATCAAGAACTTCTATTAACATTACCTTCAGCTGATCGTTCCAGGTCACCAGCACAAATCGAGCTCAAAGTCAAAACAAACCAGCCACATTTGTTCGAAGTCGCAGGCACACCATAAATAAAACCCATCTGACTAACATCATCAGCTCCTTGTCTTTGCGAAAACACGTCCCACTAATAATTTTCTTATGTCTCCACATGTAGTTCACCTGGTCGACATCAGGGAAACGAAAGCATTTCTTTCACCTGCTTAACTTCTGGCCGTGAGTGTGGTGCGGGCTAATAAGTACAAGAGGTTAACATAGTGGACTTTAATGTGTAAAAATAGCCCCCTCTGGAAACAGGCTTCCAAAACTGCCATCCTTAATTGAAATATACAGATAACACCCTTTTGGGGTTTTATTGACATTATTACCCTTATTTAGAAAAGGTCCAGACCCTATTGATTGAGTCAGCTACCAACTCAGTAATTAAATCTGGCAGAGTCAGCTACCAACTCAGCAGAGATATTTATCCCCGTCTTCTTGTTTTTTCCATCAAAAAAAAAATTTCACTTCCTAATCTCCGTCTCTCTTATTTCCTTCTTTCTCACCGGTCTTCTTTTCTTTCTCAATTTTCAAAGTTTCATCAACTTCTTCCTTCCATCAACATCTTCAGTGAATTCTCAGTTTTTCAATTTCGTCTCAGATTCAATCCGCTGCATACCCATTTCGCGAAGAACTAATATATATATATATATATATATATATATATATATATATATATAATATATATATATATCTGAATATGGATGAAAAAAGAAGAAAAAAAAGAGGTATGATTTAGGGTATAGAATTATTTGTCATCAATTTGAATTGAGGATTCAGTTTTGGGTATGTATGAAATGAAAGTTTAATCGATTTCGTTAATTTAGGTAGATAGGAACTTAGTGCGGTTTGTAGAAGAAAAAGGAAGAGCAGAGCAATGGATTGGGAAACTTTGATGTTTTCTAGATTATGAAACAGGTATTTTCATCAACCTCACTTACGATTTAGGGTAACTGAGCACAAAAAAAAAGGTATGATTTAGGTTTTAAAATATCATTTTTTCTGTTCATGTCGTTAGAGTATTTGGAACTGAGACAAATGAAAATTTTTGCGATTTATTCCGTGGAAATTAGTATTTTTCTTCAGTTTTGATTTTGATTTCTTAGGTTTTTCAGAATAGATTTTGTTTTCTTTTTGTTTTTTTTTGTTAAATTAGGGTTCATACTTTCATCACTGTAGCTTGTTGTGAATGAGAAATTTTTATTTATTTGTTTTTAAATTGGGTGTATTATGTTGGGTTTCTCTCTAATTCTTGTTTATCGGATACTAAAGATTTTGTAATACTTGTGGATCCTGTGCTCAGAGATAGTTGGAGTTGTTACTTGAATCCTAGTTCAGAGCATTGACGTGGTCCACCTAAGTTTAAGTGCAGGTAAAACTCTTGTCATTCATTACATAATTAGTACTCTTCCTTGTTTTCCTATGCTTTGTCATGGCCACCAAAAGCTTCATTGTTTTAGATTCAACAATAGCTCTAAATCATAAATTTGTGGATAGCTGTAACATGTTGTATGAGTAACTATTTAACCACTGCTAGCTATAAATATGGATATTTCTCGGCTTAAATTACAAAATATATTAACCCAATCAACATATAATTAAGATAGAACCAAAATCCCAATTAAATTACACTAGACTACTGAGTAGTGTATTCCTTTTACCTGCATATTCTCATCCCAACCTGCTAACAAGAGATCGACTTTGTTCCCATTGTTTTGTAAATTATATTTGTTGTATGATTCCAACTTCATCGAATAGATTGGTTTTCTTAGCATAATTGGTGGTCTTTTTCTTTCCCTTGTTATTACGTCAACCTAAAAACATTGGAAATATATATATCATGTACTTTTCTAAAAATTCTTATTGAATCAAGAATTCATCAGACAATAAGAATCATATATAGTTAAAATTAAATGTATACCAGCTCAGATAAGTAATCCACTGTAAATTTTCATTGGTGCTGTAATTGCTTTTCCTGCAATCTGTGGTATCAATCAGTAAGGGAACTGCCAGTAAAGCTTTCCCCGGTTACATGATAGTGGTAAAATTTACACGGATGGTATGATGGTGTTTGTTTGATACAACTTCATTCATGGGTGTATCATTTTAGGTTTTGAAATCATATGGTACTTGATATATTGTTTCAAAAAAACTCTCATACGTATTATTGTACACTGCCAATGGATGATATTCATTCAATGTATGATGGCAGTTTTGGAAGCTTGTTTTTTTCACAAGTTGTAGTTTCAAACTAATATAATAACCTCACTTGCGAATTGTTTATAATGTCATAATAATGTCATGATGAGCATGTAGTTTTAGGTAGATAAAACTTAGTTTTTCTTAATCACTATAACTTTGTGTGCGGAGTGTACTTTGAGTAACTAAAGAATATGAATTACTACTATGTTATTACTAATCCTGACTATATTATTTTTGTAGGTTCCAAGTTATGGGTGTAGGAGGGAAGAAGAATAAGAAGTGTTATCGAAAAGTGAAATCTTCGATTCATGTGGATGAAACAATGTTGGATGCCACTGTTGAGGACAAAAGAGTGGTATATACAGATGGTGTTGAAAGGTAGATAGGTGACATTTAGCCTGTTAAGGCTAACCATTCATTTTATGTGTTGTGTCTGGTCACTTCTTTTTTATTGCTGGAGATTCACATAAGATATTTCCTGAGTATAATAATCAGTAAAGATCGAAGAGCTGAATACTTACTTTTAGATATAGTTTTTAATCTACTTATTCTAATAGATGATTGTATGGTATAGTGTAATTGTGCCACCGTTGAGCATTCCCTGTCAAATGCTGAAATGTATGCATTAATAGCCTAAAACCCAAGCTACTGCCTATGTGCTCACTATTTTAAGAAGTTAAATTTGAACAATAACAATAGTTTAGTTATTTATATATAAAAGAAAGTTAGATGCCTCTATGCGAATCCTATTTTTTCCATCTTGCTGCATTGTTCTTTCTAGGTGTATTTGGTATAAGCCACTTGTAAACGGAAACTAGACCGGTCATTCGTTGAGTCACTTTTACAACTTGAATACAGGTGGTTATTGGATTAGTTGGAATGTACGACTATTTATCTTTTTTCAATGTTGCTGCTTTCCGCTCTCAAATACTTAATTCTAAGAACTTGTATGTTGTAGTTGGTGTAACTATTTATTTCTATGTTGTAGGATGTTTGTTCACCCTGCCAGGTACCGGTCTTATACGTGCAAGGTAACAACATACTCGAGCCCGAAGGTTTTGAAGTGGGTGCGTAACCTGCTGTCTCCTGCCGAGCAAGAGAAATTTATGTCAACTACAATTGGCCCCTTACTGCACCTGCCAATGCAAACGTGGTCTAGTGCCTTTTTTCATTTTTTATTGCCTAGTCAGATCTCCACTGGTGATGAATGTGATAAGGTAACCGTGAAGAAATACGCGTAATGGTTTGTGGAAAGGAACTCTCCTTCGGAAAGAAAGAGTTCGCATTGATTTCGGGGCTTAGTTTTAGGAAGTCGGACCATAATTTTTCTCGTCCCGCCACGAAGCCCTACCTTAAGATGAAGCATTTCCCCGATGAAGGAAAACCAGTAACTGGAAAACGTTTGAAATTATTACTTTTTGGCAAAGTGGAGGAGGAGGACGACGACGAAAAAAAATCGAAAAAATGTAGCAAAAAGGAGGACAAAAAAAATCGAGGAAATGTCACCGATCAAGCAAAAAGGAGGAGAAGGAAAAAATATCGCGTGAATGTCACCAATCAAGCAACTCTAATGCTGAATGTGAAATTGTCAAAGTCCCACTGGAATCTGATGACAAGGTGAAATTGTCGTTACTATATGTTGTCCACAGGTATGTCCTGGGAAAGGGAGATGACAAAGTAGTTGAGCATGATCACTGGTACCTGGTGGATAACCTCGTCGACTTCAACTCTTATCCTTGGGCTGAAATAGAGTTCAGCAGAACTATTGATAATAGCAATTCTGCCTTAGATTATCAGATTAACGCTAACAAGCCTGTTGAAAGTGAGGTGACTTACAAGAGTCAAGGAATGGCCCATGTCCTTGTGGTAAGAATCAGTTGGGTTGATATTTTCTAGTTGTCTAATTTCTTGTGATTGTTGTTTTAAAGGTTTTCCTTTTTTCACCAAGGTTTGGGGTCTGGAAGTGGTGCTGAAAGTGCTTGATAAGTTTGGAAGCAAGACTATTTTTGCAAATTGGCGCCCCCATATGCATAGTGTTACATGCGATTTAGTAATACACCATGAGCCTCTACTTACGATTTTGGAGGAGTCAAAGGTATGAAGTAATAACTACCTTAGTTACTTTATTTTTTTGTTTGCTACATTGTTAATTTGGTCGAGTGACTTTATAAAATTACAGGGTGAAGTGTGTGATGACATTATGTGGCATAAATAAGATGCAAAGCGTTTGGTAATGTGAAGGTCCCTTGGTAGATGACGAAGAAGAAGTTTAGTTAAAGAATGAAAATGTGGTGGAGAACGAAGATCTGTTTGAGAAGGGTGAGGAAGAAAATATGTTAGAGTCTGAAAATGTTTTTGTGGATGAACAGGTTCCAGAGGAGAGCAGCATAGATGATGAAGAGGACGAAGAAGATCTGTTAGGGAATAAAAATGTGGAGGAGGAAAAAGATCTGTTTGAGAAGGATGAGGAAGATGCACGTGTGGCACATTCTCGCTCCCAAGCTGATGTTCTTTGTTCTAGGACATCAACTTCGGTCACTGCTTCTTTCGACTCTTTTCTGAAAAATGCAATGATTGGTCATACGGAGGATTTGAAAATGACAGTGATTGGTGAAATGGAGGTATTTAAAAGTGCAGTGAAGGGTCAGTTGGAGGAGTTAAGTGTCCAGGTAAGTAATAGACATAAAACAATGTTGAATCATGTGGAGTTTTTAACTGCCGAGATCAAATCAATAAAGGATAAGATTGGTGGAACCCAGACGTACAATGCATTGTCAAAGACAAAAACGGTGAGTTAATTGGAAATTCATTGTATTAAGATAGATAGAATGTCACATCTATTATGATATGGAAGTTTTATTGAACTGATATTTATGTTGTTTGAACATGGAACTCCACCTGGAGGACATAACGAAGAAGGAGATTTTGATGGTGCGGCAATGCAGAAGCCAGATGTGACTCCTGGAATGGATCCAACAATATTGAATTAAATCCACCATATCCGTATAATCCTCAAATAAGGAAGTTGATGTGAGTCGAGCTGTTGTAAGTATTTGTTGCATCTCTAGTTTTGTTGCTACATTAACACGTATATATTTTGTACTTTTTTCACAAAACTATCCTGGTATGACTTTTTGACTGTGTCCGATATGTAGGTAAAAAACATTTGTAACAGCTCAACGGGGAAAAAAAGAAAGCGTCAGGGAAGGGCTAGGAGGAAAATAATCCCTGCACCTTCCCTGTTTCCCCCGTATACTACTACAGGGAAAGTGGCGAAAAAGAACGCAAAAAAGGTTCCGACAAGCGAAGAGCCTGTTATCATGAATTATTTTGAAGAAGACACAGTGGATCAGCAAATAACGAAGCAGGATATAGATGATGTGAACAGATTCATAAACCTCGGGTTAGCCTCATCCCTAGTATACCCTTTTGTTTCTGTGTCTTGTTGTTTCTCCTCTCTAGTATACCTTTTTGTTTCTCTGTGTTGTTGTATATGTGAAAACTAACAATCATGGTGTTTCCTTATAATAGATCTTAATTTATCACAGTATCAAGGAACATGGCGATAACTATAATGGTGATGGTACATCATTATTGTCTTGCTCTGAGTATAAACTACTACTACGTTCAACTGGTTGGTTATGCGGTAATGTGAGTCATATTGCATTATTTGATATTGACGATTAAATTTAATAATGAGAAAATCATTTGGGTTGTGAGAAGTTTTATGTTTATTGGTCTTCCGGCAGATTATTGACAGTGCATTGGTGCTTTTGCACAAGTCTTATCCTTCTAACAAATCCACTGGTACCTGGTCATACTTTGAAAGTCACTTACCGGTAAGTTTTTGTGCAGAATAGATTAGATATTTTCTACTTATTTATATTATTGCATGAATACATTGTGACTGAGCTGCCTTGCTCGTGAAACAGCAACATTTTGCGAATGGTGATTTTGCCCAAGTTGACAGATTCAGACTAGGGTTAGCAGGACGCCGTGGTTCACCACCTAGTGAGCATTTACCCTCTTGGGATAAGGTTGATGTCGAATATGGTGTAGTTTGTATTGAAAATATTCACTGGGTCGCAGTCTCTATTCAAGTAAAGGAGAAGACAATTATAATTTATGATTCTCTTAGACCGAATCGTAATAATCGCTCAAGCAAAATTCATCCGGAAGTCGGTCAAATTCGTGATTATTTGGAGAAAGCATACAACTGCGGTCCATGTTGGTGTAGATATGACTTAAAAACCCCTAAGCAAAATGATACGTGAGTCTTACTTGAAATCTATTTTTAAACTTATATTTGGAGAATTGATCCATATACTATTTATGAAGTAACTCTTGTGGGGTGTTTGCTTTCAAGTTTATCGAGCATATGGTCAGGAAGATTCCTATTTGTGAAGTCGAACCTGCTTTCGCTACTCGTTATCGATGCGAACTTGCGGTGCAGCTATTCAAGAAACAATTTATAGAGGTGAATGGCACAAGTGGTGAATAGTAACCTGTAATCATATGATCTTGTAGTATAATTCCTGGACAGCATGTTGGTCCCTGTTTTTTGGATGTGTATAGTTAAAAAAGATGTCAGTTGTAGTTCTAAATCTAAGTTAGTGGCGATGGACTCTTATACCCTGGATATATCTGTTTATATTTTGTTGATCATGTTATGATCCTTCAGTTATGTATGTATAGTGGATTTTCTCTGCTTCTAAAAATTGATTCTTAGATATTTTATCTACTCCATGTTCTTTGAAGGGAGTTAGCAGCTTAGTGTCAGCTAAAGATCACTGGTTTGGGTGACTTGAAATTTAAAAACTAAGAATACACAGGTAGGAAAAATGTGTATAAAAAATCCACTAAAGTTTAAAAACAATATAGAATACATAGGTAGTAAAAATATACAACAGAACCTAGTTAGTAATTCTCTGAACCATTCCCGAATAGTAAATCATATTTTCATCATGCATATCCTATAATCTCTTTTTCTTTTCAACATGCTTAGTTCGTCTCCATCTCTATCCTGAGAGAGATCATCTCAGGATCCTATAATCTTTTTTTGCTGATTTGTCTCCTTCTTATGGTGTCTGAGTTTCCTATACCTCTTCCTAGTCTATCAGTCTTAATTAACCTTGGACGTGCGGCAGAATGATATGTTTTGCATGCAACCTAGTTCTGTCTTGATTTGTCAAAAAAAAAAAAAAAAAAAAACAAAACCAAGATTATGCGGGTCTCATGACTACTCTTGAAGTTGGATCCGGGTCGGACTCTCCAGACCCGGTACCAAATACTGATTCCCCATCTTTATCTGATAATAATATCTCTATTGCAAGAAAACTATCTTTCTCTTCGCCTTTTTGGGGGGATTCTCTTGACTCCCTAATTTCACCTTCTGTTCTAGTGAGCCCTGAAAGATTCTTATCTAGGAACACCTCTATTTATGGATAAAACCGAAATAAAACTGTTTGAAAGCATAATAGAAAAAATGGAACACAGAGAAACTCTGCTTTTAGAGATAAAATCCTTCCTCTAGCTCTTGGATCTGGAAATGTATCTACAAAGGAATAATTTTAGTTGAACAAAACAGTATTTAGGAAATGGGTGATGGAATGAAAGTCAATATATGGGAGGATAACTGGATTTCTGTTTGTGTATTTTCAAGAATATAAGAACCCAAGACGATAAGAACTCGTATAATCCATCCTCAGTTCATCCGAGTGAGAGACTGATGCAGAACAAGGATAGTCACACCTGAAATTTACAACTTTCAGAAAATATCTAATAGTTATTTTCAGTTTCTTATCTTGTGTGTCTAATGTGTGTGTTAACTTCCTATAACTACCTACTAGTATTTAATCTTAGAATCCTGATTTGTAAAACGTTATTGATGATTGTTATTTTAAAAGGAACTAGTATTTTGTTTGTGTATTTTCAAGTGTTCTATTTGTTATATTTGTGGATTCAAAACACAAATATCTTGAGATTATACCTTGTGTGCAGAATTCAGAACAGTGTTTTGTGGATTCAAAACACACCTTGTGGATTCAAGGCTATTTCTTATCGTTACCGCTGCGTCAATTGGATTCAGAGCAAGGTTTTCTCCTTGTTTCATGTCTTCTAACAATGATGGAGATGGTGGCAACCGCTCGACTAGAGATGTTCGGGAGAGTGCTGCGATGTTAGGGCAGATTGCTAACACTCAAGCACAAATGATAAGATCCGTGGAGACGTTACTGACTTCCATGACTCGTTTGACAGAGATGATGGTTCCAAATCAAATAGTGATAGAGAACGTCTTCTTCATAATTTACATGGACAACATAATCATGATGATTCCAGTGATGAAGAAATTATTGATATGGTTTTGCACAATCGTGGTGTAGGACATGATGGAGGCAGACAAAATGGAGGATAATAAGAAGACAACCATGGTGGTTTCGCACAATCAAGATGAGAGTTGATCTTCCACCTTTTAATGGCCAGTTACACATAGAAGAATTCCTTGATTGGTTGAATGAAGTAGAGCGTTTCTTCGAGTATAAATTCTTATCACCTGACTATGATCAAGTTCTATTTGTTGTTTGAAAAGCAACTTGTTTTCTATTTGTGTATTTTCAAGTGTTCTATTTGTTGTTCTTATGGATTAACAACACAAATATGTTGAGGTTATACCTTGTTCTGTGGATTCAAAACACACCTCGGTTCTAACTCATATAATATACGAACACAGGATGATAAGAATTCATAATCCATCCTCAGTTCATCCGAGTGAGAGACTCGGGTCTAACTCATGTAATATACGAAACCGGGATAATAATAACTCATATGATCCATCCTCAGTTCATCCGAGTGATAGACTCCAGTCTCACTCGTGTAATATACGAAACATGGATGATAAGAATCCATCCTCAGTTCATCCGAATGAGAACCTCGTGTCTAACTCTAGTAATCTTTGAACCCGAGATGTCGAAATCCGATATATTTCATATTCAGTTCATCGAAATGAGAACCTCTGTTTTAACTCTAGTAAACTTTGAACCCGAGATGTTGAAATATGATACATTTCATCTCTATTAATTTGAAATCTGACAATGTGAAATATGATCCATATCTAGACGTGGACTAAAATGTACACAACATTTATTAATATACTTGGTCATAATGAAGGTTGTTAATACCCCGAAAACACGAATTGAGTTTAACAAAGAAACACAAAGAAACACAATTTAGCAAAGAAACACAAACTTCATGATCTATATGAACAAAATAGGTTTATGTGAACCATTGGATTCTTAATCCGTATGAGACACAATAGATGGTTATTGGCCATCGATTTAGGGAGAAACCCTAAATGTCGCGAATTTTCCCTAAAAATTCACAGTAATTACAACTGTTTCCACCAATATAAGCAAACCATAACCCTAATTATCACTTTTACCTGATGTATCCCCTCTCTCTTCATCAGTTCATTTGCAAACGAGAACCAGACCAGCCAAAATATCTCCTCCTCTCTTTGAACTCCACCATTATCAACCATTTAATCCCTATATGACAAAACCTCATTAAAATTCATTATGATTATTAACCTTCAACATCTCTCAATTGTGCAGCAGTTATGTTTGATTTTACAAAATCAGCAGGTACAGTTAGGGTTTTTATTAAAAAAAATTTTCTCTTCTTGATTTCTTACTGGTCGATTTTCTTAATGGGGGTTTAACAATTATTTTTTTTGGTTGGTTTCCGGTAGATCGAACAGCTTAAGTTGCAGTTTAGATCTTCTACAGGTAGATCTCAACATCTTTAGTCGCAGTTCATATCGGGTATACTTGATTTTATTCGATTTAGGTAATTTTTACCTTTTGTATAATACTGATGTTAGGTTTGACTTGTTGATTTTAACCATTTTTTTTTCTTTTTGGTATTTTTATGCAAATGCATGGAGTTAGGTTTTAATATGGGATTTATCGGTTTGTTTTTAGGTTAGTTACTTAAATTGAATGACTTGAACTTTAATTTGATATGAAAGTTATGTATTGGTGTGATTTTTTTTTTGTTGTTGATTTTGTAGGTTGAGAACCTAAAGAAATAAAATGAAAAAGAAAATGAATGTGAAGATGAATAGAGAACTAAGTTAGGAACATGGAAACACGCCCAACTGAAGCTGAGAAGAAATTGATGGACTCCAATTTGAAGGTAGTGAATGTAAGGACTTCAACTGAAGCTGAGAAATTTATATGGAAGTTGTGGATTGGTGTTGATGATGTATATTTTTTGTTTTTTTGTTGTTTTTGCAGGTTGAGAATGTAAGGAAAGAAGTCGAAATCCTGAAGAGTTCTTTATGTGACTCTTTATAATAGCGATTTAATGCCTGGTGATCCTGAACTCCACTTAAGGGTTAAATGACCCCATCAGTGTCTCAACCCGCTGAGTATGTAGATTCTTACGTAGGAAAAAGGGGCAGTTGCTAGGACTGTGTAATCCTCTTGTTACCTTATTGGAAGGAACTTTATAACTACTAACTAGTGGCCAGTTTCCTATTAGACCTGCATATGTATGTACTTCCTTATTGGAAGTATATATACCTTATTGCTATATATACTTATTGTGTGATGATTGTTGAGTGCCCAACATATAGTTACGCGTTGACCAATATATGAATTATAGAAAAGATACTATGGTTTTTCTGCTAACAAAGGGATATCTAAATATAATTTTGATGGGTGTTTGACCCCCTTTGAGATGGTAACATTTTGAACATTATGTATTCATTAGTTTTCTTAGAAAACTATGTTGAAGAATTTGAATTATGGTAGATAAATACCTTTCTATATTTTATGAAAATGTATGTTCGTCTGATTCGGGATGTATTTTGATAGTTTTGTTCTGGACCAAACCTAAGCTGATGGTTTTGTAAATTTATACTCTGAAGTACTATCTTGCTGCATTGCACTTGCACAACAACTTCAGTTACTACCAAGTAAACTGAACAAAAGATAAAAGGTATACTAAATTACCATTCATACACATTGGTCTAAATAAACTTTTTTTTTACCATAATACTGCAAGAGAAAATGATTGATTTTACTACCACTCCAGTTACATATTAGTCCCATGTAGAGCAGAATACTTCTTCCGATTAATCAATCTCCTATTAAGTGAGTTATTCTCAGCTCTTATAGAATTAACACATTTGACCAGATCATTGTATGTATGGTGTAATAGATCTCCAAGAGGTGGAAACGGCGTAACTGGAAGACCCAACTCAGATGTTTCCTTTCTTAATCTACGACCTTCTTCAATCGAGTCATACCATTCCTCACAGGACATAACTCCATTGGCAGAAGTATCCAGATTTGTTAAAGACAAACTTGAAGAACCCTCATCCGCTGGTTTTGGTAGGTTGTTGGTTTGTTGGTTGCTTTGACGTCTTGTTTTTGAAGGAATTTTAGAAAAACATTTTTCCAAACATGATTTGCTCTCTGATCTTGAACCCATGTGATCGAAGTGGGTAGTTTAAATTGTAAGGAATCACTCCTAAGGGTTAGATGTCATATATATATATGTATAGAATTGTAGACTGAGAAAGCATCTTCCTACCTCACTCATACCTATGTTGATTGATTTTCCTTTTGTTTATATTTTTTTTTCTTTGTTATATTAAATGACTCACCCATTTGCTTTGAAATTTGAATAATCATTTACTTCCCAACTCCCACACCCCCACCTGCTTTGACTTAAAATAAACTATCGACTGCCACAATAATTTGTCCCTTATTGGACCATTTTTATGCACAATTTTTAATAGTGATAGAGGTAACGGTTTGTCCCCTTATGGCATGGAGGTGCTGTGGCTAATGTGATGAAAAGAAATTGGTTTTCACTTTTCAGGTACAGATGAGAGGATTTGAAGGAAATGTTGTCAATGTGTGTAAACATTACCCATGAATGGGACAATCTTTAAATTTCCTTTTTTTTTCTTCCTTATCTCTTTTGTTTTTGAAAGGTAACACAACCCATAAGCTGCCAACAAAAGACTAATTCGGAAATGTGAAAAAAAGAACTTTTTGACTAATTGTAATTAGTCAAAAACAGCTTGCTTTTTTCTTTTCAGTTACACATGAGAGGTGAACATGAGAGGCGCCAGCTATATTTAGTTGGCATTAAATTCTACATGTTTGCCAACATAAGTATAAATGGACATCATTCAGATTCGTCTGTGCTTAATAATCTCTAGGGTAAAGAAAATCATTGTTATTAGGTACATTTGTTTACAAGTTTTTATCTCAAATCATCTGAAAACAATGGCAGGATCCTCTCAACAGTCTGACGTAACCTCACTTAATTCAACTGCCCGAACAAGAAATCAATATACTACCATATATGGGAGGAATGGTGTTGCGTCAGATGGTGATGAGTTTGTTGACTCTAAAAAACCTATTGCTAAGCATGTAGTAACTAATTTCTACACAACAAAAAACGGTAGCCAATTTTGTCAGGAGTGGTTTGAGTTAGTAAAGGAGGATCGCCAGTTACGTGAAGAATGCAACAGGTTAAGGATCTCAGTCCCGGAGTCATGTATCATTCCTTATCATGGAAGAGGCGTATGGATCAAAGAAGAGAATTTTTGACAGAGTTTGTTTCAAGATCTTGCCCTTGTTGAGCTCATGAATGGTGCAATGAAGAGCGACATCCGAAGGCACAAGAACGCAGAACTTGAAAAGAAAAGTGATGAAGAATGGTTTAAGATAATGTCTGATTAGTTTATTTTATATTTGAAGTCATTTTTATTAGGTACGATGGAACTGTTTTTACTTCTAGGTTGTCCTAGTTATGGCTATATAATTTTCGTTGTTTCAATAAGAAAAGTAAATGAAAATTAGCACGTTTAAAAGAGTGCATCACCTAGCTACCAATCACTAAAACAACATGGTAATAAATGATTTTTGATTCTTGTAATCAGTTCACATGAAACATGCCAGTAAAACTTATAATGAATAAACATAAGAAAACTAAGGAATTCCTTTTTAAAGGGTAATTCCCAAATTCAATTACAGAAGACCTACTTTCCGAAATTTAAGGTTTAATATCAAGTCTGAGAAAAACTAATTTACCCTGAGGATGAAAATATGACTAAATCCACTCTACTAATGATGCCGCCTAAACTATTTCAAACAAACATAACAAGGTAAGCAATGTCAGCAACCAAAATCACTCCAATTCTAAGCCTTGGGAAATGTTTGCTGTTAGCATAATGCCCTGTATGGTGACACCTTGAACAAGCTCTTTTCTTTCTAGGTTTTTCAATGGCAGACCTTTTCCTCTTGATGCTCCGACGACCAACTTCCGGTGTAGTTTTTGGAGGAAGCACCACCCGTTCTGCCACCTCCGCTGGGACATCCCAAGTTTTTGGGCTCAGCACACCATAGATTTTAGGTTCATACATAAATCTCCAAACCGATGTTTTATAATATTCCCCACAAAGGCCTTCTTCTTTTATCTTATATGTCTCACACACTGCAAGTACGTGGGGACACGGAAGATGCTGATAGTCAAACACTTTGCACGTGCAAGACCTTCAGTCAAGATAGACGGTGTGCTGCTCTTCATAGTAACCCTCTTCCACTTCGTATTCGTCCCCATCGACATGGAAAGCCACAAACCTTTTTGTCACAGCCCACCTTTCTTTGATTATATCCCGTGCATGTTGACTCAAAGGATCTTGCCGATCACGAGCTAGTTGTCTACGTTCGCAGAACCATTCCATAAGGAACCTGCGAATGTAATAGACTAAATGGCAGATTGGAAGACCTTTAACATCAGTTATTCTTGAATTGAAAGTTTCACAGGCGTTTGTAGTCATGAGAGTAAAACGACTTGTTCTAGCCTTCACCCTGGCCCACATTTCCGTTCCAAGATCCACTACAGATTTTAAAGCAGCGGGGATCACTAAACCTAGGTCTCTCATAGCAAGTTCATAGTCATCATTGCTAAACGCTTTTGCAGCTCTTGTAAATGCCACCGAAGCCGTGGCGTTGTGGTAGGTCTGTTTGATATTTTATGCAAGGTCAAACATTACAGGATTGACCTATAAGTACAACATGAAGCTTGCATATATATATATATATATATGTCTGAAATGTATCATACAACAGGGTGTACAAAAAAACTTGTTTGGACTGTACATATATGCAATATGATGCTATTGATGCTACAAAACTTGTTCTGGCACCTCCGCTGGGACATTATATGCAATATGATGCTATTGTCGTTGACTTCATAACTCTATCTAGATACGCACACATAAAGACCTACAGTCTGATAAGTTATACTAAACACAAATCAAGTTTAACGTTGTATCCATTCAGATAACTAACATCAAATCTATTTAAACACAAAACTCGTGTGTTTATAGTATATAAAGTCTTGTTAAATACCTGAAAGATGGTGGATGCAGTATACTGATTAGCACAAGGAAATGCCAACCTTATGGCTCTACCGATCGATGGGTTCCTGTCTGTTGCCACAACAACATCTTCATTCATAGCATACTTATCGCAAAGTACTCCGACTAACTTTCTCATAAACCATTCCCAAGATTCATTATTCTCTGAATCAACAACAACAAAAGCAATTGGATAGATCGACTCGTCGGGATGCATTCCAACGGTCGACAGTAGAACTCCTTGGCGTGGCCCTGTAAGATGTGTACCATCAACCGCAAATGCGGGTCTGAAACAGTTTTTGAATCCTTTAATACATACTCAAAAAGCAAAGAAATAATATATAAAAGAATAATCCGAATCAGTTACAATCTCGGTAACAGTACCCTTGTTACGAGCACCAAGCATGTGAATATAACCAACGAGGTGTTGGTACGATTCATCAGGGCTACCTTTGATCAGCTCAATACCAGGCTTGCAAGCGTTGTATTCCTTCCAGTAATTGATAACCACTCCATAATCCCTTTTTATGTCCTTAACCAGTTGTTTGGGCGTAAATGCCGCATCCAGTTCTTTGAATTTTTTCTTGAAAAGCTCTGCAATTCCAGTATCGGCCGCTTTGGTTCTTAATTCAAGGTCAGTCCTTTTGTTGGTTTCACAAGTATGCACATCGTTTGCAACTGTGAGTTTCCACCACCCACAAGAATCTAAGGGAACTTCTAGCAGACGCCACTCGCATGTCTTGTCTTTGCATTTGGCAATAAACCTCTGGCTGTCGGATTTAAAATCTTTGTACTCAAAAGTTCTTTCTACTTTGGCTATTGCAAGTATAAGTTTCAGCTCCCCCTTGCTTTTGAAAGTGTTACCCACACATAGATCATTGTACTTCATATCCTTCGGGGGTTTAGGAATATCCAGAACCGGCGCTGGAGTTGTTTTCGCATCATGAAGACATCAAAGTTTCTTGGCTGATGGAGTCATTATTGGTTCAAGACATCTCCTAGCCTTTGGACCACTAGTACTCGCTGAAAAAATAAAACATTCAACATTAGTGTGACTATTTGGTCAGGAAAAACATAATAAAAAAGTACAATAATAAGAGGGACAAATAAACGTACCTTTAACACCACCATCTCCCTTGATGGTTTCATTCTTGGACTGATAATCCTCATTGGAACACGACGTGAGATTGTTAAGAGGGGTCAATAGAGTGTGGGGAAGCATCTTGGATCCGTTGTAATCTCCAGTAGTTGTTTTGGGAGTCACGGGAGGAATATCTACTTTTACTTCTTATCCATATTTGCTTGGGACTCCACATGTCTGGCCAACATAAAAAATCATCATTTCTTCACTAACAATCTTAATCCTTTGCTTAAATGAGGTTCCCGGGACATCTATGAGGCCATACACATCAAAACAAGGTTTGTGCACGAAACCTAAAACATCCATTGCTCTCTTCTTCACATCCTCAAAAGTGTACTTATCAGGTACCCCCGCAAGATGTGTCATACCTTTGTAGTCATCATTACCTTTTTTGTGCACCCATTCACCATTGTAGTGGATGAGAACAGATTTTCTTATCATTATGGCGATGACAATTTAGGGTTCTAAAAGCAACTGCATTTCACAAAACATACTATCAGTTATATACAATATAATCTTCTTAAGCAAAAAGTGAATTACCAATCAATTCCTAAATGAACATTGAAATCACACAACTAAACCCTTGATTACAAATACTGATGATCTACTAGATCGCATGCCTATTTCAACCAACTATTTTCCTGTAACCTATCCTTAAAAAAATTTAGCAGAAGTTAACACATCCTAAATAAACAGAGGCCAAAATTAAGATCATCCTGTATCATAAACCCTACATAAACTAAGTAACCAAACCACAAAATTAAAGATAACCCATACCTTATTTCACTGTAAACTATATAAATAAACATGGATTTAAATCCCCAATGTACATATTTAAAAACCCTAACTTTGAGTTTGAAATTTAAATTAACCAAAATTTAATATCGAATTTGAAAGAGCTAAAAGTTAAACTCAAACATTGAACACTATATAGATCCTTCCTTCTCTATCTCAGTTGGATGCTTAGTAAAATATACAACCCTGGATTTCATGGTGTGGCAGCTGCCATAATATGAACACAATAAAAAGGACAAGAAATGTATAAGATGGTGAAAGAAGAAGAAGAAGAAAAATAGAATAATAAGAAGACATGTCCCTGATACAGAAGTAGAACTTCAAGAAGATGAAAGATCAGGGAGAAGAAAGCTGAGGGAATGAGGGTAAAGAATTATTGGAACCGCTTATATTGACCAATAACAAAAGTATTTACAATATTACATTTAAAAGAATTATTTTTAATAAAACACATATGACAACGGTTGTACTGTGTAACGAGGTGCAAGGGGTGGAGTAATGTGAAGGTACTCACCCTGTAACGGGATGTAAGGAAGGTGAAGCGTTAGGGTCCCGACAACGTGGGTCCTGACCCTAGTAGAAAAAGCAGTAAGAAGAACGGTAAACAACAGTAGAGAGGGGGAATGGAACCTGGGTTATATAAACAAAGGTTTAAGGGGTGGAGTATTGTTAGGTCCTTACCCTGAATTAAAAGGTCCCGAAATTGATCATCCTACTTGTCACCTACATGGCGCCTAGGTATCCCGTGGAGAAAAGGTCCATACCCTGGAGTGAAAAGGTAGAGACCCTTGAAACCTTATTTAATTCCATTAACAAGATTATTTTAATATTATCCTAAGAGTCCATTAAAGTTCTCCGGACCATTCACTGGACCCTGATAATAAAATATTAATTAAAACTGGTCTTACTTTATTATTTTTTTTCTACCTGAAGACTTTGCGGAGGTCCACTAAGGTCCTCTAAAGAGTCCTGATCTTTTTCACAGGACCCTAATACTTAAATACAAATAAAAAAAGTGATTTTTAATTTTTTATTCAAATTATAAAATATTTTTAATAAAATCCTAGGGTCCAGTGAAGAGTCCCGACACTTTTATTAGGACCCTGGCACTGGAAACCAGACAAAAAACCACTTGTTTTAATTTTTGAATGTTGGAAATAATAATAAACAACTAAGGGTCCTCTACTTTTAGGGGCATAAATGTCATGTAGTGGCATTTTTGGTAGGTTGAAGATAGGGATGGCACCTTTGGAATCTGGTTTCCGAGAGTGGCATTTTCACCAATTGAGCCCTTGTAATATCGTTATTTATCCTTCAGTCACCGGAATTGTTTGTACTTTCTATAAAAGCACTGAAAAAGTATTTTTCTCCAAAATATCGAGTCCTAACTAATATAAATATGGGTATAAATGTAGCACTGACGTGCTTATCAGGTATCCCGTATTGTAGCTTCGTGGCTCATGATTTCTTCGTTTTGACTCCTTGTACCTTTGTTGATGAATCCACTCCTGATCTCCACTCAAGACGGCCACAAGCTTCGTTGGGACGGGAACTGCTGTCACTCCCTTTCCTCGCCCGAGTTCATCCTCTACTGCGTGCACCGTCCTTGGTAATAGACTAGAATTCCCTTATTTCGCTGGGGCCAACGTCATTTCGCTGACCTGCCTCTGGTTTTCCTCCAACGCTATGTATTCCTCCTGGTACTCCCTCAGCTCATTCATCGTTATCGAGTTTCGAATAATGAATATCTGTGTGTACAGCAGGTCCGTTGGGATCAAAGCATTCATGAAGGCTAAGATGAAGTTTTTTTCATCAACTCTCCCGGCTAACTCGCTGCACACTGTTCTCCATCTCGTGACCAACCCCCGCAAGCTTTCTGTTGGCCTTCTCCTCAAGTTGAACATTGTCTTTATCCCTGGTCTCAACAAGTTGTTTCTTATGTACGTCGTCAAGAATATCCACTGAAAATCTTTGAATGATGATATTGAATTTTCCGGGAGTCCATCGAACCAGGTTAATGCCTCCCCTGTTAAGCTCGCGGTGAAATATCGACAAAGTACTGCATCATTTCGGCCCCATTGCATCAGCGAAAGGGTATATTGTTTCAAGTATTGCACTGCACTTTCCGATCCAATGAATATGCTTGCAAGCATTGGTAATACGCATTTCTCCGGGATGTCCGTATGCATGATCTCATAGGTGAATAGCGACTTATCTGCTTCCTCTATTGCTTCTGCTAACTGTACTCTTCCACCTCTTCGTAAGTTATTAATTAAAGCCCTCATGTCTCTCAACTCGTTCAGGACTTTTTGGTTCAGGTTTCCTCCATCCTCCTCATGGTGACGACCTCTTATCACGCTAAGCCTCCCTTCGCCTGGTCGTCGCCTTTCCTCCTCGTCTCGAGTAAGGTTCACCCGACGTTGCAGTTCGTCCTCCTGCCTCTGATCTTCCCATTGTGATATCTTCAATGCTCTTCTCAATTCTCTTTGTTCGTCTTCATTCATTCGTCTTCTTCTTCTTTATCCTCCTTCATCCTCCTCGTGGTCATATCTCGTTCGCCGCAGTTCATCTTCCTCCGAAGATACAATGTTTCCTTCCGAATCTATGGCATTCATCTCCATTTTTTCGTTAATTTTCCGGTTTTGTTGCCTCAACCTAGAATTATGCCTTTCCAACTGCACATGATGTTCCGCCAAGTCCCGTTCCCGTTCTCTTTTATGATGGAGCGTCTCCCTTAGCTGGTCCAACGTCATGTTTTCTTCTCCGATATTCTATTCCATCTCCTCGCGAGTCATCTCCTCCTCGAAAACGGTGTATATCTCGTATGTGTGCACTGAACCTTCCCTGAGGCCATCTTCCTCCTTTTGTCGCTGGTTCTCTTCTCGTCTGCCACCTACAGCTGATGTTCTGGCCTGTTCCATCCTTCCTATCCTCGCCTCTATACGTTTGCTTCTTCTTGTTGCTATCACATGCCTTGCTCGATCCGGTGCCCTGGCCATCTAACAATCTTCAACTTCCACAAACTTTCTCTGCTCTCCACGCGAAATTCCAAGGTCTCTTCCTATTCTATGTCCCTAACCTTGTCTACGAATGTAAAAACTCAAGATCTACAACCCTAACTTCAAACAACTCGCTAGATCTATAATCTCTACAATCTCTAAGACAACTTTTTTCCTTTTCTAACTCTTAGATGAGGATAAATCCCCAATCTAAGTTCCCTGTTTCTGGGCGCCAAAATGTGATTACTGGAAATCCAGCAACACACCCAAATGGAGAATATGCAAGATCTAAGACATAATAAACACTAGAACTTAAACTTATTTATTAATCTCAAGCGAAATACAAGTTACACTCGTGGGTTACAAGGAAACCCTAATCCCTTCTCCCATCCTATGAATTACAAGGAAACCCTAACTCTCTCTCTCTCTCTCTCCTATGCTAGACCCTTCCCTCTCCAAAATATCTCTCCTTTTACATTGTCCAAAGGTCTCTATTTATAGGCCTAAGCAACCTTAGTGACATACAACTCATATCATCTCGCCGAGGTTACTTTATGCTTCGCCCAGAGAATATTCCATAAAGTTTTTCCCCACCTTTTGCTGACTTCACGTAGTCTTGTCGGGACACCTGTTCTTTTTCTTGCGCCCTACTGCTCCTACTTCGCGGTTTATATTCTTCGCCAAGTAATCTTTTGTGATTTCGCCTTAGTATCTTGATGGTCCTTCTACTTTATTCGGGGTGGAGAGTTATCTCGCGCTTGGCATTTGTATTTCGCCTTCTGATGTTGACTGATTTGACAGGTCACTTTCACGGATCTTTGACTAGGATTTCCTTACCTTACTTGTTATGACACGTGGAAATCCTATTTCGTGTACATACACTTATAGTCATACTTTGGCGCCCTGCTTTGTTTTCATAGTGTAATATGGATCAGTGAAGGTTTTTTTCTTGGTGAATTTCAGTCATGGTAGGATTTCTTGGTTAATTCCATCCCGTGAGGCCATGATCGGTAAAGGACACTACTCCAACCTCTTAAAATATAATTCCTCTCAAGGATCACGAGGTATAGATCTTTTTCGTTCCTGAAATCATGTGGAAGTATTTAAACTTTTGTATGTCGTGTTATCCAGTGATAGTTATGGATTAGTGTAAACAGGTAGGAAATTGACGACCACTCTTTCATATGCACACAAATTGTTTCTTAAAGTTTTTAATTATATATGCTTATTGATGATACTATGGTTCATCCGCAATTGTCTCCATTATTTGGTTTAGTGCTTTGAGTTTCTTATACCAGAGAAAGAAAAGTGGGATATGTGTTCTTTATCAGATTAACATGGCATGATGTTAATGATGGATGGCCCTTTGAGTTAGATGAGAAATTCTTGAAAGTGGTTTCAAATTTTGTATGTTGTTTTTACACCGCTGATTTCGAAATTTCATCAACCTCATTTGATTTCAAAAATTCCAGCGGATATTTGTAGGGAAACGGTGGCTTCCTAGTTTAGGTTAAATTCTTAGTTTGAGTTAATTACCATATTAAGATGGGATACATAAATTGACCATGGTTTCCTATTTGGAGATGGTTTCCTAAACCAAGGAGGCTAATACTTGGGAACCAAGTTTGTGACTCCTATATAAGGAGGTCTAGGCTAAGTGTTTTTGTCATAGAATCCTCAATGTAAATCTCGTAGAGATGTGAGGGATTCATCCAACCTATTGAGGTGGTTATGTGAGAAACCTAATGGTGGAAGGATTACATCATCATGGTGCTTATGGGATACTTATCGATGTTGGAAGATATGTCGTTATGGAGTATTCATATGGAGATGTTCGTAAGACATCTTGTTGAGGAGAAGATCATCTTGGATGTGCTGGATTGGATTATTGGTGTTGAGCTAAAGGCGTTCAAGGTAATCTATATCAGGGTGTGCAGAGAAGATCATCTCGTTGTGGTAGATAATGTGGTAAACGTTATCTCTTATGGGTGAAGACGCTACTTTGGATCTTATAGAGTGCTTGTGAGAGTTCTTGTGTTCGGTCACGTTATGGTGAATCGATGGGTTGATTAGTCAATCGGTTGTGTAATTCTCAGTGGTGATTTTATAATGAATGAAGAGGTCATAGCCATTTGGTGGATGTAGACAATATTCACACATTGTGTATATTGTTGAACCACGTTAAATCTGTGAGTAGTTTACTTCTTGTTTCTTTGTTTATGGCTTGCATCTATGTGGTTCTCTTTCTCTTCTTCTTATTCTAGATCGTAGTGAGGTTCATGGAGTAATCCGAGAGATCAAGTGTTTCTTGTTAGCTATTTGTTTCCGCAGTATTAGCTTGGATAGAAGATTTGAAGAGAGAAGTTTTAGGTTTTCTGGATTGGAAGAAAATTTTGAAGACAAAGGATTTGGTTTCATCAAGTATGTGAGGATTTGATGTTATAGCTTCCGAAGATGCAGTGTTTGATGTTATCAAGTATGTGTAGGATTTGATTTCATCGGTATTGGGAACAAAGAAAAGTAAAGTGTACTTCTGAAGGAATGGGATTATATCAGGTGATCTGCATTCGATGTGGTCAAGATGTATGGTCTTGATGTTTTGGTGCTCTATACTGGAGATTTGGCATTGATACTTATTGGAGAAGAAACCCTATGCATGGCTTCAAGTAAGTTTATTTATTCTCTATACTTCGTACTATATTCTTGTGAACTATTTGAAAGACCTACGTAGATCGGTTTTTCAATTAATCAGTGTTTTCTTGGCAAGACAGAAGAAGGCAAGAGTATCGTAGTTGAGATAAAAATATTGTTTTGTATGTTTTTGGAAGTAAAGAATATTAGCATGTCAAAGTCTCATTATTGTTCCGAACCAACGAAAACAATAATTTGGTTATCAATCGTCATCAATTAGATCATGTTGCTGATTTTCTGTAACATTAAGTTGAAGAATGTGAAGATGAATTCATACTCGTTCTGCCTTAGTTGTTTTTTACAATAAGTATTTAGAAAAATCTCGTAGAAGGTTTCGTTTTGGAAGTATTGTCCGTTGGCCAGGATTCGATATGTTCCAGAAGTGAAAATTTTGATTTTCTGTCTGAGTATTTGAAGCACGTGGCTATATAGTTTGTGATCTTTTGATTCTTGTAGATGACGTTCAGTCGAAGAGTTGTTTGGTTGTACACCATTTGAAGTCGATCGGAGATGGTTGAAGTGCAAGACCATTGGAAGAAACGGGTTTTTTTTTTTTGCGGATACGATCCTACTTTGGTAAAGGCCCGTTGTGAGGAATTAAAAAGGTACCACTTGGACACTTCAAGAGTTTAAAGAATAAAGGTAGAACACTACAATGTGTATGGTGGTATGGATACGAGCTAGCGTATATTACTTAGGAGAAAATACGGTGCATGAATTTGACAAGGCTACAATTTCGGCGTGTTTTTCCGTCAACCTTTATTATCCATTGGCTATTTGATTTCCTGATGATCAGTGTGAGACTTTATGTTAGAGAGAGCTACATTATAGCAATGATAATATTTGGGGGTTTGCTCGTCTGCTACAGTTATTGAAATTAATTTCAATAGTGACAGAGCCTGTAGAGATGAAGGTAAAGATTTCTTTTGATAAATTTGGTTCAACAACGATATAGTTTCCGTCAAGTTATTTTCTCTACATACTTCGAGAGGATAAACAGAACATAGTCTTGAATTGTTTGGAGCTTGAGGAAGTTACCAAAGGTTTCAGATTATGGCTGGGTGTGATTGGGTCTTTGTTTGGAAGACGGATTATCATATTTCGAACGTTGGTGTACGTTTGGAGCATCATTGCGAAAGGGATATGCACAAGGCAGAATGTGTGACATTATGTATTGTTACGAAGGTAACAATGAATTCTTCGACGTTAGTCACAGTGTTATCCAAGTCTTCTTATGTTGTGGTTTGACTGTCGCGAAGTCAAAACTACATGCTTGCTAAGAAATTAATAAAAGACTATCTTGGAAATTATGTTAAAGACCGTAAAAAGACATTGTTGTCAAAGCCCGTAGAGGTTGCTGAAGTGGTGAAGATGATTGGTGTGTCAGCTGTCGAAGTCTCTGTGAAGCTATACACGTGTTTGGTATGTATGCATTGGTCGAAGATATGATGAGCTTTTTGAAGGAGTAAAACTCAATTGGGGAAATATGGTTGTGGAGTCATGATCCAATCGAAGATAGGTTCGTAAAGCAAGATTCATAAGAGATGAACTCGAGATTGGTATGCAGTGGCAATGATCCATCGATTGGTTGTATTTGGTGTGCAGTTAGAGTCATGCTCAATATGCTTTGGTACATACAAGATGGTTAGTTTCTTGGAAGCTAACATGGAGGCTGGGTTTTTTTAATCTAACCTGAAGTATCTAGTTAACTCGCTTTGGAGGACATGCTTGTGGAAAGGAGCAAGTGTGTGATTAGTTGTTTAAAGAAGCAATTGAATTGGCTGAAGTTTAGAAACGAAGATGAAGATTATGGTTCTGCTAAAGTAATACTTCGGCAGACGCATGGAGGCTACTGTGGTAGTTTCATTTTCTTATCGAGTAGTTATGGATGTCAACCCTAACGGATGTGGTGCGTAACTTGGAGTTAGTGGCTTAGAAGAGCGGAACATTGACTCAGGTGGAGCAAGGAAAGCGAAGACGAAGCTGTGTTCGTAGTATGGAGCAAGTTCGGAGGTGGCGAAGGATCAACGGCGCATAATGACTGTAACTAAGTTCGATGGAAGCATATGGATAATAATGTTATATGGTCTGAATGAGTTGGCATGCAATACACCTAGAATAATGTCAATCAATGTGGAGTCGTGAACATAAAGGAGTAAGGTGTATTTTCTCAAGATGTTTCATAACGGATGATCATATGATGTTGATTTGTTGAGATGGTCATATTTTTCACCATTGTGGAGATTTGTACAATCACTAGTAGGTTGGATTGTTAAGTCTAAGTTGGTGACGTTCAAGTCTGGTTTGATCTTTTCTGGTGGAGGTTCTATGGAACAATTTGGGTGAACTACATTTTCGGTTTGATTCCTATTGAATATATGTAGGCACCAAGTGATGGTGCAATCGATGATCAGAAGATGGAGGGATAACTAGTTGATTGTCTCATGCACGAATGCATGATCCGAGGTGGAGAATTGTAGGGAAACGATGGTTTCCTAGTTTAGGTTAAATTCTTAGTTTGAGTTAATTACCATATTAAGATGGGATACCTAAATTGACCATGGTTTCCTATTTGGAGATGGTTTCCTAAACCAAGGAGGCTAATACTTGGGAACCAAGTTTGTGACTCCTATATAAGGAGGTCTAGGCTAAGTGTTTTAGTCATGGAATCCTCAATGTAAATCTCATAGATATGTGAGGGATTCATCCCATCTATTGAGGTGGTTATGTTAGAAACCTAATGGTGGAAGGATTACATCATTATGGTGCTTATGGGATACTTATCGATGTTGGAAGATATGTCGTTATGGAGTATTCATATGGAGATGTTGGTAAGACATCTTGTTGAGGAGAAGATCATATTGGTGGTGCTGGATTAGATTATTGGTGTTAAACTAAAGGCGTCCATGGTAATCTATATCAGGGTGTGCAGAGAAGATCATCCCGTTGTGGTAGATAATGCGGTTATCGTTATCTCGTATGGGTGAAGACGCTACTTTGGATCTTATAGAGTGCTTGTGAGAGTACTTGTATTCGGTCACGTAATGGTGATTCGATGGGTTGATTAGTCAATCAGTTGTGTAATTCTCAGTGGTGATTCGATAATGAATAAAGAGGTCGTAGCCGTTTGGTGGATGTAGACAATATTCACACATTGTGTATATTGTTGAACCACGTTAAATCTGTGAGTACTTTTTTCTTGTTTCTTTGTTTATGGCTTGCATCTATGTGGTTCTCTTCTTCTTCTTCTTATCCTAGATCGTAGTGAGGTTCATGGAGCAATCCGCGATATCAAGTGTTTCTTGTTAGCTATTTTGTTTCCGCAGTATTAGCATGTAGATGGCCCTGAACCCCAACAATATTTTTGTTAATTCATGGATTTCTTCTCCTTTGAGTAGGAAGGTAACTTAAAAACTTAAGGAGTGTTTCTTTACATTTAAATTTGAACAATGAGCACGAGCCAGTGACCGTTATAAGTAGAATTCTCCATGTATGTTGTATTAGGTGCTAGGCGAGCCGAGGCGCTAGGGAAAGAAAAAATAGAAAACACAAAATTTTTCTCACACTTTGGCTCGCTTTTGCTGTCTGGGTGCCCCTTAGACATCACTTGGGTGGTTCTGCATAACCGGGATATGGTTACTAAATTAGAAGCCTGCATTAATGTCGAGCTCTGAAATAGATCAACATCCGTGAAGACGTGAAGTACCTGTTTAAATATGTCAACAACGCAAGGATTCTTGGGTGACCAGAAATGTGGGTTTAAACAAGATTTGGTGGTATAGGATAGTGAAGAAATGTTCAGTCTTGCACCGCTGAAGGAGACGTAACAAGCAAGAGAAAGAGAAAGGACAAACACTTACTACTGGAAAACCAAACAATCGTGCCAATGATATGGACACCATAGGGCACTAGGTGACCATTTGATTTGTTTTAACATAGGGCCTCGAATATATGTATAGTCATAATTCAGTCTTAACTATACATAGCGGCCACATAATCTCATTCTTTTATTGATTCAACTTTTTATTTCTTCTTACGAGGAGCAATATTATGACACCAGCCCGTGCATTTGCAAGGGCATGCACAGACCTTGTATATATATATATATATATACAAGTCCTTTCATGCCCGTGCAAAATGCACGGGCTATTGTCATTCATATTGACAAACTAATTATTTTTTTTAATCCAACAATGTTCAAGCCCAGGTTAATCATATATGAGAGGCGTTAAAGGAATCCCTTGAAGATGTTGTTTCCGTTTTGGACACTGCTACATGAAGAAAATATCCTTCTTCATCTGAATCACGGTTTTCTTCGTCTGAATCAGGGTCATCTATCTTTTGCGTTGCGGTTTGCCTTTTTTCCATCCATCTTATCGCTATCATGTATAAATGACACCATAAACCCCAAATTTAGATCCTAAAACAAATCAAAAGTTGAAAGCACTGCCAATCAGTATACATGAGACATGTGAAATTTGTGGGAAAAAAAGTTAAAATTTGAATCTGAACAGCCCTCCAAACTATTATAAACTTGCAAGACATAATACATTTCCCGACTTCAACTCATGTAATTAATCAATTTGGAGTAACCTTTATGTTGTTGTCATAATTAATTTGACCGTACAAAATGGTAGTAATATTTCTTACCATAAACCCATGGGCATCCGCTTCAGATTCAGTATGCCGCCTTTCACCATCCTCAACAGTCAACATCCAGCATTCATTTTACAGACGGGTTCAAACCATCTTCTGATATGCATGCTTCTAGTACAATCTGCATTATTTCTCCCACGCTTTGGGTAGGATGATGATAATCAAAACATGGTCTAGAAAAAGGAATAAGATACTTAACAGAGTCACCAGGGATGGTCTTTCACCTCTGGAGTAGTAATAACCTTCAATAAGGATTAAGGAATGTGAGCCACCGTTAAAACTAAAGCATAAAAAAAAGGAAAAGATAAAGTCTTGATGTGTAAAAACTGACCAATGATGGGTTCACAAAGAAGTGAACGTAGGTACCATCAATCATACGTACCTCTAAGTTGCATCTTAGAATAAAGATTGACGGGCATAAGACAACTTGCATGTATTCATCTAATGCTAGTGGAGTACTCTCGCTTAACTTGGTTAATTCACTTTTCTTTTCAGGTTCTATTGGGATGATTATATTAACTTGACTTGCTGAGGCTCCGAAGAAATTCATGAATCATCAATATCAGTTATATGTTTCGATAATTCTTTTGGAACTTCATTCACTTTTCTGTAATTCTTTTGGTATGCGACACAAATCATAACGTTGTGCACATCTCTCCAAGAGTAAACAATTGATAATCTGTAGAAATAAATTACAAAGCCGGGCGGATCTTAATTATTCCACTGGCCGTTTTCTTAAATGTAAATCTCAAACACTTGTTTTAAGAATGATAAATAATCTGGAAAAAAAAGAAGAAGAAGAAGAATGAGAAATCTAAGTTCAAATTAGCTGGTAGACACATATTTCTACCAAATCGATACTTCTAGTGATTCATCATATCCCTCCCAAATAAAGCAACCCATATTCATTCAGAGAATCAATGTCGCTTGAAAAATTTAACAAACGTTTTGCATGCAAAAAGAGAAAATTTCAAACCTGTGAGTTTGAGGTGATGCGTCAGTGTTTCTTTTGGTATTGGAAGTACATGAACTGATCATGGTTTCTTGTTTGGATATATTTATCCAGAATTGAGCAAAAAAATATGATACATACTGAAAGAATACTTCAATCAATTATCAATACAAAAACAGCAAACACTTAAAAGCTTTCAGATGAATTCTTCTTTTATCAGTTTGCCATTCTCGCATCTTGAAGACATGACTGCAACCGGAAGCAATACGCAGGAACTTTTTAGCGAGTAGCAGAAACATTTATGTTCAGTTAAAAGAATGCATATTTTACCTCCCACCCTGTCACCCCGATGAATATTTTAAGAACAGTAAATGAACGGAAATATTATGAGAACGACGACAGCCAAAACGCCAGGATACCAAATGCTACTGCTAGTCTCGGTGCTTAACTAATTTATAGTGTTTGAATCGTTGCATTAGATACCAATGTATTCTTTCATTAGTATCTCTTGGTGAACAGTTGCTTAATAAAAAGGATCCAGTAGTCAGGAAGGGTGACGACTGCCATCCATGTTTTAAACATTCCAGTGAATCGATTGACAGTTTTGAAGAGACGCGTAAAAGACGTATCCCTTTGTGCTGTGTTTTTCTGAATATACGTAGCTTCTTAAATGAAAAGAAAACTTGAAAGTTATTGAGGAGCCGACACATCAGCACCAAACATTCTCAAGAAGTATTGATATATGGCTTATCTTATGAACTTAGGAATTAGAACTGTTTTCACATAGTGTTGTCATGAACAACTATTGGCTGGAGGAACCAAAATTAAGCCCATAAGTTTTCCCGGATAAATGATAAAGATTGGCAGCTAACTAAGCAGTAAATTGCATGGTCAATTACCAGAATAATATCTCATTTATGCTGAGCAACTCTATAGTCTATATCCACACACCCCACTTGTGGCTGTCTCTTCTTTATTGGCTCTTCTTCCTCTATATGCTAAGTACTTGTAGAGGAACTGATGGCCAGACAGACTGGATAAACTTGCCTCTTTTAACGGACTTATGATGCTTCTCGTCATCGCCGCTTAACTTTGAATCAGAGAAAGCTCTTTTGGTTCAGTTAGAGATTGGCTTCGACTGATGAACCGAATCTTGTTTTGCAGGAACTCCAGAATGATTTTAGTCTGTTCCCTTTGGATATATAATCGTGAAGGTTCAGGAAACTTGAAATCGTTTTAAGCATCAACCGCTGTAGATGTCCCATTCTTGATGCCTTAACGAGCGTATTGGCATGAGCCCTTATGGCTCTTAGTTAATGATTGAACCAATAGGAGTTGATCGAGTGAGCACATTAACACCTAAAACAAGCCACCAATGTATTCGTAGGGTTATTGTTACATTTGTCGTTGAAACCATAAGATTTAGCCTTTTTGATTCTATGTGTCCATACTTTTTCTTGATTTGTTTTTTACCCCCGCAAAATAGCATGCATATCCCTAACAGCGGCCTTTTGCTATTGATTTCTAGCGCGAGGACGGAGCCAAAAAATAAATCTACCTCTAGTTCAAGATTGCCAAGGGGGTGCACCAAATTACACTGGGTAATACCCATATAAAACAACACAATCATAATCACAAGATTTATTAGATTGGCACGTCCTCATCTTGGCAAGTTTTGAGTCCTATTAGTGTTTCTTTCCCTAGTAAAAGTGTGGAACTGTGCTTAACCTGGACTCCTATTTGCATTTTACAAAGAACCCAGTTTGGGACTGTTAAACTCTGCGGGCATCCAACTCAAAACCAATTGGAAATGAGTGGAGAGGCCCTAATAAATTATAAACCGCAGGATCTTAAATAACCCAACCATGTGGGACTAATAATAATCTCAACAAGAAGTCCAATCTCAGAAAGTATATCCAAAGTATATTTTCGTTGAGATAAAAATAGACCATCAGTACCTCGAGATATTTCAATACCCAAAAAATACTTGAGAGGACCTAAATCTTTCATATGAAAGCACCGACTTAAGTATGTCTTAAAAGTAGCAATAGCAGCGGAATTATTCCCAGCAATAATCAAATCATCAACATAAACAAGTACGTTAATGGAATTCTCACCTCGTCGTAGAGTAAATAAAGAGTAATCAGCATAAGGCTGTATAAACCCAAAAGCCTTAAGAGGACTTGCAAGCTTAGCAAACCAATTACATGGAGCTTGACGAAGACCATATAAGGATTTGTGAAGACGACATACTTTGCCCGAAGAAGTAGTCGAATAGCCTGGAGGAAGTTGCATATATACTTCCTCATCAAGATCCCCGTGTAGAAAGGCATTGTGAACATCCATTTGGTGCAACTCCCAATCTTGAGCCACTGCGACTGCCAAAAAAGTTCTAACCGAAACCATTTTGGCTACGGGAGCAAAGGTTTCATGGTAATCAACCCCTTCAACCTGTCTATTACCAAGAACAACCAATCGAGCTTTATATCTTTCTACACTGCCATCAGAATTATATTTAATTTTGTAAACCCATTTACAACCAATAGCCTTCTTCCCAGGCGGAAGATCGGTAATAGACAACGTGCCATTTTTATCAAGAGAATTAATTTCCTTAGACATAGCTACACGCCAACAAGGAAGACGAACAACCTCCGCATAACTGTTAGGTTCTTTAAGAGTAGTAATTGCCGCCAAAAAACGAGTATGATTAGAGGAAAATTTTGCACAAGACACATAATTAGTTATGGGATAAGGCGTACATGAGAATGTTGACGAGTGCGGAGTAGAAGAGCCGGGGTCTATAGCTTGAATGGTGTTACATACATAATCCTTTTACCGTGTATTAGAAACCCGAGACCGAACACTACGTCGAACTGCCTTATTAGAATTAGCACTAATAACATCACTTTCAATATCAGGAGTTACAGTTACATCAGAAGAATAACGGACCACATCTTTCCTTTCTGCAATATCTGACATGTCTTGCTGGGTCCCATATGAGACAAAACCATCTTCTAAAGTAACTAATGATCCGTCTGTGACCTTTGGAATTATGTCACTTGTTGTGACTATTGGACTTCTAGCACTACTAGACAAATCCAGTACTTCATTAAATGGAGTAGTAGTTCTGTCACTACTAGACAAATCTCGTGTCTTACTTCCTGGTACAGTAGTTCACTCACTATGAGACGGATCCCGCACAACATTTCTTTCACTGCCTGGAACAGTTGTGTCGTCACTGCCGGACAACGTCTGTTCTTTACTTCCTGGACCAACTGTACAGTCGCCGGACAACATCTGTACATTACTTCCTGGAGTTGTTGTACTGTCACTAGCTGTAGATTTATGTCTGGCTGTATCGGACAATTTCTGTCCGCTTGTACCAGAAGAACTACCCGGATTAGCAGTACCGTCAGAAAATAATAAGTCTGGTTGTTCTCCAGAGATTTCTAACCTTATATCCAATTCAATTTTGGATTCTTCATTATTATTATCCAAAGGAACAACATGATAAGGAAATTTGTTTCCAAAGAAAACTAAATCACGAGACACAAAAAATTATTTTGTTTCCAAATCAAACAAGTGCCAACCCTTTATTCCAAAAGGATAACCAACAAATATGCAACGTCGAGTTCGTGGATTAAACTTGTTACGATCACGAGGGACAATACTTGCGTAGCACAAACATCCAAATACTCGAATATGAGTATTAATAGGTGGCTTTCTATGTAACATTTCATAAGGAGTTTTCCCATCGAGCAAGATAGTAGGCGTGCGATTAATAATATGAGCAGCAGTTAGAATGCACTCACCCCAAAACCGAAGAGGTAAATTTTCTTGAAATCGCAAAGAACGTGCTACATTCAATATATGACGATGTTTTCGTTCCACTCGCCCATTTTGCTGTGGCGTATCTACACATGAAGTTTGAAATTCTATTCCTTGTTCAGAAAAAAATGGAATCAATGGACGAAATTCAGTACCATTATCACTGCGAACTTTCTTAACATGTCTATCAAATTGTGTCTTAACCATAGCACAAAAACTATGAAAATATTTCACCACCTCAACTTTATGTGTCATCAAATAAACCCAGACACAACGAGAATGATCATCAACAATAGTAAGAAAATAATGTGCACCACAAGAAGACGATGTACGAGACGGACCCCATACATCACAATGAACTAAACTTAAGATGTCATTTCCTTTATTCTCACTTATAGGAAAACTAGCACGTGTTTGTTTAGCCTTAAAACAAGTATCACATGGTTCATTGAGAAACTTCTGATAATCAACTTTATTCATACCAGGAAGAAAAGAAATAATCTTATTAGAAGGATGACCTAAACGCTTATGCCATAAGTAATAATTGTCACTAGTAGTAACTCGATGTGCCATAATCTGCGCTCCACTGTGGAAGATATAGACCCCATCTCGTTCCTCACTAACACCAATCATCGTCCTCGTAGTGCGGTCCTATATGACACACAACTTATCAGTGAAAGTGACAATACATTTCAGATCTTTAATTAAACACGCTAATGAAATCAAATTGCAGTGAAGATCAGGGACATATAAAACACGATATAATCTCATATTTTTTCCAAACACCACAGTGCCTTCACATAAAGCAGCTGTGTACGCGCCGTTTGGAAGTTTTACGGAAGAAAAACCTATTTGATACGTTTTGCAAAAGAACTCTTTACTCCCTGTCATATGTCTCGAAGCCCCTGTATCAAGTACCCATTTCCTAGATAATTTTTCATTCGAGCCCTCCTTATTTGAAGAATTAAATATATTCACAATAGCTTCCCACTGTGCATCAGTGAGTGTATTAGCAAGTGGTAGTCGATCTTGTGAAGAAAGACAGCTTCCAGTTGAATTTGCATCAGTATTCATAAGTGTCGTATTAACAACAACTTGTTCATCTTGTTCATAATTATCACAATTCAATTTCACCGGAGAAATCATCATACCCGTATAATTTGAAATCGAATCAATTTTAGGTTTATTTCGAATCTGGCTCAGATGCCATGAAACGACAAGGTAGAGAATTGAAGTTTTGTTATTATCACGACAATATGCATTCTCCTCATTTGGTTTATCATGACAATATTTGTTGATGTGGCCGAATATCTTACAGTGATAACATTGCACTGCTTTTTTCTTGTTATCCTTCAAGTAACATCTTTCAGTAGTATGGTTAGTTCTTTTACAAATTGAACAAAACTCACCTTTCTTTGCCCAAAGTGCCGTTTCTTCAAATACTTCATCCTCCAACCTGTTTAATCTTTGTTCATGTGCTTGGAGAGAACCCATAAGATCATGAAAAGTATACTTTGATAAATCTTTTGATTCTTCAATAGCAGCAACAACATGATCATATTTGTGAGGAAGAGAGTGTAATACCTTCTCCACGATTTTCCGGTCAGATATTTCTTCACCATAAGCTCTCATTGCATTAACGGTCTTGATAACATTATCAAGAAAACCTTGAACCGAATCAGAATTTCCCATAGAGAAAGTTTTGAATTGACGACGAAGAGTTTATAACTTTACCATAACGGTTTTGTCTGTACATTCGAATTGGTCTTTTAACAGATCCCATGCCTCTTTTGATCTTTTTCATAAAGAAATCTTTGGAAAAATTGCATCATCTACACCTTCTTGTATAATAGTCAATGCTTTAGCATCCTTTCTCACCTTCTCTTTGTACTCTTCTTTCTGATCTGGAGTTGCCTTCTCTAGATCGATTTCATCATAACCAGATTCTACCAAATCCCACAAATCATATGCAATAAAAATTATTTTCTTAATTTAATCGACCAAAAATTAAAACTATCACCTTTGAGTAAAGAGACATTTGTTTGTAGCGCAGCTCCTTTAGTTTCTATTAATTGCCCTAGGATCTACTGGCTCTTGATGCCAAATCTTTTTCTAACATTACAAGATCTACTGGCTCTTGATGCCCTAGGATCTACTGGCTCTTGATATGGAAACAAAAGATATAGAGAAGATACTGCAAGATCTTTTTCTAAACTCGGCAATCTTTTCATTGATTGATAAAAGCCTTAAATAGGCAGTACATGCACACGTTTACATTAAACCACAACTAACATAGTTTCCTACCTTTTAGGATCCATATCCCACGACTACAATACTTATTCAAAAACTCTTAAAATAACTAAATACTAGGACTAATACCAACTAAATCAAAAGACCAAATCTTAAGGAAACTAACACAAAATTATCAAACGTGTTGGACACATTCAAATTCCAACACCCTCCCTGAATGTGTCAACCATAAATTTTCTTCCATCATCATCATAATACCATCATCACATCATTCATAATCATTATCTTCATCCTTATAACATCATCACTTCACATCAGTCATCATCATCATCATTCATAACATTACAATAAAATTACCTCTTCATCATCAGTGGCACCCATGCAGAAATTTGCATTCTCCTCCTTTGGTTTATCACGACAATATCTTTTGATGTGGCCGAATCTCTTACAGTGATAACATTGCACTTCTTTTTTCTTGCTATCCTTGAAGTAACATCTTTCAGTAGTATGGTTAGTTCTTTTACAAATTGAACAAAACTCACCTTTCTTTGCCCAAAGTGCCTTTTCTTCAAATCCTTAATCCTCCAACATGTTTAATATTGTTTCATGTGCTTGGAGAGAACCCATAAGATCATTAAAACTATACTTTGATAAATCTTATGATTCTTCAATAGCAGCAACAACATGATCATATTTGTGAGGAAGAGAGTGTAATTCCTTCTCCACGATTTTCCGGTCAGATATTTCTTCACCATAAGCTCTCATTGCATTAACGGTCTTGATAACATTATCAAGAAAACCTTGAACCGAATCATAATTTCCCATAGAGAAAGTTTCGAATTGACGACGAAGAGTTTGTAACTTTACCATAACGGTTTTGTTTGTACCTTCGAATTTGTCTTTTAACAGATCCCATGCCTCTTTTGCTCTTTTGCATAAAGAAATCTTTGGAAAAATTGCATCATCTACACCTTCTTGTATAACAGTCAATGCTTAGGATCCTTTCTGACCTTCTTTTTGTACTCTTTTTTCTGATCTGGAGTTGCCTTCTCTAGATCGATTTCATCATAACCAGATTCTACCAAATCCCATAAATCATATGCAATAAAAATTGTTCTTAATTTAATCGACCAAAAATTAAAACTATCACCTTTGAGCACAGAGACATTTGTTTGTAGCGCAGCTCCTTTAGTTGCCATAATTGATCGAGGATCTACTGGCTCTTGATGCCAAATGTAGATTTCAGATATGAAAACAAAAGATATAAAGGAGATACTGCAAGATCTTTTTCTAAACTCGACAATCTTTTCATTGATTGATAAAAGCCTTAAATAGGCAGTACATGCACACGTTTACATTAAACCACGACTAACATAGTTTCCTACCTTTTCGGATCCATATCCCACGACTACAATACTTATTCAAAAACTCTTAAAATACCTAAATACTAGGATTAATACCGACTAAATCAAAAGACCAAATCTTAAGGAAACTAACACAAAATTATCAAATGTGATGGACACATTCAAATTCCAACACCCTCCCTGAATGTGTCAACCATAAATTTTCTTCCGTCGTCATCATAATACCATCATCTTCATAACATCATCACATCATTCATCATCATTATCTTCATCCTTATAACATCATCACATCACATCAGTCATCATCATTCATAGCATTACAATAAAATTACCTCTTCATCATCAGTGGCACCCATGCAGAAATTTGTATTCTCCTCCTTTGGTTTATCACGACAATATTTTTCGATGTGGCCGAATCTCTTACAGTGATAACATTGGATTGGTTTTTTCTTGCTATCCTTGAAATAACATCTTTCAGTAGTATGGTTAGTTCTTTTACAAATTGAACAAAACTCACCTTTCTTTGCCCAAAGTGCCTATTCTTCAAATCCTTCATCCTCCAACCTGTTTAATCTTGGTTCTTGTGCTTGGAGAGAACCCATAAGATCATTAAAAGTATACTTTGATAAATCTTATGATTCTTCAATAACAGCAACAACATGATCATATTTGTGAGGAAGAGTGTAATACCTTCTCCACGATTTTCCGGTCAGATATTTCTTCACCATAAGCTATCATTGCATTAACGGTCTTGATAACATTATCAAGAAAACCTTGAACCGAATCAGAATTTCTCATAGAGAAAGTTTTGAATTGACGAAGAAGAGTTTGTAACTTTACCATAACGGTTTTGTATGTACTTTCGAATTGGTCTTTTAACAGATCCCATGCCTCTTTTGCTCTTTTGCATAAAGAAATCTTTGGAAAAATTGCATCATCTACACCTTCTTGTATAACAGTCAATGCTTTAGCATCCTTTATGACCTTCTCTTTGTACTCTTTTTTCTGATCTGGAGTTGCCTTCTCTAGATCGATTTAATCATAACCAGATTCTACCAAATCCCTCAAATCATATGCAATAAAAATTGTTCTTAATTAAATCGACCAAAAATTAAAACTATCACCTTTGAGTACAGAGACATTTGTTTGTAGCGCAGCTCCTTTAGTTGCCATTAATTGATCGAGGATCTACTGGCTCTTGATGCCAAATGTAGGTTTCAGATATGAAAAAAAAATATAAAAAGGAGATACTGCAAGATCTTTTTCTAAACTCGGCAATCTTTTCATTGATTGATAAAAGACTTAAATAGGCAGTACATGCACACGTTTACATTAAACCACGACTAACATAGTTTCCTACCTTTTCGGATCCATATCCCACGACTACAATACTTATTCAAAAACTCTTAAAATACCTAAATACTAGGACTAATACCGACTAAATCAAAAGACCAAATCTTAAGGACACTAACACAAAATTATCAAACGTTATGGACACATTCAAATTCCAACACCCTCCCTGAATGTGTCAACCATAAATTTTCTTCCATCGTCATCATAATACCATCATCTTCATAACACCATCACATCATTCATCATCATTATCTTCATCCTTATAACATCATCACATCACATCAGTAATCATCATTCATAGCATTACAATAAAATTACCTCTTCATCATCAGTGGCACCCATGCAGAAATTTGCATTCTCCTCCTTTGGTTTATCACGACAATATTTTTCGATGTGGCCGAATCTCTTACAGTGATAACATTGCACTTCTTTTTTCTTGTTATCCTTGAAATAACATCTTTCAGTAGTATGGTTAGTTCTTTTACAAATAGAACAAAACTCACCTTTCTTTGCCCAAAGTGCCTTTTCTTCAAATCCTTCATCCTCCAACCTGTTTAATCTTGGTTCATGTGCTTGGAGAGAACCCATAAGATCATTAAAAGTATACTTTGATAAATCTTATGATTCTTCAATATCAGCAACAACATGATCATATTTGTGAGGAAGAGAGTGTAATACCTTCTCCACGATTTTCCGGTCAGATATTTCTTCACCATAAGCTCTCATTGCATTAACGGTCTTGATAACATTATCAATAAAACTTTGAACCGAATCAAAATTTCCCATAGAGAAAGTTTTGAATTGACGACGAAGAGTTTGTAACTTTGCCATAACGGTTTTGTCTGTACCTTCGAATTTGTCTTTTAACAGATCACATGCCTCTTTTGCTCTTTTGCATAAAGAAATCTTTGGAAAAATTGCATCATCTACACCTTCTTGTATAACAGTCAATGCTTTAGCATCCTTTCCTGACCTTCTCTTTGTACTCTTTTTTCTGATCTGGAGTTGCCTTCTCTAGATCGATTTCATCATAACCAGATTCTACCAAATCCCACAAATCATATGCAATAAAAATTGTTCTTAATTTAATCGACCAAAAATTAAAACTATCACCTTTGAGTACAGAGACATTTGTTTGTAGCGCAGCTCCTTTAGTTGCCATTAATTGATCGAGGATCTACTGGCTCTTGATGCCAAATGTAGATTTCAGATATGAAAACAAAAGAAATAAAGGAGATACTGCAAGATCTTTTTCTAAACTCGGCAATCTTTTCATTGATTGATAAAAGCCTTAAATAGGCAGTACATGCACACGTTTGCATTAAACCACGACTAACATAGTTTCCTACCTTTTCGGATCCATATCCCACGACTAAAATACTTATTCAAAAACTCTTAAAATACCTAAATACTAGGACTAATACCGACTAAATCAAAAGACCAAATCTTAAGGAAACTAACACAAAATTATCAAACGTGTTAGACACATTCAAATTCCAACACCCTCCTTGAATGTGTCAACCATAAATTTTCTTCCATCGTCATCATAATACCATCATCTTCATAACATCATCACATCATTCATCATCATTATCGTCATCCTTATAACATCATCACATCACATCAGTCATCATCATCATCATTCATAACATTACAATAAAATTACCTCTTCATCATCAGTGGCACCCATGCAGAAATTTACATTCTCCTCCTTTGGTTTATCACGACAATATTTTTCGATGTGGCCGAATCTCTTACAGTGATAACATTGCACTGCTTTTTTCTTGCTATCCTTGAAATAAGATCTTTCAGTAGTATGGTTAGTTCTTTTACAAATTGAACAAAACTCACCTTTCTTTGCCCAAAGTGCCTTTTCTTCAAATCCTTCATCCTCCAACCTGTTTAATCTTTGTTCATGTGCTTGGAGAGAACCCATAAGATCATTAAAAGTATACTGATAATGGATTTTTCGTGGGTTGTAGTTGTAGTGATAAGGGGTATCGTTCAAACTCGAACTTGTGAAGGTAACTTTTTTCTAGATTTAAATAAATAAAATTATATGCACAATATTAACAAAATATGGGAGAGAATTTTTACTGGGGATCAGGATTCCACCATCCACCAAAATTTATGTGATTCAATAACAAATCTTATCATGCAATTCTAAACAATATAAGTCCGATCAAATGAAATTGTGATTCTAATCATTGCCTAAATTAGATTTTGAAAACATCCATTGTTAATCGCGAGCATGAAGTATCAAAAGCAATTTACTAAGCATACTCCATCAAGAGAAAACACAATTGATTAATAAAAATCATTTACTCCATATTTATTCGGTGCAATTAATCATAAAAGAGTTGCATAAATAAATTTAAATAAATTTTACCACATAACTTTTGAAAGAACGGCTTCCTCCGTCACCCCTGGGATTGGATTTAGCTACTCATGATGAAAAACCTCTCAAAATGATTCATTGATGCTCAAAAGTTGTTTACAATCAAGAGAAAATGTAAATATAATCGGGTTTGGAACGCATATAAACGTTACACACTGCCGTAACAAGAGCGACGGAAATGAAAAGCTGTTCCCTGGTTGAATGCGACCAACAGCTGAGTGTCGCAGACGCTTGCAAAGAACGACTGCTGCTGCAAGTCTGTTCTTCCCGTTCTTCCTTTCTCGCACCAGCAGAAACTTTCTCTCTGGATGTTTTTTTTCTTTGATTCTCTCGACTCCAAACTCTCCCCCAAAACTATCCAACCCTTCCAAGCTCTTTTTCATTGTATTTATAGTGTTTTAGGACCAAAATATCCAACCATTACTTGCGTATATTCTCCATTTAATCCGTCATTGCTCGATGCCCATATTTAACAATGATTTCCATTTTTGGCTTCTACACATGTAAAATTTGATCCTGCACGCTCTAGTTAACCTTCCCCACGCCTCCAAAGTCATCTAACTTCTCCAAAACACTCCATGTATGGCAAACACACAATCAAACTCGTGTTACAAGACATGTTGCTCTGTTTTGAGCTCCTGACTCAAACCAGGATTTCCATCCAATTCCGATCGAATCCGATGCCCACAATGTGTTCCTTAAGCTATATCACATCTTCCTACCAAGTTTGAGCCATTGAATCGCACCACAACACCTTCATTTTGTCGATTTAAATTCTGCCAGTTGATGAACCAATTTTCCCGCCAAAAAGTTTATTTGAATTTGAGAAGAAGGTGCCCCTTATCCAGAGTGCTGGGGTGAGAATAGTAATTTGGGTGGAAATAGTAATTTTTATGGGATCCTCCGGTACATTTCTGGGACGTTTCCGGTGCATTTCTGGGGTTCCTTTCAGTGCATTTCTCCAGGGTGTAAAACATTACTTATTGAGCAACTCTTTCTACACAAGGGGTATTTCTCCAAAAACACCTAAACAAACATAAAAACACCACAATAAGCAAAAATGGGTACTAACAAAATACACAAAAGAGATGAAAATAGACACATAAGTGCGTCTATCATATACTCTGATAAATCTTTTGATTCTTCAATAGCAGCAACAATATGATCATATTTGTGAGGAAGAGAGTGTAATACCTTCTCCACGATTTTCCGGTCAGATATTTCTTCACCATAAGCTCTCATTGCATTAACGGTCTTGATAACATTATCAAGAAAACCTTGAACTGAATCAAAATTTCCCATAGAGAAAGTTTCGAATTGACGACGAACAGTTTGTAACTTTACCATAACGGTTTTGTCTGTACCTTCGAATTGGTCTTTTAACAGATCCCATGCCTCTTTTGCATAAAGAAATCTTTGAAAAAATTGCATCATTTACAACTTCTTGTATAACAGTCAATGCTTTAGCATCCTTTCTCACCTTCTCTTTGTACTCTTTTTTCTGATCTGGAGTTGCCTTCTGTTGATCGATTTCAACATAACCATATTTTACCAAATCCCAAAAATCATACGCAATAAAAATTGTTCTTAATTTAATCGACCAAAAATTAAAACTATAACCATTGAATACAGAGACATTTGTTTGTAGCGAAGCTCCTTTAGTTTCCATTAATTTCCCGAGGATCTACTGGCTCTTGATGCCAAATGTAGATTTCAGATATGGAAACAAAAGATATAGAGGAGATACTGCAAGATCTTTTTCTAAACTCGGCAATCTTTTCATTGATTGATAAAAGCCTTAAATAGGCAGTACATGCACACGTTTACATTAAACCACGACTAACATAGTTTCCTACCTTTTAGGATCCATATCCCACGACTACAATACTTATTCAAAAACTCTTAAAATACCTAAATACTAGGACTAATACCAACTAAATCAAAAGACCAAATCTTAAGGAAACTAACACAAAATTATCAAACGTGTTGGACACATTCAAATTTCAACACCCTCCCTGAATGTGTCAACCATAAATTTTCTTCCATCATCATCATAATACCATCATCTTCATAATATCATCACATCATTCATCATCATTATCTTCATCCTTATAACATCATCACATCACATCAGTCATCATCATCATCATTCATAACATGACAATAAAATTACCTCTTCATCATCAGTGGCACCCATGCAGAAATTTGCATTCTCCTCCTTTGGTTTATCACGATAATATTTTTCGATGTGGCCGAATCTCTTACAGTGATAACATTGCAATGCTTTTTTATTGCTATCCTTCAAGTAACATCTTTCAGTAGTATGGTTAGTTTTTTTACAAATTGAACAAAACTCACCTTTCTTTGCCCAAAGTGCCTTTTCTTCAAATCCTTCATCCTCCAACCTGTTTAATCTTTGTTCATGTGCTTGGAGAGAACCCATAAGATCATTAAAAGTATACTTTGATAAATCTTTTGATTCTTCAATAGCAGCAACAACATGATCATATTTGTGAGGAAGAGAGTGTGATACCTTCTCCACGATTTTCCGGTCAGATATTTCTTCACCATAAGATCTCATTGCATTAAAGGTCTTGATAACATTATCAAGAAAACCTTGAACCGAATCATAATTTCCCATAGAGAAAGTTTCGAATTGACGACGAAGAGTTTGTAACTTTACCATAACGGTTTTGTCTGTACCTTCGAATTGATCTTTCAACAGATTCCATGCCTATTCTGCTCTTTTGCATTTGGAAAAATTGCATCATCTACACCTTCTTGTATAACAGTCAATGCTTTAGCATCCTTTCTCACCTTCTCTTTGTACTCTTTTTTCTGATCTGGAGTTGCCTTCTATAGATCGAATGAATTCCATCATCAGATTATAAGTTCATAACCCCAGCCCATTCCCATTTTGGGCGGTCATCATAACCAGATTCTACCAAATCCCACAAATCATATGCAATAAAAATTGTTCTTAATTTAATCGACCAAAAATTAAAACTATCACCTTTGAATACAGGGACATTTGTTTGTAGCGCAGCTCCTTTAGTTGCCATTAATTGCCCGAGGATCTACTTGCTCTTGATGCCAAATGTAGATTTCAGATATGGAAACAAAAAATATATAGGAGATACTGCAAGATCTTTTTCTAAACTCGGCAATCTTTTCATTGATTGATAAAAGCCTTAAATAGGCAGTACATGCACACGTTTACATTAAACCACGACTAACATAGTTTCTTACCTTTTAGGATCCATATCCCACGACTACAATACTTATTCAATAACTCTTAAAATACCTAAATACTAGGACTAATACCAACTAAATCAAAAGACCAAATCTTAAGGAAACTAACACAAAATTATCAAACGTGTTGGACACATTCAAATTCCAACAATAATAGAAATCCATCTGTGAATGTGTTATGTTTCGAGCAGCAAATCCTAGCTAAACCAGTAAGGAGGAATACTTTTAATCATCCCACAGATTTCACTATTACCGAAGTAGGATTCCTCTGTTCATGACAAACTCGCAGTGTAGCAATGACTGTTAACTAAGCAGCAAATGAAACCAAATCTTCATCATAAACCAGCCATGGCACCAAGGTGACCAAACAATGAAAAAGAAGATTTCTCAATACGGTAAATTAGTAATATGACCATCCCTCCTGCTTTGTTTTTGCTTTACCTTTCTAGTTATGCAACTAAAACGTCCAGTGTAACTTCCTAGAAGTTCACGTGATCTAAGACTAGGTATATTGGATGAAATAGAAGAAACAAACATCACCTCTGGCTATAGTGACCGTCTGTATGAAAAAATGCCAACAAATAGGAGGTGCATTTTGTTTGTAATTAGAAGTGAAGGAGGCAAAAAAAAAAAAAACATGGCATTTCCATGTCGGGCAGTAAATCAATTTCCAACCAAAAAGTCCACGATTTATAAAGGGGATACCAGCATTAATAAGTGTTTGATACCATTTCATCGATTCAACGGCCAGGATCGGTGTGATCTTTTTTTCCTATATGAAACGGTATTAACACTTAGTGATGAAGGTATCTCTTTTATAGATCATGAAAAAGTCCCCTTTCTATCTTTTATTTTTGTCCGTGGTTGTCCATCCAACCCACTACTTTAACCTATGACTGGTGGGTCAATGATTACCCAATGAGATTCAGACAAGACGATCAAATTCGTTTTTTTTTTCCTTTTTTTCTTTTGTCCCTTGACTTTGGATGGACCTCCAAATTCGATTTCGGAACATTGAGGTTTACATGACATCCCGGTGATCTCTTGTTGGACAGGTATACGAATGTCGTTAACCGTCAACCCCAGAAGCAGTTCACACAACGCAGTAGGATTGCAATTAAATGAGCAAGTTCCATGAACTGACAACAAAGTAGGTAGTGGGTTAGTAACCTAGATACATTAGTATTGATCTCTTCTTCAATGTGAGATTTCCACTAGTCATTATTGATCTTCTGTAGCCTAGCTACAGTGTCATCATGGATGTTTATGCAATAAAGTTGGGATTATGATGTACAACAACAATTCTTCATTTAATATGTGATATCTGTTTTTAAATCTGTTTGCTACAGTGTGCCCAGCTGAATCCAATAAATTTTCTTCATTAATATTTTAATGCTTGTCCATTGAGGTTTCCAAATAAAATTTGGCAAATAAGATAAACATCTGTCCTAGTCCTACACCTCCCTGGTTTAGCTGTAATCCAGTGTTGAGAAAGCATATTGGGTATGAAAATGCAATTGGGGTTATAGTTTAGAATGCATCCCGGCTGCCCACCAGTAAAAATTTTGTGCTATTCCACGTGCCCAAATTTTTTTTTATGTATTTCAGAAAATAGATGCATAATGTGTTATGCAACTACAAAGATGGCTGCATAACTTGTTATGCAGTCATGAAAATGGATGTGTAATGCATCATGCAGCCTTTTTTTCCTCGTTAGTACGAAAATCTACCGTAAAATGGCTGCATAATATGTTATGCAGCTATGAAAATGTATGCATAACCTGTTATGCAGCAAAACGATGGTTGCATAATGCATTATGCAGCTACTTTTTTGTTAGCGCTAAGATAATAAAATGGCTGCATAATCTGTTATAGAGCTACAAATATGGCTGCATAACCTGTCATGCATCCGAGAAAATAGAGTTATGCATTCGAGAAAATGGCAGCGTAACCCATTTATGCAACAAAGTTTTTATTAGCATTAAAATTGACCAGAATATGGTTGCATAACATGTTCTGCAGCTTCAAATTTTGTTGCATAATTTGTTATGCGGACCAGAAAATGACTGCATAATTTATTATTCTTTTTTTTGTGTGAAAATGTTACTTTATAGGCTTATACCGTGTTTTAATGGGTGCATAATTAAATAAATGGATGCATGGATCAAAATATGGATGTACAATTTGTTATGTATCCTTTGTGGTTGTTGCATAGCGTGACATGCATCTTTTTTTTTGTTAGAATGTTATTTTTTGTGGTGGTTGAAATTTCCACACGTGATGATCTTTGTTAATGTGGGTAACAAATTTTCGGGAGAAAAACATGACATTATAATTTGGAGAATGATTTTGATAGATTGTTTTGCTTTTTTCAATAATTTGAAGAATGATTTATTGCAACTAGTTTCTTCTTTAGTGCAACTGATTTTGGCTAATCAATAAGATAAGCTGATAGTGGTAATAATAATTTAGTAGTTAACTTTAGCTAATTAATTAAGTTGATAGTAATTAAGGGTACAAAATCTGATTAATAAATGAAATTTGTTTGTTTGATTCGTGGTCATTAATTTCAACCTAACCCACAGTGCAAGGGTAAAACCGGAAATCAAAAATCACACTTACATTGTTTTTACTCGCTTGAGTTTCATTTCATCAACAAAATTTCATTATAGATCTAGATCCAAAGGCAGCTTGAAGAAGATGAACTAATCAACAAAAAATCATCTTTCTTCTGCTAGTTAGCTAGTATCTCTCTCTATTCAAATTAATAGCCTCCAAATCTCTCTTTTCCTTCTTCTTCTTCTTCTTCTTCTTCTTCTTCTTCTTCTTCTTCTTCTTCTTCTTCTTCTTCTTCTTCTTCTCCGTATTCAGTGGAGATTATTTATCAAGACTCGCTCAAGAAGCTAAAAGACTTTTCATTCTCCTAGTTGTCGTCCAAGTGAGTACTCTTGTACTTTCTCACGTTTATGTTTCATTGATTAATTATGCAATTCATTTTAGTTTCTTGATTTTCAGCAATTTTACGTCTGTTTTCTTCCAAATTCTGTCATAGGATAGTTCATCATCATTGTATTTTACATGGGTTTCAAGGAATTTTGAATTTTTTATCAGATTTTCATTTTTAAAATTCACCCAGAGAAAACCGTGGGTGACTTTGTAAATGTGAATATTGTTCATTTTGATTGTCTGATTTCTTTATTTTTTTAAAGAAATTGTCCACATTCTTATTATTATTATTATCATATGCATTCATTCTTATAGCTAGCATCTCCAACTCTAGAGTGCTGATTAAATTGGTTGACAGGATGGATACAAATATTCAGCAACCGGATGATACCAGCAATGCTATCAATAATCAAAATTCAACAAGGGGAAAAGAAGGTTTCGTTTGGCGTCGAGAAAAAAAATCGGAATTGTAATAACTTATTCCTTGTAGCTTATTTTGCTTTTCAATTTTTGTTTTTTTATTTTCTAAACCACAGAGGGATAACTCAACCTTTGAATTGCAGGAGCAAAGAAGAAAAGAAGATGGAGGAGGAACGCACGAAGGACAACTTTGATAGCTTGGATGACATAGTAAAGATTGGATTCACTCTAGCAGCAATGGCGTTTTTTGGTATCACGCTAACCAATTTAAGAAGTGTCGACGGGAGGGACGAGTGCGATGTTGGTCCAGATGTGGTCAAGATAATACTCGAGACGGGAGGTGATGCACTCATGTTTCTTTCTTCTTCCGCATTTTCTGCCATCATTACCAAATTTATAGCCAAAGGTTTCAAACACAAGAAGAAGGACAAAATCAAGAACATGGTGCTCAAGTTTGGCAAATGCATTTCTGTTGGACTTGCTGCTACAGGATGTATTCTGTTAGCCATATATTTAGGGTACGTGTTTGAGGTGAAATTTGGAAAGAAAGGTTGTATTGGATTGACAACCAGAATGGCAAATGGGTTTCTGCCGTGGGGAGTTTTAGGCGGTTCTGTAGTGTTCTGCTCAGCCCTATTTGATACTTTGATGGGTTAGGTTGATGAATATTCAAAATGGATATGTAAGTTGGTTTCTAGTGTATTAAATTTGAAGGAGCTATGGAGCCTTTCCTTGACCAATTCCAAGATAATTGTGTTTGCATAACTTTTTAGCATTCAAGAAATCAAAGTTGTAGGCTTGATCTAGCTAATTCCATGATAGGTAGGTCTCTTTATGGATGGATATATGTAATGCATCAATTCTTGTAAGTTCCCTCCTGGGATGAAAAATCATATCTCCAGACTTTTTGTTATATGGAACCAAACCAAGCTCTAGATTTCAAATGCATCAATTCATGCCACTAATCACAAGTTCAGATTCCATATCTTACTTCTCAAATGCAATCATATCTTACTTTTTGTTCAGGTTCCACTGTTCGCAAATTATCCTATAGTTTTACTTTTTTGGTAAAGATGTTTTGGGTTTGGGGTTTTTGCTGGTAATCATGATTTGTTCAATTTAATTTATCCATATAAGTGTATGTTTTGAAAATCTGAAATTTTGTTTTCCCATGAATCAAAAGATAATTTTGCCTTCCCTTTAATTGTATACATGTGGTTGTATGGGTTTGTTGCTGGTAATCATGATGATTTGTTACCTAGTTGTTTTGGGTTCAATTTAAGTTATCTTTAAAGTTCTGAAATTTTATGGTTCCATGAATCAAAAGGTAGTGTGGTTCACGTTTAAACCTCTATCATTTTCAACTGGAGAAAACTTGGTGCATCGTGAAATTGATCTCGACAACAGGTTCTGGTTTATTCATTGTTCTGAATGTGATTTTGTTGTATGGAGGAAGAAAAATCTAGGGTTTTGTTATTTTGAAGGTGATTTAGAGTTTATGAAGTTCACAGGGTTATGATATATAATCAGTGTCGGAAGTAATGTTGAAAATAAAAAATACTCTTCGTTTGGCCTTAATTTTGTTGGTGTGGAGAATAGTAGTGGAGAAGGGAGTGGTAAAGCGATTTCTGAAGTAGGGTGGGACATACTTGGGGAAAATCAAGAGCATGTTGGTCCATATGCATTCTCTGAATTACAAGGTGAGTGGAGTCCTGTTGGTAAATTTGATGCATTCTCTCTTTTTTCAGTGTAGGAACGTAATTTGTATTTTTCCCTTATGTGCTTATCATATCATGTTGAGCAGGATTTTGGCCTTGTTCTGAAAATCCGTATCTGTGAGATGAACTGTATCGTGTGCATTCTCCAGTGCTCACTGGAAGGAACTTTGAAGGAATTCCCATGCTTTTGTTTTGGCATCATTATTGATGCCAAAATGTAGTATCTTTTGTAAAAGAGATTGCAGTAAATTTACTGGCTTTGTGTTTGTTCTTGAATTTTCAGTTACACTAGTAACTATCAAGGTTTCAGGACAATTGTTACATCTGTATCATGTTCATAATGGTCTTACGAGCTATTGAACCATCTACTTGGTTGTGTTTACTTCGCGTGAGCCGAGCATTTCAAATATGGATACATCTTCGAAAGTACGCTATTGTGGGCTGAAGGAAGAACTGAATATCTATACAAAGATCTGAGCCTGCTGTTGCAGGTGAGTTTATCAACTAACATTGGTTTAAATATGACAGTTGCATATGATAAGTATCTGAAACTTGTCTCTGTCCATGTTACGGCAGCGACTCCTGACAATGATGATGAGTTCGCCAAATGGCAAGAGGAGGTTAGAAAAGCTGAACTCGAAGCTGAGGCTTTGAAGCATGGCTCAAAATTAAATGATGTTGGTGGGTCAGATCAGTTGAAAGACTTGGAGGTTATAATATGGACACAGAAACCACTTGTATGTGATATCAATTTCTCGACGGTTTCGGTAATTCAAATTTATTTTTTCCTTCATTCTCTGTATGAGAGTAGTAAATTTGTTACTTTTCTTGGTTCCCAACATAATTCATTCATTGACAGTGTACTATTACTGGTAGGTATGACTAAAAACCCAAAACTATTGATTGAGTCGTGATTGAGCATATATCTCTTTCTTGAAGACAATGTTTCCCAATGTTGATTGTTGAGCTAAAAAATTTACATGCTACTTTTTTGCTTGCAGGTATTCGAGAACCATCCTGAGGGAGTCGTTCTGCTCACAAGTGTATAGAGCTAATGAACGGAAGATGGTAAGTATTGCCTCACTTTTGCATCCAAAATTCTTTTTATCATTATGTTTAATTTCTTAACTGCAAATGGATGCATCCCTTAAGAAACTGAAAACATGGCACTGCACCTATCTGTTGAGGAACTTATGTGTGGTAGTCTAGTCAATGCAGAGAGGAAGTACCTAATCTATACTTGAAAATATGATTCTAGTCAATGCAGAGAGGAAGTATCTGTTGATTCTAACCCAAACGAAGTTTTAAAACAACAACAACACTTTAAATATGATTAGGTATCATGTACCTCAATAAAGCCATTTCTTCTTCTTCTTCTTCTTCTTCTTCTTCTTTCTCAAGAACAATTCAATTTAACTAATCTTTAAGAACTTGTTAGGGTTTGATTTTGAATTTTAGTTTTAGTTTTAAATTTTAATTTAGATGGAAGGGTATTTTAGTATTTCCTCCCCAAAAAGCACCCCTTAACAGATATTATTGGATGGGGTTGGTAATTCATATCCCCAATTAGTTTTTTTATCCCCCAATTGCGCGTTCTTTATTTATCTTTTTTTTTTCTTTCTTTCTTCTGTTAACAGTTAAGAATTTCATGAAAATCCATCAAACATGTAATGAAACCCTAGAAATAAAATCCACGACTTAATATATACGAAGAGAGGTTGAATAAGAGATCAAGAGTAATACCTTATAAGAGATTGTACGTGGAGCCTAATTACTTCAAATCTTGTAGAAATCAAAAGATTCAAAACACAGACAAATATTATTGAGAAGATTAGAGGAAGAAGTTGAGATAACAACTTTTTTTTTATCAGTTAGTCCTTTCACGCAGTTGTACTCTTATATTTTCTATATCTCCCCTGTATTCGTTTTCCTCTTGGTAGGATAGTGGAATCAAAAGGCAGTACGTGGAGCCTGGCCGTGTAGTAGTTGTTTAGTCGATTTTCGGCAGGCGTAACGGGGGTGTAAATTAATTACTAATTAATAATATGATTTCAGGTGATTTTTCTCTGTTGTGGTTAAAAACTGAATCAATCTCTCTTTTTAGAGGTTCTGGCCCCACTTAAAATACGTTGGAAATACCATTAGGTCCTAGGAATAATATATTAGAGAGAATCTAGTCCAGTTGACCCAGTCAACTGTCTGTTTGGTCCTTTTTGGTAAAATATATTATAGTTTGGTCCTATAAATTTTGGTTTGGTCCTAGGCTGATGTCATGGATGATGTAAATGTCATTGTGTGGTGGCAGAAATACCCTTTTGGGGTCACATATATAGACAAGATCACTAAAAAGTATCTCATTCTTAGATTTACATTCTCTCTCCTCTTTATTTACAGATTTGTTTTCTCTCTCCTAATTTTCTCAGATCTACTTTCTCTGTTCTTGATTTTCTTTCTCCGTTTTTACTGCTGGTGTTTGATTTTGATGAAGATGATGGTGTTGAAGATGAAGATGACGAAGAATCATATAAAGATTATGAAAACAACGAAGATGAAGATGTGTTTTTTGATTTCTTTGCTACTGTTGAAGACGAAGATGGAGATGCGTATTTGATGTTTCTGCTAGTGTTGAAGAAGAAGATGATGATCTTTTTGTTTGCTTCTCATGTTGAAGATCTCGATTTGTTGATGTTTTTCGTGTTGATGATGATTTCTATTTGTTGCTCGTGTTGAAAATCTCGATTTTGTTGATGTTTTTCGTGTTGATGATGATTTGTTGATGTTTTTCGTGATGATGATGTTTGTTGCTGCTGTTGAAGGCGTCGAAGAAGATGAAGATGCTGCTGCTGATGTTTTTATATGGAGTTTATTCCAGAAATGAAGTCTGGTTTGTATATGTTTTTATATGGAATTCATTTCTGGAATGAAGTATGTTTTTTTTAGGTTTTTATATGGAGTTCATTTCTCGAATGAACTTTTTTTTAGGTTTTTATATGAACTTCATTTATGGAATGAACTCTGTTTTTATATGGAGTTCATTTCTAGAATGAAGTTTGTTTTTTTAGGTTTTATATGGACTTCATTTCTGGAATGAAGTCTGTTTTTTTAGGTTTTTATATGGTCTTCATTTCTCAGAATGAAGTCTGTTTTTTTAGGTTTTTGTATGGATTTCGTTTTCTGGAATGAAGTATGTTGTTTTAGGCTTTTATATGGACTTCATTTCTTGAATGAAGTCTGTTTTTTGTAAGTTTTTATATAGACTCCATTTCTGGAATGAACTCTTTTTTTTAGGTTTTCATATGGATTTAATTTTCTGGAATGACTGCTACAAGAAAATAAGTAAAAATTAATACGGAAGGGTACTTTTGTCAATTTAATATTTTTAAATAATTATGGACCAAACAGTAAAAGCGTTTTCCTAAAGGACCAAACAAACATGGGCCCACCTAAAAAATGACCAAACGATATTTTTCCCTTAAAATATTTAGGCCAATAAAAATCTTTAGATTTTTCACACCACCAATTTTTGGTATTTTCAGCCCCAATTCTCTCTATATGCCGGTAGTGTTAAAACCTAGCTGGTAAATACTGAGTAAACCCAGAAAACCCAGATTAATCTATCGCATCTTTCCATCGCTTTTTCTCCTTCTTGAACCTATTTTACGATGTAATTATTGTTTCATACCCAACCATTCTTCAATCAGAACTGTTCCTCTGTTTCTGATTGCAGGATAATCAATAACAAAATCAAAAAAGAAATTTAATGATCCCGTATCGTTGTAAATACTTTTTTTGATTGTGCTATTTTTGGTGAAAATCAAACCTTAATTTATTTTTTTACATCTTCATCTATGGCTAAAGTTCTTCCATCGATATTATTTGTTCTTCAGAGTACAGAGGTTATAAATCCTGAAATCTTGAGATCATTTTATTAATGGTTCTTATAGTTCTTTTTGTATTTACATTAGTTATTTATGTTACCAGATAACCCTAATTTATAATGGGTTCGTTCTTCTTGCCATGGTCAAAGATCTGGTGGCACCTAAAACAGTAGCAGTCGTAAGACCTTGCTTTGATTTTTGGAATTGGTTTGTATATTAGCGAAGGGAGTAACAAATTGAGACTATCCACCATAGCTTTGTGGTGCAAATTTTTTTTTATCTCTCTCTAGCAACCTACTGCAAAAATATCTTAAGTATTTTTCTAAAGTATACTTATTTCTTTTTTATTTGATTTTTGAACTTATTAGATATTTATTGCTCTTTATTAGGGTGGAATCTTTTGAATCAATCTTCAAGTTTATGTTATGTACTTCCTAAGAAGCAGAAACCCTAAGTTGTTACTGTTTTGTTTAGTATTCTTCCTGTGTTGGTTAACAATTCTTTTTGAAGAACCAGATGTTGTTTTCTGATTGTAGGACTAATTTAAGAACTTGGGATGGGTTATAATCTGATATATCTCGATATGGAGAAAGTGATCTACACCCTGAAATATCAGTAAAGAGTAATGCATTTAATTTTCAGGAACTTGCTGATGAGTTAGAGGTTGGTTCAAATCTGACATCATTGGGATTCCTATGGTCGTACATACCAAATATGTACCAAATTTACTATTTCTGTCTTAATTCTTGATTCAAATTTTATAATTTTAAGTGTTATGGTTGCAACACGCTTAGTCCTGCACAGGCACCGTCATTTGTTGAACATCCGAATCCGGATCATCAAATGGATGCAAGAAACACACTCGGTACTGTAACTTTTACCTGCAAACATCATATGTTGATTAGTCCCGTAACAAGTATAGTGTCCTTACAATATTTAAACCGACACAAACTAACGAATGTCATATGCAGCAGAAGTATATCTTATAAAAGTTCACATACAACGTAAGACCATATCTTTACCTTTTGCGTTGCTTCGTAACAAATGTGCCCAATGTAAACATCATTATATTCTAAGCCAGTGCCAGAAAGTTACTTATTGATACTGGGTGGTGTTATATGTCATGCCCTAAATGCAGCTAGAAGGTTATCACAGATGAGGGTGATTACCGGTGCACCAAATGCGAAATAAAAGCTTCTGGTCCCATGCCCAGGTAATGTTGTCACTCAGATGCTCTTATTTTGTGTCTTTTTCCATATGCGTCCATCACACACAAAATTGACCTCCGCTGATCATTTCTGTCATAGGTTCTATTTCAGCTTAAGGTTGGAGATAAACTGGCTGCATTGTGTTCGTTGTTCCGGACATAGAAGTCCAGAAATCATAAAGGACTTTTTACAAAAATAGGCCTATTTTTTGTGCTTTTCAAAACTAGGCCTGTGTTTTTTATTTATTGCAAAACTAGGCAAGTTTTGACCAAAAGTGATGGATGGAAAGCTAGCACCGTCAGATGTAAATAAAAAGACCTAAAAGTCCTTTGAATCGGTTATTATGACCCAACCAGATGTGTGTTGACTCTGTATACGTCACCCATAGTGCGTACGTGACACCGCTTACGTGATACTCTTATCTTCTTCTCCATAAATGAACGTCTCCACAACCATATAATTCCGCTTCTCTTCATTTTCAGATCTGAAAAAATGGGTGGTGGTATGAATGATAAAGCAAGTACTTCAAGTAGTATGATAGTGTGTTTAATGTGTGAAATGGAAGAAGATCATGAAACAAAGGCATGTCCATGGGTTTATTCAAGGTGCAAACATGTACCTTGTAATGGAGTAAGAGCTTTGTTGAGGTCTAAACAGATGTAAGTAATGGAAAGTTGTTCTTGAAATGCTTGAATCCTACCTGCAACTAATTTGAGTGGTTTTCTCAAGCTTCTTCCCATTCTTCAGCACTTCCAATCAAGCTTCCATCAGCTCATGGTTGTATTGCCTGTGGAGAAGACAATCACAGTGTTACAAGTTGTCCACTGAAGCTTCAAAAATGCTTTAAAGACAACTGCAACTCTCAATTAGAACTGAAGATATGCAAAAATCAACATAGCATACCTTGTGTGCAAGAAGAAATCCTGTGATGCATTCAGACGCTCTTGTCATTGAAAGCAAAAAAACAATGAAGGGTAAAGTGTATGAAATATGCAAGGAATTTTAGAAAAATCTGAAAATGTACCCTGCAACAATTTTATGATAAATTTATTTTAATTTCATAACTTGCATTGTCCTACAAAAGCATCCATTCATCCATTCACAAAAGACCATAACCAAACTGAAACACAAAATCAACCATATTGTGTTTCAAAACAAAAACAAATTAAAAGAGACCAACACAAACATAGAATCAGATTTTCATGTACTTCTTTGGTTTCTTCTTTCCCTTGAATCTGCAACTGTGAAGGTGATTTTGTTGTTGACAGATCCAGCATGTTTGTTAGTCTGATTGAAAGCAGGTTGAGAAGAAGCCTTTCTCTTACTCCCTTGGCCTGATTTTACAACACCTTGTTTAGAAGATTCATCAACACATGTTTTGGAACTGTTGTTGTTCTTCATTCCATCCTTAGTAGTAGTAGATGCACCTGCAGAAGCACTAGTAACTGGTTTCTTTCTGTTGTACTTTCTTTTTGATGGTTCAGGGACATAAGGTGTTGATATTGATCCATAAACACATGTTCTAGGATTGTCTCCCGTTGGATTCTTTACAACCTCTCCACCACCACAAGTTACTGCATAGTGACCATAAATTCCACACTCCTTAGACTTTCTCATTTTCTTCACACTTCCAACTGCATCATAAGAAGGAATCCTCTTCTTCCTTGGCCTTCCAGTTTTGCTTAGGATAACAGGAGGATTCACTAGTGGATAATGGGTTTTAAACCACTTTCTGGAAGTTATGAAAATGACTTTCATGGGCTGGTAGTAACTATTTGAGCGGTGAGACACATTTGTTTTCATCATAAAAATTAAACATGTTTCTGCCACAGTCGTTCTATAAAGTGGTATTTTTATTAAAAAAAAGGGCACTTTTATCGAGTAAAAGAATGACTTCGGGAGAAACTAGTTTCTATCTCCCCGGTTTCAGGCACTAATACCTGATATACACAGAATGAGATCCCCTTCTTCCGCAGATAATATCCCATTCTTCTTCATCCCTGAGTCATCAACTCTTTACTTTCATCACCATCAACAATTCAATTTTAACTAGCTTTCGTATTATTTCGTTCTCACACTCAAATTCAATAAATCTTTGAGAAATAAAAATCCAGTTCTGATTAATTAGAAATCAAAGATAGAAATCGTAGATGAATCACAGATGAAAATCAAAATGCACGTATCATTAGAAATTAATTGGTAAACTTTGTTATCTAGATCTAGTTTCTTTGCTCCTGAAATCATCAGGGTAATATCAATATTGTTCTTATTTGATAATTTGATAGAATTTTTGTATTATTAACGATCAAATTTCTCTTCATCTTCTCTCGTTTTTGTAGTAAGGTGTTTCCTTTTCTAATTTTACCTCCAAGAGAACTCCTCAAGTAGTCAAGTGGTTTGAAGATCTCTTCTCCTAGTGTAAGAAATCAAACCCCTTAATTTAATATTTAATCTTCTCTTACTTCGGGTAATAATATTGATTTAGTTTTGTTTTACTGAAGTTTTGAGTGCTGAAATCGAACAAATCTTGTTGGTACTCTTAAGTTAGTTTTGTAGATTTGAGTTTCTGGGGTTTTCTAAATATATTTTTGAATAAAGGGTTTTGATTTGATTTTGGGTTTTTGTTGTTGCTTGAGGATAAGCTAATGTCATTATCATAAGGAAGACAACCTGAATTTCTTGATTCCTTTCCGACAAATGTTAGTAAATGTGTTGAAGCTTTGCAAGAGATTCAGGTTTGTTTTGATTTTTAATTTGGGTTTGTATTTGTAGTAATCTTAGTTTCAGTTAGGGATTTGTTTTAAACTGTATGTCCTTAACTTGATGAAGCTCAATAATGGTATTAGGTTCACCCGATGTGTAGAATGTTTTACCTTTATAGAGTTTTGTTTTGTTCCATCATGATTCTTTGAAGACATTACATGTTTTTTGAACTGTCATGGTAAGTTCTTCACAACATCGAAGGAGACCCAATGTTTTTTTTTGTTGCTTAGTGTGCAACTACAGTAGGTTCTGTATTGGGTTCACTTGAAACAGTTCAATGTTTACTCTCAAATGATCACCTAGATTGTATATGATTTATTAGAATATGATTTTGAACTCTTAAAGACATGGTTGCTAGAAAAATAAATGCTTCTAGTTTCTTACATATGTTTTAATTTTTATGAAGATATGATGTTAATTTAGGGATTTGAATTCAGTTATGTGTTTATGAAGTGTAGGAGAATTAGAAATGGCATGGAAAGAACAAATAGCTGCAGCTTATATCTTAATTGCTAAAAGGATTGTACTAATTCCTTTTATTTATTTTGATGAAATCGAATATCTCGTCACTCCATGTCTTCATTAAGTCATTTACCATGAGGTTTAATTAAACGTATGATGACCAGGGCGTAGAATTTGAAGTTGTTGCGAATCTGTTCAATAAGTGGGACTCTAAAATTTTGTGTTATGCCCTGTACCAGTTCTATATGAATAGCATGTTATAATTTTCTATTTAGTTGTTGAAGATAGGACCATCTAGCCTAAGACACGTAGTTTTGACTTGGTATCGGTAATATAGGTTCTGGAGAAGAGGTATGTTCTCTTGATGTTGAGTTTGCTTTCATCTAAAGAGAATGTTTAGCTTTTTTGCTCACGTTGCATGATCTCAAGTGAATAAATATTGTTGTTATTGGTATGGGAGTATTCAATTATTGATATATGTATCTGTCGGATCTTACTCTCTTTTTTATTTATTTTTTCAGAGACTTCCCTCACATAGCCCTTGGAATCTTTAAATGCGCGCAGCAAACTTAAGGTCCAGTAACAATATAGATGCAATGATGTTTGGACGGAATCTCGTGAAGGAAGATGAAACAAATGACTCTCTTGGTACTTTCATTAGACAAGCAATAGGGAAAGAACTTATTCTTCCTTATTCTAGGGCAACTGACAGCCCAATCCAGTGGATTCAGTTCCTTAGCTCTTTAGACCCACAATGTATTGACAAAATATTTAGCTTTCAAAGGTATAAGAAGCTTGTAGTGTGAAAAGTCATATAGCTAGTAAGTTTTAAAGGTGTTAGTTACTGCTTATTTGCATCCAAGATTAGTTTTATTAGAAATTTAATCACCCCATGATACGTATTGAAGTCTCTATGGAAAGGGACATAGGGTGTGTCAGTAGCGAGCACATTATAAAATCCTGAGGCCTTTGTTAACTTTGCTCAGGTGAAGTGGCCTTGGTGAGCCTAAAAAGTATGTGAAGTTTCATAACTCCTAAGAAGGTATTTTGGGGTTGTAGTTAGCATCAGGTTTCATCAGGATACCAGTAAATGATTCAACATTCATTTTATGCCCTTTGTATCCCAAGGTTCCGATGCAGAAGTGCGACAAATGTGTTTGAGAATTTTGCTCGCCCATTAACTATCGCAGACATATACGTCTGCACCGTCGGTCTTTGAAGATTGAAAAGGTTTCTATGCTTCCTGTTGAAATCTTGTTTCTCAGTTCACTATCTTTATAGGTTTTGAGTCTCTCAATCATTTAGAAGAGTTATTTATATAAATTTCAATGAACAAAAATGTCAATTTTCTTTTTCCTTTTCCATGACTTACGTAGAATATGTTAGGGCTCTTTAAAAAATTAGAGTATAAATGTAATGTTTCCCTAGAATATCTTGTTAACTTATTTTTAGCCTAATGGTTTAAATATAATACAGGATCACGGTGAATTGACTAGTGAAATTTGTCACCTCCTTTAATTTCGGCATCTAATTTGTTTTCTGTATGTTTTTTAGGACTCTACCAAGATTAGGGATCTCATGGGAGCATTTTAGGATAAGGTAATTTAACTCTGTCTTTTACTAGAGAAATATAATTGTAGCGACCATTCGGTCCATTCCTCCTTTTGGACCCAATTTCTCACTGTGTCCTGTGTTTCGCAACTGTCTGTGGATGAGGCTAAGGATGTTATATCATTTGATACTGTGATGTTGGAGGTAATGACCTGGTCATAAAATTCATATTGCTTTTTGTTTTATTTATTGTAGTTAGAATTTCATTTAGCCTATAGTTCTCAGTATTTTGTCTCTTATATTTGGATGCATCTGATTTAAGCTGTTACTTCCCGCCCCTTATTATCTTCTTTGGACCTACTTGACATTAGGAGAATTGCATGATTGACTAATGTATGGAGTAGAAAATATAAATAACTGACATGAATGCACTTAACTGACATGGACAACTATTAGCTCTTGGGAAACAAACAGAAGATTGCATTCTATTCCTATACTACATAAGCTTCAAAAGAGGAAAATCTAAATAACTTTAATGTTACAGAATAGAGGTACAAGAGTAGTTATGGATCTCCAAGAGTCTTCCTTGTTTACATATATACTTTCCATTTAGGAAGTTGGCAGTCTAAGGGTAGTGGTTAGAGCTCATGGCAAAGGAATAATCGATTCGGCAAAGGAATTATGTAATTGTGTTTTCGTCCTTATTCAGTTATTTATAATATGTTTCCTATTTTTACATGGCATTTCATTAGATGTGGTTTTTTTGGCGCAATATATGTGTTTCATCTATTGTTGGATGCTTTTTAACAAGAAATAAGTTGCAGGGAGTTCCCGGATCTGCAGTTGTAAGGGCATTGACATTGTTTATCCGTAAACCTGGGTTTTTCTCTGCCTCAGAGTTATGTCAAGGCTGGCGTTGCTCTATTGGTTAGACACTTTTTTTAGTATTTGTTATTCATTAACCGTTTTATAGTATCTGTCAGTTTTAAGGTATTCAAGGTGCATATGCTTTATCCAGGATCTCATTCAAGGAAGGCCTTCTAGGTTTTCTATATCATCTACTGAATTATTCAGCATCCTTCATGATGCTAGCGAGAAGACATTCTTGTGTCCTGGCACAGCTATATCAATGTAAAAATTTATGTTTGATGGTGAACCTGGGAAGTTTGGACTCGAAATGAAGAATCTAATCGCTTGCACAAGTTTCTTAGTCGAGCAAAAACTGTAACTTATTTATAGCTCATTCTGATTTTGTTGGACGTATTCTGCTCAATAGTTCCATTCCATCTATATCTATTGAGGTCTAATAATTACATCGCAATGCAGATTGAGGAACGCCTTGTTGAGAAAGATGCATAATCTCTAAGGTGTCAAAAGTTGCTCGTAGAAGGTATTTTTCTGGTGTCTGTTCATTTAGCACAGATTGTCAACCATTCATTGAATACTTGAATTTGGGACTTGTGTGATAAAAATCATATGGTTGGTATGTTCTTTTGTCCAGGCTCTTGCATAAATTTTACATGTTAATTTCAAGATCAATATCTCTCAGCTTAAAACTGTTAAATGTGACCTATATAGCCAACCTAATTGCATCGTGATCTGTAGCTTGGCTGGCTAACGCATCAAGTAGTCTGGTTGATTGTTATTTTCAGTGACCATTTAAAGAACTATGATGCAAAGCATGTTATGTAGAATGAACCAGAATGGTATAAGAGGATTTGTAGCTATTGGTGAACTGTAACAACAGCTACAATAGTCGAAGCTTGCTGCAAGACAAGCTACATAGAGTCGTGGTCAGATGCAAAGGGGAACTTCATCCAATTTCACATTTACCTTGGGTACCTTTCTTTAGTATTATTTCTCATATGTTATATGAGGCAGTATTGAGGGTTCAGTGCTAAACTGTATGAAGATATTTGAAGTATTTTTGAGGTTTAACGTTGTTGTTAGTGCTGAAATTTTCATATTAAAATGACCGAATTTGTACATTGAATTTATCTTTCAATATAAATCTTTAAGTGGTTTTTTTTTTAATTTTAGTTTTGATCTTACTTTTGATTCAGTTGAATCAGCTTAAGATTCAGCTGAATCAAATCCCATTTTTTTATAGAATATAATCAAAATAAACTACTGTGATCATCATTATTATCACTTTAACTGTTGAAATCAGTCGTTTTCTTAAAGAAATCAAGGAATGTGAGACACAGTTGTTTTGGAGAAAACCACTTCTAGATTACAGCTGAGGAACACAGTCGTTTTTAGTGATATTACCTCATGTCCTACCAGTGGTTTAACTTCCATTTTCCACTGGTGATTAATGAACTCTACCAGTATATTCTACACAAAGAAAGAAAGAAACAAAAGATATTGGTTAAGATGGCAAACCATTAAAGGTTGTGTACTATATAAAGCATTTATGAAACCCTAAAAGAATCTTTGTTATTATTAAATATTTATTGCACAATAATCAATATCTTTATCTTTAATAAAACTAATGCTCTTACCCAGTCAATTTCAGCTGACAGTGGTTCAAACTCTAGAGCATATGTCTTTTTTGTAGTATTCCACACTATACACAGGATCACAATAGCTACAACATGAAATCAGACAAGCAGATCCACAAATTATCAGTTTGAAATCAAGCTTGAGCAAGGAAAAATAAATGGAACATAACAAATCAAAACATGGGAATGAAACTCTAGAATGAAAAGAGAGTGTGACTTACTCAGCCTAGTTTGATCTCAAAGGTGTTAAAGCACATACAACATGTTGACATGGAAATCCCCTCAGCTGCCACTGCAAACAACTACATGTCTTTTTGGGAAGATCCACAATAAACACAGCACCATGAACACTCTTGACCTCATACACCTTCCCCTTACAGCTCCAATCAACTCAAACAGATGATTTAAGTCCTGCATCTTTGTAATCAGCTTCATTGCCTTTGGAAGTATTTGACCATCCTGCCAATTTTCACTTTCATTCCTCCTCTTGAAGAAAAGACCCATCACCAGTTTATTATACATTTGTGCAAGTGTAATTATAGGCTTATCCCTGAAGGGCTTGGCCATGTTGTTGAAACATTCTGAGAAATTATTGTTAATGTGCTCACACTTGCTATCATTTGAGAAATGAGACCTAGACCAGCATTCAGGTTTTTGATCTAGGAGATATCGTGCAGCTTTTTCATCCTCAACAAACAATTTATCCACGTGTTGCTAAAAACAAACATAAATAGTATCAAACTCATGTTTGTAGTACTTGCAATTACAGTATATTGTTTTGAGAAATGAGCAAACCTGGTAGTGTCTCTTCTTGTAACATTTGGAAGCAATCTATAAATGAGTGTGTAAGCTGTATGACTTGAAATACTTCTTGAAATTCTTCATCAAATGTCTTCCAAGTAGCCAAGTAATCGTTAGTCATTGAACTGAAATTATTAGGAAATAGATTAACAATAATATAACATTACCTGAAACATAAATAGTATAACATTACCTGAAACATAATATGTGCTCATCCAAGCAGAAGTATTTGTCACAAGCTTCACTAATACCCTTCTGCTTGTCTGATATAATGGTGAAATGCAAGTCTTCACCCGTTATAGCTTTCAAGTCTTTGAGAAATATCTTCCAGTTCTCAATGGTTTCATTCCTACACACCATTATACCAAGAGGAACTAAACCATTCTGACCATCTAAACCTGTTGCAGCCAGTAACACACCACCATACTTCCCACAAATGGCAAGCATCCAATCCAATGATTTTCCTACATCCAGCCAAGAATCCTTTTATAGCAGGCTTGAAGCAGAGTGTCATTGACAAGAATGTGTTATTTGTGCTTCCATATGAGAAACTAGCTATACTGCCACGCATTTTTTCCTGCAATTACAACAAAGTTAATGCCATATAATTTGTAATATTAAGTCATGTTTCTCTAACTAAAGACAAACATTAACAAACAAATAATAAAACAATGTTACCTTCACCATTTCACAGAATGCAGGAATTTTCTTGTACTGCTCCTCATATCTGGCATAAGATTCTGCAATAAAATATTTCTTGCTCTCCAGGATGTATGGTACTTAATGTTCACCTTCATTGTTTTGTTGAACTCATTTGCCAATGACTCAGGATCAGGGATGTTGTTTTTGTTGCCAAGAGTCTCCAATCTTTCCATGTACCAATCAGCTACAAATGTTGGATTTGCACATCTATTCTCCCCTTTAACATTTCCATTGCATGTGTGCTTCATATTCCAACTTCTCAGAGTAAATGTAGTTCCTTCACCCTTCATAACTCTTCCATAAATGAACATAAGACACTGGGTCTTCTCATGATGAATGCACTTTACCCGAATCTTGAGTTGTTTGAATCACTAAACTTAACCCGATGTTTATGTTTTGCACAGTAGCCTATCAAATGCTTCTGGAATGATTTTTTGCTAAAAAACTTTCTTCCCTTCACTAGGCTGTAAGGATCCACTTGTTGAAAAGTAACTCCCTCAGGGAACATCTCCTCAGCTTCCTCCTCCTTAAAATGTTGTGCATGGTCTTCCTCAAACTGGGTGTTATCATGAGGCTTTGAACATTTAGGCCCATCAGTCTTGTTGTTTTATGATACTATAAGTTCAATCCCATCAGTCTTATTGGTTTCTGATACAAATTCCCCAAAAAAAAATGATTCAGTTAGAGTTCAAACAAACATAACAAACATCAAACAAAAACAAAAGACTACAAAACAAATCACAATTTACCTTCTTCTTCTCTTTCAGAGACCAAGTCCTCATAATGGTCCTCTACAAAACCACAGAGACAAGTACATTAGTACTACACAAATCTAAAAATCAAACCCAACAAATTTTAAAAAAAGACAGAAGCAATGAATTACCTTCCTTGTCGTTCTCAACCTCCACCTCCCCAAAGTTTGGATCACCACCATAACTTCCAGCATCATCACCATCACTTGCAGCATCCTTATCATCACTTCTCTCACTTGCAGTACCATCACAAAGATACCCATTCTCAACTTTTTGTAGAAACTTATTGTAACTCTTGATATCTTTCTCTTCACTGTCTTTGTCTGATATATTGTTCAGGACATTCTCATCATCAGGATTACATTCATCTTCTTCTACATTCTTCATGTGCATGCCATACTCATCACTTTTCTTGTACTCTTGGGCGACTGCAAACAAATCTTCCACCACTTCTGCATGTGTTGTAGCTTCAACCCAAAAGTCATGATTGAAAAATTCCTCAAATCCAGGTATCTCATTAACTTGTTCAGCTCCACCATCATTACTGTGTTGAGTCAATTCTTCAGGTTCAACTACACTAGTTTCCAAAACAGGATTATTCTCAGCTACACTAGCTTGTGTTTGTTGAGTAAACTATGGAATATAAACATCTCCATCATCAACATCTTCATCAGAAACATCTTCATTACCAGCTAAATCAATGAATATTTTAGTAGGATTCTTCTTCTTCATCCTAGGTATTCTTTGACTTCTTCTAACTGTCTTTACATCCCTAAATTTCTTTTTTACTGTCTTAGGTGATGAACCACTAGAACCAACTGGTTTAGGTGGAGTCTTAGAGACTGGCTTCTTTGGAGTCAAATTCTTTTTGGGTGTCATCTGTGGTAGAGGAGGCTGTGAATCTGCAGTAACCTGAGATACATCTTCACAGGTTGGAAACTAAATTTATGATTGATTTCAGTGCATCAATAAAAACCAGCTGAGATAATCGGTTTTGGAGATTTTTAAACACCTAAGAGCTTCTCCAATGGTGGTTCTTTGTGTTTCCTATGTGGCAACCCAAATAAGACATCCTTATTCTAATTTTTCCTTAAATTTAGGGGAAAAAACATTTCATCTCCAATGGTGTTGTTGGTGACTTTTTATGCATTAAATGCGTATTTTATTTTTACTAAGTTTTAGATTTTATTACACCTAAAAAATATTGGAATTAATTTTAGGAAGCAAAAGCTTACTAGGATAGCTTGACATTCACCTTGACAATGTCAAACAAAAATTGAGTCATGTCATCTTCACATTGATTTAAAAAGTTGGGTTGGAGAAGATTTTTAAGGAAAATGAATGTCTATCCTATGTGGATTTTGACATTTATCTCCACACACATGCCATTGGAGAAGCTCTTAGAGCTTCTCCAATGGCATGTGTGTGGAGATAAATGTCAAAATCCACCTAGGATGCACATCCATTTTCTCTAAAATCATTCTCCAATCCGGATGTCATAAATCAATGTATGCATGACTTTAGGTAGAAAATGTCAAGGGGAATGTCTAGTTTCCCACATTCCCCTTGACATTGTCTACCATCCTAGTCAGCAGGTTTTAATTAAAAATATATTTTATTTACTAAAATTAATTCTAATATAATAAATAATCATTTTTAGATCTAATAAAATCTTAAAATTACTAAACATAAAATTTACAATTAATAATAAAATGATCACAAACAACACCATTGGAGATGAATAACTTTTTTCACCTGAACTTAAGGAAAATTTGGAATAAAGATGTCTTGTTTGTGTTGCCACATAAGAAATACATACAACAACCATTGGAGAAGCTCTAAGGAAAAACCTAAAACAGAGTAAAACGTGAGAATATAATAAAGGTCAGTTTTGTTTACCCATATCAGGAAAGTTAATAGTTTTGTTCAAGGGTTGTTATTAAGTTTAATTGTGATTGTATATTTAGTCACTGCCTAATTAATTGAGATTTTGTTTATGAGGTGGCACATAGAATTAGGTGGAAATTATGTTTTGATTTGATGCTTGGCCGACCTGCAAATATTTTACCGAAAAAACTAAAATGAATAAGTTCCATTACGAACAACTGAGTTCTAATCCACATAAATGAATAATAATTTATTGAACTTTTCTTGACAATATGATTTTAGTCTGGGGTAACTCTTAGCGATAAATGTCATAGTCTTTTCATGAACCTTGTTCGCAATACTCTGTAACAAATGAGAGTGAACGATCCATAACATCATACAAAATCCGTTTATTGGTTTGTTGCATTGCTCCTAAAATAAAATGGGGCATACCAAGTCCAGTACTATTCCCTCGAAAAAAAGCTAAACAAACAATTCCATCAGCGGTTACCATTAAGAAATTAGCTTTATAATCTGAAATAACATAATCTGCCTGTTGAAAATGAAGTGTTATAGAAGGATAATTAGCAGTATCAAATCTTCCCCGTATACGGAAACAAACATCAAAGTGGTGTACGGATCCAATATATTCAATTCCGAGTTTGTTAAAATGTGCCTTCACCAAATCTGCAATTTTGTCAAAATGATCTTTATACATCATGGACAATGGAGTACCAGAATCAATGATAGCACCTCCTTCTCCCTTAATATTAACCTTGAAAGTACCTCTTGGAAATCTTACTCTTTTGGTACCTACACTGATATCTTCTAAATTTAAATAATATAGTGGTGTCTGAAACCAAGGCACAACAATGGGTGTTTTATGTACTCGTTGACCTACACCTCCAATTATCGCGTCTGCACCGAACCTTAAATACGTACTCGGTCCCTCAATATTCCAGTCAAACGTTTGTAAGCAGTGGGAAAATTTACCTTGGCCGATAGCGCCTAACTGGTTCAGAAAAGACCATTGTCCTAATCCTAAACCAAGTATTCCCGCAATAAGATCTGGTTTTCCATGCAAATGATTATTGCCCATAACATTTTCAAAATTCTCTTGGCGAAAACCACAACCTATGTGTAGTTCAATACTCTGAATGCCACTAGTATCAGACCCTAGAGTGAATTTTTCTTCAGCAACAATACCAGATGTAATTGATCCAGACGCATATCTTGTTAAGTATGTGCATTGGCCATCATCATTGCATTTATCTCCTCTGCAAAAAGGATGTGTATTACAAGGTACAGGACGATATGTAGTTGATGACCTCCAAGGATAAAGTGGATTATTTTGATTGAAAGCTTTAGTGGCACCTTCACATTGAAGCCACGACTGATCACTACCTGAATCAATCATCAAATAGTAATTCATATACGATTGTCGTCTACCAGGAAACGTACCCAAACCAATCGCTGCAACATAAAACATTGTTGATTCATAAACTACAGGCAAACGTGCAACTTCAGGATCCATGGAGCGCGTTGCATTTTTCTGGAGTAACATTTGTGACTCGATGTAACGTACTTGAGCTTTGGATTGTTCTACGAACCTTTGAAGCCTTTCATCTCTTGTTAAATGGTTTCCTGGATATAAAGGCGATTCTTTGGAATCTCTGTGAATCATCTTTAAACTAAACCCTTTCTTAGCATTCACTGAGGCAACTGAAATTAACAGCAATAAAATATAAACTATTGTTGGAAGGAAGTCGAAAGAAGGTTTCCCCATTTTTTTTAGTTAAAATGAATTTTGATGGACATAATTATATGAGATTTGATCTCGAATTTATAGCAAATTAATGCATTCAGAAAACAAATTCTTATTATTTTTTATTCAGATTTTTGAAGTAATAGAGAATCTTCTATTATTAATAGATATCGAAGTAATAGAGAATCTTCTATTATTAAGTACATATTAGGGTTCATGCACCTACATATAATGCAAGTAGTGCCATCTGTTATTACACACAATTAAGGAACCAAGCTGGACTAACACATTATATAATTAATAAGATCTTTGAGTGATTAATGAGATTTTTTGATATCAAGATTTATAATTAAGAAAGTAAATCAGATGCTATGGGTGTTTCAGCGTTTGAACCAATTTTCACATACTATCTCTCATCCATATAGTGTTCCAAAGCATATAAAAACCTCCTCTCCATGTCTAACAAAATTTGTTCACATTAAAAACCCACAAAAATTCTTCTTATTCGGAAAATAAACTGCCAGATTGATACTTCTCCGTTTTGGATTGTTTATCGTCATATGACTGTGATGCTAGCAAGAATTGTTTATCATTCACCCCTGTTTTCATTATTGCATATCATCTTCTTTATCTATCTGACGGAAGAAAAAAATATAGTAGGAAAACTCGTGATGGGGCATTACATACCTCATAGTGACATAGTTACTATTTAAGACAAATGAACCATAGAAAAATAATGGGGAAAAATATGGCTTGCCCAATTTTGAATTTTTTTTTATTAGGAGCACATTATTAAGATATCTTATATTAGAAACCCAAAATTAGTTTTAAAAGTACTAGTTTTACTATACTGATCTTTTACAATACAAAATTATACTATTTTTATTTTAGTAATCCAATTTTGATGAAAAAAGTCAAAAAACCAATAATTTAGGATAATCCCAAAAATCAAGTTGCAGCCCATTTTTAGATTTCGGATTAATGAGTCACAACTTTGAAAAGTCAAAACAAAACGGTTGCAGATCCTCTGTGACTAAAATTATCTGTTCCTCTATCCCATCCTATCACAGACCGCCACGTGTCCTTAGCAACTGTCAAAAGGTAGACTATGAAAAAGATAACGGAGGTAGATACTGTGACAGTTGCTAAGGACATGTGGCGGTCTGTGATAGGATGGGACAGAGAAAACAGATAATTTTAGTCGCAGAGGATCTGCACCCAAAATTATTTAGCTCAGTGAAACAAATAAAAGGAAATTATCTGTTCTCCTTCTTTCCCCTCTTGACAAAGTACATCCGACTAGTGTTTCAAGATCGAATAACACAATCTCATGTCTTAAATTGGTTGTAACTGAAATCGATAAATCCCCACTTCTGAATTTGTTATGATCATCCATAAACCATCGGGAAAATAAAAACATAATTTTTCAGAATTGTTATGATTTATTATGTAACCCAAATCAAGTTTGAAAAGGATTTAATAGATATCTCTCAAGTCAATTAACAAACAAAATAAATTCACATTTTAATCTTTGTGATTAACATCTTTGATTTTTCTCATTATTGATTCTCTTCCATGACCATTAGCATTCATCAAGTTACCGATCGAAAATTTGTAGTTGGTTGAGAAAGATGAATCAAACATCTAAGGACTTGACTGGAGATCACCGGGTTATTCTTTAACTCATTTGAATATCATCATTATGCATCTAAATCTTCATCCCCTTTACGAACACAATACTATCAAAAAACCCAATTTCATAAACACAAGAGATGAAGAAGCAATCTGGAATTCTGGGTCGTATGTGTTTTAATATGTACTCCCTTTTTTTTCCCTGTATAATTTAGTTTATAACAGTGTAACGGCGTTAAGCGATACAAGGAAGAAATAAATAAAACGGGACACATGGCGATACGTGATAGGATGGACAGAGGAACAGACAATTTTAGAAGATCAAATTAGTTTTAATCTCTAAATTAACGTCTTATTCTGGTTGATTAGTTATGCCCTGTTATGGAATCTCTCTATTTCCGGCCAAATATTTGACCTTATATCACGTTTTTTATTGTTTTGTTTTTCTTTTAGTTTCAAAATGTTCAATGGATAAGTGATGATGTATTATCTTTTGAAATGGAATTTTGATGATGTATTATCTTTTAAAATTGAATTTTTCACATATTATTATTGTGATAGATGTAGTTATCACGTTTCATTGATGTGAAAACCATTGTTTTCTTTATCATTATTGTGAAGAAGAAAAATTTACTCCATGAAATTCGCAGTTATTTCCCCTTCTTTAAAACGCTAAGTCATATGAGCTCCCACATCGCACGGTGAGTGTGACACCCCATTCAAATTAAATAAAAACTTTCGCATAAAACAATTCTGGAGAGGACAAGTGGCGGAACACTATTGGTTTAAACATTAAAAGCTGGATTACACTCTGCTTACACCCTGTATTTAACAGACCGTTAGTAACACCGTTAGCAAAAATGTGGGTATATAATACTTCTGTTTATTTTTGTGGCCATAAAGTTCATTACATTTCGTTTACACCGATTTTATGTGGAATAATACCTACGTCAAAAACTAACCTAAAGCTAACAGAGACACCACTATATTGAAGTGATTTTTATTCTGTTCTTCTTCTTCTTCTGTTCTTTCTTTTCTTCATGTCTTTCTCCCTGTTGAACTCAAATCCAATGAATAGTTTTTATTTTTGTTTTTGTGAGTGATTCATGTAAATCTTGAGATCCAGATAAATCGAAGAAGAAGGTGATCAATCTGGAAGCTAATTGAGCTCCGAAAAAAGAAGAAATCACAAGAAATGGAAATTAAGGTTTCTGCTAGAATTGAATAAGTTGTATATTTGGAAGAGGGGTTCGATTTAGAATATGCGAATGGGGATTAGAGATGGGAATTGTGTATTGAGAGTAAGGGAGGAGATTTAGCTCCTTATTCTCTACTCACACGGAAGAATCAGTGAATTAGGTTTTATGAGAACCAATGATAGTGAAGGAATTGAGTTTCCAAGATAAAAGTTACTGATAATTAAATCTGGGTCTGTTTTCGTTTCGATGTTGTGCTGTAGTTGGCCATTTCTGGGTTCGATTCAAATCAGTGGAAGAAGCATGAGTTCGATTCAAGTTGACACACATTAAATCACCACCAAGCTTGCGAAGATTCAAGGTTTGTATTTTTTATTTTACTACTTTTTAGGGTTTTTTCCTTTAACAAAAACCACCACCACTAGAATATAGGATCAATGTCAAGTGGTTTCAAATGAAAATATAAATTAGGTTCAGAGTTAAATGTCGAATATAAACTATCATTCTGACCAAATTCCGTTGACTAGACTAATCCATAAATAAGTGCCAATTTCAATTTCATAATGTTTTGGGTGTGTTCTGTTCTTCATAGGGTACCAAGCATTTTGTAGTGGTGGAAATCAGGCATTAAGAGATAAAGATGGATATGCTGATTTCCACAATTTTGACCACCATAACGTTTTTGATATTCAAGTATAAATTGATAATCTTCCGAGACAACCTATTTTAGTTCTTAAGCCCCTTCTACGTTCATTTTTTTTAATGCTTTATTTTTATCTGTAGAAAAAAGCGACGTCTCTCCGAACCTGTACCAACAATAGTAAGCCTTGCCTAATGTGTATATGTATAATTAAGTACGTCTTGAAGTTTATCTTTGGATTTGACAGTATAACATAACTTATATATATCTCCTCCTCAACACCAGGTAGCAGGTTAACCAGTTGGTGGAGGATTTAACAATATTTGCTGACAGTTCCTTTTTTAGCACACAAGATTGAAGATCTGCTGTTGGAAATATAACCCTATTAATAATAGATAGCGAAGCTCAACGGAAGTACTATTGGAAGAGGATGAGGCGTTGGAGTACGTCCATGGTGAGAACTTCTCTCTCCCTAGATTCTATTGAAGTATTACTTAATGTTGGTTTGAAGATTTTGATCATGCATTGAGCATTTACTTTGTTTTTGTTGTGTTGCTAAATGCAAAATTAAGACTTCTCAAGCACCATTAGGGAAACTTACTAAGGAGGAAATAAATATGAAATAGGCTGAAAATAGAAGAAAAGGTTTGTTTGTGAAGATCAATCGTGATGCAGTTCTTGTTGGAAGAGAAGTTGATAATAAAGTTTATGATAGTCACGAAAATCTCCTCTTTTGTTATGGATGAACTATTTAGATGTATGTCTTCGTGCAGGTTAGTACTACTATAATTCATGAATAATACAGGTCATGGCCTATACTAAAAACGATGGTTTCATGGCAACAACATGAAACCAATTGTGGTGGTTAGGGAACTGGCGCTTTGAACCAATGTTTTTTTTCCTTAATTCTCCATCTTGACATTTTGATAGGTCATTGTCATATAGAAAGATCGAGGGTGACCAAGATGGGTAGCAGGTATACAGCAAAATCATGTATGGAATATAGCAATGTTATTTCTGGAAACGGGTACTTACGTTCAGTTTTTTTTTTTTTTTTTTTTTTTTTTTTTTTTTTTTTTTTTTTTTTTTTTGTAATGGTCTTCAGTTTTTGTTATCAAAATCTTAGGTTTCACAGAGACTGGGCGGGCGGATAGTAAATAATTTGGGAGTTCCATCTAATTATCTACTGTCGCATTTAGACTGGGTCACAGTTTTAATTTATGTGGTCATCACTGCTCAATGATGATTTTTGAATTTGTTTCAAATGTTCCTGTACATGGCCTTGCGATCATACAAAATCAAGTTGAAGATATACCATATGGTTGAACTATTTTAGTGTTCCTATTTTATAAGATAGGAGGCGATAGTAAATGTTGTTATCCAAACAAAATAGGATTAGACATTCTTCACAGCGAGTCAGCAAATCAAAAATGTATGGGGATGGGGTGAGATGAAGGAAAGTTGCACCAAATCAAAAATCTTAACCAACGGGACGAGACAAAGCCGAGCCACGCCAAATCAAAAATCCTAAGCAACGGGACGAGGCAAAGTCGGATCACACCAAATCAAAAATGCACTACGAGACGAAGCCACGTCACAACAAACCAAAAATATGTCTGATTGTTTACAAATTTTGAGTAATACTCATCTGTTTCTTCTCAAATCGAGGCGAGGCGAAGCCGAGCCACACCTAATCAAATCGAGACGGGACGAGGCCGAAGCCAAACTTTACAAAATCAAAAATATAGTTAAAAAGAAAAAGATGTCCGATGCGTAGCACGGGCACAAAATCTAGTCACAAGTTGATAATCGCTATTATCACCTACCCCAATACATACGCCATCGATTTTGAAAAATGCAATAATCCCCTGTAAAGACTGTAGTTATCATAAGATATGATGATTGCGATTATCACCTATCAATTGTGAAAAATACAGTTATCCCATGTGAAAACCGCAGTTATCACAAGATAGGATGGTTGTGATTATCACCTAGCCAAGAACGATATCAATAAATCCTAGAAAAAGAAGAAAGAAATATTTTGAGCTAAATGTGTATTGATCTACATAACTAAATCAGGTGTTCTGTAGCATCCCGGCAGACTAAAGTTTAGTCCACAAGAAAACAAAAAAGAAAATATATATATATATATAAACAAAACTAGTGACAAAACCCCTAGGTGAACAAACTAGTGATAAGAAAAAACCGGTCATATTATTTCTACCAAATAAAAACCGTTTCAAATAAAACTGGGACAAAAACCCCAAGCCAAATAATAATGTGTAAATTTAGTTTTTGTTAATTTTAAAAAAGCCAAACATACCCTTCGACCTTTTCTTCTTCTTCTCTGATTTCTTCTTTCTTCCATCTCCTTCTCCCACCATCATCATCACCAGCAACAACAATGGAACTGCACGAGAAGAACAACGCTGATTCAAGAGGTGAAGAATTCGAGAGACGTTACCACCACCCTCCTCCGCCTCCTTCAATTCCTTAACCATCGACACCATTACCACCACCACCCCAACCTTAATTAAAACCCTAACCATAGTTTCATTTTCAAATTCAGAAGAAAACACAAGTGGATTTGGTGATGTTTTGATATTTCTGTAAGATTAGATGAATAAATTGTTGAAATTAGGGTTGCGATTGTAACTTCAATTGAAGAACAAGAAGAACAAGGATGGGTTGGTGACGAATTGATGATTGAGATCGATTTTCAAGGAAGAGATGACGGAGTGGTGATGTCAAATTTGATAACCTAATTTGTCTCATCGGCGATAGCGGTAAGAAATCACAAATTTCTTGCAATTTTTTGTTAAATTTTTTTGTTGAATTAGTCTTTTGGTTGTGAAATTGAAATGGAAATGCTAATTTCACAAAACTAGGATGAGTCTTTTGGTTGTTGTTTGATGGTGGTAGTGATTGGTTGAGATGATTCTGCGGTGGATTGAGTTGTCGATCGACAAGAAGAGATGTTGAACTGAAATGGGTTTTATGGTGTTGGGTTTTAATAGATTTGATTGTTTGTTTTGTTCCTAGGTTATGACTTAGATGGATTTGTTGATGGCAGTGGTGACTGTAAGATAAACTGAACTGCAGGTGATGGATTAGGATGCATATGGAACTGGGTAATAAGTCTGTTCATAATCATGGCAGCAGTGGCGGCGGAGGTGGCGGTGAGATAGCAAATATGAAATTGGTGGTAAGACATAAAGATCTTGCTCAAATTGTTGCTTGTATCAAATACTATCTTGAGAAAGCTGTTGTTGCTGGTGAGCCTGTCTCTAATCTGCTTGAAATTAGTCGTGCCCATCTAAATGAAAAGTTTGTAGTTTTGTTTTTGAATGAAAATTAAGTTTATTTGGGTTTAGGATTGATTGGGGTTTCACATTTTGACTGACCAGAAACTGTCTTTTGACAAATTTGAGTTCAAGCTAGATATCAAAACCTCCTTTGGATATTTAGTATCGATTGGATACCGGCGCGCTTGTGGAACAAGGTCCGAAGAGTCATTTTTCCACATTGGAGCAACTCTTGGCATGGGAGAAGAAGCTACACCAGGAAGTTAAGGTATGCAGAATTGTACTGCTTGTTTGTGACACAAAATTGAGAACCACTAGACTAGGATATTGAATATTGAATTCATTATAAATTGGAAATTTGACCTTTGATAATTCAGATTTTAATTTTCTTGTGAAGCCATTAGGTGTCTTGTTGAGTTTCAATGTAACGTGGAGCATTAGTCTTAGTCTTAATGATTGCTTATATGTGTTATATGTTGCTTGATTTTTAGGCTCTTGAAGGGGAAAATATTGAGCATGAGAAGAAGTTATCAACATTGCAATCTTTGGAATATAGGGGAATTGGAGAAGCTAAATTGGACAAGACAAAAAGCATCTGTAAAGAAGTTGCAGACAATGATTTTGGTAACATCACAGCTGTGTCCACTACTTCATATGTTATCGTTCAAGTTAGGGACACTGAGCTTATTCAACTAGTTGAATATGCCACGGGTAACTCAATTCTCCTTGTTCAATTTTTTCTTTAATCTACATGCTGCCAGTGTCAGGAAGTTGCTTGCATCTTAATTGTTTAGTGTTTGTAGCCTATCCAACCTTGAAATTAAATAAATCTCATGCTTAAGAATTTCATTTGTCACAATATGCATGACTTTCGCCTGATTATACTCTCCTAGGTGTCCTGATATCTTTGTTCTTGTTTGGTTATCAACTCTGTATATGTTGACCTACGTTCGTAGCTAGTAAAATGTGGTGTAATCAACAATGGATGTTTGATTTGTGTTGATAGTCACAAAACTCATATCAGAGACTTCGAACTTGTCTACAGCTTGTTCATTAACCATGTGCTAAGTAATAAGAAATTGCTTATTTATGTCATAAAAGTATGAAATACAGGTTCATGTACATGTGGAGGTCAATGAATCAATAACATGCAGGTTCATGTACATGTGCAGTTGAATTATGCCGAAACCAATTATGGTTTCATCTTATTTATGATGAAACCAATTATGGTTTCATCATATTTATGATGAAACCATAATTGGTTTCCATCTATCAATGAAAATGTATAATATCTCTTATAATTTTTCTTACAGTTGAAATGGGAAGCAATTGCAGGTGGTGAATTGGATTGTGGAGCTGAGTAGAGTCAGCAAGGAGATGTTGCTGCCGCTGCTTTCAGATTGGCAGTGTGCAAGTGTAGTTGCTGGTATTGTTGATATGGTTATTGCAGTGATGGGTTTGATATGGTTATTTCAGTGACAGGGTCTTGTGACGAGTTTCATTTGATGCTGCTAGTAAGCTCCGGTTGCAGTTGAAGTTAATATTATAGAGAAGGTGGTACTGGTGTTGGCTTTGAGTTGGTTCTCTATGAAGAATGGTTTGAGCTGATGCTTGAGAATGGTTTTTAAGTACAGTTGCAGGTTGAGAGTGTAGAGAAGAACTGAGATGCCTATGTTGGTGGTGATTATGAACTGCAGCTGGTGATAATCAGAATCCATGGAGGAACTGGTGTTGCGCTGGTTGAATTAATATGGATATTGCAGGTCCAGTTGAAGATCAAACTGAGCCTGAGATGGAGCATTTTTGGTGTTCAGGTATAAGCTTGAACTGAAATGGAAGGCAGTAATGCAGTGGGTATGGAATTTGAAGTGAATTTGTAGTTGCAGGTGCAATGAAGTGCTGCAATACAATGAGGAATTGCCTGTAAACCTAGATGGAAAGATATACTAGGTGAAGCTGAGTAATGGGTCTAGAGACATAACTGGTGGTATTGCTGTTGAAGCGCAGAAACCAATTATGGTTTCATCTTATTTATGATGAAACCAAAATCGGTTTCATCGTATTTCAACAATGTATTTCTATCCATGAAGATGTATAATACCTCTTAAAAAATTTCTTGCCAGTGATTTCTCACGAAACCAAGATGAAACCAAAATCGGTTTCATCGTATTTATGATGAAACCAAAATTGGTTTCATCGTATTTTTGGGAGGTGGTGGTAGTGGGCAGTCGTGGTGCTGGTTTTGGTCGGCGGTGGTCGACAGTGGTGGTGCTGGATGGTAGGGTGGCTGGTATTGGTGGTGGTGGTGGTCGGAGGTGGTGGCGGTGGTGGTCGACAATGGTGGTGCTGGATGGTAGGGTGGCTGGCAGTGGTGGTGCAATTGCGCAGTATCGGTGGCGGCGGCGGGAGCGGTGGTGGTCGGTGGGAGGATGTAGTCGGTGGCGGTGGTGGTGGTGGTGGCGGGGGGGGGGTGGTGGTGGTGGGGGCGGTGGGCGGTGGTGTGTGGTGGGGTGGTGGTCAGTGGTGGCGAGGGGGCGGCGGTGGGGTCGGTGGTCGGTGGTGCGTGGCGGCGGCGGAGCGGCGGTGGTCGTCGGCGGCGGGGTGGTTATCAGTGGCGGCGCGGTGGTCGGTGGGTGGCGGCGGTGGCGAAAGGTGGCGTTGGCGGTGGTCGTCGGTGGTGGCGGTGGCGGCGGTGGTCGGAAGTGGTGGCGGTGGTTATCGGTGGTGACGGTACTTATTGGTGGTTGTTTATTTCTTGTTGGGGGTGACAATATAATAAGAATTAAAGTGTGGTTGATTTTTGTTTTTGTTGGGGTGATTTAAATTAGAAGGGTAATATAGACAGTTTATATTAAATGGGGTTTTTGTGAACAATTTGTTTTGTTGGAGTTTTTGTATATGGATAGTGACACCTTTGGGGTTATAACTCGGGGACCGTAAACAAAACCCTCGCATTCCTATTCATGGCTGGATTAGTTCCCAAATCCAATTCTGTGCCATTAGTATTTGTATCTAAATATTTAGTTTCTCTCGAGCCAATAGCATCGGTACACATCACGTAACCTATTCAAACTACGTACCGTATTCAAACTCAAGCATGTTCCTGCATAACTTGGGTTAAGCAAAGATCACCAGGTTTAATGTTAATTGCTAATTCTTGTTCGTTTCTTCATTGTTGCTTTTCTATGTTTGATTTTGATTGACAGAAAATAATAAGGGGAGAATCCCCTAGCTTAACTAGCCGGATTGGAAGTAATGGAAACAAGGTAACAACCTATAAAGCCGTGATTTCTCACGGGAAGAAGAGAATCTCAAGATAATATTCTCATAACCGAATGGAAATTTTGGTAACAAATAAGTGGACCGGTTAAATTGGCGGACATAGTTTTCAATAAATTTGTTGACAAAATAAAAGTCAAAACAATATTTACCGCACATGATTTTCTTTGTAATTCTTTTTATTCATAATACGGATTGGATAAAAGTTAATTTAGTCCTCTTAAAAATACCAAAGAAAAAGTTTGATCAAAATCTACTAATTTTAACCGTAGATATTATATTTTGGGCTACGTATGTTTACAATCTTAATGATGGGTTTTCCAAAGAGAGAAATCAAATTTGGGTTTCCTCATAAATTTCCACGAATAATAATACAAATCAATTAATTCATCAATAGCAAATCGAAATGATCCATATATGAAATTAGTATCCTAGAAAAAGTCATGTATACAAGCCCATAAAGCCAAAGAAAAAAAAATACAAAATTGATGATTACATTTGGGTAAAAGGATTTTTTTTTTCTGTTGTAATCAAACAAAAGGAATTAATTATCTAGCTAGATCATATGCTTTAAATATGTACAGAAAATTTAGGGGTTTATGTAATGTGTACTAATCACGTGCAGTTAGAGTCCATAGTCCATGATGTAGAGGACTCACAGAGCCCTCCACGTGTCCATAGTCCATGATGTAGAGGACTCACAGAGCCCTACACGTGGAGGGGGCATAGTGAAGATAATAGTCTCATATTGCTTAACCCTTTAGTTTAGATCCTAAACATAAGCAAAAAAAAAGGGTAGGGAACTGGGAACTGGGATACTCCAACCAAGGTTAGGTTATCACACACAAACAAAACAAAAAAAAAGGTTGAAAAGTGTTCCTTAACATTTTATTCCAAGTTGGAATAAGGATAGGAAATCCATCCTTGGTTTTCGAAGGCTAAAAGTTAGGTTTTTGGTATTCTCCACTCAGCGGTTTAAATTGTTTTAAGACTATTCTACCATTTGCTCTTACTAGTTTACCTTGATATCTGATATACACAAGCAAGTTGAATTAAAAATGATCAATATCAAGGTTACTGCTGGATTGAATGCCAAAGAGAGACAGTTGAGTTAATCCAAATATGGATAGGATTTTAGACAAACAACACTAAAACTGATCAATGTGGAGAGCCTTGTATCCCTTAACTCAGGTACTTACCTTGATTTACCGGATATAAAAGACCCCATGAGGTATCTCTATGCACTTAACTTATGCCTCATAGTATTACTTATAGCCTAACCGAATATATATATGTAAGCTTAAACATGTAGCTTTCGTTATTTCATTACCTAAAAGTGCATACACTAATTAAAGCAGTTTTTCTTAGTTTCTAAAATTATACATTCTCCAATACAGCAAAATATGTAGATCAAGAACAAACTTCTTAAATGATATGTTTTCTTTTTTCATGCCTCCGATGTTACAAATTTTTAATAGAAATTAGGTTAGTTACAATTTTTAAATTGTGAAGGGTTGTCTCTACTAGTGAAACCCTTTCAATTTGAGTTGGAAACTTAACCAAAGAGATGTAACTTTTCATGAAGGGACTCTTATAAGAGACGTGACTCCCCATGAAGAGACACTATGTCCTTTCTTAAGAGACACCAATCAAGTATATAAACCCCACTCATGTTTCATTCTTAACACAAGAACAACACACACCAAAATCTGATTTCACTTGCATCCATTGTTGTCATAGTGTTGACAGATAAACACTAAATTTGGTTCGTTGTTTTCTTGAGTTTGGAGTGCTGCTACTCGAGGAAGAAAGATCGTTGTACCTTAGGAGACATTCCACAAGTAAGACCCATTAGCACGAGAGTGGGGCGAATTTCGTCTTAAGGACATAGTATCTAATACTCGACTCGGTTTATACATATATTCTTAGTCTTCTAATCTCTTTTATTATTCTTTGGTTTTTCGCATCTCGGATCAACGTCATTTGCATAAAAAGGAGAAGATTTCCAAAATCCGATAACAAACATGATCTGTTTAGTTTTTCTCTACTTGGTAGTTTCAGGCTTGGTGTTATTGAAAGATTTCAAAATTTTTTTGATATCTAAAGAAATAGGTTGCAATACTAGCAACTATTTGAAGTTTATTGATGCCATTTGCATGTGTGTTCTTTAACTTCAGTCTGTCCAATTATGGCTTTGCAAAACCAAATAAGGGGCGTTTAATCCTTAATACAAATTGAAAGTGTCATGTTAATAGGATGGAAATATTGGATTTGAGGAGGGATAAAAAGCAGAAAATTTTAGTCAATACATGGTCAAAGTCAATCAAGGTGATAAAGAGGAATTATTTTTTAAATGCCAACCCTACCCTGTATAAAGAAAATGATAACATGCGGCTGGATAAAGCACCATTGAAGCTTAAGATTCTAAATTCAATATGAAATCCCTACAAATCAAAACCAATATGCTATCGATATGATAAGAAAGCATAATATTGTTTTAATCTTCGAAGAGAGGGGACACAAAGCTTAGCACATTTGAAGTAAGCACTAGGTTTAGGCACTTGGAAAAAGTCAAGGAGAGAGAAAGTGCGGAAAAGGGCGATTTTTCAGGCGACGTTGACTACAATCAAGGGTTATTCTCTCGGTGATTCCTTTGGATTTTTTCGTTGTTCTTGATTGTTTCTTTTGGATTTGCTTAATGATCGGTGTATGTTGATTCTGCTTTCTTTCTTCTAGTTTTATTTCCTTTTTTTTCTGGTTATAGTATGGATTCAAGTTTTGGTGTAGGGTTAGGGTTTGATAATCAATCTGGGTCTAGATTGAACTTTTCTGACTCTTCAATGGGGGATGGAGCCAGTGGTAGTGGTAAACCTATTGCAAGAAGTTGGGTTTCTATGCTCATGAATCATCAAGTGGGTTCTTCTGCTCCTGAATCGATGGTTCGTCGTGATTCTTGTGTGGTGAATGGTGAAAGGGTCATGATGACAGATCCTGAGGAGTATGTTTCAGATGTGAAAAGTTATGAGGATCTAGTTATTGTTTGTTTTGTGGGAAATATATTACCTTATATGCTGGTTAATAAAAATGTGAAACGGATTTGGAAATCAAAAGGTGAGTTTCGTATGACTATCCATGGTAATTCTGTTTTTGTATTTGAGTTTGATTATCTTGAGGATAGAGTTGCAGCCCTAGAACATGGGGTTTTTCATAGCTGGTTAGCTGTTTATGGTAAGAGATTGGACTCCTCTCTTGGAAAGGGAGATGGAAGAACTGAAGATTATCCCCATCTAGATGAATTTTTACAACGTGCCTATTCATATGTGGAAAGCTAAGGGTTTAAGTTTAATTCCTAGCTTTATTGGTACTCTAATCATGTCTGATAAGAATACTCTATCTAGACAGAGAATGAATTATGCAAGAGTTTGTGTTGAGATAGATGTTAATTGTGCTTATCCTTCTGAAGTGCCTCTCATAGTGGGTGGAATGCGTATTACTATCCCTGCGGAATACCCATGGAAGCCTCCAAGATGTGCTCATTGTGGTATTTTTGGTCATACTTTTGAGAAATGCAGTGTGAAGCCTAAAGTTGTGGTTTTGCCTGAACCAGTGAACAACAGAGTGAGGTTAGTAAACAAGTTTGGAGGAAGAAATCTACTAAAATAAATAAGGATTCTATTGTAGAGGAGGTATCTGATATGGAGGTAGTGGAGGAAATGGTTATGGAAACAAATATTCCTCAAGTTGGCTTGGTTAGGGAGAAAGTTATGCATTTCTCTAAGGAGAATGTAAGCAATAATAGTGGTCATAAGAATTTAGTGGAACTTACTATTCAAATAACAAACAAATTTTTTATGATAAATCCTGAAGGGGCTGGAGATGGAGAGAACAGTGTTCTTCAAGATATTACTCCTGGTCATGCTTCTAATTCCAATGTTAGGGTTAATGAGAATCTAAATATTGTAGGGGGACTGGATGATGATTCAGGGGTAGGAGTTAGAGCTCACTTTATTCAGAAACTAGCTGAACTTGTGAATCCCAAGAGTTTGAAGGTTTCAAACCTTAAAAAGTCTGGGAAGGGTAGTAGGAAGGTGACTCCCCCCAATATTCAAGATGTTTAAAGTGGGTTGTTGGAACACCAGGGGGTTTAATGGCCCTCTAAAACAGAATGAGGATAGTAATTTTATTAGTAATAATAATTTATCTTTAGTAGGATTAGTAGAAACTCATGTTCAAGTCAATAACAGTATTAGAATAAAGACGAGGGTTTGCCCTACCTCGAAATTTTTCGACAATTGTTTTCATAGTCCTTTTGGAAGAATTTGGGTAGGATGGAACCTTGAAGTTATGCAGGTGTCTCTTATTCAACTTTCGGCTCAAGCTATTTTCTTGGATATTCTTTTGCCTCATAATAAATCTTCTGTTTTTACCTTTGTGTATGGTGACAATGATGGGATTGTTAGAAGATCTTTGTGGGAAGATTTGATCTCTTTTTATTGTTCTAATAAGAAGCCTTGGATGATTCTTGGTGACTTTAATGCTATTTTGGAACCTAAGGACAAAATTAGTAAGGATGAGGTGTCTGCTTCTCATTTTCTGATTTCTTAGATTGTACCCAAGAGGCTCAGATCATTGATTCGACTTATATTAGTTGCTTTTATACTTCAAGTAACTTACAATAGGGTGAAGCTAGGATGATAGGAAAGATTGATATAGTTTTGGTTAATTTAGAGTGGTTGATCAATTTCAGGACTCTGTGGCTGATTTTCTTCCTCCTGGTGTGTTTGATAATAGTCCAAGTGTTGTCACTTGTTTTGAAGGTAGAGCTCATGGTCCTCCGCCCTTCAGGTTTTGTAATTTTCTAGATGAGGATTTCTTGAAGGTTGTTGAATCTGTTGGGAAAGAACCAGTTAACAGTAATCCTATGATTGTTCTTGTTACTAAGCTAAAGAAAACCATGAAGAGAATAAGTGAGTGGAGACCAACAAAAATTTTCTAGGTTGTCTGAGCTAACTGTTGAGGCTAAGAAGGTTATGCTAAGTCTGTAATCTTCTCTTCAAGAAATACCTTTGTGTGTTGAAACTTCTAGACAGGAAAGAAAGTTGTTCAATCTTATGTTAAACTGTGTAGGTGTGATGAATCTTTGGCTCAACAAAAGTCTAAAGTTAAGTGGATGGAAGATGGTGACTCAAATGTGAAATTCTTTGATAATTCAATTAGCGAAAGAAGATCAAGAAATAATATTATAGTGCAACATGTTAGGTCTGGTGATAAATTGGAGGATGTAAGTCCATTGCTAAGGAATGTGCGGAGTTTCATGAAGACCTTTCAACTCTGATGAGATTGATATTGATTCTGATAATATATTTGAGTCCTTGAAGTTTGAGAATTTTCTTAAGCAAACTGATTGTAATCAGCTTATGAAGCTTGTCACTAGGGATGGAGTAGTATCGGCTCTTTTTTCTATTCATTCTAGCAAATCTTCTGGGCCTGAAAGCTTCTCCAGCTACTTCTTTAAGACATCTTGGTCAATTGTAGGGGATAATTTTGTTGCGGTTATCCTTAATTTTTTTTTTCAAAAAGGGAAATTACTGAAGAAGGTAAATAGTACTGTTGGAATTATAAGAAAAATCTAGATAATGAATTCTCTAGAGTCTAAATTTGTAATTATCTAATTTGTAATGTCTAAATTAAGTCCAAGTGAAGTTAGTGGAATAATCTAGAAATAGATACAGTATGGTAGTCTTGTAATGTGAACAATGGTAGTCGGTTGTTATAAGAAAAATCTAGGTAATGAACTCTCTAGAGTCTGTAAAGATAAGTCAAAGAAGGCTAGCTAACAGTGTCCTCTAGAAAAGTCTAGGTAAGAGTCCTAGTCGACAAATATAACCTATAAATAGGCAGTGAGTCCCATATGTAAAATTTGAGCAAGAAATCAATAAAAATAGTGAGTTTTGAGAGACAGTCTTATTCCATAGCTAGAGAGCTATGAGCTCTGTATGAGCAACACTAATCTAATGCTCATACATCTCCAAAACATCACCAAACTATCCATGAGAGTTTCATCAAATACCGAAAAAACAACATGGTATCAGAGCTTGTCTCGATCCATACGGTCGATTACAATTTCCGCTGCAAAGAGAACATGAAGAGAAGATAAACAAGAGATGGAGTCTGAGAAAATCAAAGAACAAGATGTCAACTTGGAGCCCCCAACAGTAGACATCTCACCCAAATACAGTTATAAGAGAAAGATGAAGAAGAAGAAAAGAGAAGGTTGCCGACAAAAAAAAAAGATTGCTACTGAAGAGAAAAGTTGAAAGAAAAAAAAAAACAAAAAAAACAACAAAGAAGAACAGTGCTCGTGAAGTGAAGTTACAGTAGTTTTGATGTTGAAAATGTTAGAATACGGGCATCCAACTCAAAACCAATTGGCAATGAGTGGAGAGGCCCTAAAGAGTTATAAGCCGCAGGATCTAGATTGCCCATACTATGTGGGACTAATAATCTCAACACGCCCCCTCACGTGTAGCCTCATTGGGTCTAACACGTGGACAATAAATCGGGTGACGCGGAGTAAAGGTGTGGTCTAGCGACTCGACACAAATAGCCTGCTCTGATACCATGTTAGAATACGGGCATCCAACTCAAAACCAATTGGCAATGAGTGGAGAGGCCCTAAAGGGTTATAAGCCGCAGGATCTAGATTGCCCATACTATGTGGGACTAATAATCTCAACAGAAAAAACGTCTCCATGAAGAAAAAGAAAACAAAAAAAAGAAAAAGAAGAAACAATGGTCACTTCCTAACAAGTGATCGGAGAAGAATTTGAGGGTAAGAGCATTACAATTGCTTCCTCAAACAAATAAAGAAAAAATATGGCAGGAGTGCCATGCTTGTCACGAGATAATAATCTCTACTCGTGATGAAAAGAAAAAAAAAATTGTAGGGTAAAGGGGAACCTCTGAACCATCTATATGGTCAAGTGTCGTAAAAAACCCGACGCAAAAAACCAGCCGAAGGGAGCATGTGAATCGATGACGATCAAGCATCAAGGCAAAGATGGTGGACATGTATCCACTGGAAAAAAGAAATACTAGCGAACTACTAAGCTAGTAAGAAGAAGAACCAGAGAAGAAGACCAATGGAGATATGGAGACGCATAACGGCGAAAACATTTGAAGAAGTTACTACAAGTGCGAGCAATGGAAGCTAGGAACTGTTGAAGCTGAGATTGGGTGAAGATAAAAAACACATCCATTACAAATTAGGGGGAGTGTTGGAATTATCTAATTTGTAATGTCTAAATTAAGTCCAAGTGAAGTTAGTGGAATAATCTAGAATTGGATACAGTATGGTAGTCTTGTAATGTGAACAATGGTAGTCGGTTGTTATAAGAAAAATCTAGATAATGAACTCTCTAGAGTCTGTAAAGATAAGTCAAAAAAGGCTAGCTAACAGTGTCCTCTAGAAAAGTCTAGATAAGAGTCCTAGTCGAAAAATATAGCCTATTAAATAGGCAGTGAGTCTCATATGTAAAATCTGAGCAAGAAATCAATAAAAATAGTGAGTTTTGAGAGACAGTCTTGTTCCATAGCTAGAGAGCTAGGAGCTCTGTATGAGCAACACTAATCTAATGCTCATACATCTCCAAAACATCATCAAACTATCCATGAGAGTTTCATCAAATACCAAAAAAACAAGAAACACTATTCGTATTTTGGTTTCCAAGTGTGATAACCCTGCCACTATAAATGATTTTAGGCCTATTGCTTGTTGCAATACTATTTATAAATGTATCAGTAAGATTCTATCTAATAGGCTTAAGGTTGTGATGAGAGGTCTCATTAGCTCAAATCAACCAGCTTTCATATCTGGTAGGTCTATTCAGAACAATATAATGCTAGCTCATGAATTAGTCAGGAATTACCATAAACCTAAAGGTGCTCCCAGGTGTGCTTTGAAGGTGGATTTGAATAAGGCTTATGATTCAGTTAGATGGGAAGTCGTGTTTAAAGTTATGTTTAAGTTTGGTTTTCCTGTTGTTTTTATCCATTGGGTGAAGCTTTGTATCTCTTCTGCTAAATTTTCTGTAACGGTCAATGGATCCCCTTATGGGTTTTTGGGTGCTAAGAGAAGTTTGAGACGAGGTTTTCCTTTATCACCTTATTTATTTGTTATTGTTATGGAGGTTTTTAGTGCTCTCTTACGGAACCAAGTTAGGCAGGGTACCTTTGAGTTTCATCCTAAATGCAAATCCACTAAGCTAACATATCTGTGTGTTTGCTGATGATGTTCTTATTTTTTTCAAAAGTTCTTCGAAGGATACTCTAGTTATTAGGGATATTCTTCATGATTTCAAACTTTGTTCCGGTCTTGTTGTAAGTGTGCAAAAATCCTCTTTGTATCACTCTGGAATTCAGGAGGTGGAAGTGACATTGATTTTACAGTGTACTGGTTGTGCTGAAGAGGTTCTTCCAGTGAGATATTTGGGGGTACCTCTTATATCTACTAGGTTATCTTATGCAGACTGCCTCCCTCTTCTTGCCAAGATTATCAAGAGAATCAATTCATGGAAATCAAGATTCTTGGCTTATCCTGGTAGATTGCTTCTTATCAAATCCATTCTCCGTGGTATGGTGTATTTTTGGTTCTCTTGTTTCATGCTTCCTAAGAGGGTTTTTAAAGAGCTGAGTACCATTTTTAAGAGGTTTCTATAGGCTGGTATTGAGATGAGGAAAAAGCATAACCCCATCAGTTGGATGCAAATTTGTACTTCTTATGAGGAAGGGAGGGGTTGGGAGTTAAGAATCTAGAATTCACAAATATCTCTGCTAATCTTAGGCACATCTGGGAGCTAGTTTGGAAAGGACACCATTTGGACTAATTGGGCTAAAGAGAATCTCATTAAAATATAAGGATTTTTGGAGCATGGAAGTACCTCAAGACTGTTCTTGGAGATAGAGACGAATCTTGGAGTGCAGAGATTTGGGAAAAAAAGTATGGGCACTATTCTCGGAAATGGCAGGGATATTAGTCTCTTGTTAGGCTTCTGGCACCCTAATGGTAGATTTTGTGATTGGCTACATGTAGATGATATTAACAGTTTGGTGAATCAGGGCCATCACCTTGTTTCTGACTTCATTCTAGGTGATGAATGGGCTTTTCCCAGTGGTGAAGGATTTGTTGAGGTGATAATGCACTCTGTGCAGGAGGTTAAAGTTGACTCTAATCAAAATGACAAGATAATCTGGACTGCCAGCAAGTTTGGTGAGTTCTCTATGAAGGAAAATTATTTGGCTTTAGTTCCTAAGGGTCCTGAAATTGGTTGGCATAAATTGGTTTGGCTTTAGACACTCTTTCATTGGTTGGCTGGCTATGCATATGAGACTTAAAACAAGGAAAAGGCTTCTGCAATGGGGTATCACTCATAATGCTCACTGCTTGTTATGTATGGAGACTATTGAGGATGAGGATCATCTTTTTTGTAGCTGCAGTTTCTCCACCACTATTTGGCAGGGAATTGTTCTTAAGCTTGGTTATTATAGGATTGTGCTCTCTCCTGGGAGCATGAGTTAAAATAGTGCTGTGATAACTCTGGAGGTAGGGGTGCTGTGAACACTATAAAGAAAATTGCTCTCAATAGTTTCATTAGATGCTACAGATTATTTATCACATGAGAGTATTAAAAGTAAATCAAGTTGACAAAAAACAAGTAAAACATGGCCAGCTGATAATATTGTGAGCTAGGGAATCTTCACTTGGATCTCTCGAGATGTTAACTTCAAAGAAAATATAAATGGTATTGAAGGATAAGGATCATGACACCAACAACTGTTAGCAAATAGTGACTGTTTTAGCGCTAATGACACTGAGCAAGTGTGTTGGCTGCTGGCCAAAACTTAAATGATCCATTTTTAACAGTCTCAGAAATCCCCACAAAATTAATGATGCAACTTGAGATCCAACTCTCCACAATTAATGATACATTACATGTACAGAGTTGCAGCTTACCGTTTTCTATAAAGTACAACAGCTACAATGCTACATAAGCATGTGTTACTGCAATTTTAGAATTATCTATAAAATACTAGTATTAAGAGGAAAGATGTAAGTACATTCCCTGCTACTGGTAAGCTCTCACTCTCCACAATTCTGTCTGCATTTACTTATTCTACTCCCACGCATTAAGGAAACACAAAATTGGTTAAAAAGACCAAAATCAGCAATTCCTGGATAAAAAAGACATGTAAAAATTTGATACTGTTTAAATGGACGAGAATGTAAAAATAGCCAGGACGTAAACAGTTCCATCCTACCCGTTTTCAAATACTTTTTCTTATTTTTAATTTACATCAGGACGCATCCAGTTTCATCCTCGCTCTTTTTTAAGTTTAAGTCAGGATGAATCCAATTTCATTCTTACTATTTTTTGGTGTCCATTTCAACCATACTAATTTTTACTCGTCCATTAGAACCATATTTTAAAAATATTTGGACAAATGACTCATTTTTCGTTAATGAAATAAGTGACTAAAGTAAATCATTCTCCCATTGCAATAAAGTCAAAAGTCACTAACAACAAGTTGAAAGCAAAAGGCTTAAAATGAGAAAGTAAAAATCACTCTCATCAAGTTGAATAGATGATTTAAATATAGAACAACAATAGTGTCGTCACTAAGACAATGTCAACATCATTGAGAATCACACAATTTTTTATTTTACCAAATTTAAAAATGAAACTCAACGAAGATTACCTGACAGATGTATAAGTATGTATGCAGGGATCAATGCAGTTATGAAACTGAAATTGTGCTACACTCATGAAGTTTGTCAGTAATATTTTTAAATTGGATTTAACCAATTGAACGTAAAATTGATCATGTTCAAATGGCAGTATTTTATCAAGTAACACTCGATTACAACAACCATCACCAAAGTCAACCCAAATTTAAGGATTGAGGAAAGAAAAACATATTCATTGAATCAAGAACACAAAATTTGCAAAAACATATATTTTGGGTCGCATAGACGATTAGGTTTTCATGGAAAATTTTGGATGACATTGTTAACTATCCAGATTTTCAATCACACTTGGTAGCTTTTAGGTTGATGATGAAAATACTACAAATATTTGATCAATGTGGTAAAATGCATATTTTTTACTATATATTGGTTGCCATCGAGTTAAGACGACCGCTTCACAAATTATTTGGACAACGAGGTATAATTTGGCACTCCCACACACTCATTGACTTACTGGCAATGGATCTCTTACCATATAATTGTGGCACTGATCTTACTGCAATTTTTGCTGATGTGGTAAGCAATCAGAAAAAGAGATGTTCGATGAAACCTCGTTGGTTCGCCAACCTCCCAATAACACAAACATGTTCTCAGGGTCCCGTATTGGTTGCCGTTTCACATAAAACCCCATAATCGTTTGACCAGGACTATAAAGTTGGCTTTAGAATAGGTTAGATTTAGATTAGTATCATCCCTTGATTCTCTCTGACTAATATGTATATCAGTTTCTCACGTAATCTTTTACCCCAAAGTGCTTACAATGTTCTTCTAAACCCTCATAAGAGGTTTGTAGAAAGATTGCAGAATGGAAAAGCTATTACCACGTGATCTTACATTACAGGTATTTATCCGATTACCTGTTCGATCGATCAACCATAGATTGCCAACTAGTTTGCAATGCATGGTTAAATATTCTTAAAGATCCTTATTTTGCACTACAACATGTCCTCTATGGTGGTGGTCATGACCACGGATTCCTTTTGTCAGTTATGGTTTTGGGTTGCTCAACAATCAGGGATTCACTTTTCTATCAAGAGTATGATGACAATCGCATGCCGCCAATCAAGAGGATCAGTATCCCTACTAATAACTATCACCCTGACTTCTCCTAAAATATTATTGGTTCTTGCCATGGGTTGATAAGTTCTGGTTTAACCTTCGACCGTGTTCCTATCTATATTTATGTAACCCCATAACAAGAGAATACTTGTGGCTTCCAAAATTGATCATGGATGCTTTCCAGTATGTGGATAGCGGATTTGGTTACCATCATTCGACTAATGAATACAAGGTTGTCAGAATTTTGAGAAGATGCACAGCTGCCAAACGACGGGTCCAAGTATATACTCTTGGTACTCCATCATTTCCATTCGTGTAGATGCTAATTTGCTAGATAAGATCAGTTAAGCTAGTAGTTTTTGGAAGAAATAGCAAATGCAACGATCAGAGGATAAAAGACTTCTATTGGTGTCAAATGCACGTAATAGAAATCGAATTCATAACAATTTTGGACTAAATCGTTGGATCTCTGGATACTGATTAGGTTTAACATTAAGCTTGAAGCAACCACATGAGGGTACAATGACCACTCAGGTTTTGCTCTTTGCTCTTTGAAGTAAACGAATACTATAAATTTGAAGCTCCTATCAGGATATTTCATATGAAAGTGCAGCTTTGAGATAAAAACCTAGGTACTGTCGGAGTACAAGTTTAGTTACTTACACTAGGTACTGTCGGAGTACAAGTTTACAATTGAATACTTAAAGACCTCCTAATAACCAAGAAAAACTGTATTAAAACAATAAAATTGATTACATCAAATTTTGACGAGATAAAAAAGCTGGGAAGTAAAGATGTTTGCAACAGTCAAAAGAATACAAGAAATTGAAAAAGAAGAATAAGATTGATGAATCTTTGATAATGTCTTTAGTCCAAAAAGAATGCAGTGACCATATACAAAATTGACTTAGCCTGTGTACTATACTACCAGATGCTATCCCTGCTTCTTATTCTTTTCCCACTGGTACCAACTTCATTCTGATTACCCATTTACCCCTACTCTCAACATAAACCTGCAGTCGGTGCTGCTGCTTCAATTGTACATGCAAGAGGACTGCCCCTTCCCCACTAACATTGTGGGCTGGTTTCCCTTGCTGGAGCAGTGCATAAGGATTCCAAGCTCGATCGGGTATGGGCGTCGGCATACCACTATGTACTGGTGTTTCTAGTACCTGTGCAGTTGTCGCAACAAGTTAGATCTGATCTACCCTTATAGATATAGAATTTTCAAAATAAAGAAACCAAACCAGTTCAAAGCAAAGGTTTATTCCAAACCCCAATTTCCATTATATTACATGAATTGATTCAGAAACTCAGTACATATTGAATTGAACAGATATGTAACAAGAAATCAACAAAATATAACAGAGATTGAATGAAATTCTACAGTAGTGAATCAAGCAGATGTATTTAACTAGTTCCCTCAGATATTCGGGATAAACAAAAGGATTCGATCCATATTTAAGACTAAAAAGAATCTCAGAGTTAGCATGGTTGTTAATCATCACTGGGAAAGCAACCATTCTCAACTTCTAACTAGACCGCTAATCTTTAAATGCATCGAGTAACAGAAGCCCTACACTAATTGGTTAATTCACTGACCTTCTAATTCTCGTAATGAGAGACCGTCTCCTTCAGCTCTAACAAGTTTATGTAGTTCTGTAGGAAATACATTCACATAGATTTCATCAGTACTGGATTGTTGCTTACCATCCTCATCTAACCCAACTTAGTACTAGTAAGTATTAGCATACAAAATATGTGCCAAGAACTCATGATACTTTTAAATTACTACACCAGCTACTTACAATGTAACCTTCTGAAATCTGGTCCTTGGCCTTACTAGTTTGCTTCAGAAATCATGCACACCAACTAAAATTATCTAATAAAAAAGTGCATGAAGTTTTTCTGATACAACGTATGGTGCTTGGCAAATTGGATAAGATAATATAATTTGCCGAAATTGAGCAATATTTCAAATGAATATGTGCTTTAAAGTCAATAGCATATATACATAAATTACACACTATTTCAGCTTTGCATCCGGGAAACCTTTTTATACATCCCGCGTGCTTGATTACTTGGTTACAACACCACCACTAGTACTAGGGTATGTTGATATATGCACATTTCAAAATTAGATCCGTATTTTACCTCCTACTCGGTCCATATGTAAGATCCTTGAGAAATTTTCAGGCCGCCCGCAGACTGCCTGTGTATACGGTGTTTTATTTTATCAAAACAGCTACCTGCCTTTTTAGTGAACTGAAAACATGGAGAGGAGAGGAGAGGTAACCTCATAGATTCCTACCCAGGTGCTTTAGGGAAACCTTTTTATACATCCCGCGTGCTTGATTACTTGGTTCCAACACCACCACTAGTACTAGGGTATGTTGATAATACTCCTACTAATACTAAAAAATTAAGCCAATTTCACAAATCCTTACAGCATTAGTAATATACTGTCCTTAAATCTATTACTAGTGGGTTTTCTTCCTCTTTAAATTTCCAACTTAAAAATACTGTCTCTCCAAGGTGCATGGCTTTCTGTAGCCTGTTTTATCATCTGTTATTCAAGCTCTGATCCAACAGTTGCATTCAAGGAAAATGCCTAAATGATCAGAGAACTCTGCTACTCCAAAGTATATCCTATAGAAATCTTTGCTTTCTCGCACCACATTCATTATTCTTCTTGGTATTAAATGTCATGTCGCTGGTTATACCTAAGTAGGGAATCACTGGTGGATATTGATTGAATGGTACATGGCTTCACATTAGGTATAAACAAATTTAGAATTATGAGATTTTTCTGGTATTCATTGGATTGGTATGGGACAAACAAACTCAGAAGACAATAAAACAGAAGAACACATACTTACTTTTGAGAGGAAATATCAATATGTCGTCTTTTTGTGTTCTTCCACTGTATGAGTGAAAGAAGGTCCTCCTCAGCCAGATCACAATCCAACTCCGTCTCGAACACATTAATACTTTACTGTATCCTTATTGATGTAGTTTGGTCCAAAAAGGTGCAGTGATTTGCATACAAAAACTGCTAGTCAGTCTGGTGCTTCGACTGTATGTGCAAGAGAACTTCCCCTTCTCCACTGACATTGTCGACTGCATCCGGCGTTTGAACACCACCATATACACTGGAGTTTCTAGTACCTGCGTAGTTGTTTTAACAAGTTAGATCTAGTCTTATCCTTATCTAATCCAGCATATATATAGAGACAAAATAATTATGTCACAAACACGACACTAAATCTCTTTTCATTGGAACGATCAATGTTGTTAATCACCGATGTACATCTTATAATGAACACCACCCCAAAAGGATATCAGAAAGATTTCATAAAGAACTAAGTCTGAATGCTATATTCAGTATGCACGGAAGATGAGAACAATTATGACACATGACGAATGTACAGAATTCACTTGACCCCAAATATACTAACGTACGGCCAAAAATTGACAATCACACTGATCAACAACAAATTTTAACTTAATTCAAACAAGTTGAAAGAAATTGTACTAAAACTAAAATTTAACCCGGCAAGTGCTTAAACGATACCAAGCCAATTAAACACCGGAAAAGAATGACTTGGTAAACGATGAGTTCCTCTAAATAGAGAAGGAATCAAATCGGAAATTTCTTCAGCAATAGAGTAGAAACATGAAGAAGTCTCAACTAAATCATTAGATAATGTTGAATCAGAAGAACTTGAAACAAAGTATTGTGATGGTAGTAGTCTAAGTTTAGCAGCTATAAGAAGAAAATGTAATCACTGAAAAGGGTGGAAGCTAATTTGACTATTCGAGTTTAGGTCAAGAGACCATTTCCTTCAGCTCTTACACGGTTATGTCGCTCTGGAGGTAATACATTCACATAGGCAGGCCTTTTTCAAAATAAACAGAAAGAAACAGAAACAGTTCAAAGGTTTATTCGGTTATTCCACGCCCCAATTTCCATTCTATTACACGTTGCACATGAATAGATTCATGAACTCAGCAGAAATCGAATTGAACACAAATGTAACAAACGATCAACAAAATTTAACCGAGGTTGAATGAAATTCTACGATAGTGAACCAAACAGATATATTTAATTAGTTTCCTCGGGTCTTATGGATAAAGTCATAAAACACAAGGATTCAATTCATTAAGATCAAAAGGAAATCAAATTTTGCAAATTCTGATAGTAACTTTATTGATTAATCTATAAATGCCTAAACTAAGATTGAAAAGAAAAAAACCAAACAAAGAAAAATTGAAAGAAAAAAATTTGGATGCTCATGCTCAGATATAAAATGGATATGGTTTGATTACCTGACCTTCTACAAAGTAAGGTCTCCTAATGAGCTGGGATTGCATCAAGATCATCAACGCATCTAGTATCAATAATCAAAACAAATCTAAAACCTCAGAAATACGACAATATTGATGGGGAAATTAAGATTGACCAACTATATTGACAAATACGAGATGTATATCATGACCAAGATCTTGACCTTCAAAAGAAAAATATCATAATAATTGTGATCCCTAACATTGACAACATAAAATAAAATGTAGATTTATTGGTCATTTTGTGCCGACCTTAAGACCTCTTTGTATTCAAGCTAATTAGAAATTACAGAGCTAAAATCTAAAACTCTAGATATATACTGATCTCAGTTTGCCCAGGCTGTTGATAATTAAGTTGGGTATGGGCAGCCAAGGGTTGAGAATTAGAAACACAGATCACCCAGCAAGTGATTATAAGATACCACGCCACCCAAACGCAGAAAAGAATGACTTAGTAAAAGATGAGTTCCACTAAAAAGACAAGGAACTAAAACCATAACAGTATCAGAAATTTCTTAATCACTCTTAATTAAATAGAAGAACCTAAAATAGATTATTGCAATGGTTGTAGTCTAAGTTTAGAAGCTCTAAGAAGAAAATCCATCCAATGAAAATGGTGGAAGCTAATTTAGTTTATGTCAAGAGACCGTTTCCTCCGGCTCTAACAAGTTAATGTCGCTCTTTAGGTAAATACATTCACACAGATTTCATCAGTAGTGGACTGTTGCTTACCATAATTCTCATCTAACCCAGCTTGTTCCCTCAATTGTGCCTACATTAGAACAAGGGTTGGCAAGTATTAGCATACAAAAATATGTGCCAAGAACTCATGATACTTTTAAATTACTACACCAACTACTTACTATGTAACCTTCTGAAATCTGGCCATTGGCCTTGCTGGTTTTCTTCTGAAATCATGCACACCAATTACATATGTTCATATAAGCTTGATATTAAACGGAGGACTGCATAAAGCTTTACTGATGCACAGTATAGTCCTGACTAGCATTTTAATAGGTTGAGATGCAGCCAGAACGGGACTGCTCCTTCATGCACCTTAATTCTGATAGTTCGAACACATGCTTAACATGTCTTTACAATCACATACGAAACCTAATGACAAGACAGACAAAATTTAGGACTATGAGACTCTGGTCTTAATTGAATAAGTAAGAAAAGTAAACAAGCTCAAAGGCAATAAACAGAAAAATAGACCAATAACAAGGAACCATAATTGGGAGTGAGAATGCAGCTTAATTAGGAAAACTTACCAGTTGGTACAGAATAATCTTGACATATTCTACACGCTGACAGTTCAAACTCAATTCGTCAATCAAATAATTGGGAAAAATATCGGGCTATTGTCTCATATAAAGAATCAGGTTTCTTCCAACAGAAAGAAACAAACTCCATTCTGGTCACCACTTTTCCAAGTGCAGAATCCTACAAAAAGTTAAAAAATTAAGCAAATTTAAAGATGAAACCTAAACATCGTAGAAGATATGTATTGAACCATTCATGACAATATGACGCGAAAAGTAAAACAGTGCAGCAGATGGCAAGAAACCTCGTTGTCTTGAAGAGAACCAATTGCACGTCTATTGCATTAATCAGTGTTGTAGCTGCAACTTGTTAAATTTCTTTAAACACTGGCTGTAAGCATAGACATAAAAGGGCTTTTAATGCTTTTATTAAGAAGAACATAATATATTTTTTTCAATTACTAGGAGGAGCATAGCTTACTTGTTTGGGGTTTTCTAAGCTCTTCTCCGCTTGCAGCTCATGGACCTTTCAGTTTAATTCAATTATAGCCAACTTTTTGTATTATGAAGGTTCAACAATGACATTGCAAGAGGTATCTTGATCTGGTGTTCCCGGACTCCAAGCAGCCTTTTCTTCTTCAATGTTGATTGGAGTTGCTTTTGGACTGATTGCAGTTGAAACTTCGATTGAGTAACTACTCAAACTACTCTTTCTTCCAAATATAAGCTCCATCTTTTGCTACCAGAGTTAGTCTCTGAATGTTTTCCTCAATCAGTGTCAGGCTCTGTAGTTGGGTAAGCTTTGTAGTATATGGCATTCCCCTTTTTCAGTGAGCCTTAAATCTTCGTACTTCTCCATTCAGAGACGATCTCCATCCTGAAAGTATGGAAGTGACCTAATTAAATTACTGAATTCCTAGGACATAAAGAAACTCAAAAGACAATAAACATAAAAACTCAAAATACAATAAACAGAAGAAGAATACTTATTTACAAAATAACTCATAAGATAACCTAATTAAATTACTGATTCTAATCAGTTTCATGTTGCTCGATTTAAAATCAAACACGCATATCTCATAAGATAACCTTTATATCAGGAAACAACTCAGTGTATAGCATTAGATGTAAAAGAAGTATCCACATATAATGCAGGAAATTCACGACATCTACTTAAACAGGATACTGGTTCTTACTAACTGGAAATCATAAACGCAACTATTTTCTGTTACACTAACAGTCTCTTTGATGATAATAGGACCAATACGTATAACCATACCATAACAATGAAACAGTCTCTCACTTGTATCATACACTGTTCAGAATTTGACTTAAGGTGCCACAACGTACATAGAAATGAAACAAGCTAAGGTAGAGCAAGAAATATTTAGCCTTAAGACACCTCAAAATAGTAATTTTCTCTGTGTATCCCTCGTAAACTAATCACCTCAATTCTAACACAATTAATGAAACAAAATCGATTACTAGTTTGTATCGACCATGTACATATAAAGACAAATAAAACACAGTTTTCTCGTTTCAATTGCGGATCAATCTATGGTGTTCATAACCTACATATAATATCATAGTTCACACCCACAAAGGATAGCTGAAGGATTTAATAAAGAGCGAGTTTATCAGTTCTTCTTCTTGACACTACAAACTGCCACACAACCATAAATGGTGAGTTCATCCGAAAACTGAAGCCATAACAGTATCAAAAATTTCTTCACCCAGAAAGAATCAACATGAATCATTGGCTAAAATTCAATCACAAAATATAATCAGAAGAACTTAAAAATAAGTATTGCAATGGTTGTAGTTTAAACCTAGCAGGTTTAAGAAGAAAATATAATTAATCAAAATAGTCGAAGCTAATTCGATCCGATCATATAACAGATCCTTGTAATTCCAACATGTTCAACTTTAGTTATTGTTTCCAATGTTTCTAGCATTAATTTATTTTCTTCTAAGTAGTTCAAAGGTATAAGAAAATGGAAGCTCGTGCTCTAAAGAAAAATAAACACTTACAGGAGATCTGTACAGAAGCTCTCACTGTCTGCGTGGATGCTCTTAAAGTTTGTGCAGTTGCTTTGGAGGTCCGAAAAGTTGCTCTTATTTCACATCATCGAGTATACTTGCTTCATCATTAGCTTCTCAAACTCCATGTATTTCCTATCTTTGTCTTTATTTGGTTCTTTAGATTGTCTATCTCTTGGCATTTTGCAGATCTACATCTACGAATCAACCCAATCTTGCTTGAACTCTGTTATTCTAGTAGAGTTACTAGAACTAGAGCATGTTAGAGCCTTTTAACCTTTACAAATTTTTGTACAGTACAGTTGCTCTCTAACCAGTCACTGCTCCAAAATGCGAAAAACAAAGATAAGAACATTTCAGAAAAGTTTAAATCAGAAATAAATACTATGAATTGGAATCACTCGCCGACTATCACAGATAACAGTAAGTCTCGTGTTAGTACTTTGTTGTAAGTCGTAGCCGTAAACACAACTACAAAAACAAAATGAAAAAAATGAGGGCACTTACTTCTTTCTTAATGTAGATAGATATCCTCATTGGTATGCAATTTGTCACAAGCTCCAACTGCATCGTCGCATCTGTAAAATTATTCATAAAACTGTCAATTCAATCCACAATATGCAAATGCACATAAATGGGAAGACCTATGTTGGATTAGTTAATTTCACTTCTCAAATTATGAAGGGGATTTTTGTTATTATTATTGCTTAAGTTGTTTTAGGAGATAAATGTATGAACATCAGTTTGGTCTAATTATAACCAGGCCTATTGAATTGAAGAAACAACAATAATAACATTATAATATATCAAGAATCCGACAGACTGTAGATCTAATGGTGTGAATTAGAAAGGATTGAAATATATACCATCCAATTTGTTCATCCCATTGGTGATTTGCATGATGGACAATTGGCTTAGGACGAGTTTGTGAGATTTGTCTCAAGGAAAAAGGAGTTGATAGAATAGTGATCCAGGGTTAATCTTGTTGAAATACATGAAAGATACTAAGAACCAGTAGTACTTCATCTTGTTTAAAGATTCTAATTAGATCTAGGAATTGGAATTCAGGGAAATGATGTTTATATTTGTAGAGAAACTGACTTATGTATACTGTTTTTGTAATTCTAGGATGTGTTGTGCTTCTGATTTGGGGGAAAGATAAAATTAGATCTGAGAAATGAGATTTGGAATTTAGGAAAAAGTTCTTTTCTATACATATAAAGCAACTGAACTCCGATTGGGCTGCAAGCCCACTAGTTCTTTTGTTTTTTTTTGGACCTTCCAACAAATTTCTCTCGGTTCTTATTTTAGAACCATTTTTTGGGACCATGGTTTTATTTTGGGTAAAGGCATTAGAAGTAATTCTAGGTCATCCCATATCTAGTTATTTATTTAATATCTAATCTAGCCTCTTAATTAATTTTAGGTTATGATTAGTGAATGATTTAGTTAAAAATAATTAGTGAGATTAAATTAAAAGATGAGTTTATTATTAGTTGAGTAGAATTATTGAGAGAGTAGAGTTAGAGAAGATGAAGGAGAAAAACATGGAAAATAATAAAAAAATTCCAATTCACTAAGTTTGAGTATTCAAATGATGAAAACTCATCTGATTCTTCATCTCCATCCTCTCATAGAATATTTGTTAATCTTCAAAATGATCCGGATTTGAACTGGATTTTGAACAGTTCGGTTACTTTATATGAAGAACAAGTAACCGAAATCATCTGAAGCTGTAGTTCGGTTACTTTATATGAAGAACAAGTAACCGAACTCATCTGAAGTTGTAGTTCGGTTGCCCCGTGAGATGAACAAGTAACCGAACTCATCTGAAAGTGTAGTCCGGTTACTTGTTCCAAACACGCAGGTTACCGAACTCTCTAATAATTTCTAAGAGTTACAACGTTATATTCGGTTGGTTCTCACTAACCGAACTTTGGTGTACAAAGTTGGGTTCGTTCGCAAACTGTATGCACTTTTGATCTAACCGAACTTACGTAATATAAGAGTATATAAGTTTACAAAGTTCGGTTCTTTCGCAAACTTGAACCTAACAGCTAACCAACCGAACTCTGAGTTCGGTTTCTGCGATAAAATTGTGAAGTTACCGAACTTAACAAACAAAAAAAATGTGAAGTTACAGTGTCTATTGGCTAAGTTCGGTTAATTTGTAGTTTTAATAATTTTTGCGAACAAACCGAAATATATTGGATAAGTTCGGTTTTGGAACTCAACATAGAGGCCACAACAGCACAATTCGGTTAGTCTGGATTTGTTTTTTTCGGTTCTAAGGGCGGAGTTCGGTTACTTTGTAATTTTAAATTTTTTTGCGAAACAACCAAACAGAGAGTTCGGTGACTTAGTTTTAAATCCAATAGAACCGAACTGTTCTTCGTGTTCTTCATTTTCAAGAAGTTCGGTTAGTAAATTAGGGTTTTTTGGAAAATCGACCTAACCGAACTTGGCTCTGTAACTCCTATTAAAACCCTATTTTGATGATTTATATTCGATTGAAGCAATCAAAATCAAATTAAAGTGAAGGGTTTGTTGGAAAATACCTCCGGAGTGGTCCCAAGGCAGAATCAGGTTGCGGCTGGCGTCTTTTATACTCGATAAAATTATTATGTAACCGAACTTAATTGTGATTGCATTGATGTTGTTACATTTCTTAAATAGGCGGCGTTGGCGGTGGTGGTGGGAGGAGGTGGTGGTGGTAATCGGTGGTAATCGGCGGTGGTGGGCGGTGGTGGTGGGAGGAGGTAGTGGTTATATATATATATATATATATAGGTGGTTATTAGGTTGGTTTTAAATTAAATTAGGTTAAGGGTAGGTTAGTCATTTCAATATTTTAGGACATCCCTTATCACTATAGTGAAGGTCGCCTAATAAAGCCATGGTCCACTCAAAAAAACCATGGTCCCTAAAAAATCATTCTTATTTTAAGCAGATCCGGGTACTCGCTCCATTTTCATAGGCATTATAAGATGTGATATTATGGCTCTTCCCACCAATTCCCAAATAGTTTTACACTTCGGCCTGGGAAGAGCCTAATTCCCATAAAATTCTCATCGAAAAACTCAGATAGTCATCAACCTTCTCTCCAAAACAGATAGCCATTGACCGTTTTTTTTAACCAGTTACTCATGCACCGTTTGATTTATCTTGACCAGTCAAACCCAATTGAATCGGCTAATCATTGTTTGTTTTCAATTTTGTCGTGCAATCTTTTAGAGAACTCGACCAGAGTTCATTTCTTTATCCTCATATTCCTGAATTTTGAGAGAAAAATCATAATTCATCCCACAATCATCACCTTCTCACATTTTCATCACGAAATTTTGATTGTGCTTACCGAAGAAGTTCTCAATTTGTAATTGCAATTGGTTTTGAGGAGTCTTATTTGTTAGAGCATTGCTCGGTCAAACTCGCATGCGTTGTTATCTCAAGCATATTTGTCAATGTTAGTGATCAAAACTATAAGTCTTGATTTCTAGCCTATTTGTAGATGTCTCGGACTAGGACATTGATAATGTAGTTGAACTTAAATCTCTCGACGTTCATCTCTTGAAGACGAAGAACTACTAAGGGGAGCTTGTGGAACTTCTTCGACAACAAATATGTGGAGACTTGAACTTATCTATCACTTGGAAAGTCTATTTCTACTATCTCCTATATTGAGACATAAGTTGTGTTACAATATGGTTTTCTCTATACACATTTGAGATTTCGAGCTGAGTATATTTCGCTTAAATATTTCTCGAAATATGTGTTAGTAAGCTTTCGCTTCGACCAAGTTCATCTTATATCATGAGTGTTAGAGAATAGCTCGGTCAACTTCGCATGCGTTGCTATCTCAAGCATCTTTGTCAATGTTAGTGATCAAAACTATGAGTCTTGATTTCTAGCCTACATAGCTAAGTCTCGGACTAGGATAGGAAAAGTGTAGTTAAGCTCAAGGACTTCATGGCGATTCATCATACAACGACGAAGATCTATACAGGGAACCGTGGAACTTCATCAACAAAAAGGTATGTGGAGACTTGAACTTATCTATCACTCAAAAGTCTATATATTCCATCTCCTACTTCTTATGAGACAAAATTCGTATGCTATATAGAATAGATCATACGCACTTGACATTTCGAGTTGAGCATTCATTGCTTATCTTTTATCTCGAAATCGTGTGTTGGTAAAGAGTTTCGCTTTGGTCAAGTTTATCTTCATCTAGTGATGAAAGTCATGAAAGTTTCAATCACTTTGAGAATTGCTCTGACGCGAATCGGTTTGTGAATAACGCCTACATAGCGTCCTCTGAGAATGTCTCAATGATTGAAATGAGAGTTTAGATTACATAACCATGTATTCCTTGAACCGAAGTTTTCGAACTTTGTTGATCAAGAGAAATCGGGAGGATTGTGGAATTGGCTTGCCAAGTACGCGAACTTTCGTAAGTTCTCAACCGAGAATTTCTGCTGGGATTTTTCAAAACTCGTTTGTGTGCTAAGTCCGTGAACTCAGTCCGCGAACCCAGTCTGCGAACTGGCGGAAGTTCTCTTTCCTAGAATTTCTGCTGAGTTATGAAAACTCAACCGATTAACTTAAGTACGCGAACTTGTTTGTGAACTTAAGAGGTTATGATCTAAAGATGTGCTCTGAACAAGAAACATTAAATTACTAAGAAATGCTTTATGCAAACCGTGGCTATAATTTTCATAGCCGATTCAATCGAATCGAGTCATCTTTGTTTCAATTGTGTCTTGTGTAGTTACAAAAGATCTCATAGCAATTGAACAACTCTCTAATTAGTTCATTTGAGTCAATTGAACTAGTTACGGTGAAGAAGAACAAGGTTAATATGAAATGCTCATATGGTTGACCTTTTGGGTTACTATGTTGAACCAACATGAACATACACGTTTGGGCATGGTTTTTACGAACCCAGTAAACGTATACCCAAGTGTGTGTGACAAGCTAAGTTTTCGATCTAACGGTTGAGAAATATTAGCTTGAATCTAAATCAGGTTTTCATCTAACGGTGAATAAGGATTGCTTTGTACCTAAGGCTAAACCCTGATTTGAAGGCTATATAAAGGAGACATCTAGCATTGAGCAAACCTAATCCCCACACGTATGTGTGCTACTAGTGCGCTCGCTAGAGTCGATTCCATTAACCTTTGATTTTCTTCTCTAAAATCAGGTTAACGACTTAAAGACTTCATTGGTATTATGAAGCCAGGCCGATACTAATTTATCGTAGTTGTGTGATTTGATCTTGCATCTTCTATCGTACGAGTACAATCGATTGATTGGCTTGAGATTGTGAGAGTTCTCCGATAGGCAAGATAAAGAAGTCACAAACATCTTCGTCTCACTGTTTGTGATTCCTCGACAATCCGCTTGTGTAGTCAGGAAGGATTGTAGAGAGGTGATTGATTAATCTAAGTTGTTCTTCGGGAATATAAGACCAGATTATCAATTGGTTCTTGTTCACCTTGATTTTATATCTTAAGACGGAACAAAACCTAGGGTTTATATGTGGAAGAAAGATTTATCCTTTGATAGACTTTTCTGTGTGAGACATCTGTTTATTATCAAGTCTGTGATTTTGGGTTACAACAACTCTTGGTTGTGGGTGAGATCAGTTACGGGAATCAAGAGCGCAGTATCCTGCTGGGATCAGAGGCATAGGAGTACAACCGTACCTTGTATCAGTGGGAGATTGATAGGGGTTCAACAATAGTCCAGTCCGAAGTTAGCTTGGATTAGGCTAATGTCTGTAACGGCTTAATACAATGTGTATTCAATCTGGACTAGGTCCCGGGGTTTTTCTGCATTTGCGGTTTCCTCGTTAACAAAAATTTTGGTGTTTGTGTTATTTCTTTTCCGCATTATATTTTATATAATTGAAATAATACAGGTTGTGCGTTCGTGATCATCAATTGGAAATCCAACCCTTGGTTGTTGATTGATATTGATTGATCCTTGCACATTGGTCTTTGGTACCGTCCAAGTTATCTCTCTTTGATAAAGATTCGCAGGTTTCTATTTGCTTGAGTAAAGATCAAATCGAGAGATTGAGATAATAACTCCTTGAGATACTTTTTATCTAGATTGAGTCTGACTGTCTAGTTGATTCTCTAGCAAAGTATTTCGGAATTAGTCCATACAGATTGCTAAGCGAAATATTGGGTGGTGTTGTTAGACCCCCGCTTTTTCAATTGGTAAATAGAGATTTTTAACCTCAAATTCTTGCACTTTTTGGTAGAAAGAAATGCGAGTTATACATAGGAGACGATCCATATGATAAAATGCAGTCAATTATTTACCATCTTAACTTTGATTTATATATGTACTTTCAAAACGTTTAGTCCTAGGAATTAAAAAAAATGCATGACACAATGTAATTACTGCATGATTGCTTACATGTGTGCAATTTTAATTGTTGAATTTGATTGGCATAAAAATAGTAATGTCCGGAAAAGAGTTTGATCAATCCTGGACTCTTGAGCTTTGATCATAATTGTATCTTCTTTAGGTACCAGGTTTGTCTACAAATTTGACTGTATTGTTGCTGCTGAACTCGTTTTTGACCACGTCTTGTAAAGTCCTTAGATGTTAGGCTTTTCACTGGTGGATTTGGAAATTTTACTACCCTTAAATTTACAGCGAAAGCCATAAAGTTACTTTTTCTGGGCAGTTTGTATTACCAACATTTTGAAACAATTGCCCTGTAACACGCTGTCATGCAGTGACGGAGGCACATAGAGACAAATGGGGTCTCTAGCCCCCACTTGTTTCTCATCTTCAGTGCAAAATCAGTTCGATTTTAAGAGATGTTGCTCTACAATGGGGGCAACGTTGAGGAGATCAAATACTTAAAGTTTTGATATGGATTTTCCTATGACTCCTCTTAAAATTTAGTTTGGCTCCGTCGCTGCTGTCATGCTACGGTTTGTCTACAAATTTGACTGCATGGTTGAAAGACTAAGCATGAGAAACCCCTGTAACACGCTATCATGCTATGGTACTACTACAAGGTATCCTTTTTAATGCCTTTCTTTGGCAGTGAAATTTAGTGCCCTCTGATGTTTATTGTCTAAGTTTTTCAACTGTTAACTCTAGGTAATGTAGATGAAGCATAAATTATAATTGTTGTAGTTTCTGGTACCTATACCTTATGATGGACCCTTGACATAAAACCCATGACAGGGAGAGACTAAGAAATAGAAACCTGATAAACCCTTGAGGCTTAATATCGTTTCATATTCTGTATTTAAGGTTTACTGGCTTCAATGGAAACTTGGAAAGCTGAAACTGAACACTCGTTGGATTGGAAATTTTCTAACTCAATAAAAATTTCCACCTCGAGTTACTTAACTTTCTAGTACACTGGCTGAATTGTCTGATATAGTAACTCAGTCCTTTGAATAAAGCAAGTAAGCAAACTCTTGGTGTAACTATTAATAAATCTTTTGGTACGAATGAATGATTATAGCTTGACTCTTCCATGCAATCATGTTTGCTTTCACCAACATACCTGCAGCTCATTCTTTCCTGAGTCTCAATAGAGATTTGCAATAATACTACAGTTTTCGGAATTTTAAACTTTTCATGAAAACTCTCAGGTGGCATATCCAAGGTTACAGGCTGCTGCAGCAATTAGAGATGTAGCTATTCGATATAGAAATGGGGATTTTTTTCTGATGAGGAGAATGGAAGCTTGATAGGTACACAAATATTTTGATATATTTATTCAGTTTGTGATGTGACCCTACTGTGTGGTCTGTTTACTTTGGTCTCTGATGCATTTTTTTCATCTGTTGGATCGCAGTTAGAACTTTAAATAAATGTTTCCTCACCTTTTATTTAAACATGTATTAATGTTGTAGCCTCTGAATGATATGATTGGAGGCATGAGAATGGATGTTTGCAAATATCATTACTAGATTTCTTATGTTGCTGTTGGCATTTTGTAAAGTTGTATCATTGATTGCTCAAACTTCTTAATTCTTTACTTAAAATTGTTTCCTTTTAAGTAATCAGCTTCAGATGTTTTGTTGGTTAATCCGTACAAAGAGGCCAGAATGATTGAGGATGTATTTCATAATGTTGGGTTTTGCCAAATACTGTAGTTCCATATGTGCAAACAGGAAGTTTAGATGAGCAACTAAACTAGATTTCTTTTTGAAGACTGAAGCTTAATTTGAAATATATTGGTAAATAGAGATTTTTAACCTCAAATTCTTGTACTTTTTTGTAGAAAGAATGCGGGTTATACATAGGAGACAAACCATATGATAAAACACTGAACCATGCAACGATTCAACCTGTTGAAACTCACCTGTTAACACTGAACCGTTAACTTGTTGAAACTCACCTGTTAACACTGAACCGTGCTACTGTTTCTTCACAGGACCCATTAGGTTACCTAACTAGCATGGCAGGACCCACTTTAGGCAAAAAAATGTCATCAGCTTATAAACTCGTCGATAGATAGTTTAGCTTATGTAAAGTGTGTGATTGATCCTTACCTTTTTTGTTGGAAAACTATTATTGAGAAAATTGTACTTCCACGGGCCAATTCTGCCATTTATGCAACTCAAAGTCTGTGCAAGTTTGAGAAATGGTCGCCTTTTGTGGCCTCATTTCCCTTCAAAATCTTTCTCTGTTGCCTTTATGTTGTTAACCGATATGGTCAACTCTACTCTCAAGTTTCCCGAGGAAAAACAACCCGAATCTTAATATATGCCTATGATAGTTTTGATATGTTGTTTTAAACATTTTACTCGTTCCTTCAAAACTTGCTCTGTTCTGCTCTAGTTATTTTTCTCCTAACAGTGATGTGTAAGATTGCTACTGGAACTAATATTGAATACCTTTTTGTCTGCATTGCACCTTTGTTTGGGTAGTTTGGTCTCCTCTAGGGATCTCTGATAAGCAGTTTGGTTTAGGCTTGCTTTTAATGTTTGCATTGGTAATGATAGTAGTTTATAGTAGTTTGAGTGATTGGTTCCAGACCTTGTTTGTTAGTCCCACAGGGTGGGATGATGAGTATCACAAGTGGGCAGATGTGGGTGCAACAGTTTCATGGAACATTTGGAAGGCCCCTTCTAGCAACAAAAATGCAGTCCCCAGATGACACGGTTTCCCTGATTAAGAAAGGCCTGCTAGCTTTCACCATGCTTAAACAGATGCCTTTAATACGTTGTTTTCTTTTCACCAGAATCCGTAAAACACCAAATAGCTAAAAAGGACCAATATGTACCACCTGTAGTATTGACTGAAAAGATTAACTGTGATGTTTGATGTTTCTAACTATGCAGGAATCGGTTGCACACATGCAGGACAAGCAACCAGGAGGGTCCTTCAAACAACTTCTAAACCTCTCGAGCGATGAGACTGAGAGTATTGCTGTAGTAATTGCAAACAAGTGGGCAAAGTCTTAAGGAATTTCTAGCATTATTCTGGATAGGGACAACAAGGACGTGGACTGCTCGTGAAGCTGTCATGAGAATCAGAGCAGTGAAATTTGTGAAGCATGGATGAAAAATGGAACTTGAATTTATTTTTCTACTAATATTAGTAATTGTAATCAACAAGTGGGAGATGATTATACTCCAGCTTGATTTCTCTAGCGTATTTTAAAATTAGTATATTTTTATTTATTCATACAAGTAGGCATCAAGTGTGTGAGGTACTTTTGTAAAAGCCTGCAAACAAAATCACTGTTTAAAATCCCAGTAGCAGTATGCAAGGGGCCTTTACTCATCACGGAGAACTCTGCCAAGTTGAATCTAATGTTCCTGTGATGAATGGGAACTAACTTTAGTGATGCAAGTGTTAGAAGAGTTGATGAGAATCATGAATCCGGTGACTATGCAGGACTTTGTTCATAATAGTCAAAGGCTTTCCTGGTGTGTCCCCTCAGAATTATAATGTGATTGATATACAAATCCAATTTGAGGAAGAATCTCGTGGTTTTGGTTCACCGTATCAAGGATGATGTGATTTGAGAGTGAGAGAGAGACTCGGCTCATTACAAAGGCGAGAAGAAATGTGTTTTTTTTTTCCCGCATGGATGTACCAAGATTTGAACATGTCACCTCAAGCATAAAAGAGGTACAACTCTAGATTCTTCATTTTCAGACCAAAACATAGTCCCACATCAAGTAGATTTCTATGAATCCTTGGGTTTTCATACACCCGCAGAAGAAGACAAAGCACCGATCCAGGCGTACAGGAGCTGTAGCCTGGTTTCGGTAGTGGGGGTTATTATGTAGCTAGCTGCCTACAGTTCGGGTCAAGGTCAGGGTGGCAGTGATAGCCTATTTTTTTTAATAGTGCAGTTTCCTATTGAAAGTACCAGTTCATGCAAAATGATTACATTTTACTTTCTACTTGAAAACTATTTCATTTGCTAAAAAGGTGTCAATGAAGGTGGTGAAACTTGTTACGGAGTACTCATTAACACTACAAGTTCAGCATTTTTCGCGGATGTATGACAATTGTTATTCGCATATTCCAGAATGCCAAATACCATTTCCATTCGCATAAATGCTAATTTGCTAGATAAGATCAATTAAGCTAGTATTTTTTGAAAGAAATAGCAAATGCAACTGTCAACATACCTAGTGGTGGTTAATGATGCAACTTGCATATGGAAAATTCAAAATTGGGATCTAAGTGAATCAAAGTTCACAATTGGAAAATTCATACGGCTGCGGAAGTAGGCATGAAGTTCTGTAAGGTACCTTTGCTAATAGCCAGGAAAATCATAGAAATCTACCTAGTTGATTAGATTGCTCTTGTAAATATGTTATTCATGAATACTTAAGTGCAGTAGCCTATTCTAAACACCATTTTCTGCAAGAGTACAATAGTAACATAAGATGTGATACTGCAGTGGCCCTCGATTTCCACAGTTGTGCCTGCATCTACTTATTCGACTCCCATGCATAAACGAAATAACTCAACAAGTTACTAGAGTACACATCATATTCTCCCATTGACGTAAGATTAAGTCAGTAAAAGAGTGCAGCGTCAACAAAGCAATATAACATAGCTTAAAATAAGAAAGTAAAAAATACTCCCTCACAGTTAGATAGTTGATACAACGATAAAATCACAGTAGTCTACATATATCACTAAGTCGATGTCAACAACATTTAGGTTCACACAGATGCTACTTTTTATCTCAGCATGAAAGCTGAAAGATCACACTCGCCCAAAATCCTGCCAACAATGCAAACACCTAAAAAAAGAGATGCAAACACCTAAATTCGTTCGGGGAGTAAAATCCGGTGCAGCTTTTTAAAGTAAAACCAGTCAATGACAATCGATACCTCATTTGCAGATGAATGAAAGCTAACTTTAGTGATGTAAGTGTTAGCAGAGTTGAGAATCATGAATCATGTGACTGTTCAGGAATGGGGCTACTTTATTCATAATAGCGAAAGGCTTTCATCATGTGTCTCTTCAGAGAGCTTCAAAAACTTTTTCACCTGAGAGCTTACGGCTGATTAAAACGTCATAATCATGGCTAGCGGACAACACTAGTTGACTCAAACGCTCTACCATGCAGTATCAAAGCATTAGATAAAAAAAAAATTTGCATCCCTAAGATTATGTACCAGAAAATGGTAAGAAGTAAGAAAAAATCCATCTGAACAAAACAGAACACACAAATCTTTTCATAAGCTCTCCTTCTTGTGCAATGCAACCACACTCTATGTTGTGAAAGGCGCCTTAGGCGCTCTAGGTGCTCGAGTCACCCAAGGGACGCCTAGATAAAAAAAAACAACGCCCTAGGCGCAAAAATGTATGACATAATTTTTTTTTTCTTCTTATGTCATACATAGACCACACTCACCCGCACAGAAAAATGCAAAACAAACTTACCTTCTTCCTCACAGTTTTAATCATCTCTTGCAAACTACTTAACTCACAATCAGTTGGGTTCACAGCTTGCCGTAGCAGTAGCACTCCACTTAGGAGCTCCTCCTGAACAGTTGGCGTAATACAAATTTGAGAAACTGGAATACTCAGAAAGAGATTTTAACAAAAAAGGCGAGTTGAAGCAGACTCCAGAAAACCTAAAACCCCAACAGCTACCCAAATATAAGGAAAGTAGAATGAATAACAAGAACTGCCAGGAACTAACATATCTGATTACAAGTCTCACCTTAAGTTTTGCGTTTCCGTTGACATAACTTCATTAAGTCTCGGTGAAGTATCACTTGGCATGCCATAGCCAAACTAATAATGTCTCAGCACTAATGGTGCAGCAACAGGTGGTGCTTGTAATTGGAGCGGCATCTCTTGAACGCTCAGGAAATTAGTGGACTAATGGCATATGGATAGAAGTTCCCCGATATACAGTATTAAACAAAAAGGGTAATAGAGACACTCTCAAAGGCATACTCAGCCTAATAAAAAAACCAACCCAAGATGACGTTGGCCATGATTGATGAGATCTGTTTGGAAAATGAGTTACGCACATCCTCCTCCTTGTGATGCATGTCCTCTTTGATATTAGGATTTTTCTTTGTTTCTCCAAGTCCAAAAATTAAATCCTACGGAAATCACAAGATTGCAACATGATATCAGATTGAAATCACAATAATATTGCAAAGAGAGAATGAGAAGAATCACAATTAATTGCAGAAGACACAGATTAAAGTGCTTCAGCACGAATGGCCTACGTCCACTGATGTAACCCTGAAGGGTTGATTGTATTGTTGAAGATCAGTAGCTTACTTTTACATTTACATTATAATTCCTATTTATAGGAATAACGGGATAATTAATAAACCCTAAAGATAATAACATGCTAATCATATTGACTATGTCTAGCTTATCTAGCTAGATTACAGAAATCTTGTTGTTTGCTTGGTCTTCTATAGTTCTATTGTCTTCTGTGCAGGTGTGTTGAATGCAGCGAACTAACTTGATTCACGACCATCGGTTGCTAGCATATTCAAATATTCCAACAAAATCAGCATCACTCCAGGTGTATCGAACAGATGGGAGGGATTTGCCGAGAAAATATTCCATAGGCTTTTTTTCCAACTTTTCGCTGCCCACTATGTGTAACTCTGTGAGGGAAGAAGTCCATAATCGTAAATCTGGTATAGATGTCAAATTACCGCACTCCAAGATCTCTACTTTCTCAAGGCTAGGGAAGGAGTTGTCAGGTGGCGGAGGTGCAAACCGCCATTCTTCTAAATTTTTCAACTCCACCATGTATAACCTAGTTAACGAAGGGAATAATGTTCTTGTTGCAGAACCTTTGCATTCTTCTTCTTGTTGTTGCTGGTAATAGAACTCCATACCTAAACACTTGACTGAATTCATTCCTCCAATAGTAAGTAACGGAAGACAGGGGAGTTGACCCAGTCCTACAAATTTTGTACAACTCTTGCAGTAGTAAAAATTTAATTCCACTAAATTAGGATGACAAGAAGATGATCCCATCCACTTCGGAGTCTTTAAACCCGGAAAACCCACTATCGTCAATTCCTTCAAATTAGGGTGAGGTTGGAGATCTTCCAGCACCATAATAGAATTGTTAACATCCACTTCTTCTTCTTGTTCTTCTACTTCGAAATTCCATTGCAGATCCAAATTTTGAATGTTTTGCTTGTCTTTTAAATTTGCGGTCTCCGCCTCAATTTTACCACCTTTCAGATTCTCCAGATTTAGTATTCGTAACTTCCGAAGGGAGATTAGATGTGCTAATTCTTGGATAGAAAAAGGAGTTGAATTATAACTGCAGGTATCAATATTGGAGACATCATCATTTTTCCTCACAATGTAAGGCCATAATACTTCCAAGCGAGTTAGCTTTTCAATACCACTTGGTATCCTTGATACATCTTCTGGCTCTCCCCGGTAATCAGGTAGAAGGTTGGCGTCTGAATGAGAGAGATTTAGATGTCGCAAATTAATCAAAGAACCAATTCCTTTTTTCAGAATATTTTGAACATTTTGGGAGGATTCAAGGTTGAGAGTTTGGAGATTGTAGAGTTGATGAATGGACTCAGCATGAACATCTTCAAGATTAGAATAAATGAGGTTAAGATACCTCATGTGTTTAAACTTGAAAGTGGAAAAAGATATAGTTTTCGGATTTCTATTAGCACCAACTAGCCCATGTATTACACGTAGACGCTTGTTATTCAGTAGAGTCTGATGAGAAATACCTTCTCCTTGGAAAAATATTTGCCCTGCTGGAAAAAAAATTGCCCGCAACTTTGTAGCTTCGTTTAAAGCATCAAAATATGTTTTTGGTGTTCCTTTCATTGTTAACAGTAGCCGTCGAACTTGAGATGAATCATTTTCCATTTCACTTGTATTCGGAATCATGACTTTATGACTGCCAGCGACGACGCTTAATGCAAGATCGTGAACCAAATCATGCATTTTGAATGGTATAATGTCGCCAAGCAAATTCGTTTCTACATCTTGAAAGAAAGATCTAGACAACAAACTAAGGAAATAATCATTACCAATATCTTCGAGTAAGTTTTGATTTCCTCCATTAGATAGATGAATAAATCCTTCAGCCATCCACAGTTGAATCAGTGTTTCTCTATCAAATTTCCAATCTTTGGGAAATAAACAACAGTAAGAGAAACATTGTTTCAAATGGGATGGTAAATTATTGTAACTCAATTTCAATATTGGTATGATTCCAGCACTATGATTTCCTAGTGTTTCTAAGCTTTTGTTGTCTCTGAATGACAACCACTGCCTCTCATCGCTATGTGAGTGCATAAGACAACCAAAAAAGTTGGCCGCAAGTGGCAAACCTCCACACTTATTTGCTATCGCCTTTCCTACAATTTTCATATTTGGAGTCTCGTATGCTCCACCCGGAGAAAAAGCTTTGTTCTTGATAATAGACCAACATTCTGCTTCAGATAATACATTTAGATTGTAGGGAGGAAATAAACCCTGCACCACCGATGCAACTATTTGACTGCGTGTAGTGACTATGATTTTGCTGCCAGCGGAGCCGAAATCTAGGATACTCTTAAGTTTATTCCATTCAATGGGATCTTCGTTCCACAGGTCATCTAGAACTAGGAAATACTTAGTTGTTTCTATTTTTTCTTCAACTTTGTTTACTAACACATCAAAGTTTGAGAAAACTTCGCATTTGGATTCAGTGAGAGACTCCATGATGTTTTTTAAAATTTTAAATATATCGAAGTCATCAGAAATACAAACCCACATTTTTTTTGTTGAAGCATTTCTCTACAGAGTTGTCTTTGTAGATTGATTGAGCTAAACTAGTCTTTCCAATTCCACCCGTACCTACTACGGATATGACGGAGACTTTTTCATGTTGATTAGAATTTAGAGAAGAAGATGATGACCACGAAGACATGCTCGACTTTGTTAACATCTTTAGTATCTTTGATTTATCTTCTCTTCTTCCTACAAATTTTGAATCATCTCCAAAGAATGAAGTAGTTAGCCGCTTATTGTGTTGCTCATATCCACCACTAGTACTACTAGTAGTTTGAAACTGAAATCTCTGCATATCAGTTGCTATTTGATTTTATGAGCCATTTTGAAACGAAAGACAACTTGATTGGAGGATGAAAAGAAATCTTTTACCTTACCGTTTGTAGTTGTAAGTTTTCTTACAACTACACTCCACTCAAACTAATCCAATTACCAAGTGATCATTATAAATTCTTATTTGATTAATTGAGTCTTGAGAATGTTTACAAGATAGATTCAAGTATTACAACAATCTTACTTGAATCCTAAATTCACTTTCTCTCTCTATTTCTTGACCAAAACTCACCCTAGAACTCCCAAGTAATGACCTCTCTCCTTTATATAGGATTTTACATAGTGGATGACAGCTAAGAAACCCACTATTTTCGGATCACTATGTGACACATTCACTCATATACAATCGCTCATCTTCGCATAGCATACCTCTTCGCACAGTTCTTCACACTTTACTCGTGACTTTGCTGACATCATCTGGTGCGTCATCTCAACTTTGCTGTGTGCGATGCTCTACGCTTAGATTGTATTCTTTACTTCGCTTGATTACTAACGTGAGCGATATTTTACTCCTACATTTTGCCTCTTCTCATTTCGCTTATTCTTCAGAGTGAGCGATATGAGAAATTCCCCTCTTGTAAATCGCACATGCTTGTCTTTTTTCATTTTACTTTGCCGACAATTTCCCTGATTTCAAGTTTTCTTTATGTACGCGTGTCCTTTGAACCACTCATCTTTCGACACATCCTTTTAACTGTATGTTTATATCCGTTCAATTCTTCGCATTAATGAGAATAAATCTTGAAAAATGGGTCGCGCTTTCCTATATATTCTCTTCTACCTTTTTCCTTACTCCTTATTTCTTTTATTCTTCTTCACCTTATCTGCAAGTTTATACTCTTCATTCCCATTCTTCAATGGCTCCTGCCAGTAAAAAGATGGATATTGAATTTAACAGATTAAAAACTGAATTCAATCAGAGGGGTTACGAACTTTCTCTTCCTCCTTCATCTAATTTCGCATCAAACCTTAACCTTGATCTAATCAAATCTGATCAATGGAATAATCGAAAAATCATCGTTGTGTTAGGTCAACTTCAATTTCTTCCAATTCCTCTATATAACCCTGAGATTCCTCTCTTCTATAGAATTCTTGCTGATGATAGGTTCGCACGAGGAATATTTCAGTTGAGTGGTGATGCTATTAGGATACCATTAGAGTATGCTCATCGCGCAGCTGGTATTGGAAATTCTTACACTGATGAAGTGCGAAAAGAGGGTCATCGTGATAAAATTATAGATCCTGCTGATTATATCCTCGATAATTTCTTTAATAACTATTATGTCTCTGTTATGAAAAGTAACGTAATTAAATGGGTTGTTCGCATAAGGAGAGTAGATGGTATCGTTGAAGATAAGAAAATTATGCGAGATGTTGATTGAAATTCAAATTCAAACCGTGCTGCTCGCAGGTCCAATGATTCTAGTTGGCTTAATTGCCCTGTCATCTTAGAAGGTTCCTTTATATCTGGTAAAGATGAGGACGGTTCTGACAATCCTCTGCCCGAAGATTTCCCTTTTTACCAACCTTGGGAGTTTAAATTGCTCGCAAATGAGGAAAAGAAAGCAACGGTATGTGATCATCTTGATCCAATTTGTAAACTCTCATAACTTTCCTTCTTATCTCTTATTTCTTCTCTTTTGCAGGATGCCAAAAAGGTCAGTATTTCGCGCAAGGTATCAACTTCGCAGAATAAGGAAGTAAGAAACACACTTTTTATTTTTAACAATATTGATGCCTCTGTTTCTTATCTTGATTATTCGCGTAGGTGAATCCTTTAAATGATAAAACTTTAGGCAAAGGCAAGAGCACTCCTAAGAAACCCACATCAAAATATGTATCCAAAATAACTTCGTTAAAAGATGATGTCTCTAAGAAGCGTGCGAGATATGATTCTTCTTCAAGTTCAAAATCTTCAGATGGAGATACTTTTGTTTCTGAAGAAGAGGTATCGATCGATTCGTATCGGAAGAAGTTGTCTGATCTTTTTTCTTGAGATGCTTTTGCTACTCTTGAGGATGATGAAACGGATCGTTCCTTCAAGATCGTCTTAAGGATTTGTACTGCTACTTATTGGGGAGATCGTTCTCTTCGTGGAGCTGTCTCTGCGATAAACCCACATTTTCAATTTGTGATGAATGGCTTGGTAATATTCTGCAACATTTTGTCTTTTATCTTTTCCTTAATATTTCTTCGTTTACTTATAATGCTTCTTTTATATTTTTACAGAATGCTCGCATATCTTATGCGATTTCTTTAGATAATGAAAGAAAGCTTCGCAGTTGCAAGATGAGAATTCCAAGTTGAGACATGAGAATTCTAATTATTCGGATGTAAATGCGAATCTTACAGGCGAGAATACAAAGCTTAGAAATGAGAATTTAACTAATTCTCAATTGGTTCTCCAAACTCGAGAAAGGAACAAGGAACTCATTGGTATGTAACTTATATTTTCTCACTCTTTTTCTTTTATGTGATTGTTCGCACCTCTTACTTAGTTACCTTCGCAGATCTGTATGACATTTCAGTTGAAGCAGCTAATCTTCCCGATGATGAAATTCTTTTAGAGCACCTTAATTCCTCTTTAAATAATTATCCTACTCGAGGATTTGAAAAACCTAGCTTGGAAGAATTAAGATTAAGATATACTACCCTGAGAGAACGCCATAAAAGTGCATTATCCTCTGTCAATAATTTTAAACGACGTTTTTATGAGGGGAGGGAAGCAATTCAAGTATTGGAGGCGAATAAGAACAAACTTATTATTGAAAAAGATGAAATCGCTCTTAGGGGTGCGAAGGCACTAGAAAATTTTCAAGAATCTATTATTGAAGTTAGAACAAAACGTGATTCAGCTTTTCGTGAGAGAGATACGCTTATTGAGGAAATAAACTTAATCGATTTCAACTCCTTATAGAAAATGAAGTTGAGTTTAATTGGGCTGCTAGAGTTTTGAACTATGCTAGAAATAATTTAGGTGTAAATGTTAGCATTTGCACCGAGTATTCCACACTGGTCGCAGACATTATTTCCAATTATGAAGGTCATTTGTTGTTCTTTGATCTTCACTCATACTCTTAAGAATAATTGTCTGTTGTTTTAACTCATTTGTTCATATTCGCAGAGAAAAAGAAGGAGTACCAAAAGATAATTGCGGAGTTAGAAACTCACTTAGATGCTAAAGAAGAAGAATCATCCGCTCGTAATTCCAAGTATCAGCAATTGAAGGAAAATTGGTTCAACTTAGTCCAAAACAACAACAACGATGTTAGTCGCTCTCAGGAGGCTGTTGTTAAAAGAGTTTGTCCGGAGAATGATATTCCTTTGTCAAAGTACAGTTTTCCAGTGATTCCTGAAAATGTACCCATTCCTGATATCCAAATTACTGATGGAGAAGAAGATTCTGAAGAAGAAACTAGTGATTCTGAAACAGAGGGAAATGAGGAAGATGAAAATTGATCGCTTCTTCTTGTTGTAACTTTTTTTTGTAAATTCTTGTAAATTCAGCTTTCATCTTTTTAATATAATTCTTATTTTCTTCGCTTCATATTTATGACCTCTTCATATGCATATAAGACTATCAAAATAGGGCAAATAACACTTCCTTTGCATTCCCATTCTTGCCTCTTGTTATTTGGCATATCTTGATAGACCAAATATGATTGTTATCCTTTATCATAAACTTCTCTTGGTGCGAGCACATGTGAAACTTTATGAATAATTTCTTTTCTTGTATTATCTATGAGGTCTTATTTTTTCCTTCCTATGTAAAGGTCTTATCTTGCCTTATTTTTGTGCGACGAGATCGCAGGTAGTCTTTGCATTTTAGTACATCGACACATTGATCTCGTCTTATCTTTTTCGCTTGTATTATTTCCTTTTCAGGTTTGTCGCATAAATATCACAAGTCTTAATACTCCCATGAGTAAAAGCCTTATGATATTTACGTCTTTTGACACAATTCAGCTCCCTAATGGAGGGTGTCGTCCTTATCTTCCCCTCTGGTTGCCCCTTCAAGGAAGCTTACCCTCTATCGGGTTAATATTATGGCTCTTCTCATCCAATTATTCAACAACCAGTTTATTTCGAAGTCTCGCATACACTACCGATAAGGTTTATGGCAGCAAGACCGCACCCTAAGTGGGGTATCTTCGGACCAAGTGCATCATAGTCAGGACTTGTCAAGAGTGGCAAGGTACGCTCCAGACGCCCCGGGGACTCTTCACTCAAGCGTGTAGCTCGGCGCCCTGATCGAGTTTCTGCACTCCTTGGGAGAGCATTTCTCACCTTGGGCTCTCAATCTAAGATTACCATCTTAGACTGAAAATTGAAGGTATCTCTCCCGGATGGGCATTATCGTTTTATTCTCACCCCAAATCTCCACAACTCAAGTTCCGGGGTCGGTGTAGCCTTCCCTTGAGTCATGCCTTCTAGGTTTCTCCAACTATGACGTGCAATAGGTCTTACTATATTGCCTCTTGTATATAAGCGAACTAGGGTGCATGCCACATTTGGATTCCTAGCCAATCTGATAATAAATATCATTTTTTGTAGCCTTTTATAAAGGTCTTATTATAAATATTTCTTTTTTTTTTCTTATTATGGATTTACCATATGAAATTAAAATTTCTCATTCCAATCTTTCAAATCGTACAATTCTAGTGCATAAATGCTTTTATCGAATCATCTTGCTTAAAGAAAATCAGATACACTATTCATTGTACTCATTTGTCTTCTGCACTTTTTTAATCTCCGCGTATGTTTTCCAGAATATTTATTCACATAACCATTCAGTTGACTTTGTACGTAAGTCATTGCACCTTCCAATTTTTGATATTTTTCCTCCACGCTTTTTTTTTCATAGAAACTGTGTTGCTAACTTTGATTAACATTTTTTATTCGCAGAAGAATCTATTCCAGTACTTCGCATACTTGTTTCTCCAACCTCGTACACCGCGTCAAACATCAGTCTCTCTGCTCTTTGACTATCTGCCGCATATTTTTTGAAATTTCTTCGCTTGAATTCTCTTGCTTCGCATTTTTCAACATCAATTTCTTGGCAATTTTTGCTTTCACCTGTATCTCCTCTTATAATGCCAACACCCTGAGGTAGAGGAAACTTGATGCATTGATGAAATATGGATGCAACAACTAATATACCATGCAACCATGGTCTTCCAATGAGAGCATTATAAGGCGATTCAACATCCACTACACAGAATGTGATATCTGTTGGTAAATTTTGTAGAAGAATTCGCATAGTCACTTCTCCTTTTGGTTTATTCGCAGAACCATTAAAACCATAGATTTTGTATGTTGAAGGTATTAACTCATCATCTCTTCCACCCATGATTTTATATGTATGATAAAACAGAATATCTACAGAATTTCCAGTATCTATAAGTATCATATTTATCGCCCAAGTGTTTTTTTCATTTTCTTCCTCATCTTCTTCCAATGGTTTCGGATTAATTCCCAATCGCACCACCAGTGGACACTCATGTGATTCTCTTCCTCCTGGTGTTTCATCTCCACTGGACGAGATTTTCTACTTTTGCCATTCCTTCAAGGGTGATATTTTTGTCAGGTTAAGAATTTCCCTTCCTTCAGCATCTCTTGCATATACTCGACTCAAGATATTATCATGAAAATCTTTTATGTTTTTGAACGAGTGTATGATCGAGTTGCAATATAAATTCTTTTCCTTCGCGCCCACTTCAATAACAAATGTATTCCTATCCTTCTCCTTTGCATATGTATTTCCTTGGAGTGGTGGTAGTGGTAAATTTTTTGGTTTGTTTAGTAAGAAATGGTCCAACTTTCCTTACTCAATCATTCGCAATATAATCTTCCTCACATTTCTATAATTGCTTGTTGTGTGACCGTGGAACCTATGACAGAAACAAAATTCTTTACTCCTCCTCCCTGGTGGTGGTTCTTCGCCTACATTATGTGGTTCTGGAATGTCATCCATTAAGAGAGATGCTTCCCATACTTTATCCACTGTAGTATTCAATTTTGGCAAGTTTATTTGTTCCCACACTATTCTTCCATTTTTCTTGTTATAATGTGTTTGTTGTCCTGCACAACTTCCTGGTTGAACTGTATCAGTACCTCCACAATTTTGAAGTTGCTTTTCTATGTACTCTTTATCAAACTCTGCTTGATCTGCATTGCCCATCGCCACTAACTTTTGTTCCATCTCTGCATTATTCCTTCCTTGATTTCCCTGCGATATACTCGTAACAGCATTTGCCATCCTCGGAAGTAAACTTGTATTTCCACATTTCGAATAAGATATTGCGACTGGGTATGACTCCAAATCTCTTTGATTTTCCTCAAGTGCTATATATTCTTCTTGAAATTCACGCAGCTCCAACATTGTTATTGTATCCTTAATTCTGAAATTTTGGGTATATAATAGATCTGTTGCAAAGAGAGCATTAATGAATCCAAGAATAAGATGACGCTCATCCACCCGTCTTCCCATTTCACTACACATGGTTCTCCAACGTGTCGTTAGATGACGCAAACTCTCTTTTTTTCTTCTGCGAAGTCCGAATGCTGTCTCAATCCCTGGTCTGGATAGATTAGTACTTATGTATTTCCCCAAAAAGACATTTTGTAAGTGGTAAAACGAACCAATGGATTTTACAGGTAGTCCTTCAAACCACTTCAAAGCTTCACCTGCTAAACTTGCAGCAAAATATTTGCACATTACTGCTCCATGATTTTCCCACTGCAATAAAGATCTTGCATAAGATTTCATATGTTGTATCGCACATGCACTTCCATCAAATATACTTGTAAATGCCGGTAAACTGCACTTAGATGGTATTGATGCTCTCTGAATTTCCTTTGTAAATGGAGTTTTTCCAGCTTCCTCCACTGCTTCCTCTAGTTGTCTTCTTCCATCATTTCTTTTTGTAGTCATCATTTCTCTTAATTTCGCCATCTCCTTAAGAATTTCTTTTCTTATTGATTGATCCAAATCCTCTTGCATGGGTCTTTTTAATCTTGCTTGTCTCAATCTATTCTCATGATTGTTTTGGTGTATCTCTTCTTGTATCTCCGGTTGTTCAGTTTCTTCTCTTCTTCGCATACGCCTTTCAGTATTTTTTTCAATTTGTACTCTATCATGTGTTTCTTCGTTTTCCTGTGCGATCATATCGATGTCTTGATATTTCTATTTCTTGTGGTGTAACTCGACCTTGTTCTGTATCATCTATGCGATGACGCTCGCGTTTCCTAACTCGATTATCAAAATCAATATGACGCAATCTGTTTTGTAATTCTTTCTCTTCTAATTCTTCCCTTCTCTGTCTATCTCTTGCACGTGCAGTCTCTCGTTCGCGCTCATATTCGTCTCTTAATATTTCTCTGTCGTGTAATATCATCGATCCTTTCCTTGGATCTTCTTCTTCCCTTTGAAGATTAGTATGTGCGCGACGAAGAAGTTCCCTTGGATGTGCATACTGATTAGTTGCTAAGTCAACTATACGTCTCCTTTCTCTTTGTTCTTCTAAATTTTCATTTTTTTGTGAGTTTTCTTCAATGACTTCCATGTGTTTCCTTCGCCTATCATTTCCTTGATTGGATTGACTTTGTCTGGAAGAACTTCTACTTGATCTTGACCTTGAACGTGTAGCAATCCTTGACCTTTGTTCTTGTAGTCTAAGATTCTCTTCTCGTAAATCATCATTTTGACGGATTAAATTCGCACACTCTTCTTCTTCTCTCTTTCGTTCAATTAGTAATCTTTTCCTAAGCTCTGCAATCGTCATATTTCCTTCACTCATTGTAACTGGTCCTTTATTCCCAATTCCCTGTCCTTCCTCTGTAGAATCCATCATTGTAGTATGGACACTCACCCTATCATAATCTGTATCATTATTTTGTCCTTGTTCTCGCTGACATTCAATTGGAATTTATGTCCTTTGATGTTCTTCCATTCTTTCCTCTTGTTGTTCAAGATTTGTAATTCGTCTTCGTTCAGCAATTCTGTTACTTCTTCTAGTTGTCATCCCTTGTTCAACAACAGACTCAATCCTTACCATTTCTAAATTTTTAGATCTCACTTTTTTCCTTAAAATCTATGATATACTATCAGGATTTATCATCCAGACCTGTTTCTGGCGCCAAAAATGATCATTAATTACTCCAATTATGTTTTCTTACAACTACACTCCACTCAAACTAATCCAATTAATTACTAAGTGATCATTATAAATTCTTATTTGATTAATTGAGTCTTGAGAATGTTTACAAGATAGATTCAAGTATTACAACAATCTTACTTGAATCCTAGATTCACTTTCTCTCTCTATTTCTTGACCAAGACTCACCCTAGAACCCCACAAGTAATGACCTCTCTCCTTTATATAGGATTTTACATAGTGGATGACAGCTAAGAAACCCACTATTTTCGGGATCATTATGCGACACATTCGCTCATATACAATCGCTCATTTTCGCATAGCGTACCTCTTCGCACAATTCTTCACACTTTACTCGTGACTTCGCTGACACCATCTGGTGCGTCATCTCAACTTTGCTTTGTGCGATGCTCTTCGCTTAGATTGTATTCTTTACTTCTATTGATTACTAACGTGTGCGATATTTTACTCCTACACTGTTCTTAATAGATCGACGCATAGCCTCATAAGAAATTTCATCCAGAACATCATCAGCATCATAAGAAACATCCTTGAGTCTCTTTAACCAAAGTGAAACCGCAGCATCATTCAGCTGCTTCCTCTCTGCGTCGGATGTTACACCCGCAATGACCTCCAATGTTTGTTTAGGCATTTTCAGCTCATCCTTGACACCCCAAACCAGACTAATCTCACTGCCAACTGCAGTAATCAACTTTTTCAACATTTCTGATGCACCATCAGTAAGAACACCCTCGAACGCCATTATGAATGGATATTAAACAGATTAAAAAGAATCAGATTAAATTCTTTTAGAGGAACAAAAGGTCAAGATTTTCCAAAAGAACAAAAAAGAAACGGGCGAGATTGCTAGAAGATTGAGATTGGATTGGCTATATGATTTATGGAATAACAAAGAGAGAAACAAACGCAGAAGCTTAGGAAAAGTGTTTGTAGCTAGGAATGTGTTGTTACAGTCTGAGGCATCCATGTATTTGTAGAAGATTGAAAAAATAATCAACAACTTAAATCCGAGAGTTAATTAATTGCATTAAGAAAGTTAATCAGGGTTCTGTTAATCGAGTTTGTTATAAGGAGAATGATTAATAATCCGGACCGTGTTGAAACTTCAGTATACCAAACCTAAGAACAGAGAAAGTGATAATACTAAGTCCACAACCAACTTTCTTTTTCAATAGGGATTATGAAAGTGGGTTGAGCAGAATTACTGCTTTTTTTTTTTTTTTTTGATTCGGACAGCCTTAGATACCGACAATTACAAACATGAATTGCAATTTATTTAAATGTAGATGCCTCATTATTTACTTGGTTTATCTCAGCATGAGTAACAGCAGCTTGAATGGACTCGAAGGCTAGCTTAAGCTTTCTTACGTCATCCTTAACACCCGATGCAAGAGGACATAACTGATGAACACCAGACGAGAAGCCGTGAACCATAAGATAATGAATAGGTGGTGAGGTCGGAGTTGGACTCTAAAAAGTAAATAATTAGTGGACGGTTTTTTTTTTGAAAAAGACAAGATTGAAATAAATAAGAAAGAGTGCTAAGATTGGATGTACAAGAAGAGAGGTGAATAGAGAGTTTACAACAAACTACTCCCTAAACAAATTCACCCAATCAAAGACGAAATCATCAAGCTTAATATTCTTAAACGAATCAACATTGATAGTCCAGCTAAGTAACAACATCTTGATATCTAAAATAAGAGAACCTAAAGTTTTTTTTCTTTGTTTCTTCGTTATTAGGATATCATTTCTTTCCAACCAAATTGACCACTAAATCGCAAACGGCAAACAACATCTCAAAAAAGTAAGAGGCTTAGTCGAGAACTTCAATTTCCATTTCCATAGGAACTCGATGACTGTATTGTATTAGGGTGCCTCCAAATCAAGCCTAGCTGTTGTAAGAAGTGGTTCCAAATCTTCCCAATAAAAGGACAGTGAAGAAATAAGTACCCCACTGACTCCTCGTTATTATCAGAAAACCCACAGCTATTTACTAATGTCATGCCCCTTCTTGACAACATTGATAGAGTAGGAGCAGCTTTATTTGCAGCAGCCCAAACCAAGAAACTAATTTTAGGAGGAATTGTCTTATTCCAAATGTATTTAGAAGGAAATTTTGGAGGTATAATTTGTCCCCGATCATGCATGAGCCAAGCATAGCATGAACTAACAGAAAAAGTACCTTTTGGATTGAACCTCCACTCCCGTATATCGTCATCTGCCACAAGCTCTCCTTGATCATCTAATAGTCTTGAAAACTCCATTACCTCTTGAATTTCCTGATCCTTAACCCTTCTACAAGGATCAATGTTCCAACACGGCCCGTTACCATTTTCATGGTACATGTCTTCAACTGTTGCTTCCTTTTTTTAATCACTTTCCAGAGTTTTGGAAACAACTCTTTAAGAGTTTTCTCACAACACCATACATCATCCCAAAAATTAGTTTTGTTTCCTCTTCCTATTGAAATTTTTGACCCGTTTTTAAGAAAAGAAAAATGATTAAGAATACCCCGCCATAACCCCCATCCATAAGTTCTCTTTGAATCTTTAGGTAACCAAGCCATTTCGACCCCACCAAACTTCTCAAGAATAAATTTCCTCCACAAACTAGTCTTCTCCTCTCCATATCTCCACAACCATTTGGTTAACAAAGCCTCATTGGTAATCTTCAAGTTTCTGATGCCCAGGCCACCTTCTCTTAAGGATACAAACTTTTTTCCACGACCTCCAATGTAACCTTTTCTTATCCGTGGAATCTCCCCAAAGAAAGTTCTGCATCAGTCTTTCTAATTTCTTCGCGACTGAAATAGGAATTTGAAAAAGTGAAAGATAATATAAAGGAATAGCCGCTAAAGAGCTATTAATGAGCTCAACTCTTCCTGCTCTCGAGAGATACCTTCTCTTCCATGGAGTTAGCTTTAGAGTCATTCTCTCAATCACCAAATTCCAAACTGATTTTAGCCTAGTAGAATCCCCAATAGAAATCCCAAGATAAGAAATTGGAAACTCGCCAATTGCACAACTTGCTACTGCTGCACATTCTTGAATACAGATCTGTTGAACCCCAATACCCATCATAGAACTTTTGGCAAGGTTAACTTTTAGGCCTGTTTTAGCTTTAAAACTCTCTAACACCTCCATAAGTTTTTGAACCTCTTCTACCTTCGCATCTAAAAACACAATGGTGTCGTCCGCAAATTGAAGATGAGAGATTTCCATGCCATTTTCCTTTACATAGAACCCTTTAAGACAACCTTCAGTTTTTGCATTGTTCATAAGCTTATTAAAAACTTCAGCCACCAATAAGAATAAGAACGGAGAGAGATTGGGTCTCCCTATCGGAGTCCCCGAGAAGCTTTGAAGAATCCTTTCGTTGTTCCGTTGAGAATTACTGAAAACCTAGCCGTAGAGATACAATTTCGAACCCATCTTCTCCATTTCCATCCGAAACCCATCTTCTGAAGCACAGCATCAACAGCACCCCAAAGAACATGATCATAAGCCTTTTCCATATCTAACTTACACACAATCCCTTCTTTTCCTTCAATCTTTCTTGAGTCAATTAACTCATTTGCAATCAAAATTCCGTCTAGAAGCTGTCTCCCGGCTAAAAAAGCACCTTGCGATTCAGAAATTAGATTTGAAATAACCACCTTTAATCTGTTGGCGAGAACTTCAGATAAAATCGTATAGATGGTACTGACCAGGCTGATAGGCCGGAAATCCTTCAACTCTACGACATCATTCTTCATTCTTCTTCGGAACTAAAGATAGAAAAGTACAATTTAAGCGCCAGTTGACACCCCCATTCACATTAAATTCCTCCACCACCTTCATAAAATCGTCTTCAAATAACTTCCCAAGAAACTCTATAAAATTCGATCGGGAAACCGTCAGGCCCTGGCGACTTACTCAACTTGAAAGATTTGATAGTCGAGAGAATTTCATCTTCAGTAATTTCTCTTTCAAGCCATATTCTCTCCGCCTCGGAAATACTACCAAAAGACAGCTCCCCCAGGTCCACACATTCCTCCTGATCTCTAGAATAAAGCTTTTCATAAAACTCAGTCACTTCTTTTGCAATTCGATCTTGACACCAAATCTCCTCCGTACCAATCTTCAATTTAAAAATCGCGTTTTTCCTTCTATTCCCATTTGCAATTTTGTGAAAAATCTTAGAGTTCCTTTCCCCGTCCATATGCCAACAAATTTTAGCCCTTAACTTCCACCTCTTTTGTATCAGAACAAGCACTTCATTGTACTGCTGACGATGACTATCCCTTTCAAAAAATTCCACATCTGAAATAGGAGCAGATATCTCTTCTTTTTTGTCCAAAATGTCAATTAGTACTTCCAGATCCCTCAGCTTCTTATCCAAGTTCCCAAAAGTCTCTTTACTCCAGCCGCTCAAAATTGACTTCAACATCTGCAGTTTCTTAGCAAAGATAAAGCTCGGGGAGCCCTCAAAAACCATGATGTTCCACCAAAAAAAAATCATGTCTTTGAAACTCGGATGCTCTAACCAGAAAATGTCAACCTTAAAAGGAAAAGGGCCAAACACAATACCACCACTCCTTAGGGACACCGGGGAGTGATCTGAAACCGTCCGAGTGAGAACACATTGCGCCGTTAGAGGGAATTTGTCCTCCCACTCTCCACTGACAACAAATCTGTCCAACCTACATAAAATGGGAAAGGTTTGCATATTTGTCCAAGTAAATAGCCCCCCGTTCAGCGGCAAATCGCACAGCTCATGCCTTCTCAAAAAATAATCAAATCGCCTCATATTCACATCTGAAACACTAGGAGTATTCTTCTCCGAAGAGACTCTAATAACATTAAAATCCCCACCTATACACCAAGGTAAATCGCCAAATTCACGATCTCTCTGCATCCCCTGTTGGACCATACACATTTGTAAGAAAGCACTCGGAACCGTCACAAATTCTCATGCCTCTGATGGAAAGACAATGGGTTTGTGCAAAAACTTCCACACAGTTAAAAATAGTTTCATCCCAAACTGTTAACATCCCCCCAGAAGCACCAATTGAGTTTACTGCAGTCCATTGATGCCCTCCTAAACCCCACAGGCTCCTTACTGTATAGTCAGTCATAACCTCCATTTTTGTTTCTTGAATAAAAATCATAGCTGCCTTTTCCAGTTTCACTAAAGAACTAATAGCAGTGTCCCTTCCTTCGGTCCCCAACCCCCTAATGTTGTAACTTAAGATGTTAAAATCCATTAAAACATTTATCCCCCTCAATTGGCACTAAAACAACAGAATCATGCCTCTCATCAAAATAGCTCTTCCAATTAAATCTAACAATCTCACTTGTTAATTCCTCTTCTACAAATGATTCAAATTGAGCAGATAACGGGAAATTTTCACCATGCCTAACGTTAATCTAATCATGCCCAAAAAATTGAGAACAAAAAACCCTAGACTCTTGATGTTTCTTATAAGAGATGTTACCTGCAGAAATTGAGCCCCCAATGCCCGCATTCATGTGGGCATCAACGATTCTACCAGCCTCACCTCTGCGTTTCTCGTCTTCATTCACTTCACTGCAAACTGAATTTTCCACCTGGTTAGCCTTTACTTCTCCCATTGCCGATATAGCTTCAGAAGAAAAACCTTGGATAATAAACTTCAAAAATCTCTTTTGTTTGAATCTTCTAATCCTATTGACATTTTGTATCTTCAATTTTCGATTTACTCTCCAGCAATAATCTTTGGTATAACTTTTCCACCTCTTTTCTCTTACAAGCTCGTCTTCAGATAAATCAAGTTGAGAAGGAGAAATAGAATTTTCACCTACCTCTAAATTACTGGAACACCCTGCACAGGATTAACACGTGAGGTGCCTTGAAAAATAAAATTATTATTGCTAACAGGGCCCTCTAATTCTATAGAAGCTCCAGGAGAAATAGCTGGGTTGACCATACCATCACAGAGGACAATATTAGTAGGCCCATTATTTAAGCCCAAATGTAATCCCATCGCTTCCTTCTCTACAGGTTCCATGTTCAAGTCGCATATCACCTTCTTCTTATAATCAAGCTTGGAGGAAGCAGACAAGCATGCACCCAAACCTAGGTTCAAATCAAATAAAAGTCCCTTCCTTTCTAGTTCATCCTCCAACGCTGCATATGAGCCCTTAGAAATATGACAAGCATCATCACATAACCCCTTAAACTTTACAGAAAAACCTTCAGGTATTGCACAATCTGTGATAACTCTGTTCCCTAGTAACATAGAATCTGACACTATTTTGCTTTGTTGAACCAGGATATCAGAACTTTGACCTGTAGCATTAAAAACCGATTTCATAAAATGAGGTACATGTTGTTCTCGATGTGTTTCACTCTCTGTCTCGGACTCCAAAACTATCAACCTCTGGCAAGTACCTTCTTTAGATGGAGCCATACTCTCCTCCGCTGGATGTGCCACCTCAAACAGAGCATGTGGGTCTTCTTGACTAGTCGCTCTCTCATTAATGCCCTCTACCAGGGGCAGGATAAGACTAGGATTGATCGTAGGAACAGCAAAAAGCTCTTAATTTCCCTCTTCTTGAGCTGTGTTGACCACCTTCCTGATGGGACTAGACGAGTGAATAGTTTTCAAGAATTCAAATTCTGGACTTTTTTGCCCACCTGACATAGAACCAGCAACATTGATATTTCTAGAATGCCTTAGCTCAGTTACTGGAGATGGAGTGAATTCTGGTACTGTGTTGCCCTTCACCTTATCATGCATCTCCACCGGACCTTTGAACGGAGATTCTTTGATGCCGTCCTTGTGAGAAAATGAGCCCTTTGATCTTTCTGCTGATTTGACCAGAGTACACCTGATGTTGTCTAAATTCCCTGTTTTGATAATTTCAATCAGCAGAAACACTTCTCTTCCTTGAAGCGAAATTTGAATGGTTGCCGGAATACTCTCTATTTTCCCCGTAATACATATTGTAGCTTCAGATATTTTGAAGAAACCACTGGTAGCTTTTGAGATAGCTATTAACTTCCCACATTTAAGACCAATTTGAATAAATGATTCCTCTGTCCATAAATCAAGAGGGAGACCTTTTACTCCTAATCAAATATGATTTTGAGAGAATATTTTTGGTACCTCTGGTGGTTGAACTGATGACCATTTATGAAAGGAGATTTTGTTGGCATTGAATGTGAAACAATTAATACTTAACAGTTGCTGAAGCTGATAATCATTCTCTGCAATAAAGATTGCATGAGTGGAATCTAATTGTTTCAAGCTTATGTTGCGAGTCCAACCCATTTTCTGTTTGATAGCTATAGCCACTTTTCTCCAACCTGGGTTCCACCTTGAAATAGAACAAACAATTCCAAAATCCACAATTTCTTCTCTCTCGTATCCAGGATTCCATGTTGTTGTAAATATTTTGTCTTGTTTCATTTCAGCTGAATCAATAAGAGCTTTAGCGAAGCTTTTACTAACCTTTGCTTTTGGTTTTTCCACCCATATAGGAAAATCTGCTCTAGCCGGAGGTTGTTGAACTGAATTAGTCTTCTTTGAGAGCACCACTTCTAACTGAGAAGCCCACATATCCCATCCCCATCTATCACTACCTGCCGGGAAGCAAAAACTGTTCTTCTTTCCATTGTTGTTTGAGTAAAGATATCGAGTAGCTCTAATAAACTCGCCATTTTTGTTGTGTTGTCTTTCAAAAACCCATCTACACTCCTTCTCCAAGCACTTAACCAGATCATATTGGACAGAAGCTCTATTATAATGATGTCTCAAGAAACCCATTAGCACATAAATGGATTCAAACGTCAATGAAGCTATCCACGAGAGAACCCATGACCTTTTATGCTATGAATGTGCAGACAAGAGATGATGAAGGATCAGATCAATTTGTAATTGCCTAATTGTTAAGGATAGAGCAAGAGAGAGGAGAGCATAAACGCGGAAGCATAAAACACTAGATTGATAATAATTCGGTGTGTCAACTTTCATGGCTCAACAACCTATTTATATTGTTCACAAACTTGACGACCACTCAAGGTATTTTCCTAACTAAGATCAAACTCTAAACATAGACACTTTCCTAATATAACTCTCACAACTTAATGTGCATATCTCCTAGATAGACTCTCATATATTTTTTCTAATACTAATTGGCATCTCACTTTATGAACATGACCAGACAGTAAACCCCTTGACGCCACAGCAGCAATAATTGATGCAAAAATAGTAAAACATACCGGGTACAATAATGTTCACGACACCAATGGTCAATCTCAAAAATAATTCAGTAACATTATTGGTCGTGCTACATACAATATATCAATAGTGTTTTAGATGAGTGTGGGTGGTTCTTATCAAACTCTCTAAACTCAAGTAAAGGATTTATGCTTGAGGCCTTTAGTTGCAGAATCAAACAGATGTAGGTTTTTCAATACTTGTTCAGCTACGTTCAAAATCCATACTTGCAAGAGTCCTATCCTTACTTTAATTCATTAACTATACCCCAAATTTGACAAATATTGAATCACATTCTAGACTATATTAGGGTAATTAATGAGTAAAATGTTAGTTACATCTCCTAATAATTTGTTTGTTGAGAGACACTCGGAATATATGATACTCAGTAAACAGAAGTGTCATCTGAGAAATCAACATGCATTATGATTTCTCCTCTCAAAACAGTTTTATATTCGTATTACTTTCTTAATGTATTAGCTAGAACTCTTTTGTTCTGACAGTTCTTGGTATCGAATCTTGTTGGTTTCTTTTAGTAAGGTATAAAAGAATTTGAACTTCCCATCATGAATTGAAACCAAAGAAACGATTTGATTCCAACAATCCATGTTTTGAAAAAGTAATACCGGGCTTGTTTTAATGGACATGCACTTTATATCATCACTTAAAGGTCAAAAAGTGAATTATCAAAGGGAAGAATCCGGTGATTTCTTTTTAAAGTAAAAAACAACAAACAAACATGAACCGAAGCACAACTTACTTGATCCATGTTATCTACTACTTATTCAAGCATTCTAAAAGCATCTAAAATTTGCATACTAGTATTATCTTCTGGTGGCCAGTTAACAACTTGTATGACCTCTGAGGAAGTAATTTGCTAGAATGAATCTGTAGCAGGTAAGATGAACTTGGATTCATGGAAGAATGCAGATATATCTCCCATGGGAGTACTAAAAATAACTCAAGTTGATAAAAAACGAGTAAAACATGGCCAGCTGATACCATTGTGCGCTAAGGATTCTACACTCGAATCTATTGAGATGCTAACTACAAGGAAACTATAAATGGTATAGAAGGAGGATAAAAAACGGAATAGTGGCTTTTTTAGAGCTACTGCAACTGAACTAGTGTGTTGGCTATTGACCGAAGCTTAGATGATGCTGTTGTTGACAGACTCAGAAATCCGCAAAAACTCTGGTGTTAGGTAATGATGCAAATTTGAGATTTAACTGAATCAGAGTTAACCAAATGATACAACTCTGTAAGTAGGCATGAAGTTTATAACTAACCACAATTGATGATCAAACTCGTATGGTTCCTTAAGTCATCACAGAGCCTAGCTGATTTCTATTGCAGACTTGCAGTTTACCATTCTAACTATCATTTCTATAAAGTACAACAGCTACATAGCATGCGTTACTGCGGTATTAGACTTATCTATCAAATAGTATGAAGAGGAAAGATGTAGATATATTCCCTCACAGTATTGGGTAAGCTATAACTTTCCACAATTGTGCCTGCATTTACTTATTCTACTCCCGTACATTAACGAAATAAGTCACTTTAATAGCATCACATTCGCGTATGAAATAAAGTCAAAAGTCACTAACAACAAGAACAGTTAAGAAAGCATATAGCTTAAAATAAGAAAGTAAAAACACTCCCATAAACTTGGATAAATGACACAAAGACAGAATATGAGTAGTCTCGATATATTACTCACTAAGACAGCATCATTTAGGTTCACTCACACAAATGTTACTTTATACTATTTCAAAGTGAAACTCAACGAAGATTACCTGGCAAGTTTACAAGTTTGGATGCAGGGAGCTCATTTTCCTAATTATGTACTGCTCAAAATCCTCGCTTTCTGTCTCCTCAACTTCAACTGACTCCAATGTCTCCTCATGGCTTTCCGTCTCCTCAATTTCAATCGACTCCATTATCTTGGTATCTTCTTCATCTAATTCTCTCAACGAAACTAAGGTGTTCCTGTGAGGAAGTACTCTATCAAAACATTTTTTTCACGGATATATGACAATTGTTATTAGCATATACCAGATTCCATTTCCATGAGGCTAACGAGGCTAGCATTTAACACTGATATTATTGCAATAGAGTTAACAAGGTGCAGAGGGATAATGGAGAGCGACATAATTTCATCTGAAAGAAGTGCCAAAAACTTGTAGTCTGACTCTGCAAAGAGACCTAGGAACTGTCCCTTTGTTATTCTATAGTTACTGATAAAATGAAGACAAACTTTAGTGCAGTTTACTACTCTAACTACCATTTTCTGTAAGATCGTACAACAATAATGATGTCGTAGTATTCGCCCTCAGGTTCCACAATTGTGGTAAGATCGAGTCACTAACAAATTCCAGGGATGACAAAGCAATATATCACAGCTTAAAATTAAGAAAGTAAAAACCACTCACATAAATTTGGATCAACGAAGACAGAATGACAATAGTCTACATATACCATACAATGTCGATAGCATTTAAGTGCAACAAAATCAACTCTGAGAGTTCACATGGGTGAAAACACTGAAAACTTGTGTACTCCATTGTATATAACTGTGAATCTCAATAGCAACAAAGTGAAAATAGTACTCCATTGTCGCATATGCCAGATACCATCATTTCCATTCGCGTAAATGCTAATTTTCTAGATAAGATCAACTAATCACGAGATAGTGATGGATAATGTACAACTTGGGATCCAACTGATTCAAAGTAAAACAACTGGAAAATTCATACAACTGCTGAATTAGGCATGTAGTGCGTAAGGTACCTTTGCAAATAGCCTGCAAACGAAATCATAGTTTTAAATCCTCGTAATAAGTGTTATTACAAAATCATACCTTTACAAACCCTAGATTGATTGATTGATTTTCGCTATAAGTGTTATTATCATGGATATTTCAAGTTTCTTCCCGAGGACGAGATTGACAGAGAACGAGTAATATGTTTTGATATTTTAAATGGTGGGTATGGAGAGTTGAACCGCTGACCTCAAGTGTAACAAGGGTTTTAACTCTTGATTTCTATTTAACACACTAAACTTAGTCCCACATCGAGGGGATGTCAAACTTCACTTTGATTCTTATACTGCAATCCCAGAGACGTGTCCAGCTTCCAAGCTGTATAGTTGCTGCGGCCTTGGATTGTTAACGGAAGTCATGCAGTTGTTTACTGCGCCTGCCGCTGCAGTTCCAGCAGTTGTCAGTCAGTTGGCCAGTTTTTTTTTTTTTGGCTCGAATACTGCCACCAGGTGATGCCATTTTTAAATGCCCGTTCAGTGAGTTAATGCACATAGCAGAGCATTAGAATTAGAACTTTGTAGCTATTAGTCTAATCTAAATGGCAGCTAGATAGCTATATTCAATGAAATGTGGCTTTGGTTCTAAGTTAGCTTATTTGGCTGTCATAACTTTTTTTTGGTTCGATATGGTAAATCTCTTTATTTCTGTTCTTTTTTTGCATACCAAGATTTGCGGCTGTTAGAAAGTCCTCTTGGATCTTATCTGTAAATATGGTCTTATTCTTCAGAAGCCATCTACCATAAGTGCGTAGAAATGTTGCATTTTTTGAATCGTGATTTGGCCTCAAAGTAAGCTTTTGACAAGTAGCATTCATCTTGTATGATGCTTGTTGCTCATTCTACCAAGTTTAGAGTTGGTATTCTTTTGATATCAATAGATGTACCACATGCATATTTGAATTGGTAAACAATCCATTACGTGCCTTGTAGGATTTTGTTTTTCCAATTTCTAATTCACTAATTGTGTTCATAGTTACGAGTTTGATTTTTCCTATTAGCTATCTAGAACACCGATTTTTCTCTGTATGATTATAATAGAGAGAGGTTTATTGTTTCATTTAACTTCATTGTTTTTTGGTACTAAAGTCGGCTCTGCTTAAAGGCCTGTCGTTATGTTTCTAATCTACCTTTTCTTTTTCAATTCCTGACAGATGGATTGACTGACTATATTCTCAGAGAACTATGCTGGTTGTGCCAGGCCAGCCAAGCCGTATAACTGGAGATACAGGGATCTTGGAGACCTGCCAACTGTGCAAGAGCAAGCTATTTTCCATGCCAGCTGGTAAATGTTCCTGAAAGTGCTCCATCTCCAGTTATGGCAGTAAGTGTGTGCATCTACCTGCGGTTGCTAGGCTATCCTGCAAGTAAGATTTCCATATTGACAACCTACAACGGTTGAGTGATTGTAAATGAGCGAATGTATCGCACAGTGATTCCGAAAATAGTAGATCTCTTAGCTGTCATCCACTATGAGGAATCACTATATAAAGGAAAGAAGTCATCACAAGAGGGGGAGATCTTTTAGTGAGTGTTAGACAAGAAACTAGGAGATAGAAAGTTTATTTGGAGAGCAAGTAAAGTCATTGTAAGATCATTGTAAAATCAATATATCCAATTATAATCTTTGAAAGTTAATAAAAGATTCACTATGATTACTTGAATTGTGGTATAGTTATATTGGGGTGTGGTTGTAGGTTTTCCTGCAACTACATTTTTGGCGCCAGAAACAGCTTTGGGTGATAAATCCTGGTAGTAAATTCATAGAATCTTGGACAAAGTAAGATATGGAAATTAAAGATGGCAAGACTTGGATCTACTATTGAACAGGGAACATCAGCCAGGAAGAGTAATAGAATTGCTGAAATAAGAAGAATTACAAATCTTGACCAACAAGAAGATAAAATAGAAGAAAATCAAGGAAACGAAAATCCAGTAGGTTCTCAGCGTGTACAGGAACATAAAAATGATATTGATTATGATAGACTAAGTGTTCATACTTCGCAAACAAGTTTGACTGAAGAGGAAATACAAAGAACTGGAGATACAGGAAGAATTGAGGGGAATGATGAGAATATGACAATTGCAGAGCTTAGACAAAGATTGATTACTGAACGACGAAGAGAAGGTGAAGAGAGTGCGAATTTGATACGTCAGAATGATGAATTAAGGGAAGAGAATCTTAGATTGCAAGAACAGAGATCGACAAGTGCTACACGATCCAGGTCGAGATCAAGCAGGAGTTCATCAAGGCAAAGTAGATCTAATCAAGAAGATCCTAGGCGAAGACAACACATGGAAGCTATTTAATAAGATATGCAAATAGATGATAATCCACAGGACCAACAAAAGAGAAGGGATATAGTCCAAGATTTGGGAACTAATCGATATGATCATCCGCGTGAACTTCTACGTCGCACATATAATGATTTTGAAAGAGAAGAAGAGGATCGGAGGCAAGCACAAATGATACTACATGGAAGGGAAATGTTAAGAGAAGAGAATGAGCGTGAAAGGGAAGTTACACGTGCAAGGAATGAAAGAGACAGACAAAGAAGAAGGGAAGAAATTGAAGAGAGAGAATTACAAGAAGCATTACGCCAAAATAATCATGATAATCAAGTAAGGCGGCACGAACATCATCGCATGAATGATATAGAACAAGGAAGGGTTGCACCGCAAGAAAGAGAAATGTCCATACATCAACATGATCGCACAGGTGAAGAGGAACGTCATGATAAAACACAGATCGAATCGCACACTGACAAGCGTAGGAGAAGGAGAGAAGAAGCTGAAGAATATGAGGTACAAGAGGAAATACGTCAGAATAATCATGAGAATAGACTGAGGCAAGCAAAATTGAAAAGACCTATGCGCGAAGATATATTCCAAAGCTTCAGTGAAGAAATTATTAAAGAAATGGCGGAATTAAGAGAAATGATGACTGCAAAAAGAAATGGTGGAAAGAGGAAATTAGAAGAAGCAGTGGAGGAAGCTGGGAAAACTCCCTTTACAAAGGAGATTCAAAGGGAAGTGATACCGTCTAAATGCAGTTTACCAGTATTCACTAGCATATTTGATGAAAGCACCTGTGTGATACAACATGTGAAAGCTTACACACGATCTTTATTGCAGTGGGAGAACAATAATGCAGTAATGTGTAAATATTTCGCCGCGAGCCTGGCAGGAGAAGCTTTGAAATGGTTTGAAGGATTACCAATAGAATCCATTGGATCATTCTATCACTTACAGAACGTCTTTTTAGGACAATATATCAGTAATAATATGTCAAGACCAGGGATTGAGACGGCATTTGGACTTCGCAGAAGAACAAATGAGTGTTTGCGTCATTTGACAACACGATGGAGAACCATGTGTAGTGAGATGGGAAGACGAGTAGATGAGCCACACCTTATTCTTGAATTTATTAATGCTCTTTTCTTTACAGATTTATTACATACACAAATCTTTAGGATAAAGGACACAATAACAATGTCAGAGCTGCGCGAATTTCAAGAAGAGTACATAACACTTGAGGAGAAACAAAGAGATACAGAGTCATACCCACTTGCAGTACCTGATGCGAAAGGTGAAAATGCAAGTTTACTTCCAAGACTGGCAAATGCTATTGCGAGTACAACGCAGGGAAACCAAGGAATATTACAGAGATGAAACAAAAGCTAATAGCCATGGGTAGTGCAGATCAAGAAGAATTTGACAAAGAGTATAGAAATAGAAAATTTCAAAATATTGTAAGGAATAATAAGATTCAAAGAAGGGATAATACACCAGAAAGTTCAGAAGGTCAACAACCATATTATAGTAAAAAACAAGGAACTGGAATGATTGTATGGGAACAGATCAATCTGCCAAAGCTGAATACTACAGTAGATAAAGTATGGGAAGATGTCATCCTAATGGAAGAAATTCCAGAACCACATAATGTAGGGGATGAACCACCACCAGCGAGGAGAAGCGGAGAATTTTGTATATATCATCGCTTTCATGGTCACACAACAAGTAATTGCAGAAATGTGAGGAAAATCATATTGCGAATGATTGAACAAGGAAAATTGGATCATTTTTTATCACAGCAACCAAAGAACTTACCACCACCACCATCGGGAGGAAATATATTTGCAAAGGAGAAAGGAAAGAATACATTTGTAGTTGAAGTCGGTGCGAAAGCGAAGAACCTATATTGTAATTCAATTGTACATTCATTCAAAAACATAGAATATTTTCATGACAATATCTTAAGTAGGGTTGTATGCGAGGGATGCTGATGGAAGAGAAATTCTTAATCTTGCGAAAGTCTCACCATTGAAAGACTGGCAAAAACAGACTATCTCATTTAATGCAGAAGAAACACCAGGAGGAGGGGAATCGCATGAATGTCCATTAGTAGTGAGATTAGAAATTAATCTGAAACCTAAAGTAGAAGATGATGAAGAAGATGAAGCAAACACTTGGGGAATAAATAGAATATTAATAGATCCCGGAAGTTTTGTTGATATTTTATTTTATCCTACATACAAAACCATGGGTGGAAGGGACGATGAGTTGATCCCGTCAACATATAAAATTTACGACTTCAATGGAAATGCGAACAAGCACAATGGTGAGGTGACTATGAGGATTCTTCTTCAAAATATGCCAACAGAAATCGTATTATATGTTGTGGATGTTGAATCTCCCTATAATTCTATAATAGGAAGACCATGGTTACGTAGTATCTTGGGAGTGGCCTCAACATTTCATCAGTGCATAAAGTTTTCTTTACCCCAGGGTGTTGGTATTATAAGAGGAGATACAATGAAAAGCAGAAACTGTCAAGAAATTGACATAGACAAATGTGAAGAAAGAGAGAGTAATCGAAGAAATTAGAAATAACACGCTACAGAAAGTCAAAGAGCTGAGAGATTAATGGTGGACGCAGTATACAATGTTGGACAACCAGATAAGAAAAATACTGAAGCAGGATTTTATATGGATAATGATACTAAGCGAACCAGAAATACTATTTCTAAAGAAGAAGAAAGAATACAGAGGCAGAAATTGTGTTTTCAAGACAACAAAGAAGTGTGTGATGGTCATTGCAAAGAGCAGGTTGAAAGGGTTATGAAAAATAATATTCTGAAAACCATCTGCGAGCTTAAGGAGATACAAAAACTGAAGGGGATAAATGAATAATATGAGGAATGGATATGTCTAAGCTTTGGGTAGTGTGAATTTTATTTCCCAAACTCTGTCCGACATCATCAACTCTACTTAACTCTCTACTAATGATCCTTGCAAACTTTGTATTTGCTATACTGTAAGCAAACTTCGGCGTGAATTGTATAAATTCAAAAAATTGAAAAATGGAATGATGAATTCTAGTTTCATAAAGTAATACCATGTCACGAAAAGAAAAATTAGAATCTTTATAATAAGACCTTACTAAAAGGCACCAGAAATGATAATTTTTATCAAGATAGACTAGGAATCCGGATATGGCGTGAAACCTAGTTTGCATACATGCAAGAGGCAAAAAAGTAAGACCTATCGTACGTCATAGTCGGAGGAACCTAGAAAGCATGACTCAGGGGAAAGCAACACCGACCCTGGAACTTGAGTCATGGAGATTTGGGGTGAGAACAAACGAAAATTCCCATCCGGGAGAGGTACCTTAAATTTTCAGTCTAAGATAATAATCTTAGATTGAGAGACTAAGGTGACAAAGTCTCTCCTAAGGAGTGCAGAAACTCGATCAGGGCGCCGAGGTACACGTTTGAGTCAAGAGTGACCGGGGCGTCTGGAGCGTACCTTGCCACTCTTGACAAGTCCTGACTATGATGCACTCGGTCCGAAGATACCCCACTTAGGGTGCGGTCTCGCAACCATAAACCTCATCGGTGCGAAACCAACTGATTGCTGAATTAACCAGATGGTAAGAGCCATAACCTTAACCCGGCAGAGGTAAGCTTCCTTGAAGGGGAAATCAGGGGGAAGATAAGGACAGCACCCTCCATTAGGGAGCTGAATTGTGTCAAAAGATGTAAATGTCATGAGACTTTTTACTCAAGGGAGTATTAAGACTTATCATATTTATGCGAAAAACCTGGAGAGGAAATAATACAGGAAAAAGATAAGATGAGATCAATGGGTCGATACATTACAATGTAAAGACGGCATGCGATCTCATCGCACAGAATTGAGGCAAGATAATACCTTTACATAGGAAGGCAAAATAAGACCTTGTGAGAAATATAAAATTTTATACTAATTTTGTTTTGTAGGAATTTACAGGGAAAAAGAATACTGCGAACATATTTACACCAAATGAATAAAGAATTATAAAATAAACTCATATACTATCAAGATGTGTCAATTAACAGAGGCAAGAATGGGAATGCAAAGGGAATGCTAATTGCCCCAGTTGATAGTTGATAGACTCATATACATGTGAAAGAATGATATTTTGGACGTGAACACGAACAACGGGAATTTATATTAAAGAAATGAAAGTTAATGCTTGAAAAGTTCATATTTTTAACATTACATGAACATATTCAGAAGGCAAAGTATTTACAAAAATCTACAACAAGCGAAAGTGATTATCTTTTACTTTTCTTCATTTCGCTCAGCCTCAGAACCTCTTGTTTCTTCTTCAGAGTCTTCATCTTCTCCTCCACTGTCTGAAATATCAGAAATATGTTCATTATCAGGGATGTATGGAAATCTATACTTTGTAAGAGGAATGTTATTCTCAACGCATACTTTCTTAACAGCAGCTACGCGACCACAGTTAGCATCATTGTTATTGTTTGAAACCATGATGAGGAAATTCTTCTTCAATTGCTGATATTTAGAGTTGCGAGCAGATAAATCTTTTTCTTCAGAAGCCAAGCGAGCTTCTACTTCTTCAATTTCCGAGGATAATTCTTCTCTTCTTGAGAAGCTAAGCGAGTTTCTAACTCTTCAATCTTTTTAAGATAATTCTTATCCTTATCTGCGAAATATGAATAAGCAGGTTAGGACACATATATAACAAAAAATATTATCTCCAAATAAAAGGCAAGTATTAAAAGAGCAATATTTAACCTTCATAATTGGAAACAATGTCTTTAACCAATACGTAATGATCAGCTTGAAGGCTCACATTAATAGCTAAATTTTCTCTAGCATCATTCAGAACCCTAGCAGCCCAACTAAATTCATCTTCACTTTCTATGAGAAGCTGAGAGCGAATTAAATTTCTTTCTTCGACAAGGATGTTCTTTTCGCTCAAAGCTAAGTCACGTTCTTTTTGAACCTCGATAATGGATTCTTGGAATTTTTCTAGTGCTTTCGCACCCTTAAGAGAAATCTCATCTTTCTCATCAATAAGTTTATTCTTCTTTGTTTCCGAAACTTGAATTTGTTCTTGGATCTCATGAAGACAACGTTTAAAATTATTAAATATAGTCAATAAAGATCTATGGCTTTTTCTAAGAGCAGCATATTTCAATCTTAGTTCCTCCAAACTCAAATTTTCAAATCCTTGGTTGGGATAATTATTTAAAGTAGAATTAAGGTGTTCTAAAAGGGTTTCACCATCAAGAAGATTGGCAGCCTCATCCGAAAGGTTATATATGTCTGCGAATATAAATAAATAAGAAATGCAAATTATCGCATAAAAAATAGAAGAACAAAAGAAATAAAGGCTACATACCGATGAGTTCATCATTTCTTTCTCGGGCTCTGCGAATCAAGTCAGAATTGGTTGAATTCTCAGTTTTAAGTTTGGTATTTTCTTTCTCAAGTTTAGTAAGTCTCCTTTGATAGTCTAAGGAGATTACATAAGATAAACGGGCTCCCTGCGAGAATGAAAGAAAGTATTACGATTAGGAATAAAGCAAGGCTAAAGAAAAGGAAAAAAGGCGAGGTTGCAAATATTACCAAAGATATGATTGTGAATTGGAGATTCGGATTTAGGCAGCTCCACGAAAAGATGAATCATCTAAAGTAGGAGCATCGCATATTTTAGAAACCATTTTAAAATCTCGATTTAACTCTTCATTATCAACAGCGGTCAGAAGATCTCCAGCGAAAAGATTGGACATCTCTTTCAAAGAAGAAGGAATTGATGAATTATCAGAAACAAGAGTATCATCCTCACTAGACTCTGAACTTGAGGAAGAATCATATCTTTCACGCTTCCTAGAAACTTCATCCATTGAAGATAACCTTTTTGATGAAGCTTTAGACGTATGCCTTTTAGGAATATTCTTGCCTTTAATTGAGGTCTTATCACCTAAAGACTTCACCTACGTGAACAAGCAAGATAAGAAACAGAGGAAACAATATTGTTAAAATCAAAAAGAGTGTTTCTTACTTCCTTATTCTGCGAAGCTGATGCATTGTGTGAAATCTTAGTCCTCTTAGCAGCCTGCAAAAAATGGGATTATTATGCGAGATTGATAACATTTATGTGACTATAAGAAATTGGAAGGAACTTATGCGAGACTAAAAACATTTATGCGAAGCCCCATACCAATTTCTTTGACTCAGCTTCAGAAAGAACAAACTTCCAAGGTTCATAAGAAGAAAACTTCTCGGGAAGAGGAATATCAGAGCCATCCTCAGATTTATCAGAAATATAAGGACCTTTTATAATGGCAGGGAAATTAAGCCAGCTTGAGTCATTATATCTGCGAGCATAACTGTTAGATTTGTTATTCCAATCAACATCTCACATGATCTTATTATCTTCAGCAATACCGTCTTTTCTTCTTAAGCGAATGGCCCATTTATTCAAATTACGCTTCATAATTGCAAAATAATATTTGTTGAAGAAGTTATCAAGAGTGTATTCGGTAGGATCAATAACCTTATCACGATGCGATTCTTTTCACACTTCATAAGTATAAGAAGTCCTTAAACCAGTTGCGCGACGAGAATATTCATATGTTATTCTGATCGCATCACCACTTAGTTAGAATATTCCCCGTGCGAATCGAACATCAGCAAGAATTTCATAGAATAAGGGTATTTTTGGGTTAAAAAGAGGAATTGGAAGAATGAAAAGTTGTCCCAATGAAACAATAACTCTTTGATTGTTCCATTGATCAGAATTGATCAAATCAAGATTAAGCTTGGATGAAAAAACAGATGATGGGGGAAGAGAAAGTGAATAACCTCTCGAATGAAATTCATTCTTCAATCTATTGAATTTTGTCTCCATTTTCTTGCCAGCATGAACCGTTTTTAGAATGGGAATGGAGATGGGTAAAATGAAAATTGTTTGATGAAATTAGCTTTGATCAGAGAAAACAGTAGCAAATAAGATGAAACAAGAAAATAGAAAGAAGATAGAAGAAGACGAAGGAAGATATATAAGGAAAGAGTAGTCCCATTTTTCGAGATTTGATTAATGCGAGGAATGAATGGATAAAAACAGAACGTCTCAAATAATAAGTGGTTAAAAATGCACGCGTAATTAAGGAAAACTGGAATTCCGGAGGAATGTAGGAAAGGTAGAATACGAAACGATATACACATGCGATATTAAAGGATTGAAATTTCTCATATCGCTCACCTCACAATGCAATCTAAATGAGAAGAGGCAAAATGTAGGAGTGGAATATCGCACATATCAATAAGTATGCGAAGTAAGGATTATCTGATGTAAGCAAGGATGATCGCACATGGCAAGATTGAAGTGACGTATTGGATGATGTCAGTAAAATCACGAGTAAAGTGTGATGCTCTATGCGAGGTATAGTTTGTGCGAGAGTGAGTGATTGTAAATGAGCGAATGTATCGCACAGTGATTCCAAAAATAGTGGATCTCTTAGCTGTCATCCACTATGAGGATCACTATATAAAAGAAAGAAGCCATCACGAGAGGGGGAGATCTTTTAGTGAGTGTTATACAAGAAACTAGGAGATAGAAAGTTTATTTGGAGAGCAATAAAGTCATTGTAAGATCATTGTAAAATCAATATATCCAATTATAATCTTTGAAAGTTAACAAAAGATTCATTATGATTACTTGAATTTTGGTATAGTTATATTGGGGTGTGGTTGTAGGTTTTCCTGCAACTACAGTGCCAAAGCAGACAAGGATTGAGAAAGTAACTTAGTTTACCTTGAAAGGGTGTTGCAGAATATTCCTTCAGCCAGCCAAAAAAGAGATAGTGAAAGCGGTAGAGAGGGAGAGAGATTTTTTGCTCCAAGCTGGACAATGGAACATGACGAATAAGAAAATGATTGATGGGTATGGTCAACAACAGGATGTGTTCTAACTTTTCTTGTTCATCATGTTTCATTGTCCGACTTGGAGCAATGCACAAGATAGTGGGGTTCGAGGTTTTTGTTACGAGCTCTCTTTCAGAAATTATTATTAAGCTCTTTTTCTTATTAAATCACTTTTTAATTTAAAAGGTGTCCAAATATTAAGTTGTAATCCTTTAGCATGATTTATCAAAGAATTATTCTAAGCATAAAACATCAAACTGATTCACAACTAATTAAGAAAACCATTTTCTCCTTTTTTTTATATTTATCCAAGTGAATTAAATAAACTAAACAATTAAAGAAATTATAAATAAAAATATTACCAATCAAACATGAGTGAATAGATCCTCCATTGCCTTAATCACCAAGAATTTAGCCGCTCATCATGTTGGAAAACCTCTCAAAATATTTCAGTGATGCTCAAAAATGTTTTACAATGAAGAGAAAGACAAGAAATTGATGTAAAACAGAATTTTGTGACCCCCAGAAGACGTCCAGTGTCAACGACAGAGCTGAAGCGCTGTTGTCATTCAAGAACTACGACCCACACTGGACAGTCGATGGTACTGTTGATAAACGACGGTCTTGGAGAGTCTGTTCTTCACGTTCTTCCTCCTCGCAGCAGCAGCAGAACCAGAATCTCTGCAACTTGATTTTCTTGCTCTGTAGTGCTCTAAACCTCTCCCAATTCTCTCCTAAAACTCTCTAACCCTTCTTATGACTCGAACCAACACTTATATAGCTACCAAACCCCCAAAAATCTCGAGTGAATCCGACTTCTTCTTTTTCTCTCTTCTCTGCGCTGTTGAGAAAATATCTCTCTCTGATCTCCCTGTACGCGTTTGTTAGCTATAAATTTGCTACCAAACTCTTATCAAGACTTGAACAGGACCAAGTATAGTTTACTTCAGCGCAAAACTCTCCCAGAATTTCTTGAAAATAGCTTTGAAAGTTAAACAGAGAGTACGTGTCCTGGTTGGACTTTGATCCATTCTCCCGGTCATTCCAGCCCAATTGGTTGGGTCCAATCGATCGTAACAGACTTGTTTACTCAATTACAGCCCATTAGTAGCAAATACAGCAATTGAATCTCCAAAAATCACGTCCAAAATTCGATCACCAAATCTGCCAGTGCTGTAACAAGTCTTCCCGCCAAAAACCCATTTTTGAATTTTGAGAAGGAATGCCCCCTATCCTCTGATGGGGTGCGAATAGCAGGTGCGGTTGAAATAAAATTCTTGGGGTGGAAATAACCAGATCTTGGGTGCCTTTAGTAATTTTTCTTGGATGTTTTCCGGACTTTTCCGGGATTCCTCCGGGGTATTTCTGAGTGCCTCCAACATACTTCTGGGGTGCTTCTGGTACGTTATCTACGAAGGTTCAAATGCCACATTTTGAGCCAATTTCGCCGCAAAACCTTATTCTTCCAAAAACACCTACAAATAAATAAAATAACCAAATAAGTACGATATCGAGCACTAACAATATCTACAAATGAGCTATATTAGACACATAAATGCGTCTATCACTCTCCCAAATATATATGTCATATTTCTTGAATGACATTTAATATGAGCCGATCCTTCCGTATACCGCTTGTTGAAGGAGCATTGAAGACTAGATATTCCGAAGCAATGACAAATCTCAAGGGCAAGGTACTCGACTTGGTCATTTTCATTTTACCTCACAACAGTAAATGGTTCACTAGAAGAGTATTTGTGAAACCGACTTTGGACTTGTTTCTCAGCGTTGCCTGACAAAGCATCTCTTCAAGTCTGATCAAGCAAACCATTCCATAGAAGTGTAAGTGGTAGAGAGGGAGAGAGATAGTGAATGAGATAGTGAAAGGAGAAATTTGTTAATTAGTCCAGAAACCCGCGACCCGTTTAATTTATGGTCCATCCATAAAAAAAATTTAATTGGAGGTCCAAAAATGTTTTAGTCTTGCAAAAAGACCCGCCTGCCCTTTTTATTGTACGTGCAGAAATTAGAGAAATAACTTTTATCTTTCCAGGAAGCCTTAAATACCTCTCATTTTATTTTATCTTCTTCTTCTTTTCTTCGTAATATCGAAATGATATTCGTAATCAATCTTCAACAAAAGAAACGAGAAAACCTCTAGATTCAATGAAAGCATTACAAAATTCAATTGAAACCATCACAAAATCAACTAAAAAACCAGATCTAAACCAAAAAAAATGGTGAAATCAAAGAAGTAAATCGTACAAGAAGAAGTAACTGGAGAACATAGTAAATTTCGGGCACGATTTTCAGTTTCCGTTCTTGGAATTTGATTGAAGATTTATAAACAGGTAATTGGTTGATTTGGTAGATGTGTTCTGACTTGATTTGATTTTGCAGGATTTTTTAAGGTTTATTGCAATTGTTATGGTTTACGGATTATTAAGAGTGAAACTGGATTTATTACAATGAATTTTGTCGGGTGGTATTTGATTTTAGGGTTTATTTTTGCTGGTTGTAGTGACATAATCCTATTTTTGTATTGTGTTTTTACTTCTATTTTTGTTGATTTTTGATACCAATTTCCTTATGTAATCCTACAGTACATATCGGTGTGTACTGCTAAAACCCTTGATATATACTGTTTATCCCTTCTACTGCAGATTATATTTCTTACAGTACATATTCATATGTAGTGCATGTATGTTGTGATGATCCCACAGTACATATCAGTATGTACCGCTAAAAACCATAGGTTGTGGATGATCCTACAGTACATGTTGATATGTATTGTACGTATGTTGTGTATGATCCAACATTAGTATCACTATGTACTGTTACGAACCCTACTTTATGTATGATATGTATCGTTGAAAGTAATTTGTTCCCGAATTACTACATATCAACATGTAAAGATGGATATATATGATGGATACAAGTTGCTTATGTTACATCAATATGTACTAGCTAAACGCCTTTTATGCTTGGTATGTACTAGCTAACCCCTAGTACATATCGATGGAAAATTTCATTTTCTGATGTTTGAATACTAACAATACAGATTGACAGTATGTTTGTTAAGGATCTTTTCTCTCTTATCAATAAGTGAGGCATCGTAATGTATTATAACTGAACCAGCGGGTGGGTAATCAAAAAACATTTTCCAAATTCTTATCAATATGTATGTATTGTTAAATCCCAGTACATACCAATATGTACAGAGCATTTTGAACTATATTTGTGTTGCTTTACTTTGCATAAAGAAGGTATTATTGATATGTACTGATGGAAAAACTGTCTTACAATACATATCCATCAGTACATACTGATGTGTACCTGGAAACTCAGATTGCATATGTACTATCCTTCTAGGTACATATCAATATGTACTACTAACTTGCAAAAGGAAAAAACAAAAAATGTTCTTGTGATTTGTTACTTAGGTCCAATACTATTTTGGGTTCTTGTCGGTAAATAATCTTTCAGTATGTTTTGCAGTTATTTCCCATCACAAGATTCATCAAGAAGAGTTAGGTTCTGCATTGCTCGCAAGAGGAGTGATGATGAAGATGCAAAGGAAGATCTCTACTCACTTGTAATTGTAGCAAATCTTTTTGCAGAAGGTCTCAAAGATTTGGGCACTATAGTCATTGAAGAAGCTGATGATTAGAGTTAATGTTATTTTTTCTAAGTAGACTGAAAGAAAGTTTGATTATTATCAAGATTTTAGTTTTTTCAGATTGTATTTTTTTTCTATTTGAATTTTTTTAAGAAAATAACATCCTTTAGGATAAAAATACACTGATTTTTCATCCATTATGTCAACAATAATGTTCGCAGTCATAATATCCAGCAGAGAAACTGTATTTGTCAAGTAAGATAAAGCCTGTTTTGTATAAAATACACTTCATTAGTGTCTACCAGGGATAGAAACAATAATATAAATAAATATAATACTCTCAAGAATGCTGACAAAATCAGTACAACGAAATCTTGTATGGTAGATATAAATTAGGTTTTTTACAAAGATATCATCGCTTTAGAGATGCGAAAATATGGTAGCTATTAATTGGGTTTGTTTACAAAGATATCATCCCTTTAGAGATGCGAGAATCATCTCTATTCAACCATTTTTTATTGATTTTGTTGTCATCTACTTTTTCGCAACTGTATATTTTCTATAATCTTGCAGTTCATATTGACATGTATCGTATGAAACCCTAGTACATATCAATATGTACTGACTATCAAACTCTTTAAGATGATGAGATGAATCCTGCAGTCTCTGGCCCATCCTTAGTAACCGCAACTCTGCTAACTTCAATGACTTTATTTATATTCTTGAACCTAAAAGAAATGATTCCTTAAAATCCTGAATACTGATCGCCGAACATGAAAAGAAATTTCTTGACCAATTGTTTCCCCAATTTTCCTGAACACATGGGAAGAAAACATACATGTTATATTGCTTAACCCAAAAGAGATGAATAGTAGACTATCAAGAAGAGGTTAGTCATCCACATCAATGTTCCTAAAAATCAGATTAACCGAACTGCAAAAGGTTGGTTTGTTGCTGAGTCGAGGACTTAAACATTAAGTGAAACCCCAGTAGATATCAATATGTACTGAGTGAAATCCTAGTACATATTGATATATACTGAGTGAAACCCAATGCAAGGAAATGACGAAACGCTTTTCAGCTCACGATAAACACAAGTCATAATATTTCATACACTTGTTCTTATGAAAGTACATTAAAAAGGCACTGTACGTATACACATGTACTGAAGAAAAACTAGTTTAGGTTTCTCTTTCTTTCACAACCTATAATTAATATTAGAAGCACAATGAAAAATCAAATGTATTTAGAATAAAATACATATCTGCGTGTCTCCTAAAAATTTGCACCGTATAATGAGAGAGGATTTTTTATTATTAAGAAAGAGGAATACAGTTGTACCTGATCAAAAGGAATAGAATCTAGTGCAATGAGATGTTAACAAGCTCGCACATTGAGAATACAGGTCCAACTCCATCATAAAACCAAGATCCACAAGTCCAGACGCATCTAACCCTAGAGTTTATGTCGATATGTATGAGGTGAAACAGTAATACATATCAGTATGTACTGGGTATCCAAATCTTCATGTTCCTCTAGTTTCTCTCACAAACTTGATGCCCGCCAGTCCGCTAACTTTAATAACTTGTCAGCGGCATCTCCAGGGGACACAACTGCAACTGTTGTTTCTTCTTTAAATTTGAGATTTCTCAGACTCCACCATAGTTTGTTTTATTTCATCCAACTCCTGTTGTAGAACTGTCAACTGCCAAAGACGCAAACAAAACTATCGAGTAAAGACTTAACCATTAATGACTTAAACAACCTATAACGTTGAGTAACCAATAGGATCTTGAAAATATACCACTAAAATTCGTGTTTATGAGGGGGCAGCGCCCCCTATACCATTGACCTCCGTTAAAAAGTTTTAATCATCTACATTAAAGAAATGGGGAAAAAAAAGTTGAAATTCAAAATGAAAAATTATAGTACGTATACAAAATGTACTAAAAAAATTTAGAAGATATGTAATGTGTAAAACCTAGTAAATACCGATATGTACCGAGTAAATACTAATAGATATTGATATATACTCTAAATAACAGTTATGATTAGTTCCATATACATGTTAACACTATCAAAATTGGAGATGAATACATGAACTCCATTCAAATACAATACATAAGTAGGTAGAACTAATATTAGAAGCGCAATGAATAGTCAAATGCATTTAGACCAAAGATATATGGGCATGTATCTTAGAGATTTGCACCTCTAATGAGAAGAGATTCGAATAGTTCAAAATAGATCATTCTAAAACCACTAATCAACTGAGTTTCCATAAAGGTTCATAGCTACTGTAGGGTATAATAATTGAATGAATATGGAGCATACAAATACACCACATATATAACAAATAGAGTCAATGAGTATGGTGCATTCAATTAATATCTTATAGTCAATTCATTTACACATTTCAAAATGAAAAACCACAGTACAGATACATATGTACCGAAAGAAAATAATAATTGAATAGATAATGTTATGTACAGTGTAAAAATCTACCATTTAGAATAGAAAGGTTACATTTAGGTTACCCTTACCATAACGTCGGATCATGGAAAGTTCAAATAGCCCCTCCCAGATGAGCTAAATCCGAATTTATATAAAAAAGATCGATGATTACTTACCTAAATCCGAGCAACTTGTTCTTGCCCAGTCAAGTTTCACTAAATATCTTTTCAATTGCCTCAACTTGGTCTACATTCGGCTAACGAAATGTGATCATATTCATATCTCGTAAGTTCCTTTTGGTACTACAACTTGGTCTTAGAAATGAAACAAATAAAACTAACGTTGGTACATAAAGCACATACATAGATTACGCCAATAGATAAGGTGAGAATTATGTAGATAGTGTTCATTAATGTACTACCAAGACTCAACCCCTTATATCTGTAAAATTCTTACCATGAGTACGTGGTCATATCTCTAGTTTTTTCCTTTAAATTGATGTTCAGGGGCTAAAAACACCACCTTTTCCTTGTGTTGACACCTTCTCTAGCATTGTCTTCCTTTCAGGAAACTTCTTTACTTAACATTTTATCCTTTGCCACCACTATCACCCGTTCCCGCCGTCTAAACTGTTAACACATAGGATAAGTATGCAAATGCAAAATCAGTACATAAACATATGTAATGCGAAAGCACTACGGGCAAATATGTACTGTGAAAAATCAGTACATGCAAACATGAATTCATTTTTTTTTTGAAGATAATATCAAATGGATTTTGAACACATATCAACAAGTGCAATCCAATAAATCAAAAACGTTTAAGCTAATCACCATAAAAAAAAATTCGAAAACGCGCCAAAAATCAAATCGATCTGTATAATCTAGTCGATTCTCAAGTAAAAGTTCAAAATTGACCACATCTAAATCAAAATTAAACATGAAGCTCGTACCTAATATAATCTGAATTGATCGAATCAGGAAAAACAAGCTGATAGTGGTGGCAAAGGATATAATCTATCACTTACCAAAGAAGAATCAAAAGATGATATTTGAAAACCCTAAAAAATATTTTTCCCTTTTGAACAACAACTAAAAGATGTTTCAAATCAAAATTAGAAGAATTATAATAAGACTTAGCTTTTCAAACAGCAAGAATGGTCCATCATCGAGTGTTATTTTGTGATTCTGTAAAACCTCATCTCCATGAATAGCAGAGCTCTGATGTCGAATAGAAACTGAAGAAAATGAAATACGTGGTTACTTAGAATGATAATGATATATGTAAGGGTATTCTAGGAATTGATAAGAAGTACATGATAAGTTGCACACGTGTGCTGGATTATTGAGTAAAGAATCTGGTCCAAAAACATGTTTTTGGACCAGCGGATAATTTTATTCTGGTGATAGACTACACAATAACGTGTTCTGAATATATAGGATTAACCAGTAATTCCTAGTAGTGAAAGTGGTAGAGATGGAGAGAGCTAGAGTTTTTGCTCCAAGCTGGACAATGGAACATGATGAATAAGAAAATGATTGATTGGTAGGGTCAACAACAGGATGCGTTCTAACTTTTCTTGTTCATCATGTTCCATTGTCCGACTTGGAGCAATGCACAACAAGTTGAGAGTCTCACTTCCAAGTCATACACTTCTTATAGCCTACAAGGTTCATGAACCATTGTGTATGGCAAATCCGTATTAAGAAACCAATAAATTAAATGCCTGAACAACCAAATTGTAAATTAAGTACTAAATTTGTAAAGATTTTCTCCCATTCAAATTTTGAGACATGGATCACCGGACAGCGATGTATGTGTTCCATGAATATAGATTGATTTGGCAACTCCTTTTCAAGAAAAAATAAAAAAATAATTTCCGGAACAACGAATATATGTTGTGATCCATCATATAAGAGTAGGTAAAGATTCTCCCGCCAATTTGAGTGTTCAAATCTGGACTGGCCGGTTTAGGTGAATCCCCTTGTATACGGCAAGTCCAATTTCGGCAAACATTAAATTTTTGACAATGGGAATTATAGCAGTTTACCCTGCCAAATACGCAATATTCAAGATACTTCACTTCTGATCTCAATCAATGGGATATATACCAAAGAGGGGATCGTTATCGGTCTCTTCCAGTATGATCTTGACAATAACAACCACACGTTTTATAAGTTCTTTACCCCGTATTATCATTGATAACCACTTGCAAACTTACAATACATAATCAGTAAATAAGGGATAACTACATGAAACAGTAAGAAGAAGTATTCCCATAAAAATAAAAGAAGCAAAAAAAGGTAACTCTCTGGTAAATTTAAATAATGTTCGAACCAAAAGAAAAGTCATGGGCTGACAGTCATGGACTACTCTACCTAAGCCTGATGATTGAAATTTAAATACCAACAAAAGGCACAACACAAATACTTTAGAGTGCACCTTAAGGCTGAAGGAAGTTGGTTGAGAATCTAATTTACTTGATGATATATTTTTTTGAAATTAATCGGAGATGTATTGAAAATTAAAAGACTCTGATATCAACAGATCCGAGAGGAACAAAAGAATAACACACTATCAACAGAAGAAAGGAACTTTTTTACGGTGGTTGCCAATCAAAAAGGCTATCCCAACTAAAAACTAGATCAGTAAAAGAGAAAGAGATTTCTGGATGGAACACCTTGAGCTAATACACTTGTTTAGGGGTATCCCAACGAAATAATTTTATCGTTTCCTTCTTCCAGACTAACCGAAGTATCGCGTGAAGCACATATTTCCAAACAAAAGCGTCATCATTTTTGAACTTCACTTTGATCCACTCGTCCACCAAAGAGTAATTGTACCAGGCAATGTCCATTGCCATCTTGGAATCACTGGAATTAAATCCCTCCGCACTTCTAAAGTGTAACTGCAATGCATCATGAGATGATCGGCTATTTCATTAACATTATTGCAGACGCCACAAAGACCTGAGCCGACAATACCGAATTTAAAGTTCTTTTGAAATGGAAGTTCCAACTGGGGTGAGTGCTAAACACCACATGATCCACCACAGTTCCATCTTTGTTCCCTGCAATTGGTTAAGGGATTACATATATGGATGGGCTCTTCGATATATTACTAGGAAGCGTTAAGTTGAGTTCTGTAAATTAATGTTTGATGACTTCAAAGAATCAAAATAGATGGATTTCCACAAAGTGAGGGATTCGCTATATAAGATATAAACCCTCCAGCCATATAGAGGTTTGATTTTCATTCGCCACATGATGAGCAGCTGCTGAGGGAACCGATGAATGATATCGTCAAAAGCCACAGAAAAAATAACATATAAACCCTCCATCCATATAAGAAGCGATGATATTTGGGTGAAATACTTCCACACTTAATATGCAGATTCTAGAGTTTTATTTATACTAGAAAGATACTGCAATGCAGTTACATTGTTTGTTACAGACTCTATCAAAACAAAGACTCTAACAAACTCAAGACTCTGATTTAACTTAGCGTAAACCTAGCCTTAGAATTCTTCCTTGTTACTCGGTCTTCTGACTCTGTGATAGTGCTTATCTTGTTATTGTTAACAAGATGCAGCTGATGCAGTGTGCTGACTAACACCCTCCCTCAAGTTGAGATGGAGTTTACGGATGTTCAATTTGTCACGCAGAAGTTGAAACTTAACGGAAGGCAGGCCCTTAGTAAATAAGTCAGCTATTTGATCCCTTGAACTAATGAAGTGCACCTGCAGTTGTTTAGCAGCGACCCGTTCACGTACAAAGTGATAGTCAATCTCAATATGCTTTGTCCTTGCATGGAAGATAGGGATTGCTGTCAGATAAGTTGCCCCCAGATTGTCACACCATAAGGAAGGCACAGGCGTAAGAGCCCCTAATTCACGTAACAGAGACTGAATCCAAATAAGTTCTGAAGTTGCAATAGCAATGCCACGATACTCTGATTCAGAGCTCGACTTTGAAACCGTCTTTTTGTTTCCTGGCACTCCAAGAAATAAGATTACCCCTAAAGCAGATACAGTAACCACTTGTGGAACGCCTATCATCCAAATTACCTTCCCAATCTGCATCCGAATAGGCATTGATAGAATAGTTCAAGACTGGTGAGAAGAACAAGTCGTAGTCAATTGTGTGCTTCAAATAGCGCAAGATTCGTTTAACTAGTTCCCAATGTTCCAAATATGGCTCATGCATAAACTGACAGGCCTTGTTAACAGCCACTGCTATGTCAGGACGTGTGATATGCAGATATTGCAACGCCCACACAACACTTCTGTAAAGAGTGGGATCTGCAAACAACTCAGCACCTTGTCGACGAACTTGGAGGTTAGTAGCCAGTGGAGTGCAAACCGGCTTAACACCATCTAGTTTAGTGCGATGTAGTAAGTCTGAGATGTATTTCCGTGGTGAAAGCACTAATTTTCTACCTTGACGTAAAACTTCAACACCTAGGAAATAAGAAAGAAGACCCATATCTTTCACAGCAAATACAGTGCCTAAATCAGTCACCAGTTGATCTATCAATGCAGACGAAGAGCCTGTCACAATTATATCATCAACATATATCAACACATATGTGGTTGAATTACCAGAAATTCTGATGAAAAGAGATGAGTCTGCCACTGACGCCTTGAACCCCAACTGGAGAAGATGACTGCTGAGACGAGAAAACCATGCACGCGGTGCCTGTTTGGGGCCATACAAGGATTTATGGAGCTTGCAGACGTGATCAGGGAAGTTAGGATCGACATAGCCAGCAGACTGCTTCATGTAGACATCCTCCTCCAAGACACCATGCAAAAATGCATTTTCAACATCAAGCTGACGCAACTGCCAGCCATTCATCACTGCAAGCGATAGTACTAGTCTGATAGTGCATGGTTTGATCACCGGTGAGAAAGTTTCTCCATAATCCACCCCCTCTTTCTGTGTAAACCCTTTAGAAACCAAGCGTGCTTTATAGCGATGTATAGTACCATCTGGGTTTCGCTTAATCCGAAAGACCCACTTAGACCCCACTACATTCATGCCAGACTCAAACTTTACAAGTGAGTAAGTTCCATTTCGTATTAGTGCATTTATCTGAGTGTCCATGGCGTTTCTCCATTCTGGTATTTTGCAAGCTTTAGAGTAGCAAGTCGGCTCCATAAAATCTTCGTCATGCAGAGGATATTTAGTGGCAGCAAGACACAATTTTTGAATTTGTTTCGTAATGCCTGATTTAGCACGTGTGACCATCATGTGACCTTGTTGCACTTGCTGTAGAGTAGGTTGAATCTCAGAAACAGCATGAGCAGTAGACAAGGAATTCAATGCAGACTCTTCTGAAGCAGCCGGAGAAACATCTGGAGAATTTGGAGCATTTGCCTGAGACTCCAGCTCAAATGCTGGTGACAGCGGATGCTGCAGTTGCAGCTGATCAGGAGAAGATGGGCTGAAAACTGCAGAGCTAAGAATATCTGTGCTTGTTGCAGGAATCGGCTGACAAACGTCAAGAGCTTGCTGCTGTTGAGGAGAGAATGGGAATGTGGTTTCTTCAAATCTCACGTGACGCGAAATATACTGCCTATTGGATGGCAGATGAAGACAAATATAGCCTTTATGCGCTGCACTGTACCCTAAAAATACACAAGGAAGTGACCTGGGTTCTAATTTGTTTGCATTGTATGGCCTTAGACAGGGATAAGCTAAGCAACCAAACACCCTTAAAAAGGTATAATTTGGTTTCTTATTGTACAACAACTCAAGAGGCGTTTTTGAATCTGTTTTAGTTTTAGGCACCCTATTGATAAGATAACAAGCAGTTGTAAAAGCCTCTGACCAAAAGTCTTTTGGCAAGTGAGCATGAAATAGAAGTGCTAGACCACTTTCTGTTACATGCCTTATACGACGCTCTGCAAGACCATTCTGAGCCGAGGTGTGAGGGAAGGAAAATCTATGTTGGATGCCTGAACTATTTAAATAGGAGGTAATTCTTTTGTACTCAAGAGCATTGTCAGATTGAAAAACCTTGATTTTGTAACCAGTTAAATTTTCTACTTGTTTGTGAAAATGAACAAAGATATTGTAAGCATCAGAACGATGAACCATTGGAAATACCCATGTGTAATGAGAGAAAACATCCATTAACAACAGGTAATAGCGAAAACCATTCCTTGATAGTTGTGGAGAAACCCAAATATCAGAAACAATCAAACTTAAAGGAGTATCAAAGGTAGTAGTAATGAGAGAAAAGGGAAGTTTTCTACTCTTGCTAACATGACAAGAGTGACAAAAATCGAACATCTTATGCAAAACAGGAAGAGAGTAATTCCTAATTATTTTTGAAACAGTTCCAAGCATGGGGTGACCCATGCGCTGGTGCCAAACAGGTAAACTGGCTGAGAGAAAAGACTGAGGCATTTTGGATGGATGAAAGTCATCTACGCCATCGAAAACATACAACCCATTCTCATTCCTCCCCTTTAGCAGCACTGCCCCTGTGCATTTGTCCTTCACAAGAAAAAAGCTTGTTTGAAACTCAAAAATCACGTTGTTGTCCTTACAGAACTTAGAAACAGATAGAAGATTTGTTTTAATCTTAGGCACATGATAAATCTGATTTAATATAAAGCAACGTGAATTATGAGTGAATGTTGCGTTACCATTATGCGCAGTCTCCAGACCATTACCATTACCTACACGAACTTGATCCGTGCCCTCATACTCATGCGGTATGCAGATGTTGTTCACATCAGGAGTTAGATGATGGGTCGCACCAGTATCAGTTACCCATTGTCCATTAGGTTGACCACCTGGTAAGGCAATATAAGCCTCAGGCGTTTTTGCATGTTGTTGAGCATCTCTGTCATAGCGAAACCAGCATCGATCTGCAGTATGGTTACGCTTTTTGCAAATCTGACAATAGACTGTACCATTACCAGAATTTCTTGGAGGATGTTGAGGATGACGATTATTGTTTGGCGGATTTGGTCCTCTCGGTGTATTTTGGACTCCTCTTGGTGCAAGTCTGCTTCCAGATGACGAGAAAGAACTGACATAGTTTGCAACTGGCTCTTGCATCTGAGACAGCTGATGTTCTAACCTCATCTCAAAAGTCAGAAGATGAGTGATGAAGGTTGATATGTCCATTGTTTCAGCAGTACTTAAAGTAGTAACAATAGGATCATATGTATGATTTAATCCATTGCAAATGGATTGCTTTTTCTCATGTGCCGGTACGGTGTATTCTGTGGCTGCAAGCTGATCAAACAAACGCTTAACATCATTTAAATACACCTTCAGAGTCTTATTACCTTTGTGCAGATTATGGAGCTGTCTCTTTAAATTCATCTGGTGAGCAAATGTTTTAGAGAAAACTCAGACTCCAAGGTGTCCCATATCTCTTGTGCAGTATCAAGTTCTGCAACTACACTGAGAACCTCAGGAGTCAAGGTAGAATTCAGCCAACCAACGATCAAAGAATCTTGGTGATCATATGCTGTGAATGCAGGATTAACATCCTCACTTTATGGTAGATTTCTTGGTGGTTTTTCTTTTGATCCATCAATAAAACCTGTTAGGTCATAGCCTTTCAGTATAGGCTTGAACTGAGCCTTCCACAATACATGATTAGTACCAGTATGTTTCAAGGTAACAAGGTGATGGATTTGAACCTGGCGTAGAGTAGTTGTAACCTCTGCCATTGTTTGGATTTGTGGTTGTATAGGTTTTTAGAATAGGCGCGGAAGCCGTTTTTGGATCTTGAGCCTGATACCAAGCTAGAAGATGATATTTGGGTGAAATACTTCCACACTTAATGTGCAGATTTTAGAGTTTTATTTATACTAGAAAGATACTACAATGCAGTTACATGGTTTGTTACAGACTCTATCAAAACAAAGACTGTATCAAACTCAAGACTCTGATTTAACTTAGCGTAAACCTAGACTTAGAATTCTTCCTTGTTACTCGGTCTTCTGACTCTGTGGTAGTGCTTATCTTGTTATTGTTAACAAGACGCAGCTGACGCAGTGTGCTGACTAACATAAGATATAAACCCTCCAGCCATATAGAGGTTTGATTTTCATTCGCCATTTGATTTTCATTATGCTGCCGATTATTTCGAAAAGCTTGCTGAATGATATCGTCAAAAGCCATAGAAAAACTTGATTCACAGTGTGGTTGATTCTTATGCGCGCGCTATCCCTGTTTTTGTATACACTTGTTACGTTGATTCCCATGGGAGACACCACAACTTTAGTTAATGGAATCTCAATGACATTATTTGCTGATGGAGAAGAGAACGGAGGCGTAGATGATTCAATACACTTGAGGCAACCAACAGCTTCACCAAATATTAGTGATTGTTCAGTATCACCTATCTTTAGCAACCTTGAAACGATGTTGTTTGGAAATCCAACCTCTTCGAGCCACATCCAAAAGGAAATAGGTTTCATGCTGAGCATTATGTCTTGACCTAAGTCGATGACCAAGCGTTTGTAGAGGCCACAACCCACAAATACCTGGGGTGACAATACTGAATTTAAAGTTGCTATTTACAAGTCGTATTAGCCACTTTGGGTCGAGTAAGCTCACAAGACAAATTTATGAATACTATTAGTCTATTACTAATATACTAGATTTTGTTCCCGGGCGGACCCGAAAACCATCTACCATAATTTTTTTTACTTTTTACCATATTTTTGGTTTGGTGTGATATGACTTCGCCTCGCCCCATCGTGCATTTTTATTTGGTGTCGAGGGGCTTCGCCACGCCCCGTGATTTAGGATTTTTGATTTTGTGTGGCTCGGCTTTGCCTCGCCCCGTCCCAATGTATGCTTAGGATTTTGATTTGGCGTGGCTCGGCTTCGCGTTGCCCGGTCCAATGCATGCTTGGCTCGGCTTCGCCTCGCCCCGTCCCGAAGTATTCTGATTTGGTAAGTCGTGCATTGCTTTCTACCACATATTTTTAAACGAATCTCTTAGGATTTTTGATTTGGTGTACAATGATGCCATTTCTCTCTTTCAGGCGAGTCACCAGAATCATCTGTAATCATCTGTTCTCGACCCAAGGAAGTGCTTAACATAATTTTTTAAGTTGTTGTCAAGTGCATTTGATTGCAGATTGCAAAAAGAGAAATAAAACTTTCTTACTTTGATTTTAAAAACCAAGTAAAGAATAAGATTGCGTATGGATTTTTTGAAAATGTATTCGAAATAGCTTTAGTTTAATACATTTTGATTTACATGAATAATATTTTTCCATCTTCAAATTAACCACAGGTTGTGTTTGTTTGTCTGCGTAGATAGGGTTACAGTGTGTTTGTCTGCGCCAGCTGGTATATGGTATATGATATTAGGGTTTGCATGTATATATATTTTTAATGTAGACAAATTAATAGAATGCAAATTAATAAACCTAATTAAACTTCTTTAAAGAACATACTAAAAAAATAATGTAGCGCAACTCAAAATGCTAAACAAAGAAAACAATCTAGGTCCTTCAAAGAAAATACTAAAGAAAAAATACTCAGAATGATAAAAAAAAAATCCTAATTATCATCGTCTGATATGATCACCACTTCAGAATGTTTGGTTTCTTCCGATCATTGTCAGATAACAGGATTAGCTTCCTGCAACATTTTTTCTTGGAAGAGTAACCTGTAAATAGAACTTCTTAGAAGCATAGCCTTTTTAAGGAATTGTTTCGTGTATAGGTTTGTATTGGCATTCGTACCTGGTGTGATGTAGGGTTTGGGGTATTCACTATGGGAAAAACAATGATCAACTACTCCCGAAAAGAGTTGCCATACATATACGACGACGTTTATCGATAGGTTGCATAAGGGGGTTGTAGAAAGTCCTAAATTATATACAACTCTTAAGATAGAGTCGTAATCATAGTTGTAGTTTAGTTTTGTATGGGTGGTGAAAATATCCCATAAACTACCCTTGTTTGTGTTGTAGCACATTCGTCGACAACTAGGATTAGAGTTGTATGTCAATTTTTTGACAACAATGGGAAGAGTTGTATGACAATTCTTTGACAACTGTGAGAAGTGTTGTATGTCATCTCGTTGACAACTATATGGGAAGTGTTGTATGTCACTTCTGACAATTCTAATTTTGAGTTGTGGTACATCCTGGATTCAAAAAAAAAAATTGAGAGATTAGATACAAAATTAAATCTGTAATACTTTAATAACCATCTATTTACCAGAAACACAATACATAAATTTTCTTCTACCAGCTCAAATCTGTATTACAGTATTACCAGAATTGCACCAGCACCTGCAGCTCAGTTTCATACACTGCAACCCTAAGCATATATCTAGTTCATACACATCCCATTCAACTACTCATTGCAACTACCTCCATCTCTGTCAGTCCCAATTCAAATCATTGTTGTAGCTTCTGCAACACACAGCCAGTTCATATTCTTTGCCATCACTCACACAATCTTATCACTGTCTCAGCAGTTGTAACCCTTGAACACGATAGGCCGCCAACACCTCCATTTTCACTCCACAGTCCACCTGCAATGTCTCAGACCACCACCTTCACAACATAAGCACCCACCAGATTCACTTTCTCAACCTAGCAGACTCTCATCATCTCTAGTGTTCATAATTCACAGCCACTCTAGTTCTCAGCTCAACCATCCCCAAATCTGCATCTGCATCACTTGCACAATCCTGTGCAGTACCATCCTGACAAGCAGCAATATCAACTCCACCTGCATCACAACATCTCCTTCATGACCTAACCATTCTCTGCAGAACAACCATTGCACCTTGCTGTGATATAATCTCAGCACCTGTAATTGGTACATGTCCTAACATACATAATCTCAACACCTGTAATTGGTACCTGTCCTAACATACATCTACTGCCTGAGATACCCATTCACCAACAACTCGGCAGGTCCAAACTGCATAAAATATAAAACCACAAAGAAAAAAATTGCAGTCAATAAGAAGTGGCGGACAACACCTGCAGAAGTACATCAACAAGAGGCAACTGCTTATTGAAAATATTCGGTTTCTCCAGTGGAGGCACTCCAACAACACAATGGCACAAGGACATAATTAAACATCTTTTTGTGGAGAAGTCTTGGGAAAAAGGTTATTTGAATAACACAATGGCACAATGACATAAGCACATCAAAGACCAAACAATAGGTTATTTGAATTGCACTAGACTTTAGCAGACTTGGGCAAGGAAGAATGAAGACTAGGCTAAGCATCCCAAATGTAGCCAAGACCCATAATAGTTGCTCCTCTTCTAGCCAAAGCTTACGCTAGATTTAAGTGTTTGTAGAAACCAGAAGGTATAGACATACCAGAATTTTAGTGGCATTCTCTGTCACACGTACTCCCTCTTCACACACACAAAATGTATCGGTCAGCTTAATGCGCCCGCCTACAGAGAAGTCACGTTAGAGGCAATCAAAGACTAGTTATGAGTGTAAGTAAGCCGCTAATCACCAATACATAATAACCCACCAATGAGTTCAACAGGCATGCCTAAATCCTTTAATTTAAGATGCAAATTCCTTGCATTTGAACGGGGAGGCAAAGTCAGACAATCATTTTTCTGAAACACCAGCTCAATCAAACATAAGGAAGAAATAGTGAGATCACATCAAAGTAAAAATAACAATTATCAAACTGTACAAGGACCTCATCCATCTCTCTACCTGCAAAGTAAGAAAAACAATTATCAAACTTTACCATCCTGCAACCTCTCATCCATCTCTCTACCTGCAAATCGAGAACACCACCAAACTCAAATCTGAGTTTAACCCATCTTCTAATTCATCATCAATATCTCCAAAATCAACTTTCTCTCACCACCAGAATTCAATTCCACAACCACTAAATCAAACCCATTTTACCTTGACAGTTAACTGCAACCCAACATTTCAGTCTTAAACTGCCTGTGTAACAATCAAAATCATCACTATCAAATTCATATAAAACCCTATAAAATTCATGGTTTTTGTTCAAGAAATCAACAGAATTCTAAAATCTAAATAAAAATGATGAGAAATTAAGAAGAAAAAAGGAGAAATTACAGAAAATCAGGTTCGAGCTAACCAACAACCATTCCATTCTAATCAGCAACACCAACTCGAAATCAAGTTCGAGCTTCTTCCAAGCTTGAGCTTCAATTCTTCATCTACAATTTGAATTTCACCAATATCATAATTTCTTCATTATAATAACCACCACCATCAGCTCTTGATTTCTCATCACTTCAATCTTCTCAAACCCCTAATATCCAGTGAACCTATCTCTGTAACTTCAATCACCACCTTCATTCTCCCACTTATCCATTAATTCAGCAACAGAAGCTTTATTTCTTCGACCTACTCTTCTCGGCAAAGCAAACTTCGTACATCTGTTGTTTCTTTCTTGACTTAGCCTCATAGATCTCTCTAAACATCCTAGATTTCATTTAAGTGAAGAAAGCGAAGAAGAAGGAAACGTTAATGACAGAGATTTAGTATCTAGATTCACCGTACCACTAGGTTATTCTTCCTTTTTTTCCGGCTAGAAGCTGTATTTTAGTTCTTAAAATTGAGATTCAGGGTCGATTAGAATATCAGAACATGGTTTTGGGGGTAAGAATTTATATATTTAGAGTGAATTGAGTAAGAAACTGGAGATTTGGGTTATGAAATTGGAGTTTCCGAGAGTGATTGAAGATGAAGGTTTAGATTGGGGAAAGGGGAGAAATTAGGGTTTGCAGAGAGAGATGGAGATAAGAGGCGGAGAATGAGCAGAGGTTTTCTCTCTCTCTCCTTTACATAAGTTAAAAATACTATGGACCGTAGATAAGGAGGTCATACAGATTGCATAAATAATCGGACGATGTAGGTTCATTTTGGGATGTTCATAGGATTAAGAAGCTTGTGTGTTTCTCTTTGTGCTATTACAAACTCGTGTATTCGGTTTAATTATCAATTTTCGATATGAAAAAATATCGAAAAAAAATATTAATAAATTTAGGACATTGTTACCGAGATTCTGATATAAAAAAATCCAAAAAATATATAAGAATGAAGTTATAAAATCAGAAGTGAATTCGATAATTGGTGTGTTTCTTTGTGCTTTCTCTTTGTGCTTTTGTTCTTCCGGTTTGAATTTAGACTAGTCACATAGGTCACGAAGTAATTTCGACTATTCATATAGGTAATGAAGTAGGTTTAGTTCACACTCGTAGATTCAGGAAGCATAAAAACTATGAACCAAGAAGCTTCAGAAGGGTTCATACTTTAAACTTAGCATGATACATCACCGAAATCGATATATATGAAACTTATGTTTTGATTCAGACTTCAAATGTGGTGTAACGGCATACAAACTATGAACCGAGAATCTCCGGGAGGGTTCAGACATAAAAGTTAAAAAAAAAATTGGCACTCCGAGCTCGAAACCTGGCTGGGAGTGAACTACTATAAGTCTGAAACCTTGTAAGAACAATGAATCCATCGATTCATATCTAAGATTCAATTGGACTATTCTACAAAACCTTGAACACATCCCTTTTTGGCAACTTCGAGACTTAACCTGGCTTCGAGCTCGAAACCCGGTCCTGAGTGGACTAATTTAAGTCGGAAACTTCAAAAGAACGATGAATCCATCGATTCATATCTAGTATTCAATTGGAATATTCCACAAAACCTTGAACGCATCCCTTTTAGGCCACTTCGAGACTTAACCTGGCTCCGAGCTCGAAACCTGGCCCTGAGTGGACTAATTTAAGCCGAAAACTTCAAAAGAACGATGAATCCATCGATTCATATCTAAGATTCAACCGGAATATTCCACCAAACCTTGAACACATCCCTTTTTGGAAACTTCGAGACTAAACTTGGCTCCGAGCTCGAACCTAGCCGTGAGTGGACTAATTTAAGCCGAAAACTTCAAAAGAACGATGAATCCATCGATTCATATCTAAGATTCAATCGGAATATTCCATAAAATCATAACACATCCCTTTTTTGCCACTTCGAGACTTAACCTGGCTCCGAGCTCCAAACTTGCCCCTGAGTGGACTACTTTAAGCCGGAAAATTCGAAAGAACAATGAATCCAGTCGATTTATATCTAATATTTAATCGGAGTATTCCACCAAACCTTGAACACATCCCTTTTTGACAACTTCGAGACTTAACCTGGATCTGAGCGCGAAACCCTAAACAAACCATATTCTGGCATATTGTATGCATACCCTGGCTCCGAGATCGATACCTGGACGGGAGTGGATTACTATAAGTCGGAAACTTGGTAAGAACGGTGAATCCATCCATTTACAAGTAAGATTTATTTGGAGTATTCCCCGAAACCTTAAACAAACCCTATTCTGGCATATTGTATGCATACCCTGTCTCCGAGATCGAAACCTGGAAGTGAGTGGAATACTATAAGTCGGAAACTTGGTAAGAACGATGAATCCATCCATTTACAGGTAAGATTCCTTTGAGATATTCCCCAAAACCTTAAACAAACCCTATTCTAGCGTATTGTATCCATATCCTGGCTCCGAGATCGATACCTGGCCGGGAGTGGATTACTATAAGTCGGAAACTTGGTAAGAAAGATGAATCCCTCCATCTACAGGTAAGATTCCTTTGGAATATTCCCCGAAACCTTAAACAAACCCTATTATGGCATATTGTATGCATACCCTGGCTCCGAGATCGAAACCTGGACGTGAGTGGACTACTATAAGTCGGAAACTTGGTAAGAACGATGAATCCATCAATTTACAGGTAAGATTCCTTAGGAATATTCCCCGAAACTTTAAAAAAAACATATTTTGAAACATTATATGTATACCCTGGCTCTGAGGTCGAAACCTGGCGCGAGTGGACCACTATAAGCCGGAAACTTGGTAAGAACGATGAACCATCCATTTACAGGTAAGATTCCTTCGAAATATTCCCCGAAACTTTAAACAAGCACTATTATGGCATATTGTATGCATACACTACAACAAACTGGCGTATTTGTGACATTATGTTTGTAATATCATAGAAAACGTCATAAATATTAGTTATGTCTGACGGTTTTAGTGTCACAAATGTATTGTGTTTGCTAAATTCCCAGAAATGTCGGAATAGGTTATTTGCTACACATGCCATTGTGCCGCAAATATTTATTTTTAAAATTAAAAATTAAAAAAATTAATATGAATTTTCACAACGATTTTAAGCATCGGAAATTTATTATTTTTTAATTGTTAATTTAAAATAATTATCATTTTCTATAATCGACGCTTCATAAATGTTGCTAATAATCATATATATTTTTAACACTCAAATCTGTCAACAATATCCAATTATTAGCGACATTGTGTAATCACTGAGAAAAATATATTTTTATCTGCACTCTCATATGTTGCAAATAAGCTCATGTATTAACAACATTTTATCATGTTGGCAAAACCCTTTATTTGCCACTCAGTGATGATGCTATGATAATAATATTTTTTGCGACGCATGCATCTATTACAAATACCTTTGTACATTATCAACAAAATAAAATGTCGTAAATACAATGGTTATGCTTGACGTATATAATGCATGATAATTGTATTTTATTTTAAACGTTTCCATATGTCGTAAAAAAATAATTTGTACAATCTGCAGTTTTTCATATTACAACTAAAATTAGAACATCTTAGCTGATTAGAATAAATACGAATTGAGTTTTTCTTTTCAAATTTTATATCCACTGCGATGCTAAAAGTATTGCACAATTTTGTTGTGATCGCTAGAATGGACAAAATCTTTTAATGTAAATTTAGTTTCGTGGTACATCTCCGTTCCATACTTTATTTTTATTTTTTTTTATCATTTTCGAAAGTTTATTTACCAGTACTGTAGTTCAAAATGACAACTTCCATCAAAATGACAGGTAAACGTATCCAAACAACAAAAAATCAAGATCTTTTGCAAAGTGAAAGGAAAAAAAAAGGTCTACAGCAAAAAAAAATGTAGTTGCTAAATAATATTCTTTAATCAATATCACTATCGCCACCTGATATAATACCTTCATCTTCACTGTCATATTCACTCAAAAGACCGCCTTCTCCTTCAAGTTCTTCTTCTTCAATATAATCATCAGAACCTTCAAGATCAGCAATAAAAGTATCTATATCAACTTCTTCAGTCGCGACTTCATTCCTATTCAACCTTGAATTAGTAACTTCCTCGTTGCAACTTGATGCACTTCCACTAGTGGAAAATGAGGTTTCTAGGACCCACATCCGAGACCCTCAGTAACGGTAGTTGGACCCTTGACCAAACATAGCGGTCTCTGATATGATAAAAAAATGGAAAAATTTCGAGATGACTAATAGCGGTCTCTGAATAATTACTATTTTGCCCTAAATATGCGGCCGATCCCGCGACCCATTAAAATCGATTCACATATGATAATATTTTATTACTTGATCGAGGATATCAATACCTCTTTCTCTCTCTCCCATTTCTCATCTCACTTTCTCTTTCTTCTTTTGCTCTCTCGGTCTCCTCCTCATGCGCCTCTCTAATCCATCTTCTTTATCCTCACCACCAAATCGAAACTGAAAAAAAAAACATAAGAAATCAATTAAATCATTTCTCTTAAACCCAACCCGTTTCACCATCTTTTTCATCTCTTACAAAAAAATCATCGAATTCTCCAATAAAACTTGGAACCACAGACGTAAGCAAATAGGAAGAAAACAATTGTTCTTGAACCATCTTCTTCTTTTCATCTTTGTGTTAAGTTTGTAACTAACCGATCTACTTTTTTTTTGTTCGGTGGGTTTCGTTTTGTACAACTTTTATTCAGATTTGAAATGCAATTAGGGTTTCTATTTGAGAGTACTGTTAGGGTATCTATAAATTGTGTTTCTAGAACAATCCTGTCTATTTTCTTTAGCAATCGCTCTCTTTCTTCTTCTAATTGTTGTTTTTGATTTCAATTTTTAGTTATAAAGATGGAAGAATAATCGTGTTAAAAATGGGTGAGTTTTGTTGTTGAATATTGAAATCAGTTTGTGTATTGAAATGTCCCCTGTTTGGTTGTTTTAATCGACTTTGAATTGTTTTTGTTTTGTTTTCTGTTGATTGCAGTTGGGTCATTCTTAGATGCCATGGCAACAAACTTAAAGTGGATTGTTTTTAGGAGTTGTTGTTGTATCAATTTCAGGATCTGTTGTATTTGATTCATATTTAGATTCTCTCTAGGAAGTCTTTCGGGTAGGAGAGAAAATTTTCTGAGTCGCTCCAGCCATATATTATATGTCTTACAAATTAAGGTAAGTTCAAATTTTCATTGATACTAAAATTATGCTAATTGATTTTGTTTATGGAGTGGAATATTGAAATGAGTTTGTGTATTTTACAGGACTTAGGTTTGTGTAGTACTGGATACTAGTGTTGCTGAACATTTTCTCTGTAGTTTGCTTATGAAGATGCTAGAAGTTGAACATCCAGGTGCTAAGGTAATATCGATACATTAGGAATGCATACATTTTTTATTCTTTGGGTTTGTTTCTGTTCTTGAGAAGGATTAATTTTCAATTTTAGTTTGAGTTATATGCAAATGGATCCACTAAATGGTGATTGTAATGTCGCTTCAATTTATCGTACATTTATTGAGGAAGTTCCTTATGTGAATGAGATTAATCACAGGGTTTAAGCAGTGGCTCTTGCTATGTCACTTTCCTTGTCGAGGAGAAGGACGTCAGTATCTCAAACTTGTGGGAATGCAGGGCTATTCTGCGTAGAAGTGGTGTGGCTGAAGCTCTCACTACGAACCACAGTTCGAGGAGAAGATGAGTGGAACAAAGAACAAGGTAGTTATGTAGTAGATCACGAACTCCTTAAGAAGCAAAATTGTTGAGCTCTTGTAATGTTTTTGCCTTGTAGAATATGGAATGAAGTCACATGTATTAGAAAGCAATTAAATTCATGTCATATGTTTGTGTAGGTAATTTCTTTAGTCATTATACTATGTGGTTACTGTACTAGTTATGTGCTATAGGTTCATGTCGAATCATAAATATTCAATCATGTTGTTGGTTTCAGGGAGCACAATCTTAGGAAGGTGCTTCTGCGAAATTAATAACTTGAATTGTGTAAGCTCTTCTTCTCAAGCACCAAATATTGTCACTCGTGCTTGATACAAAGCCTAAAAGATATTAAAAAAAGAAAGGTAACTGTTCTCTATTGTTTTCTTTGATATATTTTAGAATTATTAACTTGAATTGTGTGTGCAGATGGTTTTTATGGAATCTTCTTGTCTTGGTTCCTTTTTCGAACTAACTTGAATGGCTTGGCAACATAGGATAGTTTAGTTGCTTATATACATAGTTAGAGACACTTTTCTTATATGGGTTTATAGATGGTGTGATTTCTGAAACGCATTTCTACTGTGTCCTATAATTGTTTGTTGAAATGTCACAAAGAATTACTATTAAAAGCATGATTGTATAAATGGGTTATACTCATGTCATGGTGTCTTTAAACAAGTATAAAGGTTCCATCATGATATGGGTTAGCCTCAAATTGAACTAGATAGTTATAGGTAATTATCCAACAACTTTCGGAAGATATTTCTCGTCGATTTTGGATGAGCGCCTAGGAAAATATACATGCTTTAGTATATGCAGTGAAAAGCAACAAAAATGATTAATACCTACAATTGCGTGAACAAAAATGATTCAGTACATTTTTATTGGGATTTTGTCAATGCTTTCTTCACGAGAAATGTTTATCTAGATCTCCTCTATAATCTGTTAAAACAGCATGATGTTTGGACTTATAAATTAGAAGTTATAGCTTGAAACGTACATGTAGTCACAGTTGAGTTTTCCTGAAGGCAGCACCTGACACAGTCTTGTCTTGTGATTTTGAAGCATTGACACTTTTAATTTGGCATGAGTTCCTTCTAGGAAGTTGTAAAGGGTTGTGAGAGCTTTCGGGAAAGGTGTAGCATGCTTGATTCAGGTCATTAATTTAGGAGTTATCGCATTGCAAAAACAGCATGTTGGTGCTGAAATTTCTGAAAAACGGCTCTGTTGGGATTTTTCTCATGATACGTTCCCACATTTTTGAATAACTTAGAGCATGAATTAGCTCGGGACTTAAACCAAGAACTTTTAGATATTTATGAGAACTTTTCCGTGAAGAAAGTAATTAAGAGACTTTATATTGCATTAAGGTAGATGTTTTTAACATGTAAATGGCTCTTGATATACTGTGTGAGTAGGGAAGAAATTCCAAATAATTCTTATTTTGCAAGCATTTTATTTAGTCTAAGAAGATTATAAATCCTTGAGTTTGGTTTACTTTGCGTACCTGACTTATCCATTCTGAATTTGGTATGTATGTGTGTATGGTTGTCGTCTATGGTGGCACAGCCAGGTGAAATGTTAATAACTTGGTGTTTTTAATCTGATTATTGATTATAAAATGTTTCATGAAATTATATTTGAGTCATGAGATTGTCATTTATAAACAAGTGCTGGACACATAATACCTTTATCTGCATTCATAATAGGAGAAGACACTCGGACATTGTGGAGAGACTACATAAGCAGCAGAAATCTCAATGATAAACAGTAAGTTCTGTCCCTAAAAGACCCTCTTCATCTTTACCTAGCTAGAGCCTTATTGGTGCTTACTTAGACTTGATCATCTTGTTAGTCAATGTAGCCTTATTCAACCCACCTGGTGCTCTAAATAGCACAAGTTTGGTGTATTCTATGAAGCATATTTTATTATATTAAGTTTTGTGAGTTCATAATTCTGTTAGAATGCGAATCTTTAGTCCTTAGAGGTACCCGAGTGTGTGCATTTTTTCGATTGATAATTACTTACATGAGTTTCGTTGTGTGTTTGTCTTGCAATGGTTACTTTAGTGTTCATACTTAAATTCTGAACTTCATTATGAAATGTTTTCTTGGAAAATGTATTTCGATGCAACCTTTCTTGATAATATTACGCTTAGCTTTTGATGTCATTGTGACATTCTATTTCTGTTTACATCACTGTATTTTTTAACCAAAGGAATACCAAACAGATAAGGCAGCCTTAGAATGGAAAAGTAGAGATGCCTCATGCACCTTATTCTTTGTCTAAAGCAGAAAGGGAAGTCATCTGTAAAACTCTTAGCACACTTAAAGTTCCAATTGGTTACAGTGCGAATTGGAAAAGGAAAGTATGCTTGAAAGACTTCCAATTGACCTGTTGCCTGTTGATACGAGCTTGAACATTATTCCCCTTTGATATTAGTATTTGCATACCAAAAGCATTCCACAAAAGTAATTCCCTTATAGTCCTTTTCTTTTCCATTCCCAGCTTTCTCCATTTATGTTTTCACTCTTGTGTTTTGATATGTAGGTTCTATTGATATCCTGGTTACTTTGGAGCTTACACCATAGTGAGAGGCATGGTATTCTCAAGGCATGTTTTATATGTTTCTTTTGGTTTGGAATTAGCTCTGCAGCTTTAAAATTTCGATTCTTGCCTATCACACATTGTCGGAACGTCGTCTATTAGTTGAGCATGTCGTTAGAACTTACTAGCTAGCTTGGACATGTGTTGTTCTGAACTAAGAATTTCATTCTTATGTGTAATTTAAACCCAATGAATGAAAGAATGGAAGTTGAATTCTCAATTGGAGTTTAAATTTGAGTTAAATTTGAATTTCAGTTTGACTTCGACTTGACTTTGCTGTGACTTTGACTTCCATTTGATTTGACTTTGACTTGAGTTCAATTTGACCTGACTTGACTTTGATGCAGTCAGATTTTTCAGATTTAGCCATTTCAGCAAATCTGAATCTATATTTTTTTTATATTATAATTTAAATCTGAGACCCACGGTTAAGGGTCTGTACCTCGTTACCATTAAAATACGTCGTTATTTTGAGACCCACGGCTTAAGGTCGTATGAGACAACGACGCTTTATCAGAGACCCCAACAGAGACGGTTGGAAGTAGTCGTATAATACGTATATATATGACTTGTTCTGACGGTCGCGGAACTTCTGTTTTCCACTAGTGTTCCAGAATTATCTTGGACGATGTTTTCTGTTATGAAGTGTTCATCTTGCTGATATGCCTCGTCATTATTTGGTTATGGCCCAACCTCTTTCTCTGAGACATCATAGACATTTCGAGGAATTACATGTTGAACAACATGCCATTTTCCACGCAGTTTAAGGTCTTTAAGGTAGAAAACTTGTTGCACTTGGTCAGCAAGCACAAAAGGATCGTCTTTGTACCACGTCTGAGAGAAGTTAAAACCAGTGAAATGGCTATCTGCAACAATATTTTTCCTTCTCTTATCGGTGTCCCACCAATCACATCTGAAAAGATAAACTTTCTTTCTACATAGGTAACTTAGCTCTAAGACATCTGTTAACACACCATAAAAATCAGCAAAATTAGACTGGTGCTCCCCCTTTACTACAACACCACTATTTTGTGTTCTCAAATTAACTTCCCGGTCCCTTGTATGAAATCGAATTGCATTAGTGATACACCCACTATATCGCACTACACGTGGATCAGGGCCAACTGCTAGTGAATATATTTCATCTGAAACATTAGGATAATTCTCTTCTCGCAAACAATTCACTATAAAAATGATAAAATGTTACCCAATGATAGATTTCACAAAGTCCGAGCAATCGTAAGAACCAAATAACATAAAGAAAGATGAATGCAACATCTTTAAGGATACCCAAAAGAATATCAGTTGAAAGGGACAGATCGTGTACATCGATATTATCTTGACCAGAAAGTAATTGACTTTTTATCTAAGGGACAAAAGCATGCAACATTACAGTATTAAGTAGCAGATTTGAGTTTGTAAGTCAGAGACAGATGAATGATCATGTTCAATAAAGTTGTTATAATACATTATTATGCCTGCTGAAATGGAGCAATAGTGACATGCTATATCTATTCATTACTTCAATACTCAATAGACAAGTGAGAAGTAAAACACTTTGGTATGCAACCAATCAATAAAGTGGACAAACAACAAATAGATGGATGACATGTTTTCAGGGTATATAAGAGACACTCAATGTTTAATAATAATTTAGGAGGAAATCTTAAAAGAAACATCAAATGAAAAAATTGGCAGTTAATAATATAAAATATAAAAATTGGCATCACATCTAGGTGCTTGCTGTCATCTTCGTATTTTAATATTATGTGTTATATCTTGGCTAACACGTATCTCATTTTCTTCATTATCACTAACAATTCAAAATTACCCGTTTCATTTATATATACACAGTATAATAGAGACAAAAAAGAGTATCAACTACTTAGACACAGTATAATACGTCCTCTACTGATAATGGTTTCGAAGTATGATAGCAGCAACAACAACGCCTAAAAATATAAAATAATCTGATTTGGTACTTACCCGTTCTTCAAACCATTTAGCAAAAAATCTTTCATGTCTCGTATCCACATTACGAGGGTCTTGCTTTTCTAGTTCTTCCATATGCTCTCTGCATATACATAATATATAAAAATGTCATTCTTTTAGTTACGCATAACAATTACGAATAACTTCATTCCAAATTATATTCACTTACTCAATGTACGGTAATAGCTCTCTAGTATTGTTCAGAACACAAAATCTAGCTTTGTTGATATCTTTCACGTCCAATATTACGTTTTTAGCAGCTCCAAGCGGTCGAGCATCATTTGAGAAAACACTCAGCCCCTTAACTGGTTGTCCAGAGCCACCATCGTGATTTCGATCTTCCCGGTTAAAACGTGTTTCAATTCCATGTAGATGCATAGAGCAAAAAGTAAGACATTCATTGTTAATGTATGCCTCGGCAATGGAACCTTCATGGCGTGCCTTGTTTCGTACATACTGCTTTAGTGTGCGTAAATACCTATTTCAAGATCATACATTGATTCAGTGAAGGACAATATAATATACAGATTCAATAAGTTCAAAGTTAGTTGTGCGCGTCCATATCTGTGCTACCCAGCTTCCTTGTAATATCTGTTAGAATGACTGTGTTCTTATCTTCAAATGAGGTCATATGTAACAGACATTTAACTGGAACTGACCTGTCCCCACCAACAAGTGGCAGGGCCTTATTTGAGGATAAGAACACAGTCAGCTACCTGACTGTGTATTCTTACAGTGTCGACGAATGCCTTTAAATACTTAACTATTTGGTTGGATGGATATTAATAATACACTGCAATTAATCATTTGCCAAATGACAGAGGGAGATAGCTTAACTTTTTTTTTTTTTTGAAGATCATGTAAAAGCAAATATCAATAAAGCATTTAAACTGAAAGATTGGCATAACTAAATCAAAGGTTAAGTATTTAAAGCATGAATTAGACGTACCCCCTAAGAAACATGAATTAAATAAAGCATTTAAACTGAAAGATTAGATGTACCCCCTAAGAAACATGAATTAAATACTCAAAGGTACCGCACGAACACGTACCCCCTAAGAAAAAAATAACGTGCTCGCCTTAATGGAGTTTGCATAACTAAATCAAAGGTTTATTAAGAGGACTTCAACTGCGACCAAATTGGAACGTCAGCTACTCACACATGGATTAGACATTTCTAGCCCTGTCTTAAGTGTAAAATTCACACGCATATTATAGCCCCGACTTTCTGTCTTGTTTTGGATGGTTTAAGCTAGCCCTAGCCTTAATGTAGCTCCGCCCCTGACTCAAGTCTATAAGCGAGGGAAAGACGATTATATTGGTAGCCTGCCTACCAGTTGTACAAGGCCCAAATACGAAACATGTACATCATCTGATACGGATACTTGAGCAAAGTAGTATAACTTCAAAAAATGAGAGTAATTGTGATACTAATTACCTTTCAATTGGGTACATCCAACGATATTGCACAGGTCCACCAAGAATAACTTCATGTGGTAAGTGAACTATCAAGTGAACCATAATATCAAAAAATGCTGGTGGAAAAATTTGCTCCAACTTGCATAGTATTACGGCAACATCCTTTTCCATTTTCTCTGGTACTTCTAGTCTTAATGTTTTCGAACACAATTCCTTAAAGAAAACACCAAGCTCAACTAACGCACTGGATATATTTTTCGGCAAAAAACCACGCAATGCAATAGGAATAATCTGCTGTAGAAATACATTACAGTCATGGCTCTTCATTCCAAATATCTTACCATCTTTTTCCTTTACACACCGAGCAATGTTTGAGGCATAGCCGTCAGGAAACTTCACTGACTTCAACCACTCGCATAACATTTTTCTCTCTGGAACCGATAAAGTATAATATGCAGGTGGCTTAATTAACTTGTTACCTCTCTTAGTTAGATGCAGCTCCTTCTTCAAACCCAATCTTTCTAGGTCTGCTCTAGATCTTATGGTGTCTTTAGTTTTCTTCTCTACGTCCATCAGCGTTCCTACAACATTATCACAAATATTTTTCTCCACATGCATAACATCAATGTTGTGCCGCAATTTATTAATCTTCCAATATGGTAATTCGAAAAAAATACTCTTTTTTGTCCAATTTAACTCAAAATCATACCGTTTCCTCTTTTTGGTGTTCGGTGCCTTCCCAAAATCTTGCTGCTCGACGACTTCTAGCTGTAGAAACACATAATCTCCAGACAACTCCTTTGGCTTCGATTTTTTTTCGGCTTTCCCATCAAATAAATGTTTGCCCCTGTATCTCCAAGCATGAGTTTGAGGCAAAAAACGTCGATGACCCATGTAACATATCTTTCGTCCACTCTTCAACCACATCGAACGTGTATCTTTATTACAAACAACACAAGCTAGATACCCATGAGTACTCCATCCAGATAAGTTTCCATATGAAGGAAAATCATTGATCGTCCATAACAACGCAGCATGAAGCTGAAATACTTCCTTTGAATCTGCATCAAAAGTCTGCACATCAATTTCCCATAACTCTTTTAATTCATCTATCAGCGGCCTCAGATAAACGTCGATATCATTTCCGGGACTGTTAGGTCCTGGTATTAGTAGAGTCAAAAATATGAAGGGCTCTTTCATGCATCTCCAAGGTGGAAAATTATGCGGAATAACAATTACAGGCCAAAAACTGTGTGGTTTTCCATTGAGGTCATTAGATGGAATAAACCCATCGCTTGCAATGCCAAGACGGACATTACGTGGATCTTTGGCAAACCAATCATGTTTCTCATCGAGATCTTGCCAAATTTTAGAATCTGCTGGATGCCTAAACACATTTTTCTCCGCTTTCTGTATTTTTTTCCAATATTTCATATCTTTAGCGATCATCCTTGACATGAACAATCTCTGCAGCCTTGGCTTGAGTGAAAAATAACGCAGTACTTTCTGAGGTATCTTCTTTCCTTTTCCCTCGACGACTTTATACCTCGGCTCATTGCACTTGGGACAGTTTTCAAGGTTCTCATTTTCCTTCCAGAAACACAAACTGATTTTAAAATTAGTATTGCAACCACTAGTTTTCTGTCTACAGAAACACAAATAACCTTTACATTCATCCCAACTAAGAATACTAGATCCTATTAACAACAATTGTCTCAAGATTTGGTAGAAAATAAATTGATTCAGAAAATATAGTACAATTATATATAAGAACATAGCATCTGCAACATTGCTTCAGGAAGTTGCACACGCGGAAAAAATAGAAAGAGACAACATTTTCTAGTTATATATTTGTCTCAAACAGATTAGCCTGGAAAAACTTACTCGAGCCAAACGTGATATTCTCCTTTTCTAACTTCGTCTTCAACTACGCTAGATTCACCTGAAACTAGGAAAAAAATATGGTTAGCCTGCTCCACTAAAATTTACGTAACAATACAAGTACGACTTGAAGATAACAAACAGTAAGAGAGATCACTTGGAAACACAAATAATTACAATCTCCAAAAAAATAATATTTAGTCCCCTATCACCTTAACAAGGAAACAAAAAGAACAAAATGAAACAAAATGGAGGCATAATCTTGTTAGAATGTCTGTTCCATCTGTGGTTAAATTGATGATAAGATGAACAAAAAAGAAATGACCTACGAATCAGTGATTTTTCCCAAATATTAAATCTTTACATTGCGTTTCAACTCCTAGTTCCATGTTTTACAAATTCTCTGTATCTATAGCACAAAGATTTGCAAAATAATAGACTAAAAACGCAACATCAAGTGTGAAAAGCCCATTGCTGGAAACAGGAGTCTAGAAACATATAAGCTGCTGGAGACAGGAGTAATTAAACACTAACATAGCGAAACTCCCAGGAAGATTGTGCTTTAGCGTAGCACATGACACTGCAAAACATAGTCACATTGATATCCTTATCCACCTAATGTAATAACATTGTAATATTTCAAGTACATACACGTGCGCTAAATTCATAAAATCAAGTCAAAATACAGAAAATAAACTATTTCTTTGAACCGTCGATCTTAATTATGTGTTCGGCTGCGTATGACTTTAATTGATTAAGAATCAAGTACCAAGTTACACAATGATCTTTCAGTATATATAACAACAAAAGGCAGAAGCTTATATCCTAATCAAGTACTAGTAAGTATAATTAACGAAATACATTCCCAAATTTCCCAACAAAACTAGAAGATCATCATCTCCAAGTAAAGAGATCTCTAATCTTCCTTAAAAACTCCCTAATTGTTCTACTCTTGTTCGGAAGAAAATACAGTGGCTCCAAGTAAAAAAAAATACAGCAAAAATCCCTACAAAGAGTATCACCGCAATCGAAGAACTGACCTTAAGATAGTATTATTTCTAAGAGGGTCAAAACTGTTGTCAAGCAGAACTGACAGACAAACCTATCATTTAAGCATTTCATCAAACATTTGTTTATCATTATTTTGACAATGAAGCTAGAACTTGTTGTGCTCAGACTAGACTAAGTTATAATCATTGAGAAAATCAACCTCCACTTCCTGCCTATAGAAATTAGTCTTCCCCCTCTTTTTGATTTTAAAATTAGTCTAGAGGCAATTTGGATCTGTGACCGAGCTAATACATATGAATCTTTTCAATGCAATCCTAAAACCCTAACTGAAGCAAACCCCTAAAAGTATTCAATTAAACACCAAATTAGAACACGTTAACTGACTAAACGCTGAACCGAAATAAAACTCACATCTTACAACAAAATTAAGTACAATTTTTTTTAAAAAAAATACAGAGTGTATTTCTTACAGATTTATAGAATTGAATGATTTAGGTGGTGCCATGGTGATGGTGCTCGGCTGCTCGCGCAGTAGAAAAAGAATGTTATAGCGGTCTTGCAGCGGAGAAACGACACTAAAATGTTGAATCCTTGCTATAGAATTTTAGAAGAAGTTTATCTTTGGAAGAGAATCGTTTGAGAAGAAGTTTATCTTTCGAGAAAGAGAATGGAAGAGAATCGTTTGAGATAAGAACTCATCGTACTTATCGGACACGTGTTGATAACATGAGATAGAAGATGGAATTATTTACCGGTGGTATTGTGACACGATTTCTTTTCTTTTTACCTTGTTTTTGGTGGGATATTTTAATAACTATATTTAGGCGAAATTTTTTACTTCCAAAACATAATTCTAATTCTGTTTTAGCGAAAAATTTCCCTCCCATTTTTTGGATAAATCCTATTTCGTGTTTTTCTAGTGCCAGGTCGGGAATAATATTTTCATATAGGATCTTCATAATCTAGATAAGATACAAATCTAAACTTATGGAGATCCTAAAATAGAAACATAAATGACTAGTTGAGGAAAGAAAATATTTTCAGATATGGAGAAGTTCTAATCAACCAGGATGTTAATATATTTTTCAGCATTTTCTCGTGTTGCGTCCTATGTAAATTTTCATAACAACGTTCCTATAAATTCTTGGGGGTGGAGTTGTTTTTTTTTTCCACTTTAGATTCAATAAAAATTTCATTAATAAATATGAGTGGCTATGTTGTTTGGGTTGTAATTTTGTTCCCATTAACTCTATTAGCCTTCTTCTCGAAGGTTTTTTTCTTGTAAATTTTTAATATTCACCGATCAATTGAATGACTAAAATAAAAATTTGATACGTAATAACAATAATTTGAAAGAAAATAGATTTTTTTTAGAGAAAAATCGATCGAATTTGATGAAATAGAAAACAAAATTTGATTGGTCATGGAATGGTTTTTAATCACCATATAAGATGACCACTTTCATAGTGGGGGATAGACGAAGAAATTGAACTGGACAAATCAATATAATTATGTAGTGAATCATATGATTTCTAAGGTGAAATCGTAGGATTTAAAAAATGACATCAAACTTGAACGAATTCGAATAAAAGTTGAAGATATTGAAAACTCAATCCTCGCGTGGTTGCATCAAAGTGAATTATTGTAATCAAAATTTGATACTTTAATTGCAGTAAATTAAAAATAAAATCGATCGAACATGATGAAGTAGAAAAAGAAAATTGATTTTGAGGGTTAGTACATGGAGTACATTTTAGTCTTTCCAAGAGGATATTAAATGATTAATGGCATACAAAAAGCTTTCAGGCAGGGCACCGGGTCGGGTATCAGGTCGGGCATCATAATTAATTGCAAAGCCCGAGATTGCCCAATAAATTAATTTAGGCCAGGCTAGGCGGTCTATGACATGCAAGTGTTCATAAAAAATCACGATATTAATAAATGTAAATGAATAATAAAAAATCACGATATTAATCATGATATAAAAAAATCACAATATTAATCACGATATTAAAAGATCACGGTGTTAATAAGAAAACGGGTAGCACAAAGGTTTCATGTGCTTGAGGAGGTCCCATGTTCGAGTCTGACATAATCAGCCCCTATCCGCTTCGGTTTCCTTGGCTGATTCCTCATGAGGCTCGCTGGTAGGCTGGCACGACAACCTGTTCAACTAACATAATAGTACGTTTTTTAGAGCTTAGCTTGTTAGGCTTCCAAATAGTTTTTTTGTAATACTATTTATCCAATATTAAAGAACTGAATATATTTGTTTTTTCTTTTTTCTTCATTGGTTTATTCATATATAAACCCAGAATGCCCTTTATGTCATTTACAGGATGAGACGTTGGATAATCTATTTGTTTTTGCCCTGTGACTGCACAGGTTTGGATGAAAATTCAAGACTCTTGAAATATTTCTTTCCCCTATATGAATATTTTTGTGGCTGGTTTGTTGAATACTCGTTCCTTTTCTGGTATTACTGATATTTACATTGGTCGTCTACTTTGTATCCTTATATTCTTTAGAATATTCAGAAACTCAATTTCTTTGATATGTTGCGATTGCATCAAATTGAATGATTAAAATCAAAATTTGGTACTTAATAGAAATAATTTTGAAAGCAATATATAAATTCTTAAAGAAAAATCAATTGAATTTGATGAACACGGAGGATAGCACATACATGAATGGTATCCTCATTTAGTGACAGATATCGTTTAATGGGGTCTGGATTTGATGGACACGGAGGATAGCACATACATGAATGGTATACGCAAATTATTGGCACATGGACGGATGGACGGACACAAATATCGTTGAGTGTGGTCTATAAGCAAATAATGGTATACACAAATTATCGACACATGGGCTGGCGGACGGACACAGATATCGTTGAGTGGGGTATATCTTTGATGGACACGGAGGATAAAACATACATGAATGATATACACAAATTATGGACACAAACTGATTATTATAATTATATATTATAATTAAATATATATAGTTTATTTTTTATTATTTATTTTATTAGTTAAATATCAGATTTGTTCATTTTGCCTTGTTTTTCATAGTGGAGAATGATGTTTGTTCATATATCTAACTAGCAAAAGGTACACGTTAAGTACTTGTATGACCTTAGAGCAAATATAATTTGATGCGAGTATAACCAAAGACCAAAAAGGGAAAAAAATAGCAAAATTTGGATTTAGTCCGTAACGTGACGCTACAGGTAGAAGACTAAATTTGGTGGAGCGTGGACTATACGTTCGCCTGTTGTGGGGCGTAGATTATATACCCGTCTGGTGGTGGGGCGAACACTATACCACCGCTCGACTATATTTGGGTTTAGTTTTGGTCCCAAATCAAATATAGTCTGGAATTTGGTTATGGTCTGGATTTTAGTCGATAGTCCGTCCCACTGTGTCTAGTTTTTTTACCAGAAATTGGGTTATACTCGCCCACTATGGTTGCTTCTTAACCCAGCAAATGTATTTTCCGCCGGCAAGTCACAAAACCAAAGACACTATATTGCTACGTGTACCATGTCTAGAAACTAAGAAGAGATTAAAAATAATCCTTCTTGTTATTGACGACACCTATCCTCACTGGTATACGTGGCAGCTTCTCCACTTCCATATGCTCGGTGCTGTCATGTCTAGTCCAGAGAAGAAAAAAAAGGAAATCTGATAGATCTGGAAATAGAGAAAGTGAGAGATGCATCACCAACGCTCCGCTGCTCTAATCAACCAAAGATTCTTTACTTGCTGTTTCAAGTTCCAGATGATGAAGATAGATTTCAAACATCATCAGAGACTTTGTCCCTGTGATTCCAAATCTATTTTTTCTGATGGTGTTCCTTTTTGAGTTTTATGGGTTTATCTTATTATTTTTCTTAGAATATTTTGCATCAGTTGAGACTGAGGCGTGGTGATGAAAAATGTCAGATTAATCATATGAGAATAGATGATGAACTCAACTGTACACTCATTCTGGCTTAGTTCTGAACACTTTCAATCTCAATTCGTATAATGAGATTTTTTTGGGTTTTTATAGTGAGGTTTTGATGTGTGTTTTCTAAAGCTCATATTAGATCCTAAACTATTGACTGTTTGATTTGCAATAGTATTTTTTGAGGTTAGAGATACTTTACAACTATTATTTTGTAGCTATTTAGTTTTGCTTGTTCATATTCAAGTGATGAAATTGGATTCACCATTCACGACTGTCATCAAAGACTATGTCTTTGTGTAGTTGTTGATCTGAAATCTATTTTTTCTGATGGTTTTTATTTTTTGGTTTTTATATTTTTATCAATCGTCTAATTTCCCCTTTTCAAGGTGTCTCTCAGTTTCTCTTCGATAAGTAAGTAATACAGGGTTTTTGAATTATCATTATTTTACTTTATTTAGATTGAATTGAAGGTGTTATGTAGCTGGGTTTTGCTTTTATTTGTATTCAAATTGATTAAATTTTGATATGTTCCAGGTTGGGGTGCAGTTAACTATCGAAGGTAATATTGCTAATGGTTCCAGTAGAATTTCTTTTATTGATCCATCATCCATGTTTGATAATTTTGAACAATCCATTAGCTTAAGAAGTTTGTCGAGACTGTGATTCTACCAGGCTCAATTTTTTATGAACTCCTATTTTTGTGATAAATTGTACGGTTAAATGCACCAAAGAGAATGAACTGAGATAAAACAATGTAGGCTTCGTATTGTGAGTATGTGAGCATTTCGTTTTATTGTGAGTATGTTGTTGCATATTGAGGCTCTTCTCTGCAAAAATTTGCTTATGTGGGAAATTTTAAGTTAACAAATCATTTCAGTTTAATGGTTAATGAAAGTTGAGCTGTTTAAACGTCACAAGATACAACCACAAAATTAGTATGTGACTGCATCTTAGTGGACCTCTACTGCCTAAAGGGACACAAGTGGTTTAGATTGGATTATTTCTTTTGAGAGTTTATAGAGAGTGATGTATTACCTGCAGTCACTCTGAGCTCAATCAGGGGCATGTCTATCCAAGATATGTTATTACTTCAAAGCAATCATAAGAGTTGCTTTCATTCATGTAGTTTATTGTTGTAAGAATTATGATTCTTTGAGTACTGAATTCTTATTTCATTTTAGGGTTGCAACTTTTGGTCATTCAAGCAAGAAGGGTGATGGCTAAGTTGGAAACTTACACGAAACTCACAAATGTTATGGTTGTTGCGGGTGCTTTCCAATTGGTGGTACCTTTTATGAGGTAATCTTGATTTCATTCTTTAAACTATTTCATTGTGTTTTCTTATCATGTTCCTTATCTTTGTATTAAGAAAACTGGGATTTATTAAATAAACTTGACCGTACCTCATGCAGCTCCACTTTAAGGAAAATTATGTGTACAATGAGCGGCGGCAGACTGCATGGATTATCCCCTGCCTTCTGGCATGCCTTATTGTTTTCTGCTTTGTGTTGCATATGTGCACATTGGCCACCATCGCAGAATTCAACAGGATGAGTTCCTTTTTTTTCATTCTTCAGATGCCAATATCTGCTTTGCCTACATTTGAAAACCTAACACCATGCGTCCAATTTTTCTTTGCTGAACTGGATATGACCCATTGAATTCCCTATAGCTCGACACAAAATTACAGTGGTTGGGTTGGTGAACTGGATTTGAATAATTCACAGCCCTATAGTTCAACCCTGCCCTAGAATGGATGTTGAATGAACTTGATAGTGAAGCTGGTAGAGGCCTAGCTAAAGCTTCTTTTAGTATCGTAGACCCTTCATCAATTGGCATAATTAGTGAGACAGTTTTTTGCTTTGTGTGCCCATCACAAGATCTCAACATTTTCTGATATTGGTAAATTAATGCATAATTTTTATTTTTGTGTAAGGTTTTTTACGTCAAAGATAGCTTGCTGTTCCTAAGGGCCATCTAATCGAATAAGGCTTTTGCACAAATGCATCAGACCATTGGCTTGACAGAGATCCAAGTGCCTTTTGGGATGCATTCCATCTGTTAAAATCAATTGATTTTGATTTTTAGACGCATATTTTGAATTCTTTGCTGTTATTCTCCAATGTCATCTGTTATACTAATTTGCAGTCCATAATCTTGCAGGTTCTTCAAATTTGTTCTCAGATCCGCAGCAGCTTATCCAAACACCTCGCCACAACTACCTACAAAACTTTCTCCTGGATATGTGAGGCTGAAGAAGGAAAACCATGGATGGCCTACTTCTCGAAAGCGGAACGAATTAGATTCCACGGGGACCATTTGACTTTAACAGTTTGGACGTGTTAATGCTTGGTGACAATGTAAGTAATGCCAACATCTCTAACAAGGTATATAAATTGCAGCATTAGTTGTGGTTCTCATAGAGATAGTTTGAAGCAGTCAATTTGAATTTCAATCAAATTTTAGTCAATTAAAATTTGTATTCAATATCAAAATTTGCAGGTTGGGATTTTTCTTTTATTTGTATTCAATCAAAATTTGCATCTATGATAATCTCCTGATGTTATACATGTAGCAGTGTGGTATGTGATGCGTTGAAATTTGAATTTATAAATTGGTCATTTCCATTGCTTAAAGATGTTGTTGTTGGAGATGGGAATGCTGAATTAGCATCTGAACAACTTAAGAGTTTCTTAATGCTGGAGATGAAGTTGTAACTGAAAGATGTGTTTTACCAGCTTGGGAGTAATTCAAAGATTTTGTTTGGAATTGAAATTAAAATCAAAGCAGATGTTGAAGTAAAAGGATCAAGTAAAGCGTTCTTAGCCTCATCTTCAACAACAATGAACCAGAATGACCCTCTACTGGCAGAGATACAAGGTGATACTCTTGTTCTTGACTTTTTTCTAGGATTTTTATGACCGATGTGTTTGGTAGATTTAGTTCTGTATCATTATCTAGACTGAGTGCCGACCTTCTTATTCTGTTGAATGATGTAGACGGATATCAGCCATCTATTTTAAACATGAGAATACAGAGGTTCAAACGCGGTTGTCCTGGTCCATTTACATTGAAAAAATATGTTTTGACTGACAACGGAAGCAGCAATGACAACAGCATCAATGGAAACTCTACAAAACCCTCATCAATCGTAAGTTTGTTTATTCAATCCCTAAAACTTGTTAACTTACTGTGTTTTGATGAATAAGGTCTGGTGGTGGACTAAAAACGGTGAAGAAGTTGAGCTTATTGAAATCGTTAACTATACCTGGAGGAATGACTATATCTGATGCTTGTCAAAGGATGTCTGCTCGAAGAGTTGATGCAGTGCTTCTTACTGATGCAAATGCTTTATTCTCTGGAATCTCTACTGACAAGGTAGAGAAATGTTTGATTCATACAGTTTTTTGCTTCATTTTGTCCATTGGCCATTGTTTATTTATTTTCTAAAAATTTATTTTGGTTTTAGAGGGGTGCAGAACAAGGTAGTGTAATTGCAGCAGCTGTGGGAGGGGTGGAATGCTAGTGAGAAGATTAATCTGGTTGATTTTTCTTGGCGAGCAACCTAGTTGTTGATGTCGACGTTATTTTCATTTAGGTCATGTACTGCATGCAGTACATCGTGGTTTTTGTTCAATCTTTTTGGAACTTAATCTGCTAGAAAACCTTTGTTTAAACAGTTAAAATAATTGCTAGAGATATGGAATTTTGATGGTTTATCTACACAAACAGGTAATGGCACTGATTGCTTATGTGATGGAGCTCGAAGGAAAGTATGGGCCACGTCTCATTACTGTATCTAATGCTGTTTCGGTTGATTGTTGGATTCCCCCACCCAAGGCCCAAGATGTCTAAAAGGTCAGGTACTTGTTTTCATATTCTGAAAATTATTATGTTGATTTTTGTTTTCCCCAAAAGTGCTAATTAGTAAAGATGAGATGAATTTTTTAAGTCAAAGATGCGCCCTCCTACTGCATTTTGTTAGATGTGCACTAAATATTTAGCTATATTTAGATTGTATATACTGGGAATATATGTAGACTGTGTTTAATGATTTTATTTTTACTTCCTAAATATTGGGCATAAAAACTTTTTAATTGTGGAAAAAGTCTTTTACAAGTCCGCCAAAGAAAATGATACTGCGCCAAAATTTTCATGATATTTCAAAAAGTCCGCCAAAATTTTTATTTAGTGTAGATTGTGGTCATAAACTTCGGATAACTGATCACGTTTCCCTTTTATACTGAAACAGAACCTCTTTTTTGTGATAAAAAAACTCAAGTACAAAACCCTAAATCCGAACTTGAAAGAGGTAACCATCTTGACCTTTGATTTTGATCTTCAATTATTTCTCTTCATCTTAATTATTGTAAGTGCAAATCAGTATCTCTAATCTCTCATACTAACTATCGGTATCCCTAATCTCTCCTACCAAAACAGAGATCTGTTTTGGGTTTGTGATCAGTGACTCAAAACTGGTATTTGGGAGAATTTTTTGTGATGAAAACTTGAGAAAAAAAAATCTTGTGGTGATTTATCGAAGTTTCTCCTTGAACTTATTTCTTCATTTTTTTTTAATTTTTAGTCTCTGGTTTTCTTTTTTGTTATTTTTGGTTCTTTTATTAATTTGATTTTTGAGTGTCTACTGTTCTTTCTTGTTAACCTTGATGCTTTTGATTTATTTTCCTTACTTTTGTTGATCATTTACTTTTTGTGTTTCATTATCAGGAGTACTACCAATTTTAATCAAGGGATAATGGCACCAGGTGGAGTTGGACCCCCTCGCACATCACACGCAGCCTCTCAGTTGTCACGCACTGGTAATTGAGTTAGTCACATACCTACAAATTATTTTCTTGGAATTATTATGTTGATTTTCGGCAGACGCAGTATTATCTAACTCCCATATCTCTTGACAAATAGATCTGCCAAAGATTAACAAAGGAGGAAGAGGGGATGCTCTTAATGCAAAGCTTAATGATCACATAAGGAAAAAGAAAGAAAAGCCTACAATAACGATCAAACCAGGTAATAAGATTCCAACTGGGGATTGGGCCACTGAATTCCAAACTGAAATAGGAATCATCGTCAAAAAGTTTGCACCGTGGTCGACTCGCCCCAAATGGAAGTCAATTGGAAAATCAGATCTGAAGAAATTTTATGATCTCATATTGGTAATCATATACTTATTTTTGAATCATTTTAGTGTCCCTACTGTTATGTTCTTCTTACACAGACTACGGCTTTGTTAATTAGAACTCTCTTTGCGTAGTTTCTTTGTTGCTGGTGCTAACAGAAATTTGTTTGGTGATTGTGAACTTAGGAAAAATTCACTATTGATCTACATGTAGTACGCATTCAGAAGGCGGTCAACACAATGCTAGCAAATGAGTACAGACAGTTCAGATGCACACTTCACAAACACTACCTGCAGTACAAACAAGATGGAACAGAACGGGAAAACCCGCATCATCAGGTTAAGCAGGAGGATTGGCAGAAACTTTGCACTTGGTTTGATTCTGATGAGTTTCAGGTAATATTGGTGTTTGATCCTTATTGTATTTATAAGATTTATTTGTGGTAGTCATCTTGGTGGTATTCAGACTTCAGTAGTAGTCGTATTTATGATACCTATGTAGCATCAATCTGATTGAACCGTCTTCTTTGGATTTGAGTGCAGACAAGTAGCACTCAAGGTAAAAAAAAGTCGACAAGCGAATACAACCATTCATTGTACGGGGTCAACCTTTTGCCCGCTATAGAGAGGAAATGGTAATTGTGCTGTCTCTGTTATACAAGTTTATGGTTAATACTGTATCTAATTTTAAAAACCTGCAGTGTGATCCAGAAACAGGTGAAGTTGTTGAACAAATTGAATTCTACAAGTTAACCCACTGCAAAAATGATGTTTGGACGTGTCATACGGCGGAGGAGAACTATGTAATCCAAGGATTTTCGTTGTGATTTTCTTTTAAGTTTTTTGTTGAGAGTTATTATTTAGTTTTAGCATATGTTCTGCTATTTATTGTTAATTATTGTGTAGGGTAAAATGCTTGAACTCCGAGCTGCGCCAACACCTGAAGGTTCAACACCCTTGACCGATGCTCAAATATGTGAGGAAGTGCTAGGTGTAAGATCCGGTTATGTCAAGGGTCTTGGTCATGGGTATGAAAAACCTAGCTCGTCTAGCATCGAATATAATGCGGAGTTAGGCGAAGATCTTAGGAGGGCAGATGACGCAGAGAAGAGAAATAAGGAACTTGAAGAAAGAGTTGATGATCAAAATCGCACAATACAGGGGCTGGTAACTGACACAATGGATATAAGAAGAATGTTGCTTGAAATGCAGGGAAACCGTCAAAGCACTCCTGAGAACAGTCAAAGCACTCCTGAGAACCGTCGAACCACCTCTTGAGATGATTGTTGAGGGACCAACAGTTGAGATGCGCATCTCTGTTTCTTTTTTTAGCTTTATGTTTAGTGGTATCGTTTCTTTTCTTCAGTTTAGAATGTTAAGTTTCTTAATTAGTGGTGTCATTTAATGAACAATGTAGATCTTTTCTATTAATGATTTGTTTCTTTTCAAAAAGATTCTGTAGTCCAACTTTGATGAATTACAATTTCCGAGTAGTTATGAAAAATATGAAAACTATTTCCCACTCTAACATCAACAAACGCGTTGCAAATGTGTATATATATTCTTATAAAAGTGGTCCATATTATGTTTGGATCTACAAAATTATAATTCTTATTCCTACATAATAATACGTAGGATAAAATTATCATTCACGATGTTATTACGTGTTGAAAATAATATATATTAGCGATGGGTGTACCCCTAGCTTATGCGCCAATTTTATAATGCATTAATGCGTTGAAAATAAGGATCGTTTGTGACATCTTCAACCGTTATACATAAGATTTATTACCGACGGGTATATCCGCCGCGTATGCGCCAATTTTATACGCATTAATGCGTTGAAAATAAGGATCGTTTGTGACATCTTCAACCGTTATAAATACAAACTTTTTGTTACATACACGAATGTCAAATAAAGGATTTTTCAGTACAAATGAAAAAACCAGTATTTGTGACGAAGAAACATTTGTTGTGACACAAAAAACTACTGAAAAAACCTTCGACATAAGTGACCCTTTTAGCGTCGGTTGGATTATTTGCAACACTTGTTGTTATAACGCACTGCCCGACAGCAAAAAAAAACGTCAGAAAAATATATTTGTGACATAAAATCAAATATTTGTGACGATATTTTTCATTGAAAAAACCATGTTTTGTTGTAGTGAAATAAGATTAAAATGATGAGAATTTAAAATTTTCTAGCAATGATCTTCAACGAAAGGATTGTAAAAAGTAGAATGTAAGATATTAGTGGAGATGCATTTCATCCACGTGACAATGTGGGAGAACTTGAAGCAGGAAATCATTCACTTGACAAGCTAGAACTAGAAATGGTGATATTTGGTGAACACAATATTGATGGGTGAGCCAGATGTTAGATAATATTTATTCATTTTTTTGGTAGTATTACATATATTCCCTCGGTTTTTAAATAATATGCTTGTTTGCGTGTAAATCTGCTCACAAACCAGTCTATTTTTTAGGAACAGAGGGAGTAGCATTTATAAGATTTTTTTATTTTATTTAATTATTCTTTCACTAAAATGGATTACTAAATAGTATAAATATTTTTAATAAGTGCGCGTATCCTATCATATCAGGTATCCCCATTATTTCAAAATTGACGAATCCCCACATGAGTATCGTCGTATTAACATTTCCGTATCAGTATTCGTGCTACATCTGATGCAAAATGTTAATAGAGTATGTATAAACACCACAATGAGCTTTCTGGGTCTTACAGCTATACCATACTGAGTTGATTTCTTCAAAACTACTCACTTTTCAAAGAGTTACTTTTTATTATTTGCATTTTCATTTTTTTCGAACTGAAAAATAATTTGTCATTCTACTACTACTTGAGTATAATTCCAGGTTGTAGGTTCTACTAACACGAGCATGGGATTTAAGTCCGTAATTCTACTTTCTCTAAAGATTTAAAACTAGACATTCGAGAGTTGTTTTGACGCCTAATTTTCGAGTAAATGACATATTAGACGTTGCTTGAATACAAGTTGCTTCCTCGGAGTTTCCTTTTGACGCGTTTCCGGACGTCAAGTAAAATTCCAAACTGAATTATAAAAACTCATTTGGAATCCATTTTTGTCATAAAACCCTAGCCAAAGTTCTTCTTTCACCCACTCTATTCACTTTACTTTGCTTAAAGTCAACAAGATCACAAGTTTATTCTCCCTGTGTATATCTGATGCAGCATCTTGATACCTTTCCTAATTTTGGTCTTTTTTTTTAGATTTCCTTTTCTTTTATAATTTCTTTTTTTTAAATGTTCGATTTTTAGGAAAGATAGGTTAATATAAATAAGGGATTGTAAGATAGTTTTATTCATTCAGTTTTAAGAGATAATAAACTAGAGTTTTCTCTAAAGCCTTGCATTGATTTGATTCTGTCATCAATTCAAGAGCCTTGCATCGAATTTGATTCAACTCTTCGATTCAAGAAGTCAGGTCTCTAGAAATTTTAACCTAAATTTCTAGATTGAGCTGAATTACCGTTGATACGCTGCGCCAGGTTGGTATCAGATACAGGCTACGTTTTTTTTTTTTTTTTTTTTTTTTTTTTTTTTTTTTCCTGTCACTACAATGGTAAGACCTCGTCGAGCACCAGTTCGTACTGAAGCAGAAATCACTCGTGACGCCATTGCTGAGCTACAAGCCCAGATGGCTTCCATCACAACTGCCCTCCAAGCCCTTATGGTTCAGCAACCAACACCAGCCGTACGCGAACATGTTGCTCACGTTAACAGTAACAGAGACGATGTTGATAACGAAGAAAACCCGTTTGCAGACGACGTTAACCCCTTTGCTCCTCTACACACCAACCGTACCCTATCACCAGATAACGTACAAAACGCAGCAGCTCATATTCATTGGGAATCGGGTTTCAAAACCGAGATACCAGAGTTTCATGGAAATTCTTCAGCTGAAGAACTGCTCGATTGGATAGTCACGGTAGAAGAAATCCTAGAATTCAAACGAGCTCCAATGGATCAATGTGTTCCTGTTTTAACAATGCGTTTTCGTGGAAGAGCAGCTGCATGGTGGACACAATTGAAGACAACTCGTGCACGTCTTGGAAAACCAAAGATCATGTCATGGGATAAACTTTCATCAAAACTTAAGAAAACATTCTTGCCTTACAATTATGACCAGCTTATGTTTCAGCGTCTCCATACCATCCGTCAGGGAAATCGATCTGTGGCTGACTACTCCACTGAATTTTTTTTACTTCTCAATCGAGTTGATATACAAGACTCTGAGCGTCAACTGGTGGCACGGTTTACAGCAGGATTACGACAACAGATTCAACACACAATCAATCTCTTCCATCCATTAACACTGTCAGAAGCACATCAACAAGCTTTAACTATTGAGGCGCAAACTAAATTATCCTTTTCATCATGGTCTACTGTTCGTTCTTCTCGACCAAATCACAATCCGACTGCGACAGATGACGCTGTTTCTGTCAAAGCAGACACACCCATTGTTCCAGCTCTTGACACTCGGCAAACTCGACCAAACTCAATTCGTTGCTTTTCTTGTGGAGATTTAGGTCATCGACAGTCTAACTGCCCCACTAGAAACAGAAGAGGCCTCCTCCTTGACACTGCTGGTAATGACGTTGAAGTAATTTACGATGAGGAAACTACAGAGCCACAAGATGAAGTAGAGGTTCTTAAAGCTGATAGTGGACCAGCATTAATGTTGCGACGTGTGTGTTTAGCTCCGCGTGGAACAGATATCAACCCTCAACGACATAATCTTTTTCATTCAAAGTGTACTATTGGAGGCAAGGTGTGCAACTTCATAATTGATTCTGGGTAGTGAAAACGTCATTGCTGAGGAGTTGTAACCAAACTTCAATTATCAACAGAACTACATCCTAACCCCTACAAGTTGGCATGGTTGGATCGGAATACGATGTACTCATAACTCGACGAGCATTGATTTCTTTTTCGGTGGGTGATTCATATAAGGATCAATTCATTGTGATATTGCTCCAATGGATGCTTGCCATCTACTTTTAGGACGTCCTTGGTTATTTGATCTTCGAGTACAACACGATGGCTATCGTAATACCTACAGTTTTCGTTACAATAATCGCAATTTCACTCTAACCTTCTTTGCCCGAGAAACAACATACACCATCAGCTCCAGTCCTTTTCTTGCAGCAAAAGCTTTTGAACAAACACTTCGAGAAGAAAGATATGTTCTAATATTGATCAATTCGGTTGTCAGAGAGTCTTTGCCGTCACCTCCAGAACATTTTCAAAGACTATTGGAAGAGTTTCAGGATGTTTTTCCTAATGAGTTACCACCCGGCCTTCCTCCCTCAGAGATATTCAACACCATATTGATCTAATTCCAGATGCTGTTCTTCCTAATCGAGCTCATTATCGTATGAGTCCGAGTGAGCATGAAGAACTTAGACGAAGGTTGAGGAACTTGTGTTGAAGGGATATTTACGTGAAAGCTGAGTCCGTGTGCAGTCCCAGCTTTGCTTATACCAAAGAAGGATGGATCTTGGAGGATGTGTGTCGACAGCCGTGCTATAAATAAAATTACAGTACGCTATAGATTTCCCATTCCCCGTCTCGACGATATTAGATCAAATTGGAGCTGCAACGATTTTCTCTAAACTGGATCTTCGAAGTGGTTATCATCAGATACGATCCGCCCAGGAGATGAATGGAAGACGGCTTTTAAAACTCGAGAAGGACTTTTTGAATGGCTTGTCATGCCCTTTGGCTTGTCCAATGCACCAAGCACTTTCATGCGTGTTATGAATCAATCTCTTCGGCCCTTCATAGGTAAGTTTGTAGTTGTTTATTTTGATGATATTCTCATATTTAGTAAGTCCTTCACAGAACATCTTGCACACTTAAGAGAAGTACTTCTTGTTCTCCGTCGAGATCAACTATTTGCCACACTAAAAAGTGTGAGTTCGGCTCTCCTGAGGTTCACTTCCTTGGATACATCGTCTCAGCAAAGGTCTAGCCGTCGATCCGAGCAAGGTAGAAGCAATCAAATCTTGGCCTACTCCTACTACTTTATCTGAAACTCGAAGTTTTCATGGTCTAGCATCTTTTTATCGAAGATTTGTGCCGCAATTTAGCAGTTTGATGGCACCTATCACTGATTGTATTCGTCATGATAGTGTCTTCACTTGGACTACCGAAGCAACTACAGCTTTTGAGATCATTAAACGAAATTGTTATCAGCACCTATACTAGCTCTTCCAGATTTTACTCAAGTTTTTGAACTTCATAGTGATGCTTCTAAGTTGGGCATTGGTGCTGTCTTGAGCCAACGCAACAACCTATGCCTTCTTCAGTGAAAAACTGGCTGGAGCTCGTCTACGTTATAGTACTTACGATGTGGAATTTTATGCAGTGGTTCAAGCAATCAAACACTGGAGACATTATCTTTTCCATAAAGAATTTGTTCTCTACACAGATCATGATGCTTTAAAACACCTGAACAGTCAAGATAAAATCTCAGCTCGTCACGCATCATGGATATCTTACTTGCAACAATTTACGTTTGTTATCAAACACACGTCAGGTGTTTCAATCGAGTTGCTGATGCCCTGAGTCGTCGCCATTCTTTGCTGAGCGTTCTTCATGTCAGTTCCGGGATTTTCCACCTTTGCTGATTTGTATGAGTCTGATGACTTCTTTGGTCGAGTTCTTCTTGACGTTCAGAATGGTCTTTCTCGAGATTTACTATGCACGATGGCTTTCTTTTTCGAGACAGTCGTCTTTGCATTCCAGACTGCAGCCTCCGTCTTAAACTTGTTGCTGAAACACATAATGAAGGTCACATTGGTCGCGACCGGACGTTGTATTTACTTTCTCAGTCTTATTTTTGGCCTGCATTGAGACGTGATGTTGAGCGTTTTGTCGAACGTACAGTGTGTCAGACATCAAAAGGTCATTCCACGAATGCCGGTCTCTACCTTCCTCTCCCTATTCCAACACAACCATGGACGGACATCAGTATGGACTTTGTGATGGGTCTTCCTCGTACACAAAAGGGTTTCGATTCAATCTTTGTCATTGTTGATCGTTTCTCCAAGATGGTGCACTTCATTCCATGTAAAAAGACTTCAGATGCAGTCCAAGTCGCAACACTTTTTTCGAGAGGTTTACAGACTCCATGGATTGCCAACTTCCATCGTTTCTGATCGGGATTCTCGTTCTTAGGACATTTTTGGAGGTCTTTATGGAAAATACTAGGAACCAGCCTTGACATGAGCTCCGCTTATCATCCTCAAACGGACGGTCAAACTGAAGTGACCAATAGATCTTTGGGGAATTTGCTTCGCTGCCTTGTGGGTGATTCTATTAAAACTTGGGATTCAAAACTTCCTCAAGCAGAGTTTGATCATAATCATTCACTAAATAGAAGTTCGGGGTTCAGTCCATTTCAGGTCGTTTATGGTCTTCTCCCTCGTGGTCCTTTGGATTTATCTACTCTTCCAGACCGTACACGTCTTCATGGTGTAGCTGATGATTTTGTAGACAACATTCATAAGATTCATACGCAGGTTATTATCAATCTCGAGTCATCCTCCTCAAAGTACAAAGCTGCGTCTGATTCTCGTCGCCGTCGTGTTCTCTTCGAAGTAGGTGATCAAGTTTGGGTATTTCTCATTAAAGATCGAATGCCGGCTCATGCTTATAATAAACTCAAGGCAAAGAAAATAGGTCCTCTCACAGTTGTGGAACGAATTAATGACAATGCTTATCGCCTCCAACTTCCAGCAAACATCAACACTTCGGATGTCTTCAATGTTCGTTATTTATCACGTTTTGTTCCACCAGACCCAGTTCCAGATTCGTGGACGAATCCTTCTACCCCGGCGGGACCTGATGCAGCATCTTGATACCTTTCCTAATTTTGGTCTTTTTTTTTTAGATTTCCTTTTCTTTTATAATTTCTTTTTTTTAGATGTTCGATTTTTAGGAAAGATAGGTTAATATAAATAAGGGATTGTAAGATAGTTTTATTCATTCAGTTTTAAGAGATAATAAACTAGAGTTTTCTCTAAAGCCTTGCATTGATTTGATTCTGTCATCAATTCAAGAGCCTTGCATCGAATTTGATTCAACTCTTCGATTCAAGAAGTCAGGTCTCTAGAAATTTTAACCTAAATTTCTAGATTGAGCTGAATTACCGTTGATACGCTGCCCCAATATCACTCGCTAGATCTACTTTCATCTCCTTAATTCCCCACTAAGTATATGATCCATTTGGTGGGTTATTAAGAAACAAGAACAATATGTCTGTTTGTGTGATTTTTATTAAGAGACTTCTGATCTGTGTGTAGTTGTTAATTAACTTGGAACAAAATGAAGTAGAGGTATTGGAAGACTGTTCGATGTTTACGTGTTTCTTTTTATGAAATATGATATCTTTTCTGATCTTTCTATCTACTTCTTGTCATAGTGCTTAAAAAAAATAAAAATAATCCTTGTCGTGCTTAGAAATACTCCTTGTCTACTTCGGTCTTAAGGGTCTATCATCAACAAATAAATAAACAGATAAACAACACTCAAATAAAAATTCTGAATAGCAGCACTGAAACAGGACCAAATAACAAACTAAAAAGCAGTAAAAGTGCATGTTTTTCTTCCTGTAGTCAGCAATCCTGAAGTTAGGCTGTTATAGACAAGGTGCATCAATTCATGAGCACAGTTACACTAGTTTTAGCTTCTTTAGGAATGAAGGTTTTCGAAGAAACGATTTTCTCCATTTCAACCTGCAGCTGATATAGGAAATGCAACCACTATATTACTTATCTAGGATTTTCACTATGCGGCTATAGTTTTGGAAAATTCTCACAATCCTGGAAAACTGGAAATCCGTAGCATAAAGGGTTTTTTGAGCTTCAATTCCTTGCTGAAATTAGATTTCCGTACATTTTTTAAGGATAGGAACAAATGAGGGGGTACCAGAGTATCATACTTGAGGCTAGACGTTCAGATCTTGAGGCCAGACATGCAGATCCTTGAACTGGAGCTTATTCATTATTACTTGAAATTTTCAAGAAGGCACAGTGGACAAGATTCTGGTACGAGAAGGCAGGTTGGACAGTTGTGTTGGAGGGACCAAATAATGGTGTATGGTGAAGATCGGAGATGGAGGACCTGTCATTTGGAGTGCTGAGTGCATCATAGGCAGAAAGAGGTGGTTCATGGGAGGGAAGCAACATAACAGAATAAAACACTTCTGCAATTCCGCACTCTTAAAATCACTTCTAAACACAAAATACAACAGCACCAACCACTAGATTTCATACAATCTCGAATAGGCAAAATCCAAACCTGTGCTGGATCTTTTCATGATCCTAGGGAGCTGAGAGCTAATGATACCACCAACAGAAGACGGTAACTTGGAATTTGGAAATACAAGTCAAGAAACTACAAGAGAGCAGCATTCCTGTTATCAGATAAATTTGTAAGTTCTTTCTTTATAGGAAAGGAATTGTGTTAATGTTGTGTACATGGTCGTTAGTACTATGCCTATGTCCTGCACCCACTAAATGAGTTAGTTACTTGAGCTTTGGGTCTCTAACTGTATTTGTGTATTTTGACATATAGGTTTAGAAACAAACATGAAAACATGTCTTTTAGGTGTCCTTGGTGAGATTGGCCGAGTTTTGATAATGACTTTTACAATACTAATATTTTCGATTGTCAAGGAATGTGTCTCTGATAAAAGTTTCACATTAAGGGTTATTTAAAAGTTAATTGTTACCGGGCATATATGTGAACGTTTAGATGTGGTTATCTACTTTTGGATGCAAAAGGGACTCAAATCCATGCAATTTTCTTAAATTGGCCCAAGTGGAGAAGAGTGGGATAGTGGGGAGTATTCATGGTTGGTTCAGGTGGAAGATGAACCAACCATAACAAAATGGTTGATGAAAGGGGTTGTTGAGAATTTATGATTTCGTTGTAGTGAATAGTGATTTTTTATTTGTTATGGATTCTGTTTGGTAATTTGTTTTAGCAACATGATGAATGCAGTGCTCACATTAAGGGGAACTTTATTTGGCTGGATGATATTGAATCCATGATTTCTACTTCGGTATTCATGGTAAAAAATCTTCAATACTCCTACTACTATGCTCGTGTGTCAAAGAAAAACTTCCTCCTCAACTGACAACCTCAGAAAAACTACCAAAAGTAGTCAAAGGGTGTCAATGGTGATTTAGAGGTAGTCATTTTTTTGTGCGATATTGAGAATGCCCAGCAGGCTGTTAATAAAATTGTATATCATTAATTATCCTGAAATTAATAACATTTCTACCATGTACTGAGTGTTTGTTGTTGTTGCAGGTTCATCCGGAGTTCCTTTCCAGTTTCACCATGATTACAGTCGTATACCAAAAATGACTTTCAAAATGTATTGAGATCTGAACAACCTGTTGCTTAACCTGCCAAAGTTGAGTCTTCTGTACAACTTCAATCCAGTGTTGAGGAGGTGTCGAAACCCCAGCAAACCCAGCCCATGAGTACATGCTGAAGGAGAACACACCATTAGGTTCCAACTTGGCTGCATGAGTGATGAAGTCACTGGCTCTGCATCAATAAAGACAACTTGAATTATATGTGATCTTCGCTCCATCCTCCAATTTCGTTTCAAGATGGCTAGAGTTTTTGCAGATTGTTTCAACCATGATAAGTTATCTGATTTTCATAATATAATGACTTCCCTCTCGCCAGTAAGTCTTATTTCTCATTTTCATTGATGTTTGTCTAAATTTAAGTTGTTTACTTGTTTCTTTTGAATATGTTTGCCAGAGTCTTGTTTGACTTACTTCTTTACACCGAGTCTAGCATTAATGTAACTTGTTTGAATTTAGTTGTAAACACATACCCTAGGAATTGCTTGATAAATTGAAAGACAGAACATAGTGATGTTGTATGCCTTCCCATTACCTATAATTGGATTAGAAGATAGCAATGAAATGGAGACTTATGATGATTATCTCATTGTTATTGTTTTACTTATCGGTATCCTTATCCTGTTAATGTATGATCACCTAGATATTCTCGCTTCAACATGTTTGCTGGCGAAATTAGCTGTTTCTCGTATGCTTGGGTAATAAATAACTTTCAGAAGGTTGTGCAAAATGCTCCATAGAGATGTATTTTATACCACATAAGTTGTCCAGAATACAGTTGTTTCTCGTAATTACAATTTAAGTTTACAGTCATTGTTCGAGTCCATAGATTTAAGAAGGTTGTGAAAATGCACCATGGTGACCTATGATTGTATTTCTGAATTTTACACTTCGCTTTTATGCCTCTCAAGTGGTTTTGTTTTTTATGTTACTTGTTGATTTTTGTATATTCTGATCTGGTACAAGATGTAGTCAGTTTCTCAAATTTTACATTTTAAGTTAAAGGAAGTTCAAGCTGCATTTTTCAAGGCTGGTGTTATTCCTTTCTTAATGATATCCCTCATGAACGACGAAGGCACTAAATTTGCCATGGTATTTACATTTTGGATTGGTTGTCGTTGATTGAATCAATCGTCATTACAATTTAATGGAAAACAATCTCGGCATGACTAATTACCATTACGTTATTAGTGTCTAGTAAAAACACGACTAGTAACTGAAGAAGGTGTTTTATTCTATAAACAAGATGAATGTGTTCTCTCCTCAAGCATTTGTGTTTTATTGGTAACAAACTGGATATTTTTTTGTCTATGATTCCTTGTTGCTTTCGACGTTATGGAGTTGGACTTTTGAGCCTTGCTACTGAAAAGAGAATTGCTCATTGGAATTAGCTTCCTGCAGAGAGAGACGAGTTCCAAGTAGAAGCTGTTTTAAATGGGTTGATTAGGATGTTAGTGCAGGTTGATATACGTATTCCTATTTGTAATTGGTAGTTTTTGTTTTCATAAGATCTTTCACTTTTTGTATTGTTCTGCCCCATCTTTATTTTGTTTTAAATGAGTCATATCTATAGGTCTTCGATGTTAGTGGTGGCATTGTATTATCATCTAGTTGGAGAGGGATAACCAACCTATATTAAGTTTGGAATTGACATCCTGGAATTTTGCCAGTAATATGTTGATGGACAGGGAGGGAATCGGTATTTTTTACAACAAACTGCAAGGTGCATTTCGTTGAGAATGCTTTGTTTAGGAGTAAACAATTTCATTGTAAAAGAGTAACTAAACACTTCTGAAGTTTACTGGATAGAAATCTCAGTGACGCACTTCTTAGCGATGTGCCTGTTTTCGCACACCATTAGAGTCTGAACAGCTCCCGATGTAGCAATTGTCCTGAAACCTTGATAGTTACTGGTGTAACTGAAAACTCAAGAACAAAACAAAGCTAGTAAATTTGCTGAATTCTCTTTTACAAAAGATACTGCATTTTGGCATTAATAATGAACGCGCAGTTGGGGATATGGAAATCAATTGGGGGATAAAGCTACATGACAAAATACGGATCCAAATATCAAAGCTGGGTCACTCCTTATGTAATTATTTTTTTTAATTTCTAATCTAGCCCTCACTAATCAGGTTTAGTGATTAATAATAATTAATAAAATCTCATGTATTTTGGGGATAAATTAGTGTGTATTTTTATTTGAATTTATGTGAGTGAGGTGAGAGTAGGAGGGAAAAATATTTTTGAGTGGAATTTTTTTTGTGAAAATGGAAGATGATTGTGAGGAGAGATATACCGCTGCTGAATCTTTAGCTCAATTACAATAACAATCATATCTTCAATCTTCGGTTAATGATAACAACTCACAATTGGAATTATATGATGTACCAACACCCTTGGATCATGATTTTCGTGAGCATGAAGTGTTTTTTGAAGAACCAACCCAAGAAAGTAAACAAGTTCGACATACAAGCATCCCAACACACATGTAATGCTGCTAAGAGGTCGAACATTTGATTATTTTTTTGAAACCGCCATTTGTTCTCTGAAAAACCTTGGTCCCGGCATACTCGTAATATAAATACCACGTCGGCACTCCCGGAACCGGCACGGTATTCATACTAATTCCATGCCGGCATAAATTATCCCCCATTTTGAAACATTTTCCGGCGTGGATTCAACCAAAAAAATCCATGCCAGCGCGCAATTAACTTTTTACCTACCACCGAATATTCCATGGAATATCCAAACCGGCATGGTTCACTCCTAACTTTACAATGCCGGTACCACAAGAAAAACATCCAGGAGTCAAAGATTTTTGAACTTAAGTACCGGCGTGGTATATAAATTATCGAGAACGCCGGCACCAGATACCGGCGTGGATTGTAAATTATTGACAATGCCGGCACGGAATACCGACTTGAAACCTTACATATTGGGCGTGCCAACTCCAGTTTCCGGCTTTGAACCTTGTGTAACGAGCATGCCGGTATTGCATATTCCGGTATTAATGTGCAAGAAAATACAATGTCGGTACTGTTTAAAATTAGTTCCTCTTTTTCAAGTGCAGTTCCAAAATGCCGGAACATTATTATGGAATGCCGGCACTTGTTTTCGGCTTTGGTTGTTTTGGCGGAACTGTCGTCGAGCATGCCGGAAATAGTATCCGGCATAGTCATTTTATTTTTTTGGAACTAATTCAATTATATTTTCATTCATTCCTTAGATTGTGACATATATTGATCCAACAAATTCCAAATCGCTTGGTCCGGATACGTCTGAATACTATAAAATACCTCCGGTATGTTACCAAACAATACTTTTCACCTAGTTTTTAGAACCTTATATGGGGATGGCTTGTAATGAACCTTATAATCTTTCATTGTTGTCCTGATGTAGGGAATAAAATCTCCAGAGGAAGCAATTGCTTGTGGAAAACAGACGGCTCTTAAGAACATGTGTATGTTGGTGAGGAATACCCAACGTTCAGATAATCGTTTTGAGATGGCCTGCAAGAAAAGTGGGCAATACAAGAAGAAGGATAGCCATAAGAGAAAGGGTTATGTATATCCAAAGAATACTAATAGGGTATGAAAGACTCGTATGAGGAAGGAAAATTTCCCCTTTAAGCTTGTATTCTATTTAAGAGACAAAGAAAAAGAATGAGTTCGAGGATGTATATCCGAAAGACTCGTATGAGAAAGGGTTATGTATATCCGAAAGATTTTGTTGGTCACTCCCTAGTTGCGGAGTTAAAACATTATGAGTTCGAGGATGTAAAGATAATGACCAAAGCATGTATCAAACCAAGAGTGATTCTCAGAGTCTTTAAGGAAAAGGATGATCAGAACGTTTCTTGTCTAAGTACAATATATAGCGCAGAAGCAACCATTAAAAGGGTGGAATGGGGAGGGAGGACCATTATGCAAGAATTTGAGAAGATAGTTTGGGATCACAACTACACGCGTATTATTAAAAGAGGACCGGACAACAAACCCCTTCAAATATTCATTGCGCATCCTTTGCTTTCACAATTGGCTCCTACTTGTGGTGTCCTTATGATGGATTGCACCTACAAGACAAACAAATACAACATGTCGTTGTTCAATATTGTGGGGGAAAACATCGGACAAGGTAACATTCACATTGTCTTGGTGTTTAATGGAAAACGAGAGGGATTACATTTATCATTGGGCATTACGACAACTGAAATTATTGTTCCCAGAAAATCAATTTTCGAGGGTCATCGTAACCGATCAAGATGACTCATTAATGGGTGTTATATCCGATGTATTTCCGGATGCACAAAATTTCCTATGTACGTATCATATATGTTAAAATGTTACAAAACATTGTCATGCTTTCTAAGAAGAGAATGATTGCTCAACTAGACGAAGATGTTCACAAGAAGAAACTATCACCCGAACAAAAAGAAGCTGAAAGAGGAAAGTTTAAAGAGCGAGTGGACAAAGAACACGATGAAAATCATAAAAAGTGGTTGGAATTTCTAAAGTATTGGGAGAAAGTTTATTGGTCTCTTACCGAGGATATATATGAAAAGAGATCGAACATGTTTAGTGCCAAATATAACGAAGTGTATCCCAATGCCGTCTTATATTGTCGGGATAAATTGTTGGATAAGTTGAAAGAAAATTTTGTGTGTGCATGGACAAACCGGTATAGACACTTAAAAACTGAAGCAACTAGTGCAGTGAAATCCGCTCATGGGAGATTTAAAGATCTCATCCAGTCCGGCCAAGGCAACGTGGTTACGTCACCAAGGAAATGGAGCAATACTTTAAGGCTGATATCGATAGGATCAAGAAGGATTTTGAGAAAAGCTCAATGGAAAGGATGACTCAATTTATTCAATATACTAAGTTGCTCCAAGGAATATAGTTCAATGTCTTTGATTGGGAAATAAAACATATGATGAGAGAAATGGCATATGAGATAAACTACGGAAAACCGGTGATGTTTGTATTTTTCCGGACATGTCTTCATTTGGGATTCCGTGTCGTCATATGCTTGTAAAGTATGAAGACGTGATACCTATTGAGGTTATTGATCCGTTTTGGAGGAAACTATCATTCGACCCCCTACCCCACCCCCCACGGAAGTTCCCGGACAATCACTGTGGGATACGAACGAAGCAAAGGAATTCTTCGAAGCTTACTCACGTGGCAACTCGGCTAGCCGGAAAGTCTTGTTGAGCCAACTAAGGCTAATTACTCGTCCATGGATCACACAAAGTGAAGAGCCAAGAAAGGTAGATCCGATAGGTATACCACAACTAAAATTGCAAGGAAAAAACATAGGAAAGAATTCAAATTAATGACTAATCGTGAAGAAGAAAACGCGGCAATTAAGAAACGAGATCTATCTGCAAGCGAGATTTCAGAAGCAAGATTCACGAAAGCGCCGGTTCCACACAAAAAGGGTAGGCCGAGAAGGAAACACTATCAAGTCAACAACAAACGACGGGTTAGTATCCACACCAAAAGCCAATGGATCGGAGGTTCCAAAAAAAAAGGGGAGGCCGTCGAAGGTACCAACGTCAAGCTTGCAAGAACAACAAGGTGAGCATTCCGAAGCCACACCCATAGTCGATGTATCGGATGTTCCACAGAAAAGGGGTAGGCCGACAAAGGTACCAACATTGATCTACCAAGAACAACAAGGTGAGCATTCCTCTTGCCATCAACCCTAATGGAATCACTTGTCACTTGATAAACGACTGCTCAGGAGGCACTTGATTTTCGCGTTGAAATTTAAAGAGTCTTTCCAAAAGTGGTGAGGTAGAGTCTCTCACCCCATGGGACATCGTCAAAATCCGAAAGGATTCGGATTTTATAGGTACAAAAAACCTACTCGCCACGTGTTTGAACGAGAATACACGAGGTAGAAAAACGAATCTCCCCAAAAGATCTTCTAAGATAAACCTGAGGAGGAATGTCAGTGATAAGTCGAATAAGCGTCAGAAGTTACTTTCACTAATATCAGATCTGCGAAGTATGAATCCATACCTGAGTAAGAGATATGAGAAATAATTATGAAAGACCAACAGAAGAAATAAGATCGACTGAGTGAAGAAATAGTTAACGAAGTAAATAATGATTCCAGATGAAGATGAATTGTCGTGCAAGAAATGGGAAAGCTGTACCGACAAGTTACCGAAGATATCGGCAAAAAGGAGGGGAAAACTTTATTGAAAATGGCTTGGGCGAAGTATAAAGAAGAATATATCACGTGAATTATGTGATCTTCGGCGAATTAAAATGAGTTGTATTCCGCTAACTAATTTTGCCTATAAATAGAGATCTTGGTCCATTGTAAAAGGAGTTGGAAAATTAGTATTGAGAGAGTTTATGTTGAGAGAAAGTAAGGGATAGTCCTTGTGAGTTTCATACTTGTAATATCATCATCGTCATCAATTTAAAAGGAGTTTCTATTTCATTTGTTTGATCATATCATAGATATTTAGATTTGTTATTTGGGTGTACTACTGGATTTGAAGTAGTTACATTTTGGTGTCCAGAAACAGGGAACTTAGGTTGAGAGTTTACTCTCATCTGAGATCTTGAGATAAAGTTGAAGTCGTTCTTGAGTTATTGTTATTTTTTAATTTTAGCGAGTTGTTCTTCATGGAGATGTGAATTCGTAAATCTTAGACGATTGGATCAAATCCTAGACCTGAGAAGTCTATTAATTCATGTTTGATTTCTATTTTGAAGGACTCATTTAGATCTAAAACGAAAGTTTATCCTAAGTTTAAAGCAAAGTTAACTTTATTTCATTAACCAAAGATCATTAATGAATCAGTGAGTAGGAGTTGATACGTAAAATTAGCCGAGGTTAGTTAATGGCAAGAATTCCAGATCGAGCAAGGCACGTAATAGCAGCAAGAAGGAGCAAACGTTCAGAAGAAAAGAGAGGAGAAAGAATGGAGAGAGGATAAACATCAGTTGGAGGAGGAAGACATGATGTGAATCAACAGCAGGACGATGACGCCGATGAGAATAAATCTATAGAGGGATCTATTCAAACCTCGGACACTGAGACTATTGTGGGAGAAGATCCAATTCACGAGGAGATGGAAGAAAATATCGATGAAGAGAATATGACATTAGAGCAGCTGAGAGAGACGATTCGTCAAGAAAGAGAAAGAGAGAGATCTAGTGGAACAACGCACTAGACTCGCAAGACAGAACGTCATTTTGACACAACAAAAACGTCAACTTAATGAGAAAAAAGAAACCAATGACTCACAAGGAGGAGATTCGGATTCAAGGTCAAGAACGATTTCGTCAGCAAGAAGGAATTTACATCAGAGGGACAATACACACGAAGACAACGAAAACAAAGAAAGGAAAAATGAAGAGGGAAGATTAAGAAGGAGGAGGAGGCGACGAGAAAGTAGTGAGGAAAGGAAGTTGGGGAGAGCATTGAAGTAATAAGATGGGAGGATCTAAGGCGAAGATTTGAAGAAGAAAGGAGACGCGAAGTGGAAGATTATACGAAGAAAAAAGGAGAAGCGAAGCTGGAAGGAGACGCGAGGTTGAAAGAAGACGTGGTGAGGAAAGAAGAAATATTCACGAAGAAGATTGAGGAAATTTAAATTAAGTTGTTGTAAACGAGTTGCGAGACATAAGGGATCTAATAAACAATTCACAAAGAGGAGGATGAGTGCAACTAGCAAAGGAAATAGAAGAGGCCGACAAATCACCGTTTGCATATGAAGTATTGCAAGCAAGTATCCCAGCGAAGTGTACATAGTAAACCTTTGGAAGCATATTTAGTGGATCAGAAAGTGCAGTACAATATTTAAAGCAATACACTGATGCAATGGGGACAGAATGGCGCAGTAATGTGTAAGTATTTTCCAGCGAGCCTGACTGGAGAGGCGTTGGCTTGTTTTGATGGATTGTCAGAGAGATCAATTTTCTCGTTTAAAGACTTGCAGAGGATATTTCTAACAACTTATATAAGCAATAACATGCTGAGGCCAAGAATCGAAACCTTGTTCAACCTGAGACGACGACCTGTAGAGAGTCTGAGAAGTCTTACGACGAGATGGAGATTTGTATGTAATGAACTCGCTGGAAGGGTTGACGAGGAGAATTTCATTCAAGCTTTCGTGAATGCCCTGATCCCAACTACCACGTACGGTATGTTGTGATAGCTTTCTTTATACCAAGTTCTATATCCCCATAAGACTTACCGGCCTTGGTTATCATAGTTATAAAAAGGTGTGGGGTTTGTGTCCATGATAGCCAGGTGTTGGAACAATTGCTGAATTATGCCTGCAGAATAATCACACAAAAAACAAACAAAACATTGTTATGGCTGAGTCGCGGACTAGGTCGCTTTTTGTAAGACGTTTTGCGGCTCTGCCCAAGATTGTGCAAGCAGTAGAAAATGATTCGAAATATGAGAAGGGGAAACTTCAAATACTATCTGGTAGTTGACCATGCAGTTTATTGCCAATCTTTATCGGTCTAACTTATAGGCTTAACTTTTTTTTGAAAAATTTGGAAAACTGCCCCAATATGGGATGCAATGTTGGAAAACTGCTCCAACGTTAAAAAATTTGGGAAAATGCCCCACTGTTAGAAAAGCCAGTTAAGCACACGCGTGTGAATTCACACGTGCAGAAAAAAGACCAAATTACCCAACAACGTTTAGATCATGCCACGTATGCTTATCATCTGACGGACCAAGAGGAGGACGAGACGCACGTGAAAGGCACGTGATTTGCAAATAATTACTAAAACAGTATTATGTTTTCACGTTATGTCTTCTGTGTCCTTCCTCCCAAATTGCTCCACACTGCTGGTGTCGTTTCATCCCACCGTTGATATTTAACTTAACGATACCGGTTTGAATTCAGTTAAACAAGTTATGTGCTCATTCTTACACGGAAAATAAAAATAAATGTGCCCATACATAAGTAATTGATATTGAATCTGATTTCTAAAGAAATTGACATTCAGTCCAAATCCAATTTGACAAATTTGGGTTTCACCATGGAAAAATTTAGAGCTCTGGCATATCAACAACAGATGAAATGAATTAGACAACTAGTCATAAATTTATAGAATCAAAACCGATGAAAGAACTTTGCACAATGAGCACCAGCGGGACAATCAACTGAGGCAAGAACGAAATGAGTTTTTCCACCGTAGCGAATGCATGCTCATGTTAATTAAACATCATGATTTCCGGTTCACTATTATTATAAATAATAAATTATAAAAATAAACCCCCTAAATTTCATGAAGCCCTAAAATTATATTTCATTTCATTTACAAATTAAAACAAAACAATTGGGTTTCATTTACTTGCTTTTTTATCAACTGCAACTATGATCAAACTTCAAATTTCATCACTGCAACATTTTCTGGAGCTTTTAATCGTTATAAAGAGACGAATCTTCATCACTAGCCTTTAATAGTTTCCAGTTTAATCCAGATGAGATCGAAGTTGGAATGATTCACCTAATCTCCTACTTAAGGGTGCACACGGTACGGTTCGGCTCGGTTCTTGCCGGGACCGAGTACCTGTACCTTACACCCTTCGGTACCCAAAAAATGGACCGGTCCCGGTACCGAGTACCTCGGTTCGGGTTCCATTCGGGACCGGCCGGTTCCGCTCGGTACCGGTACCGGTTCCGGTTCCATTTCAGGGGAAAAAAAAATCTACTGCCCTGTTTTTTACTTTTTTACCTGTTTTTTTTACCTATTTTTCAATATCTCAAATCAACAACTAATAAGTAGCAATATTAATAGCAAACCAAACAAACAATGTCTTGAAAATCTTAAAAAAGAAGTAGCAGTAGTCACAGACAGACACTAAGTCTTGAAAATGAGAAAATCTGGAAAAAAAACAACTAGCAGTCTAGCCGTGCTTCTGTAATCTTGAATCTTGATCTTCTAATCCATATCAGCAGCACTTGTGGTGTCATCACTGTGAAGTTGTTAACTTGTTAAGCACATATTATCACAACTGGAGCATGTGAAACTTGATGATGACATATCATATATGAACTTGAAATGAGAGCTTGTTGACTGAATTATGTTTATGTCCACCACAGGTAGACGAGGAATGCACAAATACCAAATGACAAACCTTGAATGTGCAGTATCAGCAACCCTCTAGAATTACTGAATTAGTGAACTCCAAGAACTTAAATCTGCACTTCAGCACCTAATCAAAAGCACAAGAAAAACAAATAAATTAGATTTCAACAACATTTAATAAACCCAATTCAGAAAACCCACTCCACTCATACACTTGATCAAGTCAGATAATTTCATTTCAATAAAATCCATTTTATTTAGACAAACATGGAGGTGATGAAACATAAGAAGATTCATGAAACATAAGAACTAACTACTTGTCATTCTTGTCCTGCTCTAACATGTAATTGCAGTTAACTACTTGGTACTTATATAGCATCATCAATAAAGTCTAACATCAGTATAATGAACCAAATCGTAATCCCAGATTGCTAATTGTAACTAGTAGGAACACCTAACCCATATTAACTTTATACACAAAAGTTACAAAACCACAGAATTGGAGCATCACTGCAAGTAAATGCACTTTGACAACACCAGAAATCAGAACAATTACTAACACCCTAATTTCATTAACAAAAAGAAAAAGAAGTACTCAAATTACTAAAACAGCACCATTACCATTCAAAAATTAGCACTAGACACTAGACAGTGAATTAGGAACAACATAATCCAAAACAAAAACAAATCTCTAACCTTTTCCTTATCTTTCTCCACTCCCTTAGATAATCTGATTGATACTTAATCCAGTTCAGTTCCTTTCTTTTCCTTTTGTCTTACCCTGTGAAAGTGAAACCCTAATATAATCAGACATAGATTTCAAGATTAAAAGATTCAAAATTTCACAAAAGTAATGTTACCTTCTTGAAGATCAGATAATGGTTATGCTGTCATTCAAATTATGAAGCTCAATTATTGCCTGTTGAACAGATTAGGAAGAAAAGAAAAAGTTGAACCCCAATTAAAATTCAAAACTAAAACAAACCAACAACTCAAATCAAAATGAATACATAAAAATAAAAACCAATGCTCAGATTCATCAAAAATGCCCAAAAATAAATAATTCATGAACAACCTAATCAATCCTCAAAGTTCACTGAATCTAGACCAATCAAAACCAAAATCATAAAATTCTGATAACAACTAAACATGATTTGGCGAATCAACTAAAACAATTATAAACCACATACAACATGATCTTCGTAATGAATCACCACAAAAAATTACAAACCTAACTTCGTAATAAATCACCACAGAAAATGAAAATCCGCAACATCTGATTACCTCTTAGTAAGAACTGAGACATAAACTCATATCAATCAACGAGACAGAGGAGTAATCCAACAGAGTTCTTCTTCTTCACTTATTCAGTTATTCTCCTTCTCAGAGACAGAGGAGAGAGTCGAGAGACGAAAAGAATAGAAATTAGAAACCCTAGCCTATAATGTTTGCTTATATACCACCACTTAATCCAACGGTTATTATTAATCTATCATCCCCTAAATCTGACGGCTACAATCAATCGGTACAGACGGTACGGTTCGGTACGGGACTAGGCCAGGGCCGTGTACCTGTACCTCCCTAGCCTCGGTTCCTATTTTTAGGACCGGTACCTGTACCCCGTTCCTCGGTTCGGTACAAAACCAGGTACGGTTCCACCGGTTCCGGGACGGTCCGTCGGTCCGACTCGGTTCCTGTGCACCCTTACTCCTACTTATTATTTCTCTTCTCCGTATATATTTTAGATCTGAATGAAACGAAGAAGAAGAAATTTCTTCTCGATAATTTATGACAGAACATAAAATGTGGACCCGCGGATGGACAGGTATCGCGTTAAAAGCTGGGTTTAAATAGTATTTCGACACGTCACCCCTGCCTTTCACGTGCGTCGTGTCCTCTTCTTGGTCCGTCGGATGATAAACTTACGTGGCATGATCTAACGTCGCTGGGTATTTATGTGTTTTTCCCGCACGTGGGAATTCACACGCGTGTACTTAACTGGCTTTCCTAACATTAGGGCATTTTTCCAACATTACATCCCATATTGAGACATTTTTCCAAGTTTCTTTTTTTTTTTCTTGTCTAGGCAATATTTTTCCTAGGTGCACAAGATAAACGGCATATATAAGTAAAGTTTTTCATATCCAGGAAAATTCTTATATTAATGTTAACATGCATATATAAATGACGAATACAATTTCCAAAGATAATGGAGGAGATCTTTTATATATATATATATAAAAGTAAAGTTTTTCATCATGCATATGCAGTAAGGTTCGTATATTAATGTTAACATGCATATAAATATAAATTGCATTCCATATACATATATATATGCCGAATACTCTCATCAACTTCCAAAGATATTGGAGATACTGTTAGGATATTCCATAAGACATTAAGTTTGTATTAACATTCCCACGTTTTCTCCCCAATAAGATTCAGAGACCTTAGTATTTTCGTTTCTGACTAATTAACAATGGCTACTTTTTCAAAGCTCTTAAAGATGTTCATAGTTTTGAACATGATGATATGTATACAACACTTGGTTGTAAGTGGAAGAAGAATTTCTACAGAAGAGGAAGAAGATATTGAGATACAAGAACAACTTAAAATCTTAAACAAACCACCGATCAAAACTGTTAAGGTAAGCTCACTACAAGAAAGACTAGCTATTGCTACACCATATATTGCCACACCTTTAATATAGGTGTTGCGAAAGCAAATTTCTAGCCACGGTACTTTTTAGGTGCAGCTAAAAGCTATAATTTACTGCTACAAAATGAAACTTTTGCCACACAACTATAGCAACAATATGAAAAGAGTGCGACAAAAAAAACATATAATAAAAATTGAGTGCAGCAATAGACTTCTTGCTACATAGGTTATCGCGACAGTAGTAGGGGTTTATGCCATAGTCATTGGATGCTGCAATATATTAAGTTTCTTGCAGTGGCTGTTTTCTTGAATTTGAAGTAGTGTTTTTGTGTATCCATGAATATATTGATCGATATAATAATGGAGTGAATGGTTTTACAGATGAGTGATGGTGAAATTGTCGACTGCATTGATGAGAATAAGCAACCTGCCTTTGACCATCCTATGCTCAAAAATCATAAGATCCGGGTACGTACTACTACTTACAGCCGTTCACAATATAAAGCTTTTCGCTATTAGTTTTAGTAATTGTCTTGGAAAGAAGTTTAAATATTTCTCTCCTTAAATATGAAGGTGACCTTTATTTTGATTTGTTGGTTGATTGGTGTTCTCTGAGTCGACCAAACAGAAAATCACTTTTGGAACCCGTCAAAGTGAAACATTGTTACTGTTATAAATTTGTCGCTTTGATTTCCTTTTTATTATCTACTACTGATTTGGATTAATGTATGCTCAGTCGACGCCTAGCTCTCCTCCAAATGATGCAAACCGTGGAGCATCCTCGTCTTCATCTCCGAAGATGGTTAACTTAAGACGTGTTAAATGCCCGAAAGGAACCGTCCCGATTCGAAGAACCAGTAAAGAAGATTTAATTAGAGCTAAATCTTTCATGGAATCATTTGAGCCAATAAGGCCTATTATTATTAATCCAGACGAGGAAGTAGTGGAGCCTCCGGGGCGGCATGTAATAACCATTTGTTTCTTTCTTTTCTTTCAAGTATATATACTACGTATACTCGATAATTGATTTATCTTTATATATACTCTATATAGGTAGCAGCATACCACAACCGTCCGCAAACTGATCCACAAGTACATGAACAATTTTATGGAATAAAGGGCAAGATCACGGTAGAGAATCTGTCTTTGGGACTTAATCAATCTAGCGCATCTCAATTGTGGATCGAGTCTGGACCTAAAGATGATCTCAGTGCGATACAGGCCGGATTGCTGGTATTATACGATCAGCTTGTTCGATCAATTCCAGTCAGAATTACTTACTTTCAGTTTTTACTATATTTTACGGCTTCTTTTTGACTTAGCTAATTCTGGGATTTGATTAGGTGTCGCCAACATTATTTGGAGATAATAAGACTCATGTTTTCGGGTATTGGTGGGTAAGTTTTCAAGAACTACCTCATGCATGGAGTTATACAACTTTTTTTTGTCTTTTTTTTTTTGCTAGCTACCGTTAAGTATTTTTGAATTAGAGACTTTAAAATCTGATATTTGCTAATTGTATTCACCAAATAGGGCTCAAACAATGGATGCCTAAATATCCGATGCACAGGAACAGGATTCGTGCAAACACACCAAGACTATTATCTTGGGGAAGCTATAGAACCTGCATCTCAATATGATGGGGAGCAGCACTATTTTGGAGCTTATATTCACCAGGTATCTCGGGAATAATGATACATTTTGAACATCATTTTAATTCTGTCATTGTGTTAAAAATGGTGGGAATGTTGGTCGTATTAATGATTAGGATGGCGGAACTGGGGACTGGTGGTTTACTATGTACGGGGATATAAACGTAGACTTCGGCTATTGGCCAAGGGAGGTGGTTCCTTACTTAGGTACTGGTGCTACAACAATATCATGGGGAGGGTTAGTTCAAAATACCCCACATGAAATAAGCCCGCCCATGGGAAATGGACACTTTCCGGATGGCGACTTCAAAAAGGTTGCAGCAATATATGACATGCATTTCATGGATGAAGACCATAACCTCACAACGCCGCACGTATGGATGGATTTCGGAATAAGAGAAGACAGAGAAAACTGTTACAGGCTAACCCGCAATGACTTTGATAATGATCATGGCTTTAGCGTATCCTTTGGCGGACCTGGAGGGAGTTGCGAGTAAATCATTAATTTGAAGAACTTTGTTTTTTTCCCACGAAGAAGTTTCATTTTTGTTATTGATATTGTTAACTAATAACTACCACGTACGGTATGTTGTGATAGCTTTCTTTATACCAACTTCATTCTTGCTCAGAATCTCTTATAGAAAACAAATGATGTTCACAGATTGTTTTCTTTCACAAAAATATTTCCTTTGAAAACAAAAAACATAGAGAAGAACTCAACTCTCTCAAAAAAAAATTTCCAACCAAAATCTCTCTTTATATTAAAAGGTTTTAACATAATTTAATCAAATATAATTATGGTGTAGTTAACACCATTAACTCCACAATATGAAACCCTCAAAATTATAATCGTGTGTTGTTAACACCATTAAAAGAAGAAAAATGAAACGGTCAAATTAATTGTAGCAAAAATTAATTACTTTTAATAAAGACTAAATTTGCAAATAAAAAACATATTTATTGGGATAAAATATTTTAAAAATATATTCCCAACAATCCCCCATTTATATTTTTAAAACATTGAGCAAGAACGTACAGAGTTGTGCATAAGCAAAGGTGTCTCGCCACTTGAACCTTTACGTAGTGTTAATAGGCTCTCTTAACCATAGAATAAACATAAGTCTTGAACTCTATGAGATAAAAAGATTATTTAACACACACGACTATACTAGTGTAAAGTCTAAAGCCAGCACATTATGGCCCTGCGCTTGTATCCTAGTTTAATGAATGATCTAGAGAACTACCCGTATTCTCATAGAAAGCGGCCACACTTTCACATTCATATAGGTGAGTCTATCAAGAGTACTCCTGAATGTACCCAACTCTAAATAGAGATATAAACATCATTAAGAGTATAAAATTTTAAAATTGAAAATTAAACTCAACCTTTACTCGTTTCAGGATGTCATGCCGTGGGATGAATTCTTCAAAAGCATGATTCTCGCATCTCCATATCACCTATGACTTCGTCTAGTCCCTTTGAACATATTTATAGGTTGGGTATCCATCATAGATGACTCAATCTCAAAGGGCATCAACCTCATCCCTAAGATGTATTCACATCTTCTTATCAATCCTTTCGTCAAAGGACTAATGGAAACTCGTTTCAGACACTATATAATACATATTCTCATAAAATCAACTCTTATAGTTGTCGTTACATTCTCAATTCATGCAATAGCCGCGGTACTATCACATTGGATTAATATGTATGTTCCTCTATCTATTATAGGGTCGAATCGCTCCATCCCTTAAAGGATTCAACTGAAAGGATGTCCCCAATCAGCTTCGCAATATCCTTAAAGGATTGCGGTAACCATTTAGATAGTATTTCTAGGTGTATGATGTGTTTGAAACACCTCATAACCTTCTCAATATTTTACCAATTTTCCATACTAGGATTGGAAAATTTGAATATAAAAACCCCACTATGGAAGCAATATATTACACTCCCACTACAAAAAATACTTATATATATAGTCAATCACGTAGCAAAGAAGCATATTGAGCTACCATACTCATGTCTAGTGCAATCACACATAATCTCAAAAGCATTAGCACTAAACCAAATGAGTGAAAACTTGTTTACAGTCAGACTATATATATTTCTGTCTCTTTTAAAAATTCATTTTTCATTGAAATGAAAATGATCCAAATAAAGAAAAAATTCATTTCAAAAATATACATCATCTTCACTCAAGTCTTTCATGTCAAATAGCAAATTAAGCATGTTCTAAATTTCATTTTCATCCTATACGTTAGAATAAAAATTCAAAAAATCACTTATGCATACAAAACAAAGAGTACTGTGCATTTCACTTTCATCAACTCTGAAATCATTCGAATGAATCAAGTAAACAATTTTTATTTTATAAATTGTTTTAAATTTGTTTTTCAGAATATAAAGGATAACTTATCTAACTTGTATGATTTCTTTTATTGTAGAAACTACACAATTTTCCATTCTTGGTTTACATAGATTCTCATCCATAACTTACACAAAAGTATAAATTTCTACTTATGACTATAACAAATCATACATTGTAGAAACAACATCAACAAACAAGCATGTAAGTTATTTAGCGACATGAATGTTAGAGTCAACACTTTTCTGTTTGCTTGTCTAAAAACAATAGGCTCATAAAAACTTTTTTCCAAAGATTTAATAGTTTGAAGAACAAAGTTACTCTCTGTAAGAAGTTATCTTTCAAATTTAAGCAACAAAATATTCATGGCTAAAATTTAGTCTCACTATATATGCTTTTATAGGTTCATTCTTAGTGAATTACTTGTCACCTTCATTTTTCTAGTTCCTCTAATTTAAATCAAATGTGTTAAAGCATAGGATATGGAACCCCCACTATTTTTGACTCAAACAAGAATTTCAAAACAATATCCAAAGATCTCAAAAATTGTGAAAAACTAATAAACCAATGATCCAAACCCAAAACGCTTTGTACAAGATAGCGGATGAAAATTCAAACAATTTTCGTGAAGACAACGTCACCTAGTTAACTACTCAAAGTATCATATTTGATATCAATACAGGCCGCTCAAAGCATCACACATGTTTTTATAAAATTCTCCAACATTTTATTTCATTTCAAACTTATGCAACTCGCGTTAGATTTGAAAGGGTACATGCTTTTATGAGTTAGGTAAGATTACATACATGTTATTCAAAAATTCACCAAGTTTATAAGAAAATATAACATGCTCATATTCATCACTAACTCACTGATTTCTTAAAAAGCATGACAAAATCTCATATTTCAAATATTAAAAATTCAATTTATGTTATGATAAAATTGCAATATTATGCTCAAACATTTTATCCATAACATATCATTTGTATTATTGCATTGATCAAACTCAACAAATTTCTAATCTCAATCTTGTAAATAACAAGATAGGCGGACACTAGAATTCTTTCTCATTTCGGAAGTATGAACATCTTTAATAAGATTGTTCTACCCAAAGTAAACTTTGAGATCGTACCAATACCGAAAATCCTAGTGATGTGAGTATATCTCAACACCACTTTCTTTCAAACGATCTGGTTCAACTTTTGAACCATAACCTATCAAAACAAACATGGTGTAAAACACCAATATATACCAACCTCTCACCGTATCCACAATTTACATTAACTTAGCCTGAAAAGCATTGTTAATAATATTTGATATCCTTACAATGCCGTGCAAGAATGACAAACAAATTCATAATCAATATTATGCTCATTTCTTGGTGAGAGTTGATATTCACATTAGTTTTGACTAGGTTTCTAATTATTTCGGTTTTGGGTTCGTATAAATTTCCATCTCATAAGTTCGAAACTTATATGAGTCACATGTTTATTGTCATACACAATAATTATCAATATCTTGTTTCCCTATAATTTATTCTAAGATTGAAAAATCAATTTATTCAATTTAGAATTTTATTATTTGATCACTACAATAACTACAAATGGTTTATCATACATACCTCAAATGCTTTTAAAGCTCAATTGGTTGTAAACCATTGTCCATTATTTGCGCACTAACAAAGAAATCAGCAACTCCATTGCTCCACACATCGATTAATCTCCCGCAATTTTTTATTTCATTAAAAAATAAAATTTCCTCAAGTAAGTGAATTTTCACCTGTCACAATCATGTACATGTGAGCATTTGAAACCAAAAAAAAAAAAATGTAAGGTATGCACTTACATAATTACTTGAAAATCAAATAAAACATAGCACTTCATGTTTCTCTTAAGTTTCAAACAAAGATTCAAAGTTATATAGTTATAACATATAGTTATAACTTTCAACTAAGCATATTATCAAGCACATGTGGTGCATTAGCTTAATCTCTAACAATGATCTTCTTTTTCATTTCCAAAACAAGAGTATGAAGTAATAAAAATCAAAATCAAAATCAAAACATGAATTTTAATATAATTTATTACATCTCAATCTTTAATCTCTAATGTCAAGTATCATCTCCTATTTTGGACAAACATACACAACGATTTTGAAATCACCACATCTCTCAATCTAAAAATCCAAACAGGAAATTTCAAAATGGGATTATAAGATAAGTTCATAATTTAAAAGTTTCATGTTTCACACAAACCCAAAATATCAGCACAGAGATCAGAAATACTAAATTAATCAATACTAAATTTCTAATCGTCAGAAATTTTCAACAACATTATTCAGTTTCGTAAAATACTCTAAAAATACTTTTCGGTCTCCAAAAATTATGCAATTTTACAGGGATGATCCTCATGATGTCTGATATCCTCGGTTAAAATTTCAAGACCCAATTCCTTTTCGTTCAAGAGATGCGCATAAAACTCTACAACATGTTAAAAACACCCATTTATCATCAACAATATTTTTCTATGTCAAAGATTCACAAAAAAAAATATTTAACCATGTTATTCCTAGTCCATCAAGATCATACATAAATTTACTTTAGGTATTAAGTAAACTAATTCCAAGCATCTTGCTAAACTGCTAAAGAAGAATTATACCGTTTATATAATTTAATAAAAGAAATTAAACAATGATACTTATCGCATTTCAGCAATCGTTTCTTTTGATATTCGTGGCAGAATAGAACGTCTTAAAATTGTTGGAACAATTGGTGAATTATGCCTGCAAAATAATCACACAAAAAACAAACAAAACATTGCTATGGCTGAGTCGCGGACTAGGTCGCTTTCTTTAAGACGTTTCGCGGCTCTGCCCAAGATTGTGCAAGCAGTTCTTCCATGTCGCGTCGTCCCCAGGATAAAATAGCCAATTTCAATATCTCTTTCACAATCACTCTTGCACCGTGAGGAATGTGATACTACTACACTTCATTCTTGCTCAGAATCTCTTATAGAAAACAAATGATGTTCACAGATTGTTTTCTTTCACAAAAATATTTCCTTTGAAAACAAAAAACATAAAGAAGAACTCAACTCTCTCAAAAAAAAATTTCCAACCAAAATCTCTCTTTATATTAAAAGGTTTTAACATAATTTAATCAAATATAATTATAGTGTAATTAACACCATTAACTCCACAATATGAAACCCTTAAAGTTATAATGGTGTGTTGTTAACACTATTAAAAGCAGAAAAATGAAAAGGTCAAATTAATTATAGCAAAAATTAATTAATTGTAATAAAGACTAAATTTGCAAATAAAAAACATATTTATTGGGATAAAATATTTTAAAAATATATTCCCAACACCGGGACTATCAGACGGACGACTAGGAAACACCCTTTGGGCAGACATTACATATTTTCTAATCGATGAAAAAGGTTAAAAACTTCTGTGTGTTGTCATCAAAGGAAAACAATAAAAGTTCTTCTCTGTATCTTGCCCCTTTTTAGAACTCTCTCTTCTGAAACCTCAGGAAAACCTAATCAAACCCAACTAATTTGAATTACGAGATGTAATCAATAGAAAGTATTCGTGGTTGTTTTTGGAATAAATTTGAGGTTGAAGATCTTATAATCTAAAGTAAAAGTTATTTGAAATTCTTGGGTTTCATCAGGTAAGCTTTTTATTTGATCAATAAAAATCCTAGGGTAGGCTTAATTCGATTTTTTCATTGTATATTTGGTATATCTAATTGATCAAAGCCTAAAAGTCTTAGGGATTTTGCAGGCTTTAGAAAATCAATCAAGTTCAACTATGGAAGGAAGGAAGGCCTTCGCAGAAAGATTGCAACCCATTGAGTTTGATCCAAGTCCGACTGTGGGAGGAATTTTGTACAGATTGATACAAGAACTAGTATATATGTTATGGGTTGATTGCAATTCTTGCGGTGGTTGTCCAAAAAAAAAACAGTGGACTTGGAGTAAGTTTATATTACCCCTTCAATAATGAAATAATGTGTTTTGATTTCATGTTTGTATGTAATCAATTTCTGAATGTAGCTAAGTTCTTTCTTGATCAATCAATATTCATTGTTCAGGGGGTTTGTTATGAAAAAGATGTTGATATAATATTTGAGTGAACATGGTTTTTTTTTCACAATTCCATCTGTACAAGAGGATTGATTTTTGGGTCCCTTTTGTTAGGTAAGACTTAAAGGGTACACTTAATCTTTTCAATGCGTTCCTCAAATTTCAGCCACCAAATGTTCAATCAATTTGTACAACTGTGTCTGAATAAATCTACCAAGCACAAAGGGCTTAAACAAAGACTAATATAGTTCCACATCAAGTTTTTACTACCTTGGTATGTTTTCCATTATTCTTCAAGGCACTTTGCATGATTTACTTTGGTTTTGGACCATCCATAGGACATCATTCCATTTTGTTTCGATATAAATATACAATTTTGACGATAATTTTGGGAAGATCATAGCCAAAGCTCAAAATTCTTAATAGGCCCAAGTAACTTCTTTGTAGCCTACTAACAAAGAGATAACTAGCTTCTTTAATAGATCCATTCTTTTAATGATTTTTTGGTAGTTTCATTTTGTTTTTTTTTTGTTTAATACTAGGGAACCCTGTTGGTAAGAGTACTGATATATGTATATTACCATTGGGCATAAGAATAATTTCTGCATCACCATTGAGCATCATCAAACCAAAGAGACTAGGCCCCTTCGAGAGTTACGCTAGAAGTTCAAATTAAGTACGGCTAATTTATGGGAAGTGGTTGAAGTGTAAAGTTAGAGGAGCTTTACTGAGTTCTGAGCTACAAAACGAGATTAAAATACGGGAAACCGAGGCCACACATCTGTTCAGTAGATCTTCATAAACTGATATCAGCTATTTGAAAATAAGGTACATATAATAGTCGATTCGCTATGAATATAAAATGATAACCTTCATGTCTTCATAACCTGCTCTAAGCTATTCAAAATAAAGGTACATGGGTCCATTGATGCAAGTAGGAATGTTGACTAGATCTTCACCAGGCATCTTTTTTCAAAAATGGAACTTAAAGATTTGGTATCGACCTCTCCCAGCTGGAGTTTTTGCTTGGACAGATGGGAAAGACTCACGGTAATGTTAAAAGTGGGTTTGGGTGAAAGAAATGTTGGGTGCAATAATCAAAAACAAAGAAAAATCAAATAAGCAAAAGTTATTGATACTTAGCTCCTTTATAATGGAAGTGATTGCTTTGACGAAACGAACAAGCTCCCCGTATCTCCGTAACAACAACAAGGCGAAACTTTGGAAAATAGAGTGAGTCACGTGTTCAACACGCTGTCCTTAAGACATTAGCGCCCGGCTACACTCAAGAGTGATGTTATAGCCCTCACAGGACGGATATCTCCAGGATAAAACACCCTAATACACCTACTACTAGCATATGTAGTAGATGCTCAACTTGAGCTTGGCAACTCCGAAAAAAATCGTTAAGGAAAATCGCGAATGCTTAAAAACCGCTATAAAATATTTTCCCTTATGGGTCCCTCTAAAATATAGAGCAACCCCTTTCCCATAGATTTTACAAAAGTAGTGAAATTCTTTATATAATTGACAAATACAACTTAAGAAGAAAAACTCCCCGATGTGGGACTAAAAGGTTTATATAGTTTCTTAAAACTACTAAAAATTGGAAACTCCACGATGTGGGACTAAAAAGTTTCATTCACAAAATAAAACAATAAATTATAATTTTTTATTAAAACTTTAAAAAATTATTTTTTTATTAATCGTTTTCCAACAATCCCCCACATGAATGAAAACTCAATAAAACATGAAAACACAGATAGATCTTGGTAAATAAACATCCCAACCTCACGATCCAAACAGACTGATCGTGCAAGTGTTGAAATCATACTAGTCATTTCTACGTCCTCTCCCTCACACAAAAGTGTGTTGACCCCAGGGTCATATTATGGATTGCATAAATCATAATAGTATTGAGAGCTTTCATCTTTAGTTCTCACATGGTGAGACTATAGGTATCTTTCACCAAAGTGAAAAAGCATGAACTAGTGAACCCTTAGTGACCTTTAGGTCCTAAGTTCCAGTAATACCAAAACCATCAAAATGAAAATCACATAAAAAACGCAGGAAATACCATTTTAGGCAGAGGTGTCCATGAGGTCTTGAACCTTTGCTTAGTGAGATATTACCAGAATTACTTGCTAGAGACAGTGAACTATGTCTTGAACTGCTAGCATTTGATGTAATTCGTGATAACAACCACGGGTGATATCTCCAAGATTGCTGCCAAGCTCGTGCCGTTTTGTCCGTTTTGGCCCTGGACGTATCCTGTTTCTCAGAATGCTCTAGAGAATCAGCTCATATTCTCACAGGAAGCGACCCACTTCCTCATTCAGATAGGTGAGTTTCCATAAAGAGTGTTACTGCTACACCCCACTTCAATCTTAAATTGAAACTATAGAACTCATTAAGACTTATTAAAAAGTCATCCTCCACATGCAGTCACACTATCACGTCTACACCATAGGGAAGGGACAGAGAATGAAAATCTCTGATAGTGTTTACCTTTACCCACCACAAATTAGTTGTCTCATTCGAAACCTTGATCATGGGATCTCCAGTCAGCAAGGTTGAGTATCCTTCATGGCAAGTTTAATATATGAGCTTAAGCCCCAACCCCCTCGATGCATTTTTAACTATCTCTTTGTACAAACCTTTCGTCAAAGATTGCGCGATATTCTCCTTGGACTTTATCCAATCAATGGAAATAACGCCGATTGAGATTAGTTATTTCTTAGCTTTAACTATTATAGCTTGGCTAACACAATGTATAGATATAGCTGGCACAGGCCTATGCCAAAGAGGAATGTCTTCTAAAAAGCATCTTAGGCACTCGGCCCCCTCTCATGCTTTATCTAACGCAATACTCTCAGATTCCATAATGAATTGAGCGATATGTTTGTTTGGAAATCTTCCAACAACAAACCCACATGTTAGAGTGAAACCATATCCACTCGTAGACTTAGACTCCTCTGAGTCAACTATCCAGTTTGCATCATAAAGTCCCAAGGACAACAAGATACCTTTCATAAATCAAAAGAGTATTTTAGGTACCATAATACTCTACTCAGTGCATCTGAATTCTCTTGCTCTGGACTACAATTATATCCACTTAACTTACTCACAATATAGGCAATGTCTGGACTCTTACAGTTCATTAAATTCATCAGACATCCTATAACTTTTGAGTATTCAAGTTAAGATACTCCACTACCCTTATTTTTCTTGAGACTACAAGAATAATCGTACGAAGTACAAGCAGGTTTACAATCAGACTGATTGTATCTCTTAAGCACAACTCAACATAATGAGAACGACTAAGACTTATAAATGTTTGATTATCTTCTAATCCTCATCCCTAAGATTACATCAAAAGGGCCCAAGTCTTTCAAGTCAATGTTCTCATTCAGTGCATGTTTTTAGTGGAATTGATCACATCTATGTTTGTATCAAGCATATCATCAACATACAAGCATACAATTACACAGACATCCTTAACAAGTTACTTGTAGACATACTTGTCAGATTCATTAATTTAAATCCACTATCCATTATCACATGATTAAATTTTCCATGTCACTGTTTACGTGCTTATTTGAAAACCATACAAAGATTTTTCAAATTACAAACTTTTATTCACAACCTTTCACTACAAAGTCTTCAGGTTGATCTATGTAAATTTCTTTACCTAATTCACGGTTTTAGAAAAAGCTGTCTTAACATCCATCTGATGTATCTCTACGTTCTTTATGGCAGCAATAACAATTAGTATCTCAACGGAAGTAATTTCCGTCACAATTGAATTAGAATCAAGGAAATCTACACCTTCTTTTAGTTTATAGCCTTTAGCTACCAACTTAGCTTAATATTTTTCCACAGTTTCATCTACCTATCGTTTCCTCTTAAAGACTCATTTACATCCCATGGTCTTACAACCTGGAGGTAAACTAGCAAGCTCCCAAGTCTGGTTCCAACGGACTGAGTCCATTTCACTAAATGAAGCTTCTTATCAGAATGGGGTTTCAGTAGATATTAAGGCTTCTTTACAAGTCTGTGGATCAGACTAAGCTAGGCATGTTATGAAGTCGGTTTCATAAGAACTCTCAAGTCTAATTATTTTACTTCTCTTAGGCTCAACATCAACTTCATCTTCCTTTAAAATAAGTTCTGACTATTTGAAGATAAATCTAGGGGATCAACAACACATCTCTAATGAGGTACAGGTTTAGAATAAACATGTTCAAAGAACTCAGCATCCCTAGATTCCGTAATAATATTCACACCAATGTCAGAAAAAATCAGAACACACAACCAAAATCTATTTGTAGAAGTATACTCAATATACCCTATACGAAAACACAATCAACATTTTTGGTTTCAATCTAGTTCTTTTAGGAAGAGGAATTACAATCTTAATCAAACGCCCCCACACTTTGACACATTCATAAGAAGGTCATCTACCGTTCCATAAACCATATGGAGTTTCATCTGATTCTTAAAAGGATACTTTATTCAGGATATACTAGTTAAGAGGACTGCCTCCCCCCACAAGGCCGCAGGTAATCCTGAACTAATCAACATGGAAATTATCATCTCCTTAAGGATACGGTTGTTATGTTCAAGGCTTCTAATTGGTTTCCAACTTCAAGTTTATACATCTTAAGGCTTCTAAGGCGTCATCCTTATCCTAAGAAAGTATACAAGATACTACCTCGTACAATCATCTACGGAAGTTATAACCATCTTTTACCACAGTGGTTTTGGGTTGAACTCATGTCAACTAGGCCTAACGGAATTAATTTTAAAGGCTTAGAATTACTTTGAACATTTGTGCTAAAAGATTTTATAGAATATTTTGATTCTTCACAGAATTCACTTTTGTGTTCAAAATCCAAACTAAATTTGGGTACGAAGCCTATGCTAGCCAGTTAAGCATTGACTTATAAGTTTACGGTTCCAAGTCTACCACGTAAAATAATCAATCACACAAAGATATCACAAGAATCAACTACGTTCACATCATCAGTTTTTCCGTTAAGCTTATATAGACCCAAAGTCCTATAACTCTTGCTTAAAAAATCACTGCCTAGTTACAACAAGTTTTCCAGATTCAATTAAGATCTTAAATATTTTTCCATCTACAACAGAACAAGATACAAGATTTTCGCATATGCTCGGAACATGAAAACTTCATTCAATGTGAGAATATTACAGATATGAGCTTCTGCTCGACCTTTTCCTTTTATGCAACCTCTATTGCATATGAGTTACTCAATAAGAGTTTCTCGACATCCCCTATCCTATGATAGGAGGTGAACAGGTCTCTGTTTCAACAAACATTCTTGGTGGCTCCAAAGTCCACCTACTGGTCTCTCACATTGGTTATTAAAATAACTTCCGACATCATGCCACCAAACTCGTTCTAGTTTGTTTCAACTAAATTAGCATTAACTTTCTACTTATTAAGGTTTTTATGTTGTCTACAATTTACTGCCGCGTGGCCAGGAATTTTACAAACATAACACTCACCCTTAACTAAAGTAATTCCGGATTCAGGTTTACGAAATATACCTTTATCATGAAGACCATGCTTAGAGTTGCGTTCGATGTTCTCACCTTTGCCATCTTTGGAAGATTTGTTTCCAACCACATGCGGCTATTAGCCATGTCCCTCGGAGATGACACCTTTATTCACAAATCACAATTCCAAATCAGAAAGTAAAATATGAGTTTTGAAGATAACATCTATATATACAAACTTCGTTTGAATCAGCGTTTCAAAAAACTCATGGTTACCCCACAAAAATTAATTTAGTTAACAACAATTTTTTGCTCGTCAGAATTTTTCAGAAAAGTTTTTCTGTTTTGTAAAATATCAAAAAAATACTTTTACAACTCGAAAAATTCTGAAATTTTACGCGGGTAACTATCAGTATGTCTAATACGTTGTGTCAAAAGGGTTAATCGAAATTCCTTCTACATTAAAAGATAAAATTGAAACTCTATAGATGACCAGAAATTCGTTTTTGTTTTTTCACTCCACAATTAACATCCATGATTCACAAACCAATCAATCGTTTTAGATTATTACAAGCGCTAATAAAAAACAAAGAAAAATCAAATAAGCAAAAGTTATTGATACTTAGCTCCTTTATAATGGAAGTGATTGCTTTGACGAAACGAACAAGCTCCCCGTATCTCCGCAACAGCAACAAGGAAAAACTTTGGAAAATAGAGTGAGTCACGTGTTCAACACACTGTCCTTAAGACATTAGCGCCCGGCTACACTCAAGAGTGATGTTATAGCCCTCACAGGACGGATATCTCCAGGATAAAACACCCTAATACACCTACTACTAGCATATGTAGTAGATGCTCAACTTGAGCTTGGCAACTCCGAAAAAAATCGTTAAGGAAAATCGCGAATGCTTAAAAACCGCTATAAAATATTTTCCCTTATGGGTCCCTCTAAAATATAGAGCAACCCCTTTCCCATAGATTTTACAAAAGTAGTGAAATTCTTTATATAATTGACAAATACAACTTAAGAAGAAAAACTCCCCGATGTGGGACTAAAAGGTTTATATAGTTTCTTAAAACTACTAAAAATTGGAAACTCCACGATATGGGACAAAAAAGTTTCATTCACAAAATAAAACAATAAATTATAATTTTTTATTAAAACTTTAAAAAATTATTTTTTTATTAATCGTTTTCCAACAAGAAATATGGGGTGGGTGCGAGTTCGTCATGTGAAACCTGAAAAGCGCTCTCCCTTCGTTCTTTCTCCTCTCCGAGCAATATGTCACTTAGTTCTGATTTATGATTGATTTTTAAATAGTTTGGTGTGGTTGTTTTTTGAATATTCTCTCTACTTGAATTTTTGAGTTTTATGCTTGGTTGATATTCAGGTTGTTCCAGGTCTCTCTGATTCTTAGGTTAATTTATATTGTCTAATTTCGTTTTGAATACATGTTTGATCCTATTTTTGTTACTGATTTAATTTCTTTTTGATATTATAGGTTATAATAGGTTGATTCCAGGATCGGGTTCCAATTTAGGCTGATAGACGTATGAGAACGTGGTCTAATTGTGATTGACACCAAGATTGACGCAACCAAAACTTACGTTACTTCCAGGGTTTTTTCTCCTAGGCCTTACAAGTTAGTTCAGTTTCTTGGTTTTCTTTCTTATCTTTCATGTTATATAGTGTTTTTCATTATATTCCTTACATAGTTATTGGTTTCAGAGTATTGAAGATCATAGAGAAATCAATTTTGGTGTATTTAAAGATCATAGAGAAATTAATGTTTTTGTTTTTGTTTTGTTTCTTCACCGATAAGGTCTATGTTATAGCTTTAGTTACACTTTTTCTAAGAATTTGTGTTATCGCTCGTCAGGGTATGTTCAATTTGTTTGGAGTTGGGTTTTTTCTCACTTTCGAGCTTGCAACTACTTATAGGCATGTTGTTGTCAATGTAAGAATCTATGTTTTCAAATTTGCTTCAAATTGGGTCAATTGAATTATTGGTAAGAAGGACGTCGGTCATGTAGCCTAAGTCATTACGACCTTGGAACATGCAGAGGACATTTAAGATGGCTATCGATAAATCTACAATCTCTAGCTACTGGTTACCTGCATATTTCTCACTCTTCTTTACTCACATTTAAAACTAATTTAAAATCCAACAGCAGTTTGACACAAATATTGAGAATGATATATAGGTTTAGTATTCATGATCACTTATGCTTACATTACTCACTATTTTAATATATGCTCGTATAAAGCCATCGAAAATCCACGGTAATGCAGTTTGCAGCACGAATCAAAGGCATTTCCTAAAACGGAAACTAAGGTCCTTTAGATGGGGAAAGCTATGGCTTTGGGTAAAGTGTAAGTTACATACTTTAAAATATTATGGCTACCACAGTTGTCATAGCCATGAGCTATTCATTATCTTTTACTAAGATATTTGCCTACTTTAATACAAACAGTACCATTTTTTTAGTAATAAGGAAATCATCTGGAATTAGCCATATTAAAAAGAGAGTATGGAAACCGAAAGTAACAACAGCACATTTCTAGAATGAGAAAAAAAATGTAGTTTGGTTTGTTCACTTTTTTTTTTGTGTATGTTTGCCTTCTTGACAACCATTTAAGATAAGATGGAGTTTCTATTAAAATAGTTTGGTTCCGTTCACTTTCTCTCTTTTGATTAAGCTATTACCACCCTGCCATTGAATCTGTCTAATGCACCAGTGTAGTCTTCAGATGCATACAAAATGAAATTATGAGGGTTTAAACATAAATTAGGAAAGAGGTTTATGCAATGTGCTCAGGATGAAATCTTTTGATGCGGATATTTATGATGCAACTGTTAAAGATAGATCAGTTGCTATTCATGGGGAATGCATACAAACGGTATTAGCCTGTATAGTAACTGATTTTTCTTCTGCTTTTGATTCTCCAGGCAAAAATAAATAAATGACTGCTTTGTAGCAAAGGCAATCTGAGCATGTAAGTAAATCTTTTGCCTTCTGAAATTCTGATTCTTCAGCTTTTGATTCTCCAGGCAAAATAAATAAATGACTGCTTTGTAGCAAAGGAAATTTGAGCATGTAAGTAAATCTTTTTCCTTCTGAAATTCTGAATTTCTGCGTCACTGCTGTCTTCCTAGGGAGGGATGCAGATTTTGATTAGAGCAGTCATAGTTAATGCCATGTTAGTGGTATATTGTTACCATCCAATACGACTTTCGATTATACTGTGGTGCAACATGTAAAGCTTGAACTTCTATTTTTCACATGGAAAACATATTGCCAGTTTGATCTTGAACATGTGAGGAGTAAACCTGTACAATATATGTTAAGATGTGTGGTGTAAACAATTTAACATGAAAATCACCATACCAGATATTTGAAGCACCCATCGACTAATTTGAGTCTTCAGAATTATCTTGGGGGTGTTCCTCTTGAATAAGTGGCATTTTTAGTTCTTAACCTTTTGATATATATGTGGATCTGTCATATGCCACCTCTTTTCATTCGTCAGAAAATCAAGCTTTTTACAATGTACCACAAAGCTTTTGTTATTGTTTAACAGTCCGATTCAGAAATTGGTTTCTTCGCACATGCTTGCAAAATCAAATTGGTCTTATGCTATAAAAGGTTGTACTTCACTCCTTTCACAAGTGTCGAAGTTGCAACCAGGGATAATCATCGAGTTCCAAGGTATAGTTGAGACAGGTACTTATGTGGTTCAGTAAAAGCAAGAAAAGATTTTAGAAGAATGTGATATTGTTGAACATACAAATTCAGGTAATCCAAAAGATTAAATTCTATTTTTGAAACCCCTATACAAGTACCAGGTGCAAAGTAGTTCTTATTTTAATAAAGAGTACCTCTATACAAGTAATGAAATTCCATTTTTGAAACTCCTATCATTAATCATTGTAGCATTCTTTGAATTCGTGACCAGGAATGAATTTGATAAATATGATTTTGGACCTCAGACTGCTATTTGTTCCAAATACAGAAAATATTGTGGCAAGAAGAAAGAGTTAATCAAGGTAAATCAAATCATGAATTTGGTTTTTGTTGTGCAAAAGGAATAACAAGACTGTCATACTTAGAGATAGAAACTCATTTTTAGACATATCCTCACGGATTATAGTTTTATGTTTGCATTCACGTTGGCACGTCACTAATGTTTTTAGATTAAATGGTCATTATAAGATTGGATCATCTGGTGCAAGTGAGACAAAGGGGCTGGGCTCAACATGCTAGAGAGTGATTTTACTATCAACATTCACTAGAACCACTGGATCTGTTTATTACTTTCACATGCAATCTAAGTTTGTTGGAAATAACCAATTTCTATAATGAAGCTAATGATGGACTTACGCCGTAAGGCAATTCACTAAAGTAATATGAGGTACATTTTAACATTTGTTCTTTCTTATATTTTTATTACTTTGGTCATGGATATGGATTCCAAGTGACGCGCAACGCTATCAGAATGTATTACTTTGGATGAGTTCATTGAGTTATGTTTTTCACTACTTCACATTTGATGCTTCAAAAAAAAAAAACTTCACATTTGATTTACACAAGTGTACGTTTAAGCTTCTATCTGTCTCACTGTTTATGAGTTACATTATAATTCACAATTAATTGTTTTTCTTCTTTTTTCTTTTGATGTTCGTTTTTGCGGACTGATGTTGACACTCTTGCATTCATTCGTGCTGAACTCTCTATGCTATATAGGGAGAAATGCTGCTCCTAACTGAACTTGGTTAGCATTTGTAAATCTAAGGTCCACTGCCTTAAAATGCATATCATGTTAGATGTATTGATGCTAACCAAATTCAAGCTAGGAAAACTAATACCACTCTTCCAGTTTATATTGCTGCTTGCCCAGCTTCAAATAAAGGTAAATGTAGTCGTGCTTTTTAATAAGTGGCATATGTGGATCCTGAAAATGATGCCACGAGATAAATGGAAGACTTTTAATCTTCATTTTGCTTACTTCATTAGTTAGACATTAGTGCGAGGAGTTCATAGTTTAATCGAGATAATAACAGAGTTTGCTTGGGTTTTAATTTCAGAATCCAGATGCAGTTGCGATGGTGTTGGTCGAGGTGGTGTTGATTCCAGCCTTCAAAAATAGCTGAGTATCAGCATCAAAGATTATACGAACTACTAAATCGCTTGGGGTTTATTCATAAACATATTACGACAATATCTGAAGAATTTCAGTACATGTTTCTTAAAAGGAACTATATAGGTTTTGTGGGGGGAGTTGAAAGATCATCTATAACTTAGTTGCGGGGATCGTCTGAAAAAACATAGTTATCAATGGAATCATCCAAGAGAATCCTCCTTAACTTAAAAGGATAATCCTGAAATTCAATGTGAGAGAACCTAGCACTTATTTAGGGCTTGAAGTATTACCCTTGCATTTTCTTCATTTTTTTTTATCAGTGTCCCTGTTGACTATTTGTCTTAGTGTAGAAAATTTAAAAAATGGTGGCTATTCTACTCATCCATGCAGGTTTATCTACAATAACCAGCCATAGTTATCATTAACTAAATAGTAGCAAAGAAAGGGATTTAAGTTTTATCTAAGTTAAATTAGTCATTACATTAAAATTTAGTTTTTATGTTGTTCTTTTAACTACTCCTCGCCGCTGCTAGAAGCATGTTGTTCTTTTAACTACTCCTCTCCACTGCTAGAAGCATCTAAGAATATGTCTACAGAAACCCATGATTTTTTTAATCCTTTGAACTTTGTTTTTGATGCGAAGAATTACTAGGTTATATTAAATGTGAAATTAAGCCTAGCAATTTTGTTAGCAGGGTTGTTCGGAGTCCAAAAGCGCAGGTAGTTGTTGTTGGAGTTGGTACCTCAACTGTCTTTAAAGATGTGGGTGTGGGAGATGATATGATACCAGTGTAGGTTTTCGAAGTCCTTCCTGCAACCAAAATAAAAGCATTAGCCTATTTTGTGTTTCCAACTAGATTGATATTTGCTTCTTCTTCTGCGCAATAGACATCTTTCATAGGGGGATTCTTATGCCTCAAAATTGTATAGTACTGTTTGTACTGTTCCTGCATCATGTTTCCTCTTTGAATATGATGGTCAAGTACTTCTTATGGACATGTATACCGTATTCTTATATGCCTTAGTTTCCCTTTATCTTTAACATCAATGAAATTATGAGTTATATGGTTGTTTCACTCTATCTTTAACACTAATGAAATTATGAGTTATTTGGTTTGCTTTACGATTACACGACGAAAAAATAGCTCTTCGGTCGTCTGAAAATAAAAACGTCGATACGGATTTTTCTTAAATCAAATGTAAGCCATTCTTCAAACTTTAATTCTCATTTAATGATTAAACGGAGCTGAAATTGCAACATTTTTTTATCTTACCCAGTTAACCTTCCTTAAATTATGATTCCAAGAGACGTATACCAATATATGGTAAAATAAATAGCAAATTTAGATAATTTTATGTTCACTGTATTTCATCCTAACTTACTGATACCGTATAAACTTTATTAAAAAATACTCAATTACTTAGTAAATTCTCTTAATAATATTTTAGTCGGTCACGAGGCGGGACAATGTGCTAAATTAATAATGGGAAAGGATCCGATGACATGGTTAGATTGACATTATCATGACATTTTAGCGTCATTTTTTTCTAAAAAATCTAAATGACGATGAATTTAAAGCTAAGTTTGTTATGATATGTTCCTCATATAGAACTCTACATTCCTATCAAAAATTAGAGTATTCCGAAATACCAAACTTCACCATCCACAAATTTTAATTTCAACCGTTAATCTTCAACAGCTGATATTCAAAATAGTAGATAGAGGTATTATACATCTCGGAATACTCTCATTTTTGGATGGAGTGTAGAGACGTATAATAAGAACATGTCACCAAAAAATTAGCTTTAAATTCATTATCGGTTGGGTTTAGTAGAAAAAATGGCGCAAAAATGTCAAGAATATGTCACTCTAACCATGTCAAAGGATCCTACCTCATAAATAATTCACTAAAATACTACATGTTGATCATCCGTATAGACCCCATGTGAAATCAATATCACATTAAACTTCACCTATAAGCTAATACATTGAATAATGAAGCACAAGTGGGAGATTGAATAATTTATTCGAAAAATAATCACTTGATAATGACTTTATTTATAGGTTATTAAATAATAATTATTATGTAAATTAATAATTATTAGGTTAATTAATTTATCGCTTAATTAATAAATTTTGGTGATCCCAACAACATTAATTTATAGAGTTTCTCCTTGAACTTATTTTGGCTAATGCTAACTACAGTACTACAGTATAGAATATTTACTTTGGTTACTCATAACCTTTGAATATGGTTTTCATAAGGTATTTTAATGTGAAAAATTCACTTTTACTATGGTATTTTAATGTGAACAATTCACTGTTGTATTTTTATCCAATTCTCCAATAACTATGCTAACTGTTAAGGCGGACGCAAGCTTAAGGCGCGGACGCAAGCTCTACCTTCTTGAGGATCTTTATGGGCATTTAGGTATAGTTTTTGGGTCGTTCCTTTGCATTATCTTCTTTTTTGGCTTTAAACTGCCATCGTATGAGCATTGGAGTAACGAGACCAAGATGAAATAATAAATGTACTTATTTTGTTGATTTATGAAAAGCTGGTTATTATGTGCATGAAATGTGTTTGGAAAACTTAAAGTTCGTTTAGATACCAGAAGTAGAAGTGCTTCTTCTTTTCCAGAAACACAATTCAGAAGCAAAACAATTTTGCTACAAAGAAAGTTAATTTTTTTTTATTTAAAAGTCGTTTTGAAATTCGATACCCAAACTGACTTCTTGCTTTTTAATTTTAGAAGTCGAAAGTGCATACCCAAACAAGCTATTAGTACTGTTGGTAAGTGCAAGAGAAACATAAACTTTGGTATAACAGGTGCACATTCAAACTTAATGCGTATTGAATATGGAATCTCTCCAAAGATTCAACACTAAAATTGTCAAGCAATTCAGGTAGTAAGTTATCTTTCGCTTTATTCCTTTTCTATTTTTTATTAAACATGATATTTCCATTATTTTTTATTTTTTGTTTGCATCAAGTATTAAGTTATATTTTTCAAAGTTTTCTTGCTCCGATCACTATTTAGTAGATCTCAAATTCTGAACTTCCAACTTAGGTTATGTCTGTGTAATAGTCAAGCCCTTTAGCTAGATTGGAAATGTGTGTCTGGGTAAATGTGCCTTTATTGTGACTACTTTTGAAAGCTTCTTATCTTTGATTAGGACTAATTTATTTATTCTTGAATTAGCAAGATTTATGCTAAAAATACAACAAGACACGTTAAAGTCAAGCCTTATGAATTAATAAGGAGAAAATATCAACCATTAATTAGCTCCCGATGATGCTTACAATTGACAATAGAAAATAAATTAACTTGGATTTTTAAGTCACTTCATAAGCGCTCGATTTTACGTTATGTTTTTTTTTTTTCCTTTTTTCTATCATACGGTTAGACCAAGATTTTTCTATGAAACGCAGGATCAAGATAATCTCTTTTGTATGCAAGATAATTTATCAGAGCTTAATTAAATTAAATTTTCCTTTATGGTTTTCATTTTTATAGACACACGAACGAACATTTTTCTATTTTGGGAATTATAAAACTTTTCAAGAAGTGTTAGTGGATATACGTTCGAGATTTATCAAGATTTGATGATCATCACACGTTTTAACCATCACCTATATATGTTTGTGTTGATAATTGCGAACTCGAGTTGGCCAAAAATTGAAGACATCTAGAGTATCAATGTGCATCAGATTGTCCCGATTGAATAATCTATATTTTCAAGTTGAAAAGAGATTATTTGATGAAATAAATCAAGAAAGAAGTTCTTTAGGTAAAGTAGTTGTATCTCATTTGTGTACTGAATTGAATTCCCAAATTTTTTATCACCCTATATGATTTTTTACTTTTTCATTAATGGATAATTTTGAAAAATTTGAATTATGGAACAAATTTCAAATATTCAGTTGCGTTAAATCTTCAGATGAAAAAAATGACAAACGAAGAAAATGTATGACACATAGTCAATATGGTTGTAGGAACGTGATCTCCATATATGAGAAAATAAAAATATATTAAAAATTAACTGAAGATATAAGTTCATCGAATATTTTTAGATGAAGCTGGATATTCAATTTGTTGTCAGATGTTGTTCCTTATGACTGAATCTGTCATGAATGCTTAATGGTCACATCAATATGGATATTGTTCTTTTTGTTGTCACATGTTTATGAGTGTTATGCATCAAATTATACTTATAACGTGTTAAACAGTAAACCAACATATTTAAGATGTTTTAAGAAAAATGGATGAGAAAAAATTTGATTTTTGTAATACATGAAGAGTCAAAAGTTGTCATGAATACCAATTATCAAGACCAAGATGCACAAAGTTCGAGAATTATATCATTTTATAGGTAATTATATTGTTCATGAATAGAAATGGGAATAATTGTTGATAGGGAACCCAACATCGTTCAAAGTTACTGATCCCTGGATAATAATTTGGAAATGCAAGATTGCAAGGTTGCACTTATCAAAGATCTCTGACCATGAACTTTGGCTAAACAACCTCAAATGAGACGGTTTTTCTCTTCGAATAGATTTTCTGGTATGGTTTTTAAAATTTAAACTTTTTGCTTTCAGATTCGTCTATTTTATTCTCTATAGAATAAGAAAATACTAGAATTAATTCTTCATTTATTCGTCTCAAACCACGCTTACATATTATAATTTTTTAAGTAAAAATGCTCATCATCATCCACGTAAGTCACATCAGACATACTTTTACTGCCAGTAACGTTAAAAATCAATGATCACCATTTAATTATCCTGAAAGCAACTAATAAACATCACACCAACATAAATTTTTTGGAAATATTTATGGTGAAACCTAGATAATATAAACAAGATTGTATCAATGAGATACCTGGATAAGTATGTTAATAGTACTTTAAAATATTTTCATGGAACACATATACCAAGTTAAAAACCATGTGTTAAATACAAATTGAAACATAACACATGAAACTAACTAGAGGTTGAGCCGGGGCCATAAGGCCCCGGTGATACCTAGTCAAGCAAATAAAAGTGCAGTTTAGACGCCAATCAATTTCAGAATACCCTGAAGACCTTCATATATATATATATATATATATATATATATATATATATATATATATATATACTGCTCCAAGTAGCCTTGTAGAAGAATTATAGAACTTACAAGTTAAAACAAAATCCCCAGTTTCAAAATGAAGAGATTTAAGAGTGTTATAAATTGGAAAATGTATTGAAAATAAAGAGCATACACAGAGGAAGTCTAGAACCTCATGTATGGAAGTAGCAGTCTTTGCTGGATTCGGAAATGGAAAAGATTAGTTTGCGGCTCGATCTCATTGGGATTTCTGTCACAGATCCAAACAGGGGTTCCTCGGGACTTTTCGGTTGCTTCTTGAGATAGAAAGCAGTATGAGGATTGAGGAGGAGGATATTTCTTCTTGACATTAACATATATAGAAAGCAGTATGAGAATTGAGGGGGAGGATATGGCGTGAATGTAATGCATCGTTGTGCATAGTCTGCTCGTCATCATTTGCATAGGCCCATGAGTTGAGATTTTCATTTGGCGAAATACTTTCATCGAAAGACCCTTCAAATGAAGGGGGCTTGCAAGACAAATTTGAGGAAGACATTTCCAATATATGGAATTCTTTCTTGCAACAACGCTTAGCAGTGTACGTATTTTCTAAAACAAAGCTCGCTAGGAGATTTTATTGATAAGAAACAAAGAAAACAGAAAGAAGGGGAACCCCTGAAAGAATGGAGAGAAAATAAAAAATGGAAACTGAAACATGTTGCTAGAGTTGATCATCTTGGGCCACAAAAATCGTTCAAATTTTGTAGATACAAAATACCGCACACCAATCAAGTATGCAAAATAAACGATTATCAAGACCGAGCGAAGACAACCGCGTACAACTTATCCTGAATGACGCATCAGGTGACGTCAGCGTAATCACAAGTAAAGTGTGAAGATAGTGCGATGTGAGAAAATACGTGCGAAAATAGTCAATGCAAGCGTGTAAGCACACCATATCCGAAAAATAAGGGCTTTATTAGCTGTCATTCACTATGTAAACCCATATATAAGGGCCGAGCGACCTTGTATTGGGAGAGATCTTAGACAAGAAATTTAGGAGGGAGGAAGATTATTTTTTCTCCAAGTTAGATCTTTCTCATAATTTTGTATCTAATTTGAAGATCTTAATGAATGTTCCTATGATTTTTATAATGGTTACTTGATTTGTTCTATAGATTTCTCTAAGGGTGTGGTTGTAGGATTTCCTGCAACTACATTTTGGCGCTAGAAGACAGCTCGGATTGATATACCTTGTTAGTAAATGCATTTAAAAAACAATTTGAAGTTGTTCATGGCTCTTCAGATCTAAAAAGAATTTTATTATCAAAAGAAGATTTCATTTTAAGAAGACAGAAAGATAAACTTGTCAAATATGCAAAAATGGTCGAAAGAAAGAATAACTTAGCGCAAGTCCAAGAGAAAATCCAACAAAAGAACAAGTACAGAGAGCAAACTAGCACTAAAACACAAGATGGACAAGCAGAAATGATAAGAATCATTGAAGCAAAAGAAGGCAGTAGGAGAATATAGTGTAACTTAATAACCAAAACAACTATCGATGATTTCCATACATGAATCACAGGAAAAATACACAAGCGTAATTTTGAAGGGAAGAAAATTATGACAGTAGAAAACATATATCCATTGAAGGAGTGGGAAAAAGCAGAAGATAACGTTCATAGAAGAAGAGATACCAGAAGAGAACTTAAGGCGAACAGATCCTTTGGTGGTTATAGATAGAACCTTAGTAGATACGGTAAGTTCGGTAGACATCTTATTCTATCGCGCGTTCAAAGGAATGGTATATAAGGATACGGATATGACCTGCTCAACTTACACATTCATGGTTTTAATAAAATGACAACAAAGCCAAAAGGAGAGATAACTATGCGAATACTTTTGGAGAAATAGAAACACAGTTGACATTATGCGTGGTTGACGTAGAATCACCGTACAACATGCTCTTGGGACGACCATGGGTACATGCGATAATATCAGTAGAATCAACCCTACACCAATGTGTGCGGTTCCCAATACCAAGTGGAATAGGCGAAATCAAAGGAGATACTAAGAGTGCAAAGATCTGAAGCCAGATAGATGTAAGAAACTATGAAGGACGCGCACGGAAGCGAAAAGATCGTTGGAGAAGAGCAAAAAAACTAAGGAAGGAAGAAGAATTAAGAATATACATGATAAGGGGCTCAAGAAGGCAGAGGAATACCAAGCGAAATTCCGGAAAAAGAGGGCGAACCTATTCACGAAATAAAAGAGCCAACACCACTAGGAGAACCAAAAGCGAATTTCACCGCAGCAGAGCCGAAAAAAGAAATAAATATTGGAATAGCAGATGAACAAAAGATATTAAAAATTGGAATAAAATGGGAAAGGAAGAAGAAGAAAAAACGATCAACATCTTACGTGAATATAAGGATATCTTTGCATGGAGCATGGAAGAAATGCCAGGAATAGATCCTTCTGTCGTATGTCATAAGTTGGATATCAACAAGAACGCAAGATCATTCAAGCATAGGATAAGGATGATAGAAACGACATAACATCCTCAGATAGGAGCATAGCTACAGAAGATGCTTGAAGCAGGAATAATAAGACCAGCAAAATACCCGAAGTGGATAACAAGTATGGTGGTGGTGCCAAAGAAAAATAATGGAATAAGGATTTGCATCAAATTCAGTGACCTAAATAAGGCATTCCCAAAAAACAAATTCCCATTACCAGACATACCACAAATGGTCGAATCACCATTAGAAAATGACAAACTATCATTGATGGACGGATATAAAGGCTACAATCAAATTCCTTTTGCTAAAGAATATCAAGAACAAACTGCGTTTTTCGCACCCAGAGGATTATATTGTTATACGAAAATGCCTTTCCGTTTAAAAAATGCAGGTGCGACATATCAAAGGATGGTGGAAAATGTGTTTGCAAAATGGATACATACAACATTAGGAGTCTATGTCGATGATATGTCGGTGAAAAGTAATAAAGATGAAGATCAGGTTGACAACTTGATAGAAATCTTTGAGCATATGCGGAAATTTAACATCAAGATAAATCCTGGAAAAGTGTATTTTCGGAGTCGCGTCGGGAAAATTTTTAGGTTATGTTGTATCCAAAGAGGGAATAGAAGTCGATCCAGAAAAGGTACAAGCGGTACGTGACATGCCATCATCCGCGACTATAAAAAAATGTAGAAAAATCGAATTGATTGTTGGATTCATTGGGGCGATTTATTTCCCTCTTCTCAGACAAGTGCAAGCACTTCTTCAATATATTAAAGAAGGGGACCAAGTTCGAATGGACGTAAGAATGCGACAAAGCATTGCAAAACATAAAGAACTGCCTAATGGGTTTATCTATTCTGAAGAAAGCGGATCCAATAGAAGAATTATTAATATATTTGGCAACAACATCGCATGCATTAAGTGCCGTCTTGCTACGTTTGGATCAAGGGGTGGAAAAACCAATATGCTACATAAGTAAAACTTATAATCCCGCAGAGAAAAATTACTCAAATATTGAGAAGTTAATCCTCGCACTTGTCAATGCAACCCAAAAACTCCGTATTTACTTTCAAGCCCACAAGATTAGGGTACTGACGAAAGTACCTATCGAGTCTGTAATGAAAAATTCAAAAAGATCCGGAAGAATCGAAAGATGTAATGCACAAGTAGGCCACTTCGAGATCAAATATGAGATATTAGCTTCACAAAAATCACAAGTTATCGCAGACTTTCTGGCGGATTTTTTATTTAAAGAAGACTAAAATGTGGAAGAGATGATGGATATAGATGAAGAACATGGGAACCCTAAGGAATTGTTGATGGATCATAATTCAAATAGATGGGAAATACTAGTAGATGGATCATAAAATGGAGAAGGTAATGGAATTGGAATAGTATTTATTTCAACAACAGGAGCGAGAATGGCTTACTCATTCAGATTGGAGTTCACATCAACAAATAATGAAACCGAATATGAAGCGGAGGTCCACGCGTTACAATTGGCAATCGAAATGAAGTTAGAGGATGCCAGAATAACTAGTGACTCAAAATTAGTAATCCGCCAAATAGAAGGGATATATAGCAAAAATGAACCATTCTTACAGAAATACAAGAAGCTTGTCGCAGAGCTATCAACACAAATTCCAAAAATAAGTTGGAGGCACATATGCAGAAAGGATAACAGATTCGCAGACGCACTGGCTGAAAATATCATTCATATTTGAGAATATCATTTGTAGATTCAAAATCCCCACGCAAATAGTTTACGATAATGAAAAATAATTTGAAGGAGAAAACATAGAAATACTACTTAAAGCGTTCAAAATCCAAAGCGGAAAATCCACCCTTTTGTAGCAATGGACAAGCTGAGGCAACCAACAAAACAATTGCAGATATATTGAAGAACAAGTTGGAGGGATACAACAAAGGATGGTGCGAACAAGTGCACAATGCAGTATGGGCATACAGAACAACCAGGAGAGAAGCTACAGGAATGTCACCCTTTTTCCTTACATATGAAGTTGAGGCGGTGTTTCCAGCCGAGGTTATCATTCCTACAACTAAGAAAGAAGCATGGGAAAAGAATCTAATCGCGGATTTAATCTTAACAAAACTTGATGATCTAGAAATAAGTAGAGAAATTACTTTGCAACATATGGAAAATTACCATCAAAGGATAGCTCGAGAGTATAAAAAGCACGTTAAAGAAAGAGAACTTCAGCAAGGAGAGCTAGTGTTGCAAGAAATACCTCCTTATCAAAAAGGAGGAGATATAAAGCTAGAGAAAAGATGGGATGAACCTTACATAATAAAGAGAATAGTTGGCATGGAGCGTATGAATTAATGGATCCTGAGGGGAGGAGCACAGGTCGTAAACTTGGACATCCATGAAACAAATTATATTTGAAAAACTATTATCCGTAATCCATGCGACAATGGTCGCACGCATAAAGAAAGCAATCCCATGTAACTGAAAGTGAAGCGTACGAAGCTGAAGATGCGAAGTTATCACACTTAACAAGAATGTACTATTCAAACATATGAACAAATTTGAACTACAACTAAGAAAGAAGCATGGGAAAAGAATCTAAGCGCGGATTTAATCTTAACAAAACTTGATAATCTAGAAGAAAGTAGAGAAATTGCTTTGCAACATATGTAAAATTACCATCAAAGGATAGCTCGATAGTATAACAAGCGCTTTAAAGAAATAGAATTTCAGCAAGGAGAGCTAGTGTTGCGAGAAATACCGCCTTATCAAAAAAGAGGAGATAGAAAGCTAGAGAAAAGATGGGATGGACCTTACATAATAAAGAGAATAGTTGGCATGGAGCATATGATTAATGGATCCTGAGGGAAGAAGCACAGGTCGCAAACTTGAACATCCATTGAACAGATTATATTTGAAGAAATACTATCCGTAAGCCATGCGACAATGGTCGCACACATAAAGAAAGCAATCCCATGTAACTGAAAGTGAAGCGTACGAAGATGAATATGCAAAGTTATCAACATTTAACAAGGATGTACTATTCAAACATATGAACAAATTTGAAGATTTCGCTCTTTTATACATAATTCTCAAAAAGGAAAAAATAAGACCTTATAGTAAGACTTAAATAGAAAGCATCAGAAGTAAAGACTTCAATTATGGAGGCTAGGTATCCAATTGTGGCATGCACCCTAGTTCGCATACATCAAGAGGAAGTAATAAGACCTAACGCGCGTCATAATTTGGGAAAACATAGTTAGCATGGCTCAAGTAAAAGCTACACCGACCCTGGAGCTTGAGTCATGGATATTTGGGGTGAAATAAAAGCCCATCCAGGAGAGGCGTCTAAATCTAAGGATTAAGGTGACAAGGTCTCTCCGAAGGAGTGCAAAAACTCGATAAAGGCGCCGAGGTACACGGTTGAGTCAAGAGTACCTGGGGCGTCTGGAGCGTACCTGGCCGCTCTTGACAAGTCTTGAATATGATGCACTCGTTCCGGAGAAACCATAAGCTATATCGGTGGAGGGATAAGACACCGTGAAAATAACTTGTTGTTGCATCACTGGATGGGAGGATGTCACCCTAACCCGGAAGGGGTAAGATTCCTTGAAGGGGCAATCAAGGGGAATATAAGTACGACACCCTCCATTAGGGAGCTGAATTGTGTCAAAAGACGCAAATATCATGAGGCTTTTTACTCATGGAAGTATTAAGGCTTGTCGTATTTGCACGTCAATAAAACCTGCATAAAAAATAATAAAAGAAGATTATAAGGAGAGACCATTGGGTCGTTACACGAAAATGTAAAGACCTCCTGCGATCTCGTCGCACAGACACAATGTCATATATTAGGCAAAATAAGACCTTTACTTAGGAAGGCCCAATAAGACCTCATGAGAAAACTAAGATTCGCACTAACATTGTTTTGCAGGAAACATTGAAAGCGAAAAAAAACACACAAACATACCCACATGTTTCTTACGAGGAATATAATAAGAGGCAAATATAGGAATTAAAAAACAAGATATATTATCTTCCTCATCAAGAAACTAATGTTAAGGGCAGGAATATGTTTCAAATATACCAAAATACATTTGCAAAGACATAAAAGACAAAAGAAAGGGAAAACATATTCATCATTAGAAGGCACGTCTTGATTAATTGTAGAAGCTTAAGCGTTGACTTCGTTGTTAGGATATTTGGATAAGCCTTCACCAGATTTGTCCTTTTCAAGCTGATTTTCTTGAGGGGAACTTCAAGATCTTCTTCCTCATTGCTTACATGTTCATAATCACTATCGGGCTCAGGAAGCTGCTCGTCATCGCTTATATCAATAAGAGGAACATTCACCAAAGGAAGTGAATTCTCTAGGAGAATTTTGTTCACAAGAGCGAGTCTTAATATGAGCACCAAGAGCGACAACCTTCTCAGCATTTCTTGAGCCAACCTCCATGGGGATTTGAAGATACGAACATCTCCTATCTGTTCGGTCACGAGAATAAGTAAGTGCAGCTGAGAGTTTCGCATGTTCTTTACGGACCTTAGCCGAATCAGATCTCAGCTGAGAGATGGTGGACTGATGAAATTTCTCAGACTCTGCAAAAGAAACATAGAGTTATAACCAAAAATTAAGATTTAAGTAATAACCAAAAGGACAAGTAAATTGAGGCAGTCATCTCCATATGACTACATTCCCTATGATAAAGGAGATATTGAGCTAAAGCAAAACCACTACTCTTCATATTTTCCATAGCCTTATCAAAATCATCACCAACATTACAAAAATATTGAGTTTTAGCCACGAGCTTCTTTCCACGGTTTCACATTAGTCGTGGCTATTGATGACATATTGCCATGACTCATCCTGAGCGTGGCAGTAGATCATTCATTTTCCACGGCTTGTAGAGTATTTGCTTCGGTCTGATACTGAACCCATACTTGTATGCTATCAACGTATTCATAGCATTTTAGTCACGACATTGTAGGCCATGGTAACTGGTGGGCTTTTGCTACGACGTGTGGTGCCTATGTTCGGAAGGAACTGCCCATATTTACCTACCCACTTCTCCTCGTTCTTCTCCTCTCAGCTCCCATGAGGGGAAACCACCGAAAAAACCCAAAAGTGTAGCTCTCTCTCCTTCCTAATCCTATGGTAAGAATAAACCGAAACTTCAATACTTCATTGTTCTAACCCTACAAGAGAATCATTCCCACCTTGTTATCAATTGCTTACTTATAAAATCCTAAACTGTGTTAACCAACTTAACCCTAAATACCATTATTCTTATACCTAAATAACTTGTTCTAACACTACAACAAAATCTTTCGAATTTCCTCCTCTTCTTCAACGACAACTTGGATAATGAGAATATCGTGTTACAAACCCTAGGTACTGAAATATAATAGGGTAAATGATATCTCCTCCTCGAAAATATAGATTCTTTCCATTTTTATGTCCGGAAATTTAATTCCTTGTTTATTGTGATTTTGTAATTTAATTTTGAAATCTAATCTGTATTAGTTTAATTTTTTTAATTTGTGGATATGAAATTTCGTAATTGCTGGAATTGATGATTCTAGGGAGCATAGAAGGAAAAGGAAAAGAAAATAAGAGAGAATAAGGTCAGTGGAAGTAGTGGTGGTGGTTATTCTTCACTTCATCAGAAAAAGATGAATATTCTAAAAATTGGTAGTGGTATGGGTTTTCATTTTTATTATTGTACCATCTACTAAATGTATTCATGGATGGTTCTTATGATTTATGTTGATCGTGTTGGTTGTGTTATTTGATTTCTGTTTCATATTGATAGAACATAGACATAGTTCTTATATGGTGCAACTAGACTGAGATCTACTGAGATTAGGTTATATACAGAATACTTCTAGGTAATGTATTCTTAAGCATTAAAGCAATGGGTATATACACGAATTTGGTTTTATAATTAATGTTCATATGGTTCATTGTTGTATATTCGTGTAAAAGTATAACTGAGACCGGATAATACTCAATTATTCACACTTATTGAATAGATGTTGTTGTCTAAAAAACTAAATTAGTTGTTGAAGAATGAGGCAGCTTTGTGTATCTGCATTTTACTTCCTATTTGTTGCTTTAACATTTCATTTGTGATTCTTATGCATGTCGGTACGAATATTTCAATCTGAATTCCTCTTGTATCCTCATCTTGGTGCAATATTTTGTTCCAATAAATTGAAAGTTGAACTAAAAGAACCATCACTAGCATAGTAACATGTGGCATCCATAGAGAGAGTGGTGTTGGCATCTAGACAGAGTTATGGAATACCTCAAACAACTAAAACTACTTGTAATTGATGATACTACTAAAGTTCCTCCAAAGATGGTGGTAAAAGTGGATGAAACTGGCAGACTTTCTTTAGGTGTTATTGTCTGAGTTCCTTATTTGTAAACCCTTCTCTTATTTTCTTAACATCTACACAAACTTTTTGTTTGGGGTATTAGAGATTGGAATGTTACTTATGGCTTCAGTTATTCACTGCTCTATTTGATACTTCCTTCTGTATTATTGTGTTTTGCACATCACGATAGAGATGCTCTTCTCTGCTTGCCGAGGAAACGACAGCTGATCCAAAATTCGTTTTGATATGTGAATCTGGTCCAGGCAGGGTACCTTGATGCTCCAATCGCAGAGGTTTGTTTTGATGTTTATCACCACAAAAGATCTTGTGGGTAACCACTCTAGCTAGTCATTTATCAGCTTGTTGAATTTATACAGATTATATACTTGAGCTTAAACTAAGGTGTTGCTTACACGTTCAAGTAAAAATTCCAATCTCTTAATTTTTTAGAGTATCTTTTGCTGGCTCAATTTGCTGGGGTTGGAGTCAGCAGACTTTTTTTCGGCAAGCAACTATTGTTTAAAACCTGTTGTATATTTTATGACATTTAACTTCTCAATGTAGGTAAATATACTTATTGACATGATATTTTGGTTAGTAGTTCGATATTGAATCTTCACTTTGATAATCTTATGATTTTTTAATGCTTTTTGTTCCACACAAATTCTTTTTCGTAATCAATTCTACTCTGAAAGAATCTGTTTTCGATTTTTTTTATAGGTAGTTGATCACATCATCAATTCTGCTGCAAAATCAAACCACATGTTTGTTGGTCAGACAAGTGTGCCAATTGCTCTCAGAGGACTGAAAGGTGTTGTTGTTGGAGTTGGCGCCCATCACTCACAGGTATATTCAATTATTGTGGGACTCCACGTACTTACAGAGATCACATGACACTAAATTTTATGGATCATATGTGCAACCTTCCATCTTTATCTTGCATTTGAAGTTGGAAGATACGTTAAGAAACTAAAACAATTGATCTCTATTTTGTTAATCTACTAGAAAGATACTCACAGTTGCAAGAAGTGTAGTTGATGAAACTTGTAGGATCAGAATCTCGCAGCAATAATGCCTCAGCGAAATTATCAATAAGACAACACAACAGCGTCGCAGAACAATTCTAGAAGTGACATAATAAAAGACGTCAGCTAAAATCATGAGAAAAATGTAATGATTCTGCGAAAATAAGAGAGTTTGCGAGAGTAACATTTGTAAGGTTGCGAGAATTTCGCGAGACATACCCGAAAATAAAGGACATATTAGTTGTCATCCAATAGGTACTTCCCTATAAATAGTCGTTCAATTGTAAAGGAAAGGAGAGATCTTTTTTGAGTAAGACATAAGTAAATAGGAGAGAGAAAATCTAGAGCAGTGGTTATTCTTGATTCCTTTATCTTTTCTTGTAAGATTGTTCAAAGATTCATCAATAAAATTAAGATTGTTAATCTAAAATGAGTTGAGTGTTGATGAAATCATATAATGGGTGTATTGTAGGATTTCCTGCAACTACATAATTGCGCTAAACAGGGAACTCATCTGATAATAGAAAAATTAAGATTAATATTGAGATTTGTGAAGATTTGGAGTGATTGATTAAGAATTTTACATAATTTCTTGCAATTCGTTAACATTGAAGAAATGGCTAGGAGAGAAATACATCAGAACAACCAACTACTGTTAGAAGAAGCAAGAGAATTGCTGGAAGAGAAAAAAGTGAAATGGGAGAATCTACTAGAATGAGAAATAATGGAGAAAATCAAATCAACCACCAGTTCGACAAACACTAGTACAAGGAAGGAATATAGATTATTATAGGGTGAGTATACACACTTGGCAATCAAATTCCGCAACAGAAGTAGAAGAAGAGCCATCAAACCAGAAACCATAGACAGGTAGAAAGAAATCAAGAAGCAGATGAAGGAATAATTCATGGAGATGAGGAAATTGGAGCGTTAGAAACGTTGAGACGAAGAATGCATGAAGAAAGAAGAGCTGAGGCAGAAGAACGTGCAAATCTAACAAGGCAAAATCACGAATTGAGGATGGAAAATATGAGACTACAGAGTAGAAGATCGAGAAGTATTACGAAATCATATTCAAGATCGACTAGAAGAGAGATGGGGTGAAACTCACCCACAATTAATGCTGAAAACAATATTCAAGAAGAAATATCAAATCCTAATGAAAATATCGCGAAAATAGAGAAAGAGATGATGATCGCTATGTTCCACAAAATGAAACTTTTTGATGATATGAAAAATGGTAAAAATCAAGAGAATGGACAACGTAAGGGACGAAATGATCAAGATGGCAAAGGAAATCGAGAGGAAGGAAGGAAAATTTTACATGAAAGAGAAACTCAAAGAAATCAACAGACGATTGAAGAAGAAATTGAAAGACATTATGCTGAACAAGCACGTTTAATTTGCGAACGTGAAAGATTGAGAGAGGAAATGGAAGAACAAGAGCTTCAGGAGACAATTCGCCAGAACAATCACGACAATCGAGAAAGAAGGCGTACAAAAAACCGGAATAACGGTAATATCAATGAAGAATATGATAGAATACAGAGGATGGATGAAAGACAGTGAATGGAATTAATAAGAAATGAATAAAATCATGAAGGGGAAAATGAGAGACATAATCATATGCGAGTTCAAGATAGAGATGAAGAAGAGACTCGCAGAAGAAGACGAGATGAGGATAATGAAGAAGAAATGCAAAATTTCGCAAGAGAAGAAAGACATGAACGCAAAATAAAAGAGGCGAAACTAAAAAGACCAATGGATCAAAATTCAGGTGTAAATAAACAAATCTTGAAAGAGTTAGAAGAAATGAGAGGAATGTTAAATAATCGAGGAGAAGTAGGCAGAAGACAATTGGATGAAGCTATAAAAGAAGCTGCAAAAACTCCATTTACAAGGGAAGTTCAATTAGGAGGAATACCACCGAAATGCAATTTTCCCGCATTAACCATCATTTTTGATGGAACAACTTGTCACAGTGGAAAATGGGTATTTAGCAACCCACATCAGAGACCCTCGTTGACTGTAGTTAGACCGTTGATTAAAGATAACGGTCTCTGGTTTGGTAAAAACACGGAAAAATTATGAGAGGCTAATCAGTCGTCTCTGAACTAGAAAAGTTATTTACTAATTTCCCATCAATGAGCTACCGGTTCGAAGACCCTCGACCTCCGCTTCAGATCTGGTCGTTTCATTTTGCACGGTCAAGATCGAACTTCTGTATTATCGAGCCTATATATATCTCGATATCTTTCTCTCACTTCACTTCGCCCAAACCTTATCCGCAGCAGAACACCACCTCTTCCTTCACCACCACCACGAACCAGAGTTCACCATGAATTTTTTCACTTGAAAACCTAATAGAAACCTAATGGAAACTCGATAAAGCTTCACCATCTCTTTATTTTGTGCAGGGTTTGATTTTTCAAACAACATCAGGTAAAGTTAGGGTTTGAATTCAAGTTATCTTATTTTCTTTTCCTATAACTTTATTTTTTGATCTGGTAGATTCTCTTTATTGGGTTTTAACCATTTTTCGATTTCAGGTTGATTTTTTTCAATTTGGTGCGGTTATTAGGGTTCATCAGGTACAGAAATTGAGTTTTAAAAATTTTTCTTTTCTTTTTGTTGATTTGGTTGATTCTCTTCATTGGGTTTTAACCATATTTCGATTATTGGTTGATTTCAGGTTGATTTCTCAATTTGGTGCGGTTATTATGGTTTGATTTTACCAACTTCATCAGGTACAGAATTTGGGTTTTAATTTTTTTTCTTTTCATTCAACTTGATTTTATATTCGGGTCTAGGTAATTGGTGGATATGTTTAATTGTAACTGATTTTGATGTGAAAGTTTTATCTGAATTTGGGGTTTGTTTAAATTCAGTTGTTAACTGATTTACTTGCTGACTAGTTTTGTCTCAATTGAAATGGAAGGATCCTATGGTAGATACTTGGAATGGTAGTTTATATATTCTGATTTTTACTTAACATATGAAACTTGCTTTCGTAATTGTAGTAGTTTGGATTTCATGAATTGAGTAGCATATTCTTAGTGAAAGAAAAGTGAGATTTATGAAATCTATATATTTACAGACTACCACCTTTACTGTTGTCACTTGTGAGTACTGATGATATCCTGTGCTATGATATAAGTAATTGATTAGTTCATATATATCATATCAGTCCCACCATTTTTCTTGGTTAGCAGGTCATACCATCTCTATCCATCATATTACAAAGTGATGTTAAGACTCTGAGTAAAAAGTGATAGGAACTGTGTTAGGTGTCAGATATTGGGATGGGTTGGTAATTTTTGTGTGAATTTGTCATCTTTTAGTTCAAGTTGTAGCTGGTTTTCATTGAATGTAACATAAATATTGCGTATCTAAAGTGGTTCGCTAATTTTAGCTTATGATTTTATTACTTAAGATGTTCAATTTGTTATCTGTATAAGCTAGAAACCGTGTAGAGAGTATGACTAGTTGTTACATTTTTGTATCAGATTTTTTATTCTCGGTACTACTTTAATAAATTTAGAAAGCTTGCATCATATGGGTATGTAAAAAGATATTTCAAACTATTAACATGAGAAGTTTAACCTTTATATTTCATTACCATGGATTTTTAGGTCTCTCTTTTGTTTTCAGTGAATGATTTTAGGGAATGAATGATCTTTGTGCATTCCCTATGTGCATATGTAGTGTCCAAATCTGATTCACTTTAAGGTCTCTGTCTGTCAATCATGATAAATATTCATATCTGATGGCTAAATATTCACCTTAGCTTCTGCCGTGAGAATGTTATTCTGCATCTTTATTACATGAATTTGATAATAGGTGAGTGTGCCATTGTCCAACACAATCAACATATTTCATAGCTTATAGCTTAGTTCAACATTTTACTCTTTGTAAGGAATGTTATTTGCATCATTTGACCTTTTCTAAACTTCAACTTGTTGACAGGATGATCCTTTTGACAAGTTCCTCAATGTGAAAATCCTTGATCAAGGTTGACAGAGTCGATTCATTTGGATTTGGTGTTTGATGAGGAGGAAGAAGAAATTGTTTTTAAATTATTGAGCAGTGGTTGTAAAGTTCATATTACTGGTCACCATGATGGAAATGGTAATGGTGGATATCAAGGTGAATCCTATGTTTATTTTCTTTTGTCTTTAGCTTATGTCTTGTATCAAGAATGAGTACTTAGGGCTTGTTCTTAGATATTTTGTACTTTTACTTGGTTTAGGATAAGTAGAATCGTTCTCATGGTTAATTTATATTCTGGTTACAGAGTTATGAAGCAGCATCTGAAGCAAACAAGGAAAGAGATGATCCCAAAATAAGGAGGAGAAGGAAGTCGAGGCCAAGAAATACGATGACGAAAAGGTAACTGGTTGTTTTTCTTTAATCCAAGATGATGCGGCTTGAATTCTTTAGATGTAGTCTACACTACTCTTACAAGGCCCATGAGACCTGACTTTGAAATATCTAACCACGTTCGCTCTTACGAAGTGAAAAGTGCAGCCGAGCTTGAGGATCTTGAATAAAAAGGTCGATCAGTTAGCTTTCTTAGTTTTTCATACCAGCATGTGAGGTTGAGATAACATTATTATTATTAGTATTAACGAGTTTAATTATTTACTGTTTCTCAAAACATCAGGTGACGAAGCCTCGGGAGTTCCACTTTGCAACTATGAATGGGTTCCTCCTGCGAGAACAATTTTTGAGTTGTTTAACAAGGTAAAGACAACATAATCACTTTTCTCTTCTTATTTTGTGAAATTACCTATCTATAATTGGATACAATCATTATCTAAAATGTTCTCTTTCAACTTTCATTGAACTCAGAAGGTCATCGCAATGAGCAGATACTTCCATGGATTACAACACAAACCCATTTCATCACCAGAGGTACACATCGAACCATTTTATGGTCAAGGTTTGTGGTCGTATCATGTTTTTGCCCTATAACCAGATATAGGGATGAATTTAGTTGCACCAATGTCCTATACTTCAAATTTTCTTGATCATGCTCACAATTCCCTCTCATCTAGTTCAGTTTGAATGAAGTTCTAATGGGTGTTGTAACTATATTCTTGTTTGAGATTCATATTTGTTTGGAATATTGCACACAAGTCCCTTCAAATCTGATGCTTATGAATTGTAGCTGCCGCATTGGGGTTACTGTAATACCCGGTGGGCAGTTGTGAGCCGTTTTTGTCTTAATTTAGGAGTTCATTTTTGTGCACACCAAAATGCCAATGGTTTGATTTTGAGTTTTATCTGTTACCTGCCTTAGAAAGATATTTTTTTTTAGTAAAATAGTCCATACTGAGGAAGCAAACAATTTAACCACCAGCAATTGTACTGCCTTATCTTCATACTGCTTTATTCACTTTGTTTGTGACTTGACCTTATGTTAAAAGAGATTATGAAGTATGCTCTGTAACTTATTTTGTTCTACCGTGTATTAAGAACTGAATAAAGTCATTGTACTGATGTTGATTTTCTTTGTAGGAACGATTGTTTTCGTCGTATGTGAACCAGGGACACCACACATTGCTCTACTTGATATATGAAGTATTGGCAAAGTTGATCATCGGATCATCTTATTGTTTTGTTTTTAGATAGATTGGAAATGTATTTTTCTGAACTCATAGTTTCATCATTTTTTTGTGTAATTTTAAAACCTAGTGGATAAAATGAATGAATGTTAAAGTTGTCATTTTGATTATAAATTTCAGTTAAATTTGAAGTTGCACTTGAATATCAGTTAAATTTTAGTTGCATTTGAGTTTCAATTAAATTTGAGGTTGCATTTGAATTTCAGTTTGACGTTAATTTGAGTTTACTGTAGTTTGACTTAACTTGACTTGACTGTTTGACATAATTTGACTTGGATGTTTGACTAAAATGCCAGTAAGATTAATTCAGATTCAGCCATTCAGACATTTCAGCTGATCTGAATCTGTATTTTTTTTATATTATAATTCAAATCTACGACCAACATCGCGGGTCAGCATCTAGTTACCGTAAGAAACGGTCTTTGTTCAGAGACCCACGCTGTTAGGGTCGTGCAATTAAAAAACGCTTTATAAACGACCCATTCAGAGAACCCTAGAACAGGTCGTTTAACTCATATATATGACGTTTCCTTGCGGTCGCGAAATTGGTGTTTTCCACTAGTGTGTGCAATTCAAAACATTAAAGCCTACGTGAGGTGCATGTTGCAATGGGAAAATCATGATGCTGTATTATGCAAGTCTTTCGCATCCAGCTTAACAGGGGAGGCGTTAAAATGGTTCGAAGGTCTACCAAAGAATACAATAACATCCTTTAATCATTTGCAGACTACATTCCTTGGGACATATATAAGTAATAATTCTCCGCGACCTGGTATTGAAGACGTGTTTGGATTAAAACAAAGGATTGGTGAAGGTTTGAAACACCTAACTAAAATATGGAGGACTATGTGTAGCGAAATGGCTTGCCGTGTAGATGAGAGATATCTTATATTATCATTTATCAATGCTATGTTTGCAACCAACCTATTGTATGTCCAAACCTTCAGAGTCAAGAATACAATCACAATGACTGAATTGCGAGAACTTCAAGAAGAATATATTGCTCTGGAGGAAAGGCAAAATGAAATGGAATCATACATAGTTGCGAACACCAGTTCACAAACAACGAATGCAAGCTTATTACCCAAGCTAATAAACACAGTAGCGAATACTTCGCAAGTACAACAAGAGAAGGTGACAGGTAACAATCAACAGAAACTGGTGGTATGGGAAGCCGAGATCAAGAGGAGTATGAAGGAGAAAGAAATTTCTACAATCATGGTGGAAATAACAAGATTCAAAGACTCGATCAACCACAAGAAACTTATGGAGGTCAAATACAAAACTATAATAGGAGACAAGGAGGTCACAAGGTAGTATGGGAAGAAATCAAGATGCCACCTCTAAATGCAAGTGTGGAGAAAATATGGGAAACTATAATTTTAATGGAGAATATACCAACACCATGGAACATGGGAAGGAAACCACCTCCAAACCACATAAGTCATGAGTTTTGTTCTTATCATCATTTTCATGGACACACAACAAATGATTGCAGAAATGTAAAAAGAATTATTCTGAGAATGATAGATCAAGGAAAACTAAACCAATTTTTGGTAGGACACCCACAATCTCAACCATTGCCACCACCACCAGAGCATCACAAAGTAAACACGATGAAAAAGAAGGAAACATTCTTCATAGAAGTTGGTGCAAAAGCAAAGAATCTATTCTGTCACTCTATCGTACATTGATACAAGACAATTGAAGATTTTCATGACAATGTTTTAAGTAGAGTGTTCGCAAGAGATAATGATGGAAGAGAAGTTATGAATATTGCGAAAATCTCGCCATTAAAAGAATGGCATAAACAAATCATTTTTTTTACCGCAGAAGAAATCCCCGAAGGTGAAGAAGTACATGATAATCCATTGGTAGTAAAATTAGAAATTAATCCAAAACCGAAAGAAGATGAGGATGATGAAGCTGAAGATTCATGGGCAATTAATAGAATTCTAATCGATACTGGAAGCTCTGTGAACATCTTATTTTATCATACTTATAAAACTATGGGAGGAAGAGATGATGATCTTATACCATTAACATATAAGATATATGGTTTTAATGGTACTGCTAACAAGCCTAAAGGGGAGGTTACTATGCGAATTTCATTGAAGGGAATATCTTCTGAAATCATATTATGTGTCGTTGATGTAGAATCACCCTACAATGCATTAATTGGCCGACCTTGGATACATGGGATTATTGGTGTAGCTTCAACTTTCCACCAGTGCATCAAATCCCCTCACCCCAGCGGTGTAGGAATCATAAAGGGAGAGTGGGTTGAAGGAAAGAGGTATTATGAAACGGAGATAGAATCTTGCGAAGGAAGAGCAAACAAGAATGAAAATTGGCGACACAAAATCAAAGAGACACAAAGAAGTGAGAGGTTGATGGTGTATGTAATCGAAAGAAAATAAGAAGAGATGATGCGAAACTAATGCTAGCTCAGAATAAAAATGATGAACATACCACTATCTAGGAAGCAGTAGCAGAAAATAATAAAGAAGTAGAGGATGGCAAAGGTAATAAAAATAAGAAATGTCTGAATGATTAATTTGTTGCGACACTCTCGCAATAATTAAAATTCTAAAAAATACATTTTATTGAATGAAAAAATTGAGATTGCGAAATTCAAATACGATATGATGACGTGCGAGAATCTCGCAGAGATAATGAATTTTACAGAAGACAATCAGAGAACAATGACAAAAGACAAAGGGGTGAATCTTTATGGCGTACACCCTAGTTCGCGAATAAAATTTCGCAAGAGGAAAATGTAAGACCTAAAGTACGTCATATAAGGGGGGTACCTGTTGCATGACTCAGGGAAAGGCTACACCGCCACCGGAACCTGAGTCATGGAGATTTGGGGTCAATAAAGCCCATCCGGGAGAGGCACCTTGGTTTTTAATCTTAAGCATATGACTTAGGTTGGGAGACTAAGGTAATAAGGACTCTCCCAAGGAGTGCAGATCTGATCAAGGCGCGCGCACCTTGCCATTCTTGACAAGTCTTGGATTATACTGCACTCGGCCTGAAGAAAACCCCACTTAGGGTGCAGTCTCGTAACCATAATCCCTATAGGTAAAAGGGATAAGAGGCTGCGAAAACAACTGGTTGTTGTTAAGACCGGATGAGAGGAGCTAACCTTGTATGGTAGAAGTACGCCTCCTTGAAGGGGCAACCAGGGGGGAGATAAGGGCGGCACCCTCCATTAGGGAGCTGATAAGTGTCTTAAGATGCAAATGTCATGAGGCTTTTTATTCGCAAGGGTATTAAGGCTTGTCATATTTGTGAAAAAATCCTGAAGAGGCAATAATACTAAAGAAAAAGATAAGACGAGATCAATGGGTTTTCGCATGAAAGTGCAAAGACGTCCTGCGATTTCGTCGCATGACGGCAATGTCATAGGGCTTTATTTTCGCAAGAATATTTAGATCTGTCATATTGTCGCAACATTCCTGAAGAGGCCATAATACAAAAGAAAAAGTTAAGACAAGATCAATGGGTTTTCCCATGAAAGTGCAAGAACGTCCTGCGATTTTGTCGCAATGATAAGAGGTGGCATAATAAGACCTTTAATTAGGAAGGAAAAATAAGACCACACAAGAATGAGATTTTGAAAAGAATCAAAATTCACTTCGCATATTATTGCGAAATTATACATAAACAACTGCGAAGTTGAGGCACAAAATAAGAAAAATATGCAAAATCTCACATTTGGATACAAATAACAGACAGAGGCAAGTATGGGAATGAATGAAATTAGAAAATGTTATTTATCTCCATATGATATATTTATACAAAAATTCAAAAAATTAATGATTATATTGATTAACTGTATTGCAAAGAAGAATTGTTTTAATGAATGCAGATCAAAATGAAAGAAATTCATATATTAAGGAATATGGGGAACCAAAAGAATTAACAAATATACAGAAAGAAGGAATTATAAATGTACAAGGATTACAGAAGATCAAAGAAAGAAACAAAGACTAATTCTTAATTGATCCTTCATCATCTTCATCATACTTGTTCTCTTCTTCATCTGCGTCAGAACGTTCAACTCCATCAGAATCTTCATCACCATCAGATTCATCATCATCAGCTTCGCTATCAGAAATGATCAGACTGGGAATATTCTTTGGGATCTCTTCCAAGAGACAAGGATAATCAGAATGAGGGATAATATGGTCATCACAAATCATTTGGATAGTTTGATTGCGAAAATGCATAGCATCATTCTTAAAATTTGCAACAGTGATCTTGATTTGATTCTTTTATCTAGAATACTTGTCGTTGCGAGAAGAAAGATTCTTTGCGAGTTCCTCTTTTCAGCTTCAAGTTCCTCAATCTTTTCACGATATCTACTTTCAGAATCTGCGAGCAAAAGAAAATCAATTATTAACTTGATGAAAAATTCATAAGAAACAGAAGATTTCGTAAAGAAGAGAGCAGTTAATAACCTTTTCTGTCAGAAATCATATCTCTAATCAAGGATGTATGCTCAACTTGTAGAGTAACATTTACACCTAAATCTTTTCTGGCGTCATCTAAAATTTTCGCATCCCAAGAAAATTCATCCTCATTATTTATAAGAAAACGAGAAAGAATTTGGTTTTCTCTTTCGCGGAGCTCGATGTTCTTTCGGTTAGCTTCATCTCGTTAAAGTTGAACTTCAAGAAGAGTTTCTTGGAATTTCGTCAAAGCCTTAGAACCTTGATCAGAGATGCAATCCTTATCATCTATGAGACCGCTAATTTTGGTTCTCAACTCATTGATTTTCTCTTTAGAATTAATAAGGAGACGTTTAAATCGGTTGGCCAAGCCTAAAATAGATCTATGGTCAATTTCTAAGAGGCGAAATTTGGATCTAAGTTCATTCAGAGAAAGAGATGAAATTCCATCATTTGAGAAACTATTTAAAGATTTATTAAGACGTTCGAGAAGGGTATCATTATCCAAGGCATTAGGAAATGAACGAAGAATGGTTGCTTCATCATAAAGACCATAAATGTCTGCAAAAAGGATCATTTAAATAAGATAAAAAAATAGGATGAATGAATGAAGGGAAAGGAGTAAAATAACATACCGTAGAGCTGATTATTAGCTTGCTGAAGGCTAGAGATTTTGTTCTTATACGAAGAAGAATCAATGTCTAGTTGTCTATTTTTCTCGCGCAGACATTTGACTTCAGCTTCCAGTTCTTCATTCTTTGTACGAAAGAATCTTTTCCAGCATGCGACAAAATATAAAAAGTATTAATATAGAAAGAGATTTTGAGTTACAACAATGAAGAAGTAAAAGGATGAAAATATACCATACTATTAAGAGAATGCAGGAAATCGGGAGTCACTGATCTAGAAACTCCACGAAGAGAACTATCACCATCCAGCAAAGGGACATCGCAAATTGTAGCGAGAGCTTTGCAGGTATTAGAGAATTGGCTATCTCCCATTCCTTGCAAGAAAAGAGGACAGAGAGCTTATCCATAAAAGATTCAGGTGGAGAATCTTCACTTGCGGCAAGGTCGTCGTTATCCTCATCATCCTTGTCACTCTTGGAATTTTCATGAGAAGGAATAGTTGAAGGAGAAGAAGAACGGATTTTTCTATTCTTTGAAGGAGGAGCTGTTGAGTTTTCCCTACGAAGAGCACCTTTTCCTTTATCACCAGTCTTCGCAACATTGGCAGGTTCTTCTATTTCATCAATAATCTTCACACACAAATAGAAGTAAGAAATGGAGGCAATGGTATACTGTTTAAAATCATAAAAGGATATTTCTTACCTCATCTGTGTATGAGCGAAGAGCTAACAAGGTACTAGTCTTCCCAGTCATGTTATAGCTATCTTTCAGTTTTTGGATCTATAAAATTTCGCAAGAGTTAGCGAATAAAAGAATAAAAATAAATAAAGAGATGGACATGAGTGAAACTGGAAGAAACATACCTCTTTGTCCTTCTCGGGCCAAGAGAATACCCACGGTTGATAAGTAGCGAGATTCTCAGGAAGAACATTTGACCCAGTAATGTAAGGTCCTTTCAGCATCAAGGGAAAAACACACCATTTATCATCTTTGGATTGGCGAGGAGTTGTGTTCTTACCAGAATGCCAATCAATGTCTTGCATGAGTATTTTAGCTTCATCAATGTTATCTTTCCTTTTCAAACGAATACCCCAGCGAGTATTCTCTTTCTTCATAGAGATCAATTCATAATTTTCAAAGAAACTTGCTACTGTGTATTTCTCAGCAATTATCTCCAAGTCTGCGAATTTAGAATCCCTAAGTTCTTTGGAGTACAGAGATCCTTTACCAGCACCACAGTTAGCGAATTCTAGCATCAGACGGATGCAATCCCCACTCAACTGGAAGATAGCTCGCGAAAATCCTGAATGAGCGAGAATTTCATAGAACAGAGGAATATCTGGGTCATAAAGAGGAATGGAGAGACCTGCGAGAATCTGACCTAGCGAAATTATGATTGACTGATCATCACAATATTGATTAGAAAAAAGTTTGATAGAAAGAATCGACTTGGCACTTTCACCAAGAATGGTAGAAAGTGTGAAACCTTTCTCTGCAAGATCTTTTTGGACGTCTTTTAAGTTTTTCTCATGTTTATGGCCACTTGGAGGCATATTTGAATATAGAGTATGGAAGGAAGGATTACAGTAGCGGAACTTACGGAAGAACAATAGATTTGCAGAGATGAGAGAATAAAAAGAGAAGAGAAAGTAAAAATAAAGTGGAAAGAAGAGTATATAAAGAAGATTTTTTACTCGAAGAAATAAATGCCATTAAGACGAAAAGACATGAGCGTTTGAAAAGCAGCGATTACAGAAAACGTGTCAAGAAACAGATGGAAGAAAGAATACGTGTGATAAATACAGAATATGAAGAGATGAACAGTTGCGGCATTTCTCACATCATTCTCTATTTTGCAGAGAAGATATGAGAAGAGGCAAGATGTAGGATCAGAATCTCGCAGCAATAATGCCTCAGCGAAATTATCAATAAGACAACACAACAACATCGCAGAACAATTTTAGAAGTGACATAATAAAAGACGTCAGCTAAAATCATGAGAAAAATGTAATGATTCTGCGAAAATAAGAGAGTTTGCGAGAGTAACATTTGTAAGGTTGCGAGAATGTCGCGAGACATATCCGAAAATAAAGGAAAGATTAGCTGTCATCCACTAGGTACTTTCCTATAAATAGTCGTTCAATTGTAAAGGAAAGGAGAGATCTTTTTTTAGTAAGAAATAAGTAAATAGGAGAGAGAAAATCTAGAGCAGTGGTTATTCTTGATTCCTTTATCTTTTCTTGTAAGATTGTTCAAAGATTCATCAATAAAATTAAGATTGTTAATCTAAAATGAGTTGAGTGTTAATGAAATCATATGAGGGGTGTAGTGTAGGATTTCCTGCAACTAAAAAACTGAAGTGGCACATCATATTCAGATTAAAGCCTCATCACCTAAGTAACTTTGTGGGAACTATAAGAATGTTTTGGGCTTTTATTGATTCAGTCTTTACTTTCATAGATTTCTTACTTCTTAGGCAGCTGTAGCTTTTGTATCACCCCAAGCTGTAAGTTTTGGGAAAATTTTAAAGTTCTTCTTATCAAGGGGGTGATTTTTTCCCTATGAGGTCGTAGGAAAATCACATCTTTATTCTCTTAATAAGCTCGTCTTATAGTTGATCTGAATTTGCTAAGAAAGGCGATGAACGCAGGCATGAACTATTTCATCTTTCAAATGAATTTCAAAAATTTCAGAAATCTTTCTGATGCTTCCAACTTCTCTTGTTGCAGGTTTTGGTTGAATCAGTGACACAGCGAGTGAGTTTTGAAAATTGGTGGGTAAGAGACTATATTTCTTTGAACACGTCGAAACACCTGAGTATACCAATCTGCAAGTGCACGAATGTTACATCATCTATCTGTTTTACTCATTTCAATTTTATTTTGTAGCATTCAACTTCAAAATTCGTTTGTTGGAAACTCAACACTTGTCTTGGATTTCTGTTGTGTTATGTGCTTAAATGTACTAAAACCTTGTAATTTTGTTGGAATGATCAAACGATGCTGTTGGAATGATTTTAGCGTAATAAATCTCATTTCCAGGTCAATTTTAAAATATTCAGTACCAAATATTATAATTGAAATGCTCTTTCATGAAAACATAATGATAGCAAATAACTGAACCAATAGCCACGTGCTGGTAATATCCGTGGAAAATTACCACAAATGTGTCCAACCTAATTCTTCATCAGTCACGAAAGACTTTGTAAAAAATGGCCTTGTACCATTAGAGACGGGATAAAAACCGTGGATGGCGTCGTGGCAAATACTATTAGCCACTGGACTATTTGTTACGACGACTCTGCCGTGGAAAACTATCTTTTGCCAGGGATTGTTGATCAACTTCCACGGTCCATTGGCGTGACTAAAACTCAGTGTTTTTATAGTGTTAACCAAACTCTTAAGCCGAGATCGAATCTTCTTCTCATCCAAAGAAATAAAAGCCTTCTCTTTCATTAGAGCATCATGAGATTCTTTTAACTGAGTGTGTTTTTCTTGAAGTTGGTTCTTCTTCACAGTCAAGTTTATCTTACTATGAATAATCTTTTCATTCAAAACGACTAATTTCTTTGTTGATTCATCATGCTGATTCCTTAACGTGCGAAGAGATTCCTCTTTCTTATCACAAATATTCTAGAGGATAAGATATTGGCACGAAAACATCAGCACTATACAAGAATTTAGATAGATGGGAAATTTTGGAGCTCAATGTCTCTTTTTGTTGAGCTAAGTGAACATTCTCATGTGTTAGATTTTCAATTTGATCAAGAAAATATGAATGCTCATTATTTAATTGGTTTATATGGTTCTGCAAGTTCTCATTATACGCGCGAGCGTCTTCAACGAAAAATTGAAAGTCATAAATCTCCATAACGCGTTTCTGGTTTAAATCTTAATGTACACACGAAGAAATTCAAAAAACATGGATACAAAAGGCAAAATCACTCCTAAAATGAGTTGTAAGAGTAAAGAAAAAAGCACCTCTCAGTTCTTGGTTCCTCTTGCGAAGATCCTCAGATCCAAGAGTTGCAGTTTGGAGTTCTCCTTTCAGCATATTCGCTTCTTTCTCTAAGGAGGTATTCTGATGAGAAAGTTATAGCATGGAAGTACTAGATTCAAAATATCCTCAAGCCAATATCATGCGGTGATGATATTTATGAAAGGGAAATGATAGAAAAATAAATATGCAGTAAGACATGTTGAGAAGTGACGCGAAAGAATACTTACCAAGAGATCAAGAGCGATATGGACGCTCGGATCAATCTGAGAGAAGATCTCACTCCTTGTTGCCTTGTTTGGTGGAAAATCACACAGTAGCTTACTTAGAGCGTTACAGATGTGAAGTTTAAAAGGATCCTTAACGGACAACTGAGCGGTGCTGATGATATCCGACAAAGCTTGAGAAGCAGAGTCTACTCCCTCCAAGACCCCCTTGTCAATAGAGATGGACTCCAAAGAAAAGGAAGTGAATTTAGAAGAAGAAGGAGCGGATATAGAAGGAGCGATGCTCACATAAGAAGGAATGGTAATGTTCTCCACAAGTTCGGAAATATTAGCATTTTCCACTGCGGGAATATTCTCAAATAACGGAACATTCACAAAGGTAGAAACGGTCTGGTCCACCATTGATAAGGTCACAGACGCAGGAGGGGATATTTCCTTTATCGCGTGATTGATTACAACATCCTCTTTAGGGGAGAAGTTTCCTTTGGTGGAACAACAATGTTCAAAGGGACAAAGGCAATCAATCCTTGTGTGGGAGCGTCAACATTGACCCGAGAAGAAACATCGATTTCCTTACAGTCAAAATCAGGAATGATCAGACCATTATTGAGCGTTGGAACTTTGCGAACTCTCTTAATCTTTAAATTCTTACCGCCATTAACCTCGCATTCGGAATCTTGTGAAGAGCAATGCAGATAAGAAATAGAGGAAACCATATTTTTTACAAGAGAGAAAGTATTTCTTACTCCTTTGGCATGCGAAGGCTTCCTCTTGAGAGATTCTTTGTCTTTTAAGTTTGAAGATGATTTAGGGTTTGTAACTGTAAACTTGGTATTGCCAGAGGAAGAGCTTTTGCTGCAACTAACCAGTATGGGAATGGAAACAACAACAGATCAAACAAAAGGATTAGAAAGAGCTTGATTTGAAATTAAAACGAGCAAATGAACTTAGCAAGATCAATCTCAGTAGAGTATACGAACTTTTGGAGAGGATCCATAGGAACAACAGCAAAATCAAGACTTCGAGAAGATGAGGATGAAGAAATTTCGAGAAGGTGGAGAAGATGAAGATTTTCAGAGGGCTCACAGAGATGAGAATGTAAGACTAAGTAAAAGAGAAAAGATTATCTCTCCTCAAACCTAGTTAATAAATAGGTAAAAGGATGACCAATTAAATCCGGACGTGCCGGTAGAAAGAGGAATGAAGTTAACACATGTAGACGGTTACACTGAAATTACAGAAACATATCGGCAGATTAGAATATGAAAAGATGAATGGGTGCGGCAGAATGAATTAAGAGTTTCTCATATCGCTCTCTTTTTCAAAGAAACGACACGAGAAGAGGAAAAATGTAGATACAAAATATCACACACCAATCAAGTATGCGAAATAAACGATTATCAAGACCGAGTGAAGACAACCATGTACAGCTTATCCCGAATGACCCATCAGCAGGTGACTCAGTGTAATCACGAGTAAAGTGAGAAAATCGTGCGATATGAGAGAATACGTGCGAAAAGGGTCAATGTAAGTGTGCGTTGGTAACGTACGCCAGACCAGAAAATAAGGGCTTTATTAGCTGTCATCTACTATGTAAACCCTTATATACGGGGACGAGCGACCTTGTATTGGGAGAGAACTTTTTGACAACTTATTAACAGGGTGTAGAATACATCCTATTTATTATCTATTGTTTATGCTTTCTCTGCTATGTTTTCTTGTAAATTATGTATTTTACGCGTGTTTTTGAGTTTGTAGCTACTTTGGAGTCATGCGGAAGAAAAGAAGAAGAAACCATTCAATTTGAGCTGAAAGGACAAAAAGGTCATATCACGAGCGAGCACTATTGGGAGCCTGGCTAAGGTTAAGGAGATACTCTTGTTGGAGGAATACTAAAAGACAACCAGCAAAGGTTGGGGGCTGCCAGATGGTTATCCCTTAGCAAGGTGACCGGATGCTGAATAACCAACCCTATTACTATACCCTAAATTCGAGAGAATCTGTCTCTCATTCATTTCATTCATTTCACCCAAAAATGAGAAACAGCAGCAGCAGCGACTGCGCTGTTAAATCCGAGAGAAGATCGAGAGAGATTGAGAGAGGAAATCAAAGAACATGGAGTTGAAATGTTGTGAAGAACGAGAAGACAGAATAGAGATTTCTGTTATTTTGGTGGATTGAGACGAAGTTTAAAAGGGGATCTGTATGTTTTACTTGAAATCAAAAGAAGATGAAAAGATTTAAATGAAGGAGTTATCGTCGATTTCAGAGAAGAAGGGTTTTTATTTAAATCTGAGAAAGCAAGTGATGGTCTGAGAACGGGTTTCTGAGATCGAACAAGAAGAAGAGAAATTGAGCCAAGTATGGGATTGTGGCCAAGATTAGGTGGAATTGATTCAGGAGATGAAGAAGAACAATGGGTTTTGAGCAGATTAGACATTACCGGGAAGATGAAGGTGGTTGTTGTTGAATAGGGTTCTGTGGATGAATCAAATCAAGAGTTGTTGTTAATGGAAATTAGGGAGAAGATGAACCTGATGCTGGAGAGGAGATGGGTCTTTGGTTATGACTCAAGTTCTGTAGTTTTGATAAAGAATCGAATGAGGAATGAAGCTCGTTCTTGAGCTGTAACGATATACAGGGAAAGAGGAAACAATGGGTTATTAAAGCAACATAAAATGGTGGTGCAGTTTCAGTGTTAGTCTGTTGAAGAAGCTGAACAGAAGGAGATCTCGTTGTTGCAGAAATAGCAGATGAATGAAATGAATGCTTCAACTAGATGTATGTGTAGGATTGTTACAGAGATAGGAAAATACAAACAGAACTCTGCCCAATTTTCTACTCTGACGAGTCGACTCGGTGCCGGCGATGACCGTTCCAGACGAGTCCGAACCGATCCATCCATGTGATTCAGTTGAGTAAGACGATTCAGACCAGTCAGATGTCTAACTGACTCGGCTGACTCCCGTTCTTTGACTCATTGACTAACTAAGGACCATCATTATGACAGTTAACTTTAACAGAATCTTGACGGAATATTTAGTTGGCGGCGACATTTTAGGAGGACTTCTGGTGATCCCTAGGACTTTCACGATGACCAATATGTGCATAATTTTGTGAAGAGTATTCTAGACTCATGGGTGTGAAGACTTGAATTTGGAAAGAGGAGATAGAAGATTTGAGAAAGAATCTAATTTGGAAGTTGAGTTATAAAGGGAAAGGGATTCTATTCCTTGGAAGATTTGGAGAGCATTGAAGCTTATAAATAGAGAAGTTCTCTACTTTTATATACACACTTTTTTTTACACTTTTACACACCTTTTACACTCCCAACACTTCTCTCTTATTTATTCTTTGTGTGAACTCCTTAGCATGAGTAGATAATTTTATTATTGATTGAGGATGAATTCCTAGTTCTTCACATGTTTTGAGTTTTGTTTTAAATCTACTTTGAGTTTTCACGTGATTATCGTTTGTTTTTACTAATAGGAATCTTTATACATTCATGGTTGATTGATAGATTGTTTAGAGTGCACGCTAAATTGATTTGTTAATTTGATATAAAACTAGTGAAAGTTAGGGGATAAGTAATCGTTTCTTGACTCTTTACATAAGTAGCAAACACGAGACTTTGCGGAGGGATTCCGTGGAGCAATTGTGTGTGAAAACAACGTTAGCAAGTAGACCTTGATCTAAGAGTCTAACTACTAATATCAACCTAATAAGTTCATAAATCTTAATGCGTTTATTTTAATTACATCTTGAGTGATCTACTACTAGGTGGTTTGGTAAATAAAATCCGGTAGTCGAGAACTTCCGTATCCGGTGATACAAGGGATTTAGGGGTTCAGCACTGATCTAGCTGCTTTACCTACGGTTGGTGATAATCTGTGACTAATAAAAAGTGGAAAAGAACATAACTTGAATCATTGTTTTGCAACGAAGAACGATTCCTTGGTCTTGTCTCTCTTATCGATTTAAACTTCATCTTTTAAATTGCTTTGTTTACTTTCTTTTTGCTTATCAAAACAAAACCCCCCCTTTTGTGACATTATAAGACAACTAAAACCTCTTGCTCCTCGTGGGAACGAACTTAACTACCACCATATTATTTGTTAATTGACTGGAAAAATATTCACTAATTTGTTGTGGTTACGACACACATCACTTATATAGACAAGAAATTTAGGAGAGAGAAAAATAATTTGTTCTTCAAGTTAAAGCTTTCTCATAATTTTTTTATCTAATTTGAATATCTTAATGAATGTTAAAATGATTTTTATGATGATTGCTTTAGTTGTTCTATGGATTTCTCTAAGGGTGTGGTCGTAGGATTTCCTGCAACTACAAATTTCTCCACTACTATATCTACGACTTCTTGCATGTTTTTATTTTGATCGGAAATTCGATATTAGTTACTGTTATATATAGAAGACATTGTCATGAGGTAGTTCATGTTCACTATTGGATCACCACCACCACGACAAAAGATTTTAGAACCGAGTGGTGATTAACAAAAACCCATCCTCTTCTTCCTCTCCGACGCCGACGGATGGAGCAGTTGAATTCCTTCCTTCCCTTTGGGTGTGAGCGAGTTTAAGAGTGTGCTGATTGAACTTCACCGACGTCCAAGGACGGATTTTTTTTGAGGATCTTTTCCCTTGGGTCCGTTGATTTATTGATCAGTGGAGTTTCTCGTTCTTCCTAAAGCTTTGTGTTCTTCAATGGAAACTGAAGAAGGCATGAATCTGAAGCATAGATAATACAATGTAATGAAGAGATGTCCTTGATTGTGCTCTTGTTAGTTACATGGGAGATCAAATGAGGCAGTGTCCTAGTCCCAAGCTACTTCGGTATAGGGATGGTCATGGGGCGAATATGGGGCGGGTATGCCAATCCCAGTCACTGCCCCGTTCGTAAAAAAAATATCCATCTCCGCCCTGTTACCCATATGAATTGGGGCGGGTCGGGTATGGGGAATACGCATATGGGGAGGTTTTCTCATGGGTTACCCGTAACACTTAGTTAATACATACATTTGATTTATCAAAACTTAAATATGATTCAAACAAAAATAATAACATAAGAACAATGCATTCTGAAATCTTAAATTCAGTAATTTATCTTAAAGTGAACAAAACTTTTTTGTTAATGACTTATTAGTTTGACCGTTTTTTCCTTTCTCATTCTATCTTCGTCCACGTTAACCATTTCATTATCTGCTTTATTTTCTCTATTTTAACTTTTAGAGAATGTGTCTGATCACAACGAAAGAACAAAAGTAATGAATGTACAAGAACGATCAAGAATATGACAAATGAAAGAAAGCTCGACTAAGTGGTGGTCCTGGTGATGGACGTATAAAAATTATACAGGATGTTGCATAAAAGTCTAAACCCTTAAGTTATGAAATGTAAGTGGCGGGTATAGGGTGGGGACCTTGAACCCTGTCCCCACCCTATCCCCGTAGCTTAGGTTTCGGGTATTACCATACCCGATCCCATCCCCATTTGTACGGGTAGATATGCTGTAAGGTTGGTAGTTTATAAAAGCATCAACTGCAGTTATACTAACTTCATAAGGCAATAATCCTGGCAATCAAATTTGATGAACTGAAAACAAACTAAACCCTTGCAACATGTGTCATCAAGTAATTTAACTGTTTCAGGAACCATGTGTTGAAAATTACTTGAATGGATGTAACGAATTACCTGTCTTATTCGCAAAAGCTGCCAAATCCTGATAGTCCATGGTAGATCCAAATAGACAAAGTTCTTCTTTTCATCATGCATCACATCCATGTTTAACCAAATTTGCATATCTTATAGAAAAGAGTAAGTTAGCCAAGGCTTTCAAACAAATGAAAATATGCAGTAATAAGTCTATGGGTATGACCTGGTCTGAACAAGAGTCTTATATGTAAAAAGTTTCATGGTTCCCTGAACATTTTGTAAATACCAGTTTAAATGCGTTCATTTACATCTAGCCTTCCCCCCAAAATACTCAGAAAATCTGAACCGGGATTTTACGCAAGCCGTTAACCCAATGCAAAAGCCTCCCATATATATGCCGTATTAGGTAAAGCATTATGTGCAACTCATAAGCCTCAGTTACTGAGATTTTACAATTTGGACAAAAGCAGGTTTCTTCCATATTAGCTCCTCCAAAAGGTATTTCTATCTCTGTCAGTCATCAGCTTCAAGCTCGGCAGCGTACTGAGCTAACCGAGCTTCGTCATGCTCAAGATCACGGAACGCAGCATGATTAACGGAACCATCGTCTATGCTGCTGGCATGTACTTGCCTACCACCAAACCTGAAATGGGAAAAACAGATTAGAGAAATAGAAGGGGTGCACCCACATAAGTGACTAATAGTTATGGTTAGTTGTCAAAACTTCAACCCCGCTAACAGAATATTTCGATGTCCACTCTCGGCTTGTGTTTATGATGAATACCCTACTTTTTTCTTTGTTCCGGCTTAGTTTTTAGGATGAAGACCATGCCGGTACTAGTGTCGGCATGGTTTTTTAGGATGAAGACCATGCCGGTACTAGTTCCGGCATGATTTTTTAAGGATGAATACCATGCCAGTACTAGTTACAACATGGTTTTTTAGGATGAATACCATGTCGGTACTTGCTATTTCAGACAAGTTTTCTGTATGTTTTTTTTCCTCAAACCGGCGCGGTACACTTGGGAATAAACCATGTCGGCACTACTACCAACATGCTCGATAATGAACTTTCTATTCCTGTAGTGTACTTCCAATTTTCAAAATTGGGGGATATTGTGTACCGGCATGGTGAAAGTATGAATACCATGCTGGTTTGGTCACTGCCGACATGGTATTCATACTTTTACCATGCTAGCACTGAGTTTTTCCGGCGCAACAATGGCGAATTCAATGGAAAAAAAATCAAATTTCAATACATTAATACCTATATATGAGTAATTGGAGCACTTATATATTCAGCTAGTTTACTTTCCTGGGTTGGTTCTTCACCTAAACCTTCATGATCATAAATATCTTGATTTGATGTTGTTGCATCAACAAATTCAATGATAATGATTTATTTTAATGATTATCAAACTAATCTATTAACTTAACTAATTATATTTAACCACTAAACATGATTAGTAAGGGGTAGATTAGAAATTAGATAAAATGCGTAGATAAGGGGTGACCCTGATTTGATATTTAAATCCAGTTTTTATCTTTTTCCTTATCCCCCAATTGCGCGTTCTAAATAAAATAAATAAACTTCCTTTCAATTAGAAGTGTAATCATCGGTGTTCACTCAATTGGTACATTCTTTTATTTGTTTACCTCTGTTGTACGTAACATGGTAAGGTTAAAATCGTTTTTTGTTTTGAACTCCAATTATAGGTTTCTCAAAGAACTCAATTGTTGGGGCTGTAGGAGGGAGGGACTTTGGGGGCTTAAAATGCTAATTGCAACTAAAACATGATAGGGAGAGGTCTCATCCATGTATAATATCAAAATACCCTTACCTATAAATTAATCAAAACCTTGTTTTAATCAATTATCTTCTCCTTCTTCTCCTACTCTTAATCATATATCATGATGAACATGATGATCATACTATCATGATGATGACGATGATAATCATAAAAAAAACTTAGACCTATTACTCTTTTTCCGCTTTTCTTCTTCTCCATCGCATCACTGTGTCATAAAAACAAAAAACTAAGAAAACCCAATATTTATCTATGCTTTTGATTGCCAAAATGCTTCGATTAGATTAAATTAGAGTTTAAAAAATAAATTTTTGAAACTGTTCGCGGTTGGGAGTTCTTGATTTACCAACCGTAAATCATACTTTACGTCTTGGATAATAGGATTTCGTAACCGTAATATGGTTTACGCTTTGGCAATTAAAATTCACGGTCGTAAAATGTTGTTTACGGTTAGGAAATACTAACCGTAAGCAATTCTGATAATCACGAAAGAAGAAAAAAACAGAGATTGGGTTTTCGGTTAGGATTTTTTAACCGTAAATCAAAAATACGGTTGGGAAAATTAAAATTCCCAGTCGTATATGTCGTTTACGATTAGAATTTCCTAACCATAAGTTGACTAAATGTTCATACCCGATTTCAAAATGTGTACAACTTTATACTCCATTCCGAAAAGAGTATAAGTTCATACTCAGTTTAGGACCGAGTATAAAGTGATAAAATGACTAAGTTCATTTCTCCGGTCATAAAATGAGTGCAAGTATATAATCAATTTAAAAATAGTTCAACTATATGCTCATTTCATATGGAGTAGAGTTCATCACCGTTGATAAATGTTAAAGTCTTAGCCGTAAATGTGGTACACGGTTGGGAAACTATGAAATCCTAGCCGTAAATGTATGATTACAGTTAGGATGTTCTAGCCAAATATACCACACAACCTGTAGGTTGTTTGTGTTACGACTTGATCGACCTATCAATTTCCTAGACGCAACTAGAAAGCGGTTAGGAAACCCATACATATATTTTTTACGGTTGGGAAGTACCTAGCCGTATTTTACTCTGATAACCAGAAAAACAATGGACTCCTAGTTACAGCTAGGTATCATGTCTGTAACTCAGCCGTAACATTCTGGGAAATATAACGGCCAGAAGTTATTCACTTCCCATCTGTTATTTGTAGTGACGGATGGGAGTTCCTCAATTTCCAACCGTGGTTATCTATTTACGGCTGTTCGACACATTTTCCTAGCCGTAACAGGTAAAAAACTCAGATTTTGCTTTGATTTTTAACGGATTTGAATTGATAAAATTGATATTGGGAGTTGATTATAAGGTTTCCCTGACTATTATGACGAAGGGTTTCATCATTTTTCTTCAAAGTTTTCAAAAAACTTTCACCTAAATCAACCTTTTTCCTTCTTCAAAACTCAAAAAAAAGACAAGTTTTGATTTGCAAAAAATTAATGTTTTGATTAGCCTAATCGATTCATTAACATTGATTAATTAGCTTAATCAATTTAATTAGCACCAATCAAATTAAAGATAGATTAGACATTATAAAAAAAGGATAAATAAGGGTTCCTATGGGTTGTTATTTCATGACCCCATTAAGCCCGCAAAAGCCCACCCTTTTTAAGCCCCAACAATAGGATTCTTCTCAAAAAGGGGTATTGAACAATATACAGGAAAGGAGCTTATATTTGAACGATTTTTAGGGGACCAGTCTTCTTTTGGGGGACCATTGTTTTATAAGGACATCTACCCTACAGTGATAAGGGATGTCCTAACACTAACCCTACTTTAGTTGCAGGAAATCCTACAGTACACCCCTCATATAATTTCATTGTTGATCAACTCATTCTTGGATTTACACTCTTAATTTTATTGATTAAATTATGAATGTTCTTACAAGGAAAATAAAGAAATCAAGAATGATCTTTGTTCTGAACTTTCTCTCTCCTATTTACTTGTCTCTTACTCAAAAAAGATCACTCTCCCTCCTTTACAACTCGAATGACTATTTATAAGGAAATACATAGTGGATGACAGCTAATCTGTCCTTTATTTTCGGATATGATTTGCGACATTCTCGCAGCCCTACAAATGTTAACTTCGCAAGCTCTCTAATTTTCGCAAGACTATCACATCTTTCTCATGATCCTTGCTGACGTTGTTTCTGAAACTGTTCTGTGACGCTATTGTGCTGTACCATTGATAATTTCGCTGAGACATAATTGTTGCGAGAATATGATCCTACATCTTGGCTCTTCTCATATCTTCTCTGCAAAGTATAGAATGATGTGAGAAATGCCGCAACTGCTTATCTTTTCATATTCCACATTTATCACACGTACTCTCTCTCTTCCATTTATTTCTTGACACGTCTTCTGTAACCGCTACTTTTCAACCGCTCACGTCTCTTCGTCTTAATGGTGTTTATTTCTTCGAGAAGTAATTTTTCTTTATATACTCTTCTCCCTCCCTCTTTCCACTTTTCATTTTACTTTCTTTTCTATTTTTATTCTCTCATCTCTGCAACTCTGTCATTCTTCTGCAAATTCTGCTGCTGTAATTTTTTCTTCTTTAAATTATTTTACTTTCCATACATTCCCATACCCTTTATTCAATCATGGCTCCAAGTGGTCATAGATATGAGAAGAATCTTCAAGATGTCCAAAAAGATCTTTCTAATAAAGGTCTTATACTCTCCCCCATTCCTGGTGTGAATGCCAAATCAATTCTTTCTGTCAAGCTTTTCTCCAATCAAAATTGTGATGATCAATCAATCATAATTTCGCTAGGTCAAATTCTCGCAGGTCTACCTATTCCTCTTTATAACCCAGACATTCCTTTATTTTATGAAATTCTCGCTCATCCGGGATTTTCGTGAGCCATTTTCCAACTAATTGGGGATTGCATCCGTCTAATGCTAGAGTTCGCTAATCGTGGTGCTGGTAGAGGATCTTTTTATTCCAGTGAAATTAGGGATCCAAAATTCGCATACCTAGATATAGTTTCCGAGAAATATACAGTGGCGAATTTCTTTGAAAACTACGAACTTATCTCCATGAAGAAAGAGAATACTCGCTGGGGTATTCGATTAAGAAGAAAAGATAACATTGATGAAGCCAAAATTCTTATGCAAGATATTGATTGGCATTCTGGTAAAAACAAAACTCCTCGCCAATCTAAAGATGACAAATGGTGTGTGTTTCCTTTAATGTTAAAGGGTCCTTACATTACTGGATCAAACGTTCTTCCTGCGAATCTCGCTGCATATCAACCTTGGGTTTTCTCCTAGCCCGAGAAGGAGAAAGAGGTACACTTCTCCCCTTTAACTTATTTTATACTTCTTTATTGATTTTTACTATTCTGTTCGCTAACTCTTGCGATATTCCGCAGATCCAAAAACTAAAAGATAGTTATAACAGGACTGGGAAATATAGTACTCTGTTAGCTCTTCGCTCATACACAGATGAGGTAAGAAATTTTCTTTTATGACTTTAAATAGTATTGTTACTTCCATGCTTCTATTTATTATTTCTATCTGTGTGTGAAGGTTATTGCTGAAGTAGAAGAATCTGTTGATGTTGCGAAGATTGGTGATAAAGGTAAAGGTACTCTTCGCAGGGAAAAATCAACTGGTCCTCCTCCAAAGAAAAGAACAGTTCGTTCTCCTTCTCCTTCAAATGTTCTTCCTAACGAAAGTTCTGAAAATGATAAGGGTGATGAAGATAACGATGATCTTGCTGCAGCTGAAGATTCTCCACCTGAATCTTCTATGGCTAAGCTTTCTGGCCTCTTTTTTTATTCTCTACAAGGGATGGGAGATAACCAATTCGCAAATACCTGCAAAGCTCTCGCTACCCTTTGTGATGTTCTTTGTTGGATGGTGATAACTCTCTTCGCGGAGTTTCTAGATCAGTGACTCCCGACTTCTTGCATTCTCTCAATAGTTTGGTATACTTTTATCTTTTTACTTCTTCCTTGTTATAACTTAAAATCTCTTTATATATTAATATTTTTTATTTCTTTTCGCATGATGGAAAAGATTCTTTTGCGGTTTCCTCAGATCTAGAGAGAAGACGCAAAAATCTTGAAAAGAAGAATCTTCAATTTCGCAAAAGGAATGAAGAATTGGAAGTTGAAGTTAAAGGTCTTCGCGAGAAGAATAGACAACTAGAGATTGATTCTTCCTTTTATAAGAAAAAAATTTCTAGTCTTCAACAAGCTAATAATCAACTTTATGGTATATTACTTTCTCTTTTTTCTTTATTCATTTTTCTTGTTGTTTTATCTTATTTAAATAATCCTTTTTGCAGACATTTATGGTCTTTTTGATGAACCTACCCTCCTTCGTTCATTTCCTAATTCCTTGGATAATGATAACCTTCTTGAACGTCTTAACAATTCTTTAAATAGCTTTTCTAATGATAGAATTTCATCTCTTTCTCTAAATGAACTTAGATCACAATTTCTCCTCTTAGAAATTGATCATAGATCCAGTTTAGGCTTAGCTAACAGATTTAAACGTCTCCTTATTGTGTTTCTTTCATTTTGGCCTGCGTAAATTAAAACAATTCTTCTTTACAATACAGTTAATCAATATAATCATTAATTCTTGAATTTTTGAGTAAATCTCTCATATGGAGACAAATAACATTTTCTAATTTCATACATTCCCATACCTGCCTCTGTTATTTGAATCCAAATGAGAGATATCATAAACTTTTTCTTATTGTATAATTTCGCAACCTTTTGTGAAGTGAATTTTGTTTCTTTTCAAAATTTCATTCCTGCGTGGTTTTATTTTTCCTTCCTAATTAAAGGTCTTATTATGCCACCTCTTGTCATTGCGACTAAATCGCAGGACGTCCTTGCACTTTCATGCAATAACCCATTGATCTTGCCTTAACTTTTTCTTCTGTATTATGGCCTCTTCAGGAATATATCGACAATATGACATGCATAAATATTCTTGTGAAAATAAAGCCCCATGACATTGCCGTCTTGCGATGAAATCGCAGGACGTCTTCGCACTTTCATGCGAAAACCCATTGATCTCATCTTATCTTTTTCTTTTGTATTATTGCCTATTTAGGATTGTTGCACAAATATGACAAGCCTTAATTATCCTTGCGAATAATAAGCCTCATGACATTTGCTTCTTAAGACACTTATCAGCTCCCTAATGAAGGGTGCCGCCCTTATCTTCCCCCTGGTTGCCCCTTCAAGGAGGCGTACTTCTACAATACAAGGTTAGCTCCCCCATCTAGTCTTAACAACAACCAGTTGTTTTCGCAGCCTCTTATCCCTTTTACCTATAGGGATTATGGTTACGAGACTGCACCCTAAGTGCGGTTTTCTTCGGGCCGAGTGCAGTATAAGCCAAGACTTGTCAGGAATGGCAAGGACGCTTCAAACGCCCTCGGCACTCTTGAATCAACCGTGTACCTCGGTGCCTTGATCAAATCTGCACTCCTTGGGAGAGTCCTTATTACCTTAGTCGCCCAACCTAATTCATATGATTAAGTTGAGAATCCAAGGTTCCTCTCCCGGATGGGCTTTATTGACCCCAAATCTCCATGACTCAGGTTCCGGTGTAGCCTTTCCCTGATCCATGTAACAGGTACCCCCTAATATGACGTAGTTTAGGTCTTACATTTGCATCTTGTGAAATTTTATTCGCGAACTACGGTGTACGCCAAAAAGGTTCGCCTCTTTCTCTTTTATCATTCTTTTCTGATTCTTTTCTGTAAAATTCATTATCTCTGTGAGAGTCTCGCAATTCATAATATTGTATCTGAATTTCGGAATCTCAATTTTTTTGTTCATTCAAATGTATTTTTGAGAATTTTACTTATTGCGAGATTATCGCAACAACTTAATCATTCATACATTTCTTGCTTTTATTACTTTTGCCCTCCTCTGCTTCTTTATGGTTTTCTGCTACTGCTTCCTTGGTAATGGTATGTTTATCCTTTTTATCCTGAGCTAACATTGATTTTGTAACATCTCTTCTCCTTTCTTTTCGATTTTATCCACCATCAACTTCTCACTTCTTTGTACATCCTTGATTTTGTGTCGCCAGTTTTCCTTCTTGTTTGCTCTTCCTTCGCAAGATTCTATCTCAGTTTCGTAACAGTTCTTTCCTTCAACCTAATCTCCCTTTATGATTCCTACACTGTTGGGGTGAGGGAATTTGATGTATTGATGGAAAGTTGAAGCTACACCTAGAATCCCATGTAGCCAAGGTCGACCAAATAATGCATTGTAGGGTGATTCTACATCAACGACACAGAATGAGATTTCGGAAGATATTCCCTTCAATGGAATTTGCATAGTAACCTCCCCTTTGGGTTTGTTAGTAGTACCATTAAAACCATATATCTTATATGTTGATGTTATAAGATCATCATCTCTTCCACCCATGGTTTTATAAGTATGATAAATAAGATGTTCACAGAGTTTCCAGTATAAATTAAGATTTCATTGATCGCCCATGAATTTTCAGCTTCATCATCCTCATCTTCTTTTGGTTTTGGATTAATTTATAATTTTATTACCAATGGATTGTCATGCACCTCTTCTCCTTCGGTAACTTCTTCTGCGGTAAAGGAAATTATCTGTTTCTGCCATTCTTCTAATCGCGAAATTTTCGCAGTATTCGTAATTTCTCTTCCATTATTATTTCTTGCGAACACTCTACTTAAAACATTATCATGAAAATCTTCAATTGTCTTATATTAATGTACGATAGAGTGACAGAATAGATTTTTTTTGCTTTTGCACCAACTTCTATGGAGAATGTTTTTTTCTTTTTCATCGTATTCACTTTGTGATGTTCTGGCGGTGGTGGTAATGGTTGAGATTGCGGATGACCTACCAGAAAGTCATTCAATTTTCCTTGATATATCATTCTCAAAATATTTCTATTTACATTTCTGCAATCGTTTGTGGTATGTCCATGAAAATGATGATAAGAACAAAATTCATGACTTCTGTGATTTGGAGGTGGTTCCGTTCCCATGTTCCACTGTGTTGGTATATTTCCATCAAGATTATAGCTTCCCATATCTTCTCCACACTTTCATTTAGAGGTGACATCTTGATTTCTTCCATACTACCTTGTGACCTCCTTTTCCTCTATTAAAGTTTGTTCTTTGACCTCCATAAGTTTCTTGCGGTTGATAGAGTCTTTGAATCTTGTTATTTCCTCCACGACTGTAGAAATTTCTTTCTCTTTCATAAACTCTTCTTGATCTCGATTTCCCTTAGCTACCAACTTCTGTTGATTGTTATCTGTCACCTTTTCTTGTTGTACTTGCGAAGTATTCGCTGCTTGTGAGCTGGTGTTCGCAAATGGATATGATTCCTTTTAATTTTGTCTTTCCTCCAAAGCAATGTATTCTTCTTGAAGTTCTCGCAATTCAGTCATTGTAATCGTATTCTTGACTCTGAAAATTTGAATATATAACAGGTTTGTTGCAAACATAGCATTTATGAATGATAATATGAGATATTCTCATCTACACGGCTAGCCATTTCGCTACACATGGTTCTCCATCTTTTAGTCAAGTGTTTCAAACTTTCACCAATCCTTTGTTTTAATCCAAACACATCTTCTATACCAGGTCGTGAGGAATTATTAATTATATATGCTCCTAAGAATGTGGTCTGCAAATGATTGAAGGAGGTTATTGTATTCTTTGGTAAACCTTCAAACCATTTTAACGCCTCTCCTGTTAAGCTGGATGCGAAATATTTGCACAATACCGTATCATGATTTTCCTATTGTAACATGCACCTCACAAAAGCTTTAATGTGTTGAATTGCACAAGTTGTTCCATCAAAAATGCTGGTTAATGCGGGAAAATTGCATTTCGGTGGTATTCCTCCTTATTGTACTTCCCTTGTAAATGGAGTTTTCGCAGCTTCCTCTATTGCTTCATCCAATTGTCTTCTACCTACTTCTCCTATGTTATTTAGCATTCCTCTCATTTCTTCTAATTCTTTCAAGATTTGTTTATTTACTCTTGAATCTTGACCCATTGTTCTCTTTAATTTTGCTTCTCTTCTTCTGCGTTTAGGTCTATCTTCTCTTGCGAAATTTTGTATCTTTTCTTCATTATCCTCATCTCATCTTCTTCTCCGATTCTCTTACTCATCCCTATCTTGAATTCGCAAATAATGGATGTCGTTCATTTTCCCCTCCATAATTTTGTTCATTTCTTATCAACTCAATTCGCTGTCTTTCAGCCATTCTCTTCACTCTATCATACTCCTCATTGAGATTATCATTATTCCGGTTTTGTATACGCCTTCTTTCTCGATTGTCATGATTGTTCTGGAGAATTGTCTCCTGAAGCTCTTGCTCTTCCATTTCTGCTCTCAACCTTTCACGTTCGCAGATTAAACGTGCTTGTTCAACATTATGTCTTTCAATTTCTTCTTCAATTGTCTGTTGATTTCTTTGATTTTCTCTCACATGTAAAATTTTCTTCCCTCCTCTTGATTTCCTTCGCCATCTTGGTTATTTTGTCTCTGAATTTGCCAGTTCTCTTGATTTCCTCCAATTTTCCTATCATCAAAATTTTCATTTTGTGGAATGTAACGATCATCAATTCTTTCTCTATTTTCGCGATATTTTTCATTAGGATTTGACATTTCTTCTTGAATATTGTTTCCAACATTGATCGTAGCCAATCCCGTGAAACACTTCTCTCGTTGATGTGCTGCCCTGTTTTTTTTCTTGCGAATTATCTAGCCAAATTTAACCAAAACAATCAACCATACCACGTCTGTTATGCTCAATCAAGTCTTCCCATAAAATTTTAGCCATTGAATCACAATATAACCCCTCCAAATCAAGAATTGAAATCTGTTTTCTAAAAATATATTTTCCCGCCAAAAACCAGTTTCAAACGGAGAAGATGGGTGATGTGGATTGATTTGGGCTACACATAGCCGTGGATGCTGAGAATAAGGGTGCCCCTTAGCAAAATTGGGAGTACGTATAGCAATTGTCCTCCGGGGGTGCTTTGAGTAACTTTTCGCGCCGAATTTTCCTATAATATTTATTTTCCAAAAACACCTAAAAACACACAAAATACCATAATAAGTACGAAAACGAGTACTAACAATACGAAAAATTGAGGACAAATTAGACACATAAATGCGTCTATCAAAAGTTGAAAAAGTTAAAAAAGACGCCTAAAAAGCCTTGTGCTAGATATGCATACATTCCTGAACAAGATCTGTGCTTGCCTCCAAATAACCCAACTTATGGTACTCCTAGAGATGGAGGGGAGAAATTTTTTGGCTACAAAAACTCATGGACTGCCAAGATCTTTGTGACCAAGGTATTGAATTTTAACCATGAAGATTTGTTAATCATTTTATTTTTCTATACATATTTGTATATAAGATACGATCTTGTTATTGTAGGACCATAATGATGATGTCCGTGTTTTAAAACGTCAAAAGAGCAAGAAATGGAATATTAAGCTTGAGTGTGATGAGGTCAAGCAGGCAGTATATGATTGTGTACTTTTGAAAGCAATAGAACAAGCGCACCAAAAATTTCATGTTGTCACTGTTACTGCATTTGCCGAAAGGGCATATCCAGAGACGGATACTTTCCTTCTACCGTTTGGCTAGATGGCAATAACTCCGGATGATTGTTTTAGAATCACATACCTACCAATTACTGGGAAAATTGTTCGAGATGGATACGATCCCAATATGACTTTTAAATCTCTTGAAAAGTTGGTTGAAAGGTGTCTAGGATGGAGCGATAGGAAGACACAATGTGAGTTTAGAAGAGATGCAAAAAAGCCTAAGAAATGTGATGAGTATAATCCGTTTAATGCAGACCGCACGGCCAAGAAGACGTTGAAAAAGATCAAGCTGAAGACCTTGTTTGATGAGTTTGATGGGACGAGAGATTTGGTTCTTAAAGTAAAGTTGGTGATGACCGAGGAGAAGCTTAAGCACCATGTGACTGCTTATTTGTTATACCAACTAGGAAGCATTTTCTTCCTTGACACTTCATGTCATGTAGTAAATGCCCATTACCTCCAACTAATAGACCCACTTGATGAGGTGGACAACTACTGTTGGGGCATTTCGGTTCTTTCGTTAGTTCAAGCGGAGCTTAGAAAAGCTTCGAGGCTAAGGAGTTTTTACTTTGGAGGGTTGTATACCCTTGTTCAGGTACGCCGTTAAGTTTTCCTTTGTTTTTCATAATTGAATTAATGTGTATTGTTACTAATCATACTGTGAATGTATCTTTTCTTGGTTTTTCTTATAGTTTTGGGTGTACGACCACTTCCCTAAACTGAAATTGTCTCATTCTCACGATCCTTGGCCTTATGGGAAGCCTACAGCTGGTAAATATGAATTTTTGAACTCACAGGACAAGAAAAAGTAAGAGAAGGTGTTGAGGTTGAGGGAGAAATTGGATGGTTTGACGCTTCGAGATGTGGTTTTACATCCATACTTTTATAATGAAGATCAAGAAGATGTTGATGTTGAGTATATTGATTTCTCACTTGTCGTGGGTTACAGTGGACCGTTGTTTCATCCTGGCGGTTATACAATGTATAGTCCTCAGAGAGTATTGAGACAATTTTCTTGCATCCAAACTATCCCAAACGAGGACAAATTCAACTTCAAGGCGACGAAGCAGGGAACCAAGAACACCGAAAAGAATTTTGATACCAAATATGATCCTACTCCATATGTGGTCCATTGGAAAAACATTGCGGAGTATATTGTTCCTACTATAGACTTGCAGGATTCCATTGATCATCCAAATGTTGTTGAAGAGGGTTACATTTAATGGAATGAAAAATGGTCTCATCCTTTGGTAATAAACAAAGTCCAACAAGCTCGTGCTGAGAAAGCGAAAGCGAGATAGTGGACAAAGAGGTGCAGAAAATTATGAAGAATACACCTAAATGTGGTGATGAGGCTTTGGTCTTATGGAATGCAGCGGTAAGATATTTCTCTCGTCTTTTATTTCTAGTCATTTATTTATGCTTTTGATCGAAAATAGAAATAATAGTCATTTATTTATGCTTTTGTTCTCTAAATAGAAAAATGCTAGTGCAAAAATGTTGAAGAAACTGATGGAAAAAATCGAGAGTGGAGACCCGATGAACACTAAAGAACAAACAGACCTCTACAGTGAACTGACTCATGTTTTTGCATCCCCCACTATTGATCCAATGCCGGCGAAGAGGAGTCGCTAAGAAGGTTAAGGTACAAGTCACATGGTTGAACAACAAAGCAGTGGAGAGGACACTAACAGTGACGACGGAAATGTTAGAGCTCCTAAACGCAAGAATAGAAAAGCTTCTCGTCGTGGTCGTCGTAAATAAGTGATTGCAACAATTAGTACTTTGGTTTCTTATGTTTTGAAGACTTTTTTAGTTGGGATTTCGTAGTTTGTTTCTTATGTTGGGAAGACTTTTTAACGGCGGATTTGGTAGTCTTATGTTCTTATGTTTGGAATACTTAAAACAATTAGTTATGGTACTCTTATGTTGTTGTTGTTACAGTCATGCATGTGTGTCATTACATTAAAATTTTGCAAATTTTCCATTTTTGGATTCAACACAGGTAGTTCGGTTTGATCCCAAATTTGCAGTGTAACCGAACTCTGCGTTCGGCTTGATCGCAAATTTGCAGTGCAACCGAACTCAGGGGATGAACAAAAACGAAAGCATGCCAAAACATCCAGAGTCAGGTTCGGTTAACTGTGAAAAAATGGCAGGTCACCGAACTCTAGGGTTCCAAAAAACATGACACTGTTCGGTTACCTGCAGAATTTTACCAGGGAACCGAAATCAAGCCTGGAACTTTCTGATTTTTTTCAATGGTTGAGCTCGGTTATTAGTTCAAATTTATAAGCAACCGAACTCAAGCTTTGAGACAACATTGTACTTGATCTGACTCAAAAAACGGCTTTTTTTATATCCGTTACACACCTAAATGTTATATATATATATGTGTCTCATGGTTAACATTTCTTTCAATCAAAATGACAATTCCTGGTCATAAAATTACTCTTGAAGAAGATCTTTCTATTTGTAGAAACTACATTCTATGCTTTCCAAAGAGGTATGAAGAAAGAAGAGTCAATGGTGTTATAAGTAATAGTTTTTGGGAGAAAATTCATGAGAACTTCTGGGACGATACAGGTAATGTTGATAACCTTGACCAACTACCTTTGTTCAATCGATTTGAAAAGATTCGAGAAAGAGTTGTGGATTTTTTGATTTTGTATCGGATTGTTGCGAGGAATCGACTTAGGAGTGAAAGATACGAGGAAATCGTTTTGATGTCAAAGAATGAATGGCGACGATGGAAAAGAAAGGATTTCAAATATGAAGATCATTTCCGCATCCTAAGAGAATTTTCATAATGCGTTTTGGGTATTAAGTTCTTAGTAATTTCATTTCGGTGACGTCATGTATTTTCATTTCCGAACCGAACTTATGTCATGAACTAGTTCGATATTATGTTGTAATATCATTTCCTAACTGAACTTATATAAAATGCATTGCGAAAAACAACAAAATATGAGCAAATAACACAAAAATAAAACCAAATACCAAAAAACACAATCTTTCATTCATATGATGATGTTCAAAAGCATACATATATTCTAGCCAAGGGTACATCTAACCATCTTCAAGGGAAATTGCATGTCCATGTATAATTTTGTTCGATTCCTCCAAAACTTTCCACATCTCCATGTTATGTTCATACATAATGCACCAACCCAACATCGTGTCGGGGTTAAATCCATTCCAATAAGAGTATGCGCATATCGGAGGCAATGGAAAATTGTCTTTTAACCGGAGGACTACAAAATGGTTGTTGTTAACCAACACAATAACCACTATCCTACGTCTAAGTTGCTCGACACATATGGTTGTTTTGGGAGTGTATGTGAAACTAGCACCTTTTGACAAATAGTGAACCACGCAATTGAATGCCTCGGAGATTAAGTGCCCACATATCGGAATGCCCATCCAATGATCCCTTGTGATTGGATTTCCCCCGTGGAGACGGATTTGATACCTAAAGAATTGCATGTTGAGACTATCATCCCCATCGGACAACATTGTCTTGTAAAATTCTGGTTTTTCCTTTAGCTTCATATTCATCCTTTGACGAATATAAGTGATTTGATTATCATCATATAGTTTGGAACCTTGAGTGAAAGGCCCTAGTTGTTGCAAGACAACGTGGAAACCGCAATTATCATCCGGAGGGACATCATTGATGGATATGACGTAATCTCTAATGTAAGGAGGTAGCTCTTCCAAGTACCTTTTATCAACAAGAGGTGGTTTATCATGAATTGGATCCTTTAGCTTCACTTGACTTGGTTCCGACGGAGTAGGTTGAGAGCGTAACATCGGTCTTTTTTTCTTCATATCCCTTTCGCTTGACTCGCCCTTTTGAATAATATTCCTTCCCCTTTTCTTCGAATCTTCTTGGTACTTCGCCGCGGTATGTTCATGCCCACAAGGATATCTAGTAAAAGGGGTCATTTCACTTGCCTTCTTAGCCAACACCTTTGCATATTCTCTAAATTGTTTTTTTGTTTCTTTGGTTTTGGCCTACCTTTGCCCTTGCCTTTATTCGGTTCTTCCACATTCTCCGAAGTGTGCGGAAAAACGACAGGCCGCATGTCATCCCAAAAGATTTGCCTTTCGATTTGTTCATGTTGTCCTTTGGGCGGATTTCGCGTACATTTCTTTTTCATGTCACAAAACTCTTCACCGACATCGCCCTTTTGAGGAGGGACAAAACTTAATTTTTTCCAATGTGGATCAATATCGCTTAAAGGGATTATGTCATGTTCATACTTAGATATCATGTGGCGACAAGAGAGTCCCATAGACTTCATCATGTTGCAAACACACACCTCGTCCGGCTTGGTCCCCCATATGTCAATCAAATTCACCTCAACCATTAACCTCTTGATGCAAGCATGTGAAACATTATAGCGGAGTCCCTTGAAAAACCGAAGGTCCGCCATTTTCTTGATGTTACCACCTTTGTCTACAATCTTTTTGTACTTCATTATACGGCTTTTTTGGAACTTCTCTTTAATTCTCTCAATGTCACGGTTAAAGTAACTCTCCATCGCGTTGAACACAACCACAAAATTATCGACACATACAAAGAGATTTTTCTTCAACCGGTGGTGAACCGATTCTACCAAACTTGTCGCTTGATTCTCAAAGTGTTTATAGTTGTTGGTAAAATCATAAAATAGCGCTCTTTGTGCGGTTCCAACCATTGCTCTACCACATACGTTATTATATCCTCCGGATATTCGGGGCTAGACAATTGTTCTCTAAATTCGGCAAGATTAAGATAATAGTCTTCTTCGGTGAGAGACCAAGTCAATGCCTCCCATTACCCGTAGAAGCAAAACCATTTAGCATGATTGATGGTGTATTGTTTATCGAATGCCTCTTTTGCATCCGCTTGTTTATCTTCTGGTAGCTTACTAATCTCTTCCAATCCTATCCTCTTAGGTGGACAAAGTTGAGGCTTGCACCTATTCATCATATTGCACCATATATGAAATGTACAAAGCATATTATGTGCTAATGGGAAGACTTTCTCTATTGCGTTCATCAATGCTGCTTTATTGTCCGTCAGGATAACCCCTGGGATCTCATCATCTCGGTAGATCGCATTCACTTGTTGTAACGCCCAAGTGTAACCTGGTTCTTGCTCGTCCTTTAGAAAACAAAAAGCAACGGTAAATGGTGACTTCGTCGACGTACGACCAACAATGTTCAACAATGGCATCTCGTATTTGTTTGTCTTGTAAGTGCAATCCATTATAAGAACTTCATGGAAGGATTGAGCCAATTGAACACTCTTCGGATGGGCAATGAAGAGATGAGTTATTTATTCGTCCGGACCTACCTTCTTTTGAACCGTGTAGCCTTTCTCTTGAGCCAAAAAAAAAACAATTGTTGCATTACTTGTCTATCCTTCCATTCATTCCTTTTAATCGTCTCAATTGCATTGTAAATGGTGTACAGAGATGATATGTTACCCGGTTTATCTTGCTTTAATAAGTGAAGCATTGTGGAAGGTGGAATACTCATTTTCCTATACTTAGCTATTTTTTCCATTTCTTGAGGAGTGAGCCTTGCGTCCATTGCATGCCCTTCAAGATCATACGGACGAGCGTGGTTATGATGACCTACTACCTTATCCATAGCTAGAAACCGTTTCTTGGTTAATTTTCTCTTGCAAAATACTAGCTTGAAGGGACATTTGATTTTCTTTGAGCACGTTGTGTTCTTCCTCGTCGTCTTCCTCGTCGTCTTTCCTTTATACTCATAACATCGGGATCTCCACTTCTCTCACAAACCATTTCAAAACGAGTGTTACTTTATTTTTCATTCAAAACCAAGACATAATTGACTCTCTTGGCATGTTCTCTAGACCAATTTTTCGCATCAATAGGAAAGTCAAATACCAAATCATTAGCATAGTGATGAGATGTATCTTCAAATAACATATCAACTGAAGAAGGTTGATCATCCATTGGTATAGGTTGGCATTCAATCTACAAGAAACGTAACAAGAACAATTGGAATTACAACATAGTTCGGTAACTTAAGAATATTATCGCAACAACCGAACTCTGAGTTCGGTTGCTTTCTATTTTTTCTGGGTAACCGAACATGACGCTGGAACTTCACTTTTTTTTTGGTTGTTAAGTTCGGTAACTTCAGAATTTTATTGCAACAACCAAACTCGGAGTTCGATTGGTTAGCTGTTAGGTTCAAGTTTGCGAAAAAATCGAACTTTGTAAACTTATATACTCTTATATTACATAAAGTTCGGTTAGATCAAAAGTGCATGCAGTTTGCGAACCAACCGAACTTTGTACACTAAACTTCGGTTGGTTGTGAACCAACCGAACATAACGCTGTAACTCCTAGAAATTCTATTACTAGAGAGTTTGGTAACCTGCGTGTTTGGAACAAGTAACCGAACTACACTTTCAGATGAGTTCGGTTACTTGTTCATCTCACGAGGCAACCGAACTGCAGCTTCAGATGAGTTCGGTTACTTGTTCATCAAATAAAGTAACCGAACTGCCCAAAATCCAGTTCAAAAATTTACATTTTTACGAAATTTCTGACCAGTTGAACATACATTATCTAAGTTTTAAGCATACCTGGATACCCAAATACTCTTCTTCCGGTTGTGGTTGATAAAATCCATCATTTTCATCTTGATTTTGAGTTTGGGGAAGAATAGAATCACCATCTAAGAAATAACTCATATCCGGATCATTGTGAAGATTAACAAATACTCTGTGAGAGGATGTAGATGAAGAATCAGATGAGTTTTCATCACTTGAATACCCAAACTTAGTGAATTGGAATTTTTTTTTATTTTCCATGTTTTTCTCCTTCGTCTTCTCTAACTCTACTCTCTCAATAATTTTACTCAACTAATAATAAACCCATCTTTTATTTTAATCTCACTAATTGTTTTTAACTAAATCATTTCACTAATCATAACCTAAAATTAATTAAGAGGGTAGATTAGGTATTAAATAAATATCTAGATATGGGATGACCTAGAATTACTTCTAATGCCTTTACCCAAAATAAAACCATGGTCCCTCCAAAAAAAAACCATGGTCCCCAAAAAATCGTTCTTATATTTGGAGGTGTTCTTTGCTTCTCTCCCTATTTTGTATACTTCCTAAATTAGTATTCACGAGAATTGATCAAGTTACTACTGCTCTGTAACAAAGTGAGTTTAAAATTCCACCGTTGTTGTTATTTTTTTGATAAAGGGCAAAATTTTTATTAGAGATGATACTTCATCAAAGTGATGAAGAAATCAACAAAAAAGAGATAGCTAAGCTATCTGTGAATTACAGCTTGCCAAATATGTGGTCAACCCAGACAATGTCAATAGAGATAATGTTGACAATGTCATTCAACAAGTCAATCAAGATATTGTGGAAGACATGGGTAATCAAGAACACGATGAGGATATTGTGGAACACATGGGAAATGTAGAACATAATCAAAGAGGAGGTAAGGAACCAGCTGAAGAGGAAGAAGATAATGAGGATGATGATGATGACGGTGAAGAAGATGAGGATGATGACGGTGAAGAAGATGAGGAAGATGACGATGAAGAAGATGAAGAGGAAGCGGAAGGGGAAGTTGATGTGATCTCAATAATGTTGTAGTAAGAAGATTCGTTCACTCAGATTTGTTGAGAATTTGTTTTAAGACTTAATAAAGAAAATAAGGAAAAATATATATACACAATTTGTCACAAGATGAAGAGACGCTGAGATGCGGGATTCCACTACTTTTCATATTGTTATGGTTCAGTCATTAACTCTAGACAATATAGCTCAAACAAAAGAAGTTGTGACTCTAGTTTTTTTGCCAAAAATAGATTTCGTAAAATATTATTTGTAAGTTAAAACCATGACGCATCTAAAGCATTTATAACTAAGCATGCGACATCTAACAAAATAACAAATAATTAATAGAAATCATAAAGCAATTAAATCTATGCAAAAAGTCAATAAAAGAATTAATTCATTTACCACAATCATGAAAAGTTGCTTCCTCCATTGTCCCAGTGATGGGGTCTAGCTCCGCATGGTGAAAACACACTCAAAGGAATTTTTCATTGCTCAAAAAGGTGTTTACAAGGAGAAAATGGAAAAATAATTCAAAATCGGGTTTGTAACAATTATATGTGTTACGGTTTCTCTAAGATTCACGACTCTGTGTCGCAAACATTGTAGCAAATAAGTCAGCCTCTGATGTACGACCCTCGGCTATGAGTCGTTATCACTGTAGAAAAACGACTGTCTTTGCTGGTATGTTCTTCGTGTTCTTCATCTATACATCAGCAGAAATGGTGACTCTCTGCAACTTCAATTTCTCGCCTCTGTGATGTTCTCTATTCCTCTCCCAAACTCTCCATCTTGTCTATGGACCTAGAGCCATCTATTTATACTCCTAAGCCTCATTTAATCAAGCCATATCTCCTAAATAATCTTCATTCATCATCATTATTCTCTACGACCAAAATTTCCATTTTTATCTTCACCGCGCATTAAACTTCTTCCAGCATGCTCCAATTCGTCATGTACACGCCTCAGATGTAGTTATACACACTTCTATCTCACGCCATGCACATGAGAACACGTCCAATCCCGTGAAACACTTCTCTCGTTGATGTGTTGCCCTGTTTTTTTTCTTGAGAATTATCTAGCCAAATTTAACCAAAACAATCAACCATACCACGTCTGTTATGCTCAATCAAGTCTTCCCATAAAATTTTAGCCATTGAATCACAATATAACCCCTCCAAATCAAGAATTGAAATCTGTTTTCTAAAAATATATTTTCCCGCCAAAAACCAGTTTCAAACGGAGAAGATAGGTGATGTGGATTGATTTGGGATACACATAGCCGTGGATGCTGAGAATAAGGGTGCCCCTTAGCAAAATTGGGGGTCCGTATAGCAATTGTCCTCCGGGGGTGCTTTGAGCAACTTTTCGCGCCGAATTTTCCTATAATATTTATTTTCCAAAAACACCTAAAAACACACAAAACACCATAATAAGTACGAAAACGAGTACTAACAATACGAAAAATTGAGGACAAATTAGACACATAAATGCGTCTATCAAAAGTTGAAAAGTTAAAAAAGACGCCTAAAAAGCCTTGTGCTAGATATGCATACATTCCTGAACAAGATCTGTGCTTGCCTCCAAATAACCCAACTTATGGTACTCCTAGAGATGGAGGGGAGAAATTTTTTGGCTACAAAAACTCATGGACTGCCAAGATCTTTGCGACCAAGGTATTGAATTTTAACCATGAAGATTTGTTAATCATTTTATTTTTCTATACATATTTGTATATAAGATACGATCTTGTTATTGTAGGACCATAATGATGATGTCCGTGTTTTAAAACGTCAAAAGAGCAAGAAATGGAATATTAAGCTTGAGTGTGATGAGGTCAAGCAGGCAGTATATGATTGTGTACTTTTGAAAGCAATAGAACAAGCGCACCAAAAATTTCATGTTGTCACTGTTAATGCATTTTCCGAAAGGGCATATCCAGAGACGGATACTTTCCTTCTACCGTTTGGCTAGATGGCAATAACTCCGGATGATTGTTTTAGAATCACATACCTACCAATTACTGGGAAAATTGTTCGAGATGGCTACGATCCCAATATGACTTTTAAATCTCTTGAAAAGTTGGTTGAAAGGTGTCTAGGATGGAGCGATAGGAAGGCACAATGTGAGTTTAGAAGAGATGCAAAAAAGCCTAAGAAAGGTGATGAGTATAATCCGTTTAATGCAGACCGCACGGCCAAGAAGACGTTGAAAAAAATCAAGCTGAAGACCTTGTTTGATGAGTTTGATGGGACGAGAGATTTGGTTCTTAATGGAAAGTTGGTGATGACCGAGGAGAAGCTTAAGCACCATGTGACTGCTTATTTGTTATACCAACTAGGAAGCATTTTCTTCCCTGACACTTCAGGTCATGTAGTAAATGCCCATTACCTCCAACTATTAGACCCACTTGATGAGGTGGACAACTACTGTTGGGGCATTGCGGTTCTTTCATTAGTTCAAGCGGAGCTTAGAAAAGCTTCGAGGCTAAGGAGTTTTTACTTTGGAGGGTTGTATACCCTTGTTCAGGTACGCCGTTAAGTTTTCCTTTGTTTTTCATAATTGAACTAATGTGTATTGTTACTAATCATACTGTGAATTTATCTTTTCTTGGTTTTTCTTATAGTTTTGGGTGTACGACCACTTCCCTAAACTGAAATTGTCTCATTCTCACGATCCTTGGCCTTATGGGAAGCCTACAGCTGGTAAATATTAATTTTTGAACTCACAGGACAAGAAAAAGTAAGAGAAGGTGTTGAGGTTGAGGGAGAAATTGGATGGTTTGATGCTTCGGGATGTGGTTTTACATCCATACTTTTATAATGAAGATCAAGAAGATGTTGATGTTGAGTATATTGATTTCTCACTTGTCGCGGGTTACAATGGACCGTTGTTTCATCCTGGCGGTTGTACAATGTATAGTCCTCAGAGAGTATTGAGACAATTTTCTTGCATCCAAACTATCCCAAACGAGGACAAATTCAACTTCAAGGCGACGAAGCAGGGAACCAAGAACACCGAAAAGAATTTTGATACCAAATATGATCCTACTCCATATGTGGTCCATTGGAAACACATTGCGGAGTATATTGTTCCTACTATAGACTTGCAGGATTCCATTGATCATCCAAATGTTGTTGAAGAGGGTTACATTGAATGGAATGAAAAATGGTCTCATCCTTTGGTAATAAACAAAGTCCAACAAGCTCGTGCTGAGAAAGCGAAAGCGAGATAGTGTACAAAGAGGTGTAGAAAATTATGAAGAATACACCTAAATGTGGTGATGAGGCTTTGATCTTATGGAATGCAGCGGTAAGATATTTCTCTCGTCTTTTATTTCTAGTCATTTATTTATGCTTTTGATCGAAAATAGAAATAATAGTCATTTATTTATGCTTTTGTTCTCTAAATAGAAAAATACTAGTGCTAAAATGTTGAAGAAACTGATGTAAAAGATCAAGAGTGGAGACCCGATGAACACTAAAGAACAAACATACCTCTATAGTGAACTGACTCATGTTTTTGCATCCCCCACTATTGATCCAATGCCGGCGAAGAGGAGTCGCTAAGAAGGTTAAGGTACAAGTCACATGGTTGAACAACAAAGCAGTGGAGAGGACACTAACAGTGACGACGGAAATGTTAGAGCTCCTAAACGCAAGAATAGAAAAGTTTCTCGTCGTGGTCGTCATAAATAAGTGATTGCAACAATTAGTACTTTGGTTTCTTATGTTTTGAAGACTTTTTTAGTTGGGATTTCGTAGTTTGTTTCTTATGTTGGGAAGACTTTTTAACGGCGGATTTGGTAGTCTTATGTTCTTATGTTTGGAATACTTAAAACAATTAGTTATGGTACTCTTATGTTGTTGTTGTTACAGTCATGCATGTGTGTCATTACATTAAAATTTTGCAAATTTTCCATTTTTGGATTCAACACAGGTAGTTCGGTTTGATCCCAAATTTGCAGTGTAACCGAACTCTGCGTTCGGCTTGATCGCAAATTTGCAGTGCAACCGAACTCAGGGGATGAACAAAAACGAAAGCATGCCAAAACATCCAGAGTCAGGTTCGGTTAACTGTGAAAAATGGCAGGTCACCGAACTCTAGGGTTCCAAAAAACATGACACTGTTCGGTTACCTGCAGAATTTTACCAGGGAACCGAATCAAGCCTGGAACTTTCTGATTTTTTTCAATGGTTGAGCTCGGTTATTAGTTCAAATTATAAGCAACCGAAACTCAAGCTTTGAGACACATTGTACTTGATCTGACTCAAAAAACGGCTCTTTTTTATATCCGTTACCACACCTAAATGTTATATATATATATGTGTCTCATGGTTAACATTTCTTTCAATCAAAATGACAATTCCTGGTCATAAAATTACTCTTGAAGAAGATCTTTCTATTTGTAGAAACTACATTCTATGCTTTCCAAAGAGGTATGAAGAAAGAAGAGTCAATGGTGTTATAAGTAATAGTTTTTGGGAGAAAATTCATGAGAACTTCTGGGACGATACAGGTAATGATAACCTTGACCAACTACCTTTGTTCAATCGATTTGAAAAGATTCGAGAAGAGTTGTGGTTTTTTTGATTTTGTATCGGATTGTTGCGAGGAATCGACTTAGGAGTGAAAGATACGAGGAAATCGTTTGATGTCAAAGAATGAATGGCGACGATGGAAAGAAAGGATTTCAAATATGAAGATCATTTCCGCATCCTAGAGATTTTCATAATGCGTTTTGGGTATTAAGTTCTTAGTAATTTCATTTCGGTGACGTCATGTATTTTCATTTCCGAACCGAACTTATGTCATGAACTAGTTCGATATTATGTTGTAATATCATTCCTAACGAACTTATATAAAATGCATTGCGAAAAACAACAAAATATGAGCAAATAACACAAAATAAACCAAATACCAAAAAACACAATCTTTCATTCATATGATGATGTTCAAAAGCATACATATATTCTAGCCAAGGGTACATCTAACCATCTCAAGGGAAATTGCATGTCCATGTATAATTTTGTTCGATTCCTCCAAACTTTCCACATCTCCATGTTATGTTCATACATAATGCACCAACCCAACATCGTGTCGGGGTTAAATCCATTCCAATAAGAGTATGCGCATATCGGAGGCAATGGAAATTGTCTTTAACCGGAGGACTACAAAATGGTTGTTGTTAACCAACACAATCACCACTATCCTACGTCTAAGTTGCTCGACACATATGGTTGTTTTGGGAGTGTATGTGAAACTAGCACCTTTTGACAAATAGTGAACCACGCAATTGAATGCTCGGCGATTAAGTGCCCACATATCGGCATGCCCATCCAATGATCCCTTGTGATTGGATTCCCCCGTGGAGACGGATTTGATACCTAAGGAATTGCATGTTGAGACTATCATCCCCATCGGACAACATTGTCTTGTAAAATTCTGGTTTTTCCTTTAGCTTCATATTCATCCTTTGACGAATATAAGTGATTTGATTATCCTCATATAGTTTGGAACCTTGAGTGAAAGGCCCTAGTTGTTGCAAGACAACGTGGAAACCGCAATTATCATCCGGAGGGACATCATTGATGGATATGACGTAATCTCTAATGTAAGGAGGTAGCTCTTCCAAGTACCTTTTATCAACAAAAGGTGGTGTATCATGAATTGGAGCCTTTAGCTTCACTTGACTTGGTTCCGACGGAGTAGGTTGAGAGCGTAACATCGGTCTTTTTTTCTTCATATCCCTTTCACTTGACTCGCCCTTTTGAATAATATTCCTTCCCCTTTTCTTCGAATCTTCTTGGTACTTCGCCGCGGTATGTTCATGCCCACAAGGATATCTAGTAAAAGGGGTCATTTCACTTGCCTTCTTAGCCAACACCTTTGCATATTCTCTAAATTGTTTTTTTGTTTCTTTGGTTTTGGCCTACCTTTGCCCTTGCCTTTATTCGGTTCTTCCACATTCTCCGAAGTGTGCGGAAAAACGACAGGCCGCATGTCATCCCAAAAGATTTGCCTTTCGATTTTGTTCATGTTCCGGTACATTTCAATAACAACTCTTCCCATTTCATTGTCACAAAACTCTTCACCGACATCGCCCTTTTGAGGAGGGACAAAACTTAATTGTTTCCAATGTGGATCAATATCGCTTAAAGGGATTATGTCATGTTCATACTTAGATATCATGTGGCGACAAGGGAGTCCCATAGACTTCATCATGTTGCAAACACACACCTCGTCCGGCTTGGTCCCCCATATGTCAATCAAATTCACCTCAACCATTAACCTCTTGATGCAAGCATGTGAAACATTATAGCGGAGTCCCTTGAAAAACCGAAGGTCCGCCATTTTCTTGATGTTACCACCTTTGTCTACAATCTTTTTGTACTTCATGATACGGCTTTTTTGGAACTTCTCTTTAATTCTCTCAATGTCACGGTTAAAGTAACTCTCCATCGCGTTGAACACAACCACAAAATTATCGACACATCCAAAGAGATTTTTCTTCAACCGGTGGTGAACCGATTCTACCAAACTTGTCGCTTGATTCTCAAAGTGTTTATAGTTGTTGGTAAAATCATAAAAAAGCGCTCTTTGTGCGGTTCCAACCATTGCTCTACCACATACGTTATTATATCCTCCGGATATTCGGGGCTAGACAATTGTTCTCTAAATTCGGCAAGATTAAGATAATAGTCTTCTTCGGTGAGAGACCAAGTCAATGCCTCCCATTACCCGTAGAAGCAAAACCATTTAGCATGATTGATGGTGTATTGTTTATCGAATGCCTCTTTTGCATCCGCTTGTTTATCTTCTGGTAGCTTACTAATCTCTTCTAATCCTATCCTCTTAGTTGGACAAAGTTGAGGCTTGCACCTATTCATCATATTGCACCATATATGAAATGTACAAAGCATATTATGTGCTAATGGGAATACTTTCTCTATTGCGTTCATCAATGCTGCTTCATTGTCCGTCAGGATAACCCCTGGAATCTCATCATCTCGGTAGATCGCATTCACTTGTTGTAACGCCCAAGGGTAACCTGGTTCTTGCTCGTCCTTTAGAAAACAAAAAGCAACGGTAAATGGTGACTTCGTCGACGTACGACCAACAATGTTCAACAATGGCATCTCGTATTTGTTTGTCTTGTAAGTGCAATCCATTATAAGAACTTCATGGAAGGATTTAGCCAATTGAACACTCTTCGGATGGGCAATGAAGAGATGAGTTATTTCTTCATCCGGACCTACCTTCTTTTGAACCGCGTAGCCTTTCTCTTAAGCCAAAAAAAAAAACAATTGCTGCATTACTTGTCTATCCTTCCATTCATTCCTTTTAATCGTCTCAATTGCATTTTAAATGGTGTACAGAGATGATATGTTACCCGGTTTATCTTGCTTTAATAAGTGAAGCATTGTGGAAGGTGGAATACTCATTTTCCTATACTTAGGTATTTTTTCCATTTCTTGAGGAGTGAGCCTTGCGTCCATTGCATGCCCTTCAAGATCATACGGACGAGCGTGGTTATGATGACCTACCACCTTATCCATAGCTAGAAACCATTTCTTGGTTAATTTTCTCTTGCAAAATACTAGCTTGAACGGACATTTGATTTTCTTTGAGCACGTTGTGTTCTTCCTCGTCGTCTTCCTCGTCGTCTTTCCTTTATACTCATAACATTGGGATCTCCACTTCTCTCACAAACCATTTCAAAACGAGTGTTGCTTTATTTTCCATTCAAAACCAAGACACAATTGACTCTCTTGGCATGTTCTCTAGACCAATTTTTCGCATCAATAGGAAAGTTAAATTCCAAATCATTAGCATAGTGATGAGATGTATCTTCAAATAACATATCAGCTGAAGAAGGTTGATCATCCATTGGTATAGGTTGGCATTCAATCTACAAGAAATGTAACAAGAACAATTGGAATTACAACATAGTTCGGTAACTTAAGAATATTATCGCAACAACCGAACTCTGAGTTCGGTTGCTTTCTATTTTTTCTGGGTAACCGAACATGACGCTGGAACTTCACATTTTTTTTGGTTGTTAAGTTCGGTAACTTCAGAATTTTATTGCAACAACCGAACTCGGAGTTCGATTGGTTAGCTGTTAGGTTCAAGTTTGCGAAAAAATCGAACTTTGTAAACTTATATACTCTTATATTACGTAAAGTTCGGTTAGATCAAAAGTGCATGCAGTTTGCGAACCAACCGAACATAACGTTGTAACTCCTAGAAATTCTATTACTAGAGAGTTTGGTAACCTGCGTGTTTGGAACAAGTAACCGAACTACACTTTCAGATGAGTTCGGTTACTTGTTCATCTCACGAGGCAACCGAACTGCAGCTTCAGATGAGTTCGGTTACTTGTTCATCAAATAAAGTAACCGAACTGCCCAAAATCCAGTTCAAAAATTTACATTTTTACGAAATTTCTGACCAGTTGAACATACATTATCTAAGTTTTAAGCATACCTGGATACCCAAATACTCTTCTTCCGGTTGTGTTTGATAAAATCCATCATTTTCATCTTGATTTTGAGTTTGGGGAAGAATAGAATCACCATCTAAGAAATAACTCATATCCGGATCATTGTGAAGATTAACAAATACTCTGTGATAGGATGGAGATGAAGAATCAGATGAGTTTTCATCACTTGAATACCCAAACTTAGTGAATTGGAAATTTTTTTTATTTTCCATGTTTTTCTCCTTCGTCTTCTCTAACTCTACTCTCTCAATAATTTTACTCAACTAATAATAAACCCATCTTTTATTTTAATCTCACTAATTGTTTTTAACTAAATCATTTCACTAATCATAACCTAAAATTAATTAAGAGGGTAGATTAGGTATTAAATAAATATCTAGATATGGGATGACCTAGAATTACTTCTAATGCCTTTACCCAAAATAAAACCATGGTCCCTCCAAAAAAACCATGGTCCCCAAAAAATCGTTCTTATATTTGGAGGTGTTCTTTGCTTCTCTCCCTATTTTGTATACTTCCTAAATTAGTATTCACGGGAATTGATCAAGTTACTACTGCTCTGTAACAAAGTGAGTTTAAAATTCCACCGTTGTTGTTATTTTTTTGATAAAGGGAATTTTTTTTATTAGAGATGATACTTCATCAAAGTGATGAAGAAATCAACAAAAAAGAGATAGATAAGCTATCTGTGAATTACAACTTGCCAATTACAAACAAGGGTACTCAAAGAGTAGCAGCTCCAAAATTAGGAATGTTGAATATTGTTCGTCGCTTTGTAGATTTCATTCAAACTATTGTTATCCAATAATTAGGTGGCTGCTAATTGGTGGTTTAACTGATTTGTACAAGACAAATGGCTACCAACCTGCGCTTCAATGAAATTACTAATATATGCTTAAGGAAAATAAAAGTTAGGATCATGAGATCCTGGGCCTACAGAGACCGCAACACTCGAACCGTTTTCAGCAGCGAAATGATACTCATGGATAAAAATGTAAGTACAAAGCTCAGTTATTTCCATGATTTATATGGGCTCGTATCAGCTCTACTAAGGGATGATACCAGTCCATATAGAATAAAAAGATCATGACGATCCTGACCCTTGGATCGATGGACTCGTATCAGCCTCTAGTAGAGATGATCATCCCATAAAAATCATGGTTATTTCTGCCACAAGTTTAAAAACAATGATACCATAATCTCAAACTTCTTAAACTATCAGGAAAAAATAATCTTAAACTATCAGGAAAAACTAAATTATTAAGAACAAACATTTTTTTTTGTGAATAAGATATTTCTAAGATTAAGACTCAAAATGAGCCGGTACAAAGGAAATACATCTATCTAATCTCGGGTCATGTCTCCCAATATTAGATATATCTACTGATAATCGTTGTAAAATGCAAACCGGAGGGGTATTCTCCCAATACAAAACAATGTTTAAAGCCTTTACAAACTTTGCTAAAACATCCGCAGGAAACCCCAAAAAAAAAGGTACAAAGATTATCTATCCTGGTTACTTCGTCTAAACAAGGCTTTGTGCTCCAAGGTATCTCTGAAATCTGTCCATGAAAGTAGTTGAAAATGCTTTCACAGTCTCCTTCTATGCTGAAATTTCCAATCTCCTTAGCCCCGACAGCTGCCTGGAGCACTCCTATAGCCTCTGTTTCTTGTGGATATGTTCATGCTCATCCACCTTCAAAGGTTTCTCTATCATTTTCATAATTACAGCATAACTAGACGGAGCTGATTCAGAAATCCAAGTTGCATCTACATTAATTTTTAGAGTGTCTTTTTGTGTTGCTTTCCATATTGGAGCAACTTTCTTTTTTAGAACCTTCTTGTTCAGTTTTGGTTTACATTTCCTAACTAGATTGTGTATATGAAGTATTGGGACCAAACACACTTTCACAAATATTCAAAAGCAAAGTGGAAGATTATGAATGGTGTCTCACAAATGTCTATTCACCTTGATATTATTGGGGAAGATATGAATTTTGGGAGAAATTAGATGGTTTAGCTGGCTGGGCTAATGATAAATGGTATGTGGCTGGATATTTCAATGCAACAAGAAGAGGGAGAGAAAGAAACAAGACAGGTAGTTCAAGCAGAGGAAGGAGACTATTCAATGAATTCATGGAGGTGCATGATTTGGTAGACTTACCATTCAATGGAGGTATGTACACTTGGTCCAATATGCAATTTGTTCAAATTCTAGGTAGACTAGATAGAATTGTAGTGTCACCCAATATGATATCTAAATTTCCTCTTATTACACAAACGGTACTCTCTAGAATCATTTCTGATCACTTAACTCTTCTTTTAACAACCTCTGTAATATTAGGAAAAAAACCACCATTTAAGGTAGAAAGATACTGGTTTCAACATCCTGAGTTTCTTAACAACCTCAAAATCTGGTAGACTGCTTTAGAATTTAGAGGGTCATCTAGTTACATTTTCTCAAAAAAACTACAAAATTTAAAATTTTACTTAAAGAGGTAGAGTATAGCTACTTATGGAAAAATTAGTGAAAGGAAAACAATTATAACTAAGAAAATTGATGTTACTAATTCTATGGAGGAACATGCTTTATTTAACAATCTTTTCAGTGAAAGAATTGAGTTGAGATCTCAACTTAAACAATTAAATTTAGAAAATGCAAGGAAGTGGCTGATAAGATCAAAAACTCAGCACTTTAGAGAAAATGATGCAAATACGAAATACTTTCATGTGCTTTCAGATGGAAGAATGAACAAAAATACAATTCAGAAGCTAATTATAAATGATAAAGATAATTTTTTTCAAGAAGATATCAAGAATGAAATCTCAAGCTATTTTAGAATTTGTTTCAACAACAACATCGATCACAACATACCATAATTAAAGGAGATATACTTCACAAAAATTTAAGATGAAGAGAAAATATGGGTGGAAAGAAAGATTAATAAGAGGAGGTCAACAATGTGATTAAACATTGAAAAAATACTAAGTCACCTGGTTCAGATGGATATTATATGGAATTCTATAAGGTGGGTTCGGGAATTATCAAAGTTGATCTTATGGTAGTTGTCGAGGAATTACATGTTAAAGAGAAATTATATTGGAGAACTAACTGCTCCTTTATCATTCGCATTCCATAGAAAGAGCAGGTGGGATCTCCTAAACTAATAAGTCTTGTCAGTGGTATGTACAAGCTTATATATATCAAAAATTCTGACACAGAGATTGAAGCAAGTGCTACCAAAATTAACATCAAAAAATCAAAGGCATTTATAAAAGATAAGCAAATTTTAGAAGAAATATTAGTGGCCGGTGAAACTGATTGATGCAAGGCCAAAAAGTGAAGTACCATGCATACTATGTAAACTTTATTTACACGAGGCATTTGATAATGTCATCTGGCTCACTATAGTGCATAAATTCTGCTCAATTCCCATCAATGGTGTCTCTACAGAAACATTTCAACCACAGAAGGGGCTGAGATACGGAGATTCATTATCACATTTTTTCTTCATAATGGTGGCAGAAATATTAACTAAATTAATGAACAAAACAGTGGAGCTTAATATAAGTTCAGGATTTTCTATAAACAATATGGATTGGGAGTGGCATACTTATAATATATTGTAGATACATCAGTGTTTTTGGATGCAAATTAAAGAAGAAGAAGCAGAAAACTTACCAATCTCCAAATATTTGAAGGAATGACAGGTTCAAAGGTGGATTCATCAAAAAGTTCAATCTTAAGTGTGGGTGCAGATGATAAAATTCAGGAGATGAAAAAAAAATTGAACTGCAGTGTTGAACAATTACCTCTAAAATACTTAGGTCTTCTAGTGGGAGCTACAAGCAGAAATTCTTCCATATGGGATGTAGCAATAGGAAAATTTCAAAAAAAGTTGGCATTAAGGAAGAGGAGATTTTTACAAAATCCGGAAGGATCACTCTTGTAAAATCAACTTTGTCTAGTTTAGCTACATATTTCCTCTCTACTTTTTCAATGCCAAGGTGGAACATAAATTAACTCAAATAATGAGGGACTTTCTTTGGGGCTCTTCAGCTGACAAAAGAAAAATTGTATGAATTGGATGGGATGAAGTAATAAAACCAAATAAACTAGGAGGCTCGGGGATTAGGAACTTAAGACTCACCAATAAGGCATTGCTATCCAAATGGACTTGGACATATGCACATGAAAAAAGATCATTTGTGGAGGAGAGTGGTGCAGTACAAAACGAAAACAACATGATTTATGGGTTAAAGACTCAACTCTACCTCAAGGAAGAGGCATATGGAAGGTAATTTAAAAAAAAAAAAAAAAGAATAACATTATTGAAGAAATAACCTCTATACAGATTGAGGATGGAAGATCAATAAATTTTTGGTGGCATAAGTTGAAGATAGATATGCCACTCAAAGAGAGATTCCCAAGGATTTACAAGATTTTTATTTACAAGAATGCTTCTTTAAGGGACATGGTGGTTAATGTTTCTTGTAATTGTCAGTTAAGAACGAAACTAAATAATGCAGAGATCATAGGGATCGCGGACTTATTAAAAGTACTGGGATATCCACCTCAGCTCACAGAAGATGTAGAATTAATCAAATGCATTGGCTCCACCAGCTTCTCAACATACTTCTGCAACAACTGGCTCATCGAATGATCTGACGCTCCTTCTTCCCAAGTTCCATATTCTTGCATATGGATCCATAATGTACCCCAAGTTCCATATTCTTGCGTATGGATCCATATTGTTCCTACCGAAGTCCAAGTTTTTCTTTAGGAAGCTGCGCAAAATGCCATCCCAACTACAGATAACTTACTGAGAAGAGGTTGTAATATAAATAACGTAGTGTGCTCTCTATGTTCTCAGCTAAATAAATCGGTAAACCACCTTCTTTTACATTGCACATACTCAAATTATCTATGGAAGTACTTATTAAATGGTTCAAGCCAGTGAATAACATCTCATTTACAATCCTGCAAGTAAAAGAGAGGCAGGAACATGGTAAGAAAAATTTGGCTGCTACTGGCATTTGCAATTTGTTGGGAGTTATGGAGTGAAAGAAATACGAGAACAATTAATGGCCAGAAAAAGACCAAGATATGCTGCAACAATTATTAATGGGGAACGTCAATTCATGTCACATGGGCCAAGTGAGAGAATTTTAGAAAACAGTGATGTGGTCCATCTGCCACATCATAATAAGGAACGGTTTTGTGCAACCGACATGTCTCTTCCATTTAGGTTGTGGCTGTCTGTCTTGAAAGAAGATGTCTTTTGAAATTAGTTCTCATGTCTATTGAATCTTGATGCAAGAGTTATTTAAGGAGATAAAGAAGGGCCCTTACTCTCACCGGAAAAAACAATCTCTATACTCTGTAACCATCAAACATAGAGATATAAGGAACGGTACTAAGAGAGCAAAATATATTGTAATAATTATTTTAATACTTCTTTCTGGTATTCGTACATCACTTGCAGAAGGTTTGGCTTTGTGGTTTCCATTGTTGATTCTTATTTATTTCGATCAATCGACAATGACGGGAGGTACGTGAACTTATCCTATTTACGCATAAAGAATTCTAACGCATTCCACCAAACTTGGTATCTAATGCTGGTTCTAGCATATATTTTCACCAACACAAAATGATTATAACAAGCTTCAATGCTTATTCACTGCACCAAAAAAATAAAAAATGTCATTCTACATAAATAACGTTTTTTTTTTGATAAATCACAATTTTATTAATTTTTAAACAAGCTTGGAGATTACAAAAATTAAAGACACAAAAAAGAAGAAACTAAAAAACTGAAAAAATTACTCAGATGCCTGAGCATTTATGGCTAGCATAATCTATAATACTTTCTACCAGGTAACTCAATTTGTACTAGAGATGGAGGCTTTCCTTCATGAACTATCACAGCACCATGAGGCAGCTCATCACCCTGTTTAGCAAGTTCAATTGGAGAGAAATTAACTTCTTTATAGCACAATTCATATACAATCTCAGTAATCTATTTTATGGCTTTCTGCCACCTTGACTGAAGACACCAAGGTACCACTCCTTTGCTGACATCTTCTATTACTGTCTTTGAATCAGATCTGATAAGAATCTTACTGCATTGCAGTTTAAATGCCCATTCAATAGCCCATACAATAACTAATGAATCAACTATATAAGTAGTAGCAATTCCAATTCCACCTAAGACAGTTCCAATGGCCTGACTGATATGATTTCTTATGTGCTTAGTCTTTTCAATCTAGGCTAGAGAAATATTAAGTTTAATATGAATATACGGTTAGGTTTCCAACCGTAACTTCAATTTTCAAAAAAATAAAAATCCCGAATTTTTATTTTGATTTCGAATATTGACAATAAATCAAATGATTAATTTAACCTTATTACTAATATTATCACTAATTTTGTTTAATTTAGTTCACCTAATCATTATCATTAATTAATCATTGGGATAAGGGGTTTTAGAGATTACTATTTAATGACCCGGTTTTTTGTTTTCTTGTGAGCCCTCAGAACCAAAATCTTGGATCCCCTATAATAGGTTTCTAAAATAAACCCCGATCCCTCATTTTTCTGATTTTCATCTCGAAACCCTAACAATTTTTTGTGTTTCATTCTCTCGGTTTGAAGTTTATAAGGGTTTTGATGCATTATTTCAAGATTCTCCCTGAAGAGATAATGATAAATATTTTGAGTCGAGTACCACTTGAATCAGCTCTGGAATGCAAATTACTTTCCACAAATTGGAATGATCTGGTTTCTAATCATCTATCATTCTCCAAAATGCACATACATCATCACCTCTCAAACCCGGATTCTGATTCTAGGAAGTTGATATTTATCGCTAAGACTGAACATCAATGAGAATCATAATCAGTCAACAATAGTACCAATTGAAAGAATTACAAGATTTCATTTCACATTTCCGATTAGTAATACTTGGATTGTTGATTCCTGCAATGGCTTAATATGGTTTACTGGATACATCGAAGAAGGAATTGATTGGATTTGTAACCCCATCACCAAACAATATATTGTACTTCCGCAAATCAAGAAACGTTGTGATACTACTTGCACGTTAGGGTTTGGTTATGTTTCTTCCACCAATGAGTATAAACTTATGAAAAAACATTTGCAAGGTAAACAGCCTGTAGAAGTCCACATATAAACTCTAGGCAGTGGCAATGGTTGGAGAAATCTTGGGAAATTCAATTTTGGAATAAGTCTTTATAATGCAGAAAGAGGTGTCTATGCCAAAGGAGATTTTTATTGGATCGGTTTTAAGTTAGGAACGATCTTAGTCTTCGATTTTTCCGAGGAAAAGTTTTTTGAAAATCTTTCACCACCTCATTTGCCACCATCCAGTGTTCGTAACTGTAATAGACTAGGAGTTTTGAAAGGGTGTTTGTCTTTTTCTGTTTATCTAGATGACAATATAGTCAAATGTAATGAGGTATGTCTCTTAAGAAAGAAGAATGATCATGGCGTTGAAAAGCAAGACGGATGTCACTCTTTGGTTTGGAGTAAAGAGTTTAGTGTTGACAAAAGAAGCTTACTAGCCATTACGAAGAGTGGCGGTATTTTAAGTTACACAGATAACTATCTCAACTTGTATGACCCAGAAGCTTCAATGTCATGAGGAAGGTTTTGTTGGTAGGATGGTCAAGTATTAGATTAGGAAATCTAGTTGGTTTGGGAAACCAATTACTAGTGTCCTAAGTATATCAACTTAAGAGGTTCGTCTCTTAGAGTTAAGTTAGGAAACCCTATACTTGTAGGAAAGTAATCCTTATGAAGGAATGTGTCCAGCCCTATTGATATGTATAAATAGTCATAGAGAGAACTAGAGAAAACACACTAGAACTAAGTAAAAGTTCTCTTCTTCTCTGTTTAGACTTTGTATATTCAAACCTATACAGTGATATATAAAACTGCTTATTCCTTCTCGAGGATTCAACATCGTTAAATACTTGTTCTTCTTGTAAGTGTGATTGTGTTCTTGGCGATATTGAGATACCTCGTAGTAATGAAAACCTAACGTTTCCGCAGGCTTTGGAGAAACAATTGGTATCGGAGCAAGGGGACGCTCTTGGATACGGGTACTCAGATTGAAGTTGAACTGAAGGATTTTTCTGAAGATTACTTGAGGTAATACTAATCTCAAAGGTTCTGTTTTTTATCTATATTTGGTTGTTTAAGAACAATGGTTGACGAGGATAAACCAGTTGATCCGAAAAATCCTTTAGGAGAACATTCAGAGTCCACAATAAAGATAAAGAAACAAAATAAGAAATACTTCATTAACATAGATCACAACTCAAGGTAGAAAAGTTTACAGGAACCAATAACTTTGGTTTATGGAGAACGGACGTAATGGATGCTCTTGTTCATCTTGACCTAGAAGAAGCTCTAGAAGGTCATCAAGTGGAGATGTCTGAAAAGCAATGGAACAAGATGAATAAATTATGTCTTGCTTTGATACGAGGGTGTTTAGAAATTGCAGTAAGAGTTAATTATCAGCACGAGACTTCAGCTAAGGATCTCTGGGAAAATCTAGAGAAAGAATACCTTGTGAAGAACGTGGCTAATAGATACATCTTAAAAGGAATTTGTATCGCTATAAACATGAAGAAATGTGCAACCCTAACTGAGCACCTAGATTCATATAATAAACTTCTTGCTGAGTTGGTTAACTACGATGAGAAGATCAACGACGAGGAACAAGCTTTTTGTCTGATAAATTCTCTTCCTGAAAAGTATAAACCTATGATTAAAGCATTAATGCACGACAAGGATAAGATGACATATGCTGAGGTCACTACAGCATTGCGTAGTGAGGAGTTCATAAAAATAGACCGTGAAGACCTTGCAAGTGAAGCTAATAATGATGTGCTTCTTGCAAGAGGTCGTTCAACAAACAGGAGAAAGAAGACTGGTGGTTATTGTAAAGGTAGAGGGCGTTCTAAGAGTAGAACACGTATGGGTAAAGATGAGTGTGCTTGGTGCCATGATTTAGGTCATTGGGCTAAGGATTGTACGAAGCGTAAGGATAGATAAAGAGATGATAGTAATACCGAGGTGAACATTGCTAAAGGTAATGAAGAATTAGATGATGCTTCTGACTTCTCGCTGACTGTGACACCACATCTTGTACTATTACAGATGGTACATGGGTATTAGATACTGGAGAAACGAATCATATATGTCCATATCGGGACTGGTTCTCAAGTTTTGAAGATCTTGATGGAGAAGTACGTATGGGAAACAATCATACCTACAGGGTGATTGGAATTGGTAGAGTTCGTATCAAGATGCATGATAGTATGGTTAGAGAGCTGAATGAGGTAAGATTTGTACCTTCCATAAAGAAGAATCTGATTTCACTCGGAACTTTGGAAACTAAGGGTTATAAGATAGTCGCTGAAAATAGTGTTCTAAAGGTAATCTCTGTATCGTTGGTAATCATGAAGGGCACACGTCATCATAACTTGTATTACTTGAATGAGAGTACAACAACAGGGAATGTGTCTATTTCTGAACATATCGAGAGTGTAGTACCGAGAAGACGAAGCTATGGCACATGAGACTTGCACATCCAGGTGAGAAGTCGTTGCATAGGTTGATTCAACAAGACTTGTTGAAAGGTGCTACCTCCTGCAAGTTATCATTTTGTGAACATTGTGTTAAGGGTAAGAAAACAAGAAAAAGCTTCAGAACAACTATCCACAGTACTAGTGGAGCTCTTGACTATGTTCACTCAGATGTTTGGGGTCCTTACAAGAATGCATCATTGGTAGGGAAACATTGGTTTGTGTCGTTGATTGATGATTATTCTAGGCGCGTATGGGTGTACACCATGAGGCATAAGGATGAAGTCCTAGAATATTTGTGAGGTGGAAAAAGGCAACTGAGACTCAAACTGGAAGAAATATCAAAGTACTACGTTCGGACAATAGTGGAGAGTACAAGAGTGATCCATTCTTGCAAGTATGTCAGGATGAGGGGACAAAGAGGCACTTCACAGTTAAGAATACACAACAATAAAATGGGGTAGCTGAACGCATGAATCGTACTTTGCTGGAGAAGGTACGATGTATGTTATCTAATGATGGATTAGGTAAGGCGTTTTGGACTGAGGAAGTTACGTATGCGTGCTTCCTCATTAATAGGTTGCCATCAGCTGCATTATAAGGTAAAACTCCTATGGAGAAGTGGTTTGGCAATACAGCTTATGATTATTACTCAATTCATATTTTTGGTTGTCCTGCGTGGTATCATGTTAGTGAAACAAGCTTGATAGCCGTGTTGTTAAAGGAATCTTTGTGGGTATGAAGAGAGGAGTAAAAGGGTTCAAGATTTGGAATCCAGTTGAGAAGAAGATATTCATGAGTAGAGATGTCACATTTGATGATATGTCTATGGTAAAGTATTAGGGTTCTCGACAGGTGGAGAACATAAGCACCAGTACCAGTGAGCCTTTGCAGCAGGTGGAGATTGATGCAACTCCACCAATTCCAGTTAAGTATGTATTTGTTCATAATACTTCTGAATACATTAGGTCTACAAGAGAGGTAATGTAAAGACCCTCAAGCTCGTCAACGCTAGTTGACTGCTCTGTCGATGATCAAGAGATATCTTAGTCGATAATAACTCGATTAGCTTAATATGAATGTTAATTTGATAGGAATTAATCTAACAACTGACTAGATAAAAAATTAGTATTGTTAGATGGATCTCAAAAAGTTACGCAGAATAGACTACTCGAACGTGTCAATCGGATACGGGACGAAGAAGATATCATTTGGATAGTTATAAAAACAAAATAGACTTTTGAAGTGGACAACCTGACTTCCCTTATCCGTTTCTCGGGTGCCCTTAGCAATTCTAGTCAACCTTATCCCTAGTCGAGTAGATAAACTCGATCCCTTCTTTCTCTTTCATTCTTATTTCTTCTTCTTTCTTCTTTCTTCTGTTTTCTTCTCTTCTCCTCTGTTCTTCTTCTTCTGCGAGTATTTGAGAGAAAATCTAGAGAATTTGATTGAGAGAATCGATCTATGATGAGGATTAGATGCAATAGAAGTAATTGTTGTTGTTGTTGTTTGAATTTAGGAGGAAGTTGGATTGGAGAGAATTATTAGTTAGGGTTCTATGAGTTGAAGATAAACTGATTTAATTAAATAAGAAGATATTAAGGTATGGGTTTCAAGGATTCTGATGTGAAGTGGAAGGTTATGGGTTCGATTTCGAAGAAAAACAGTTATTCGACAGATTTAGGAATGAGGGTTTGTGAAATTTCTGAAGAAGATTCGGAAGATGAAATTGAAGGATTAGAGGGTTAATTGGAGGTGGGTTTGATGCGAATTAAGATATATGGTTGTAGTGTAACATGAAATCAATAGTTGGGGTCTGAAGTTGTGAATCAGAAGTTTGATGAGGAAAGAGTACAATTTTGTTATTAAGAAGAGTGGACCAGATTCAAGAACAATTGATGGTGGTGGTGTTGATTCAGGTATTGGATTCTACTCAGAAGAAAAGGTAAATTGAATTTACGGTTTCTCTAATTTGAATGTATTTGTATAAGATTGAGTATGAACTGATGGATTTTAGATGCATGGGTTTTGTTTAAATCGAAACTGAATTGAGCGTGCTGGAGTTTTACTTTTGGTTTAAATGTGGAATTGAGATGTTAGAGTTTTATGTGAACTACACAGGGTGTTGATTATTGAAGTTGAATTTTGGTTAGTGGTGTTGAACTGAGATGGGTGAAAGAAGGTCATTTCTTAGCTGTAGTTGTGAGGATTTGGTGGTGCAAATGGAATTGAGTATGATCTCAACTGAACTGTTGCAAGAAGAAGTTTGTTGTCTGAGTTTGGTAAGTACAATGGAAGTTTCTGCAACTGCTGGACAATGTTAATGGGGGTATGAGAGGGTTTAAAAGTTCAATGGATTGATATACGTTGAGAAGAAATAAGTGCAGCTGTTAATGAAAATGGGTATGAGCAGATGATGGTGGTCTTGACTGAAATGCTGGTATTAGATATAAGCTGAGTCTGATGTCACTAGTGGAAAAAAAGCCATTTTAAGATAGTCAGAAAGTGTCGTATAAAGTGTCGTAGATTCAGTCTTTTTCTGGAACGACACTGTCAAAGTGACGTGGAATTACGATACTTTAAGATTGTCGTTAGATACAACACCTGGATAACGTCGTAGATTTACTTTTTAATACAAAAAAAATCAAATCAGATTTGGCTGACTGATTGCAGTCATTCTGACTGGGGTGGAATAATTCTGATTCAGAACTCAAATTACACTGAAACTCAAATTATACAATTCAAACTAAATTGACACAAATAATAAAAGCCCGATTCATCATACAAAATCACATCCATTACATTAAATTGTATTCATAAATTTAGTTCAAAATCATACAGCAAAGGATTCAATTCCTGAATTCACACCAATAAGTCCTAATTAATAAGTTCAAGGTTTAGTAAAGAGAAGTGCTACAAGTCCTAAAGTTCAAGGTTTCTTGAAGGCAAGTTCGAACTAGCAAAATAACGAAATATGCCCACACAAATCCTGATTGAATGCCAACGGTGAAAGAATGACCTAACCGGTAGCAACAGTTGATGGCCACTAGCACAGCATGTCAAGGTCCACCAAAAACTGACTGCAAGATACTTGTCTCTGTCCTCCATCTCTTCGTCCCCCTCATACTTGGCTGTCCTCCATCTCGTCGTCCCCCTCATATGCTGCTTTCAGATGGAACCTAGCAAAATTTGGCCTTGTAATTCTCAGAATTGACAATGAGAAATAACAATCCTTACAGAATCAGGAATTAAAACTAAATGGTCGGGGATAAATTGGTTGGGCGCATATGGGTGCAGTGCGTCTCACTAGTAAATTGAAGAGTATAAAGTGGAGATCGAATGGGAAGGAAACAATGCCATAAGAAGTCACAAGTGTGCAAAAAAAGTTGGAAGTTGAGGATTTCTTGAACTAACCACTCGATGGCAACAACTTCACATTTGTTATACACATCGCTCCCAATATGGAATATCTTTTGCCTTATACTGCACATATTCTTTGTATATAGAAACATATAAATTGCAGATGATGTAAGAACGAGTAATCCATGCCAAAGGTGAATAATAGTTACCAATTATACATCTGATTTTCTTCTATAGCTTGTGGCCAAGGTGAGGCAAAAATTCCAATCAATTGAAGCTTCTTTTTTGTTTGTAAAGAAGCCTTGGCTTCAAACCCTGTCCACGAGTCTTCAATAAAAGAACTCCTTCCCTAAATTGAGCTCCCTCAGACCTGGTTCCTGCACAATTTAGTTCATTCATTGATGTACTGAATTCAGAAAGTATTGGCATAGAGCGGAGATTAAGAGTCAACTAAATCTTCAAATGAAGTACATTTTCTACCCAGTAGAAAAGAAATTACCTAGCAACGAACTGGCGAAAACCAGCATGGAAAATTATATTTTCCTTTTAAGTTTGATAGGAGCATCATAGGTGTCGTGTTTCTTCACGCTGCATAACAGAAAAATCAAGTTGGTTAAATGCTGAAGGAGTTTCAATAGTTACCTAAAATGAAGGCCTGGCATTTCCCACGTTAAGAAACTTAAAAACAAAGACGAAATGATGCATTTACAACTTACAGCTTATTTAACTAAAACCTTTTATGTATACAGTAAGCAACACACAGTAGCTAGCAGTAAAAAGGAAAATCACCTACTTCAGATGATAACCTTTTATGCATCAACTACCAAATAACAAAGTACCAAAAAAAGGATTCTCACTAGTGTCACTAAACTAAATTCTCCTGACTCGCAACTTCAAACATTTTTTGTGCCAATGAACATAAGTTTCAACTGGTTCCAGCACTCGTGGTTCATAACAACAATATTTAAACAGATTGAAGCGTCCATGTACATTTAAAACAAAACTATATCATGCGGAGAACGTGGATAGGCTAAATATTATAGATCTCATTGTGTATGGCATCAGCCCCGGCATGTGGACCATTTCCTCCTAATACAAAAAGCATGTTGATTTCAATTTCCTGGCATCAATTTGCACAAAATTTTTATATAACCAGTCTCACGACATGGCTTGATGATGCAAAAGTATGACAAATCAGTGACTATTTTGTAACTAAGAAAATGCGTGTATCAATTAAGACCTGCAAAATGTCAACGATCTGACCAACTTTAGGAACTTCATGGAACATGGTCGACCACCTTTCTAGGTTAGCTAAGATCAAAATAAGAAAGAAAAAAAAAATAATAATAAAGGAATAGAAAATCATGAAAAGTATGACTCAGTGCACATGTATTTCGAAATCAGATTTACAAGCCATTATAGTGCAAACCATCATGTTCGGAATTCCCTTGTCAGAAAAACCATGATAGCCAAAATAGATTCTATCTTTTTTACCCCATACATTTAGCGAGTAGTTACTATCGGAAGCAAAAAACAGATGTTCTGTGAATAAATTCTTGATGTTTTCAGACACAGTGGTAAAAAGGATGGGTCTAACGCAAAACAATATTGATACATCATTAATTCTTGTATTTGGAGATTATATCCATCAGGCCAAGCAAATGCAGACGGGCAGTTTACCTGATCATGAAAATGTTTCACTAAGCTACAAAACTTTGCAACACTAACATGTCTTATAACATCATTGAAACCAGTACATAGTGCTCCACAAGTCACAATTGCTACAACTACTTCTTATGGTTTTAAGTTACCTTGAAAGATGAAGCATGGTTCCATTGGATGTTAATCTATGATGTTCCTGCTGCATGACAAATAAAACGAATAAGTAATGCCTTGCCTTAGACTTACGCACACAAGAGACAAATCTAAAATGAACTACAACATCAACAAAGCATAAAGCTAATAAGTATAGGATGCTCAGGGAAGAAAGCACAAACCTCAACCAAGCTACCACAGACCAAAAAAACCCATCCAACAGAAAGGAGAGCTTCGCTCCGGTAGATCTTTATAATGCTTTCATAATAGGTACTGCCAAAAGTACATAAGATGGAAATCCAAGTCAAAAGTGCTTACAAAAAAACAAGTGTATCAGACCAACCACAGATAGAAATTTGCCACAGAATGTTTTTTCTTTCATGCCTGCAAAAGATAAACACGATGAATTAATGAACAAAGATCACCCGAAAAGATGTAGTCAGAACTTAATTGAAATAGATATGTATACCTTAGACGTATCAATGCACATTTTGAAATCGCTTAATCAGTTACGGTTTGCTAAATTACATCTCTACTTAATTACTAGTGAAGGACAACAATATCATACAAATTTGTACCTTCGACCAAGCTGGCAGGGCCCATCTTTTGCAACAGCGCGCTCAACCTTTTCACCAACCTATTTACAACAAATATAAACAGTTATGAGGAGCTTCAATTAAAATGAAAAGAAAAAGAGGCGAAAATGGCAATGCAATGGAGACACATCAAAGACGAATCATTCACCTCAACCTATCAATTGACTATAAGTCTTAAGCACAAGGATTCACAACAGTAAGATGAGGGCTAGCACCATTGAACTATGCATGAAAAAAAATGCATCAAGAATGGCAGATACGAACCATCAATATGAAGACCCATTACTCAAAAACCTTAAATAAACAAAACCAACTGATCAAAACCTTTTTAAAAGGAAAAACTAAAATCCAATTTAAGGGACATGTTAATTAGCTCATTCAGACATTTTATCAACCAGCAGTAGAGCAATATCGTTTCTCTTTCTTTTGGCAGAAACCATCAAAATGGTAATGGAAGAAATCTGAGGAAAAGAAATATCAAGTCAAATAAACAAAATACCAGACCCTAAAAAATGATAATAGAAAAAACCCATAAGTAATATTCAACAAACAACCTCTGTAAAGTACAAAACTTGAAACTATAATGTCTGTTGCCAAGTAATTGATTGAAGAGAAAACGAAACCGTAAGGTTGATCGAAAATAAAAACTCATTAGAAATTACTATTAAACAAAACCTCTACAACAAATCGGAGTTTATGAAAAAAGCCCAGCAAAAATAGCTTTTACCTGTGTAAGAAGCATCTTCCACTATCAGCACAAATCTGTAAACAAAACCCAAAACCCCAAAAATGAATTGAACTACAGACTATTTGACAGAAATCATTTCTTAAAAGAAAAACACAATAAAAACCTAAATTTCATTAAACAATATGAATCAAACTAAGAAAGTGATTATACCTTTTTCTATCTGAGAAATTTACGGATCTGGATAATATCAAAGCAGAACAAGAATCATCAGATGGAGTAGATGGAATGGAGATCTGTTGATTTATGTTAGATAACAGATGGATTAGAGAGATGAAGAAGAAAATTATCTTGGTTCATAAGAATGTGTTCGTATAGAAGATGGTTTATTTTTTTTAGTAATATTTTGGCTGTGAAGGAGTTTGGGAAAGAAGAGAAACATGAGGCAGAAAAAGATAAATAAGCTATATGCTTTCTAGGTGAGAGAAGAGGGGAATCAGAGCCGTTGGACCAATGAGATTTCTCAATCCACATAAAGGCCAGAAAAAGTACCACGAAAACAATACTACCAGGAGTTAGTCGTGGGAGAGTTCGAGAGATTTTTAATGTATTTAGGTTTTCTCCTGTTAGTCCTGAGGGAGTTTGAGGGAGTCTTTCCAAATCTCCCTGGGGGAGTTTAGAGGAGTCTCCTAAACTCTCTAGAAAACACCTGTTAGTCGCTGGGAGTTTAAAAAAAGATCTTGAACTCCCTGTTAGTCATAAAACCCTACAATACTAGGGAGTTGGTTGCTTTGGGGAGTTCGAAGGAGTTTTTAGTGTATTTTGGTCTTACAACAAATCTCTCAAAAGAGTAGAGATTTGGGAAGGAGTTTGGTGCGTAGAAAACCATAGGAGAAAGAAGAGGAAACGTTTTTTTCCATGTATGTTTTTTTTCTTCTTTGATCTCCATGATTGTTTATAATAGTTTGATTTGTGTACTATTTTGATTGTTTTTCATATCTTTGATCTCCATGATTGTTTATTTTGATTGTGTGTATAGTTTTTTTTTTGTGGGTACTCTCTCTCTCTCTATCAAAACCCTAATTTGTGGTTCAAAAGATCTTGGTAAGAAATTGCATGATTTGATTATAATGATATCTTTAAATTCAACCGCTGAAATATGATGAAATTTGAGTATGTCGTAGTTTACCTTGTTATAGAAGTACAGTAAAATTTTCACGCGGATCAGGTCACGTTTGCTACTGTAAAGCTTGCACAATATATGACTATGGTCTGCTGAGTTTAAATCCCGAATAGGGGACTGATTCCTATTTATCTCATTCTCTGCTTATCGGACAAAGCTGAAATTTTAGTATGATGTTTTCATATATGAAGGTTACCTACTGTAGAAATTTCATGAAGTTCTGATCACTTTAGGTACACCAAAGTGTGAGAAATCCGGAACTGAATTTTGTATGCACGTATTGAAAGTAGTCGGGTTCTGAGTAATGTATCTTTTTAATGAACCGTTGGAATGCTATGATTTTTGAGTGTGTTGTGGAATATTGAGTTGTAAGTGTACCATAAAAATTTAAAGAGGATCATGTAAGTATTAGTACTGGAAAGATTGGACAATCTGAAACTGTGTTTCGGTGAAACAAAATTCCTTTACAACTATCTTCATAATTTGTTATGTCATCATGCATTAATTGGCTTGCTACTTTGCATGGGTGTCGTTGAGAATCACTATCACTTGTTAAGTCATCTTATTTAGACACATACTTCTCTTCTATTCTATATGCCAAAGTTCAATACAGTGGCGTACTTCATTCCGTATTGACGTGTTTTAGCCAATTCATACGGTGCTTTTGTTATAATGATATCTTTAAATTCAACCGTTGGAATATGACAAAATTTGAGTATGTCGTAGTTTACCTTGTTATAAAGGTACAGTAAAATTTTCACGCGGATCAGGTCAGGTTTGCTACTGCAAAGCTTGCACAATATATGACTATGGTCTGCTGAGTTTAAATCCCGAATAGGGGACTGATTCCTATTTATCTCATTCTCCGCTTATCGGACAAAGCTGAAATTTTAGTATGATGTTTGTATATATATGAAGGTTTCCTACTGTAGAAATTTCATGAAGTTCTGATCACTTTAGGCACACCAAAGTGTGAGAAATCCGGAACTGAATTTTGTATGCACGTATTGAAAGTAGTCGGGTTATGAGTAATGTATCTTTTTCATGAACCGTTGGAATGCTATGATTTTTGAGTGTGTTGTGGAATATTGAGTTGTAAGTGTACGGTAAAAATTTCAAGAGGATCAGGTAAGTATTAGTACTGCAAAGATTGGACAATCTGAATTGTATGGAGACCGTTAAATTGAAGGGAAAAAGAATTATCTCGTTGCACAAAATAACATACTATTGATACAGAGATATGATCATTTTCATTTATTTTTTTCTTTTGATTAAAGATCATTGTTATTTGCAAATAAGGGTTTATTGTTTCTTAAAAGAGAATGAGTTAGGAGTGAACTCTCTCAAATTCCCCCAAACTCCCTCTAATAAACTCTCTCAAACTCCCTACACTCCCCCAAACTCCCTGAACTCAAAAACACAAAACTCTCTCAAACTCCCTACACTTTCTCAAACTCTCTCAAAATCCCTGAGATTTAAAATACACTCAACTCCCCCGAAATCACTCGAGGACTAACCCCCTGTACATGTATTGTCGTTGTATAAGTCAACAAAAGTCTTTGTACAACGGCAGTTTGACTTTAGTCAATAACAATAACGGAGTGTGGTTGTCTAAGTCAATTAAAGTCCTGACACAACGACATATTGACTTTAGTCAGCCACACTTTCCATACGTGGCAGTTTCCCGATATTTGTTCTGTGTTGCTTCATTATGTCCCTGATAGACCTTTTTTCACTAGTGTGTGTATGAAGGTGACTGTGTGTTGTCAAAGATGTGTTGAAGTCATTTATTAAGAAGAATGAGAGTTGAACTGTTGTTGACAGTGTTGACCTAATGGATTCCAGGATGATGAGATGGAGATGAAATTGGTGTTAGTTTGGAGATGGTAATGGAACTGAATTAATAGTATGAGTGAGATTCAGGGTGGAGGTCTTAGTGGTTTGAGTTAGTGAGCATGTATAGAAGATGGTTGTGTTGAGCTGCAACTGCAGATATCATATGAATTGTAGAAAGATGTTGCTTGTTACTGCTTTTGCAGGTAAACTTAGTTTCAGTTGTGAATTGTAGAATTTTATTTTAAGTGAATTTATTTATGTAACGATCAATGTTAGAATAAGATTTGTGAAATTGAACTAGGATTAGAATTGCAAGTGTGGTAGAATCTTTGGCTTGTGCTTGTGGATCAGGCCTGAACCTTATACTTGTCTGACTGAACCTATTCAGTCTGACTTAGTTGCACTACAAGAAAGTGAGTCTGTTACCACGCCTCTTTGCCACACATCTATGTATGATGCGGAAATAAGTTGGTTGTAGCCACAGTGCAAAATTAGTGTGGCATCATGTATACCATTTTGCCACATGCATGAATAGCTGAGGCAAAAAATCAATTCTTGCCTTGCATAATTTAGGGGTGCGGCAATAAGTAATGCTCTGGCCTCATACATGTGGCAATAATTATAAATAATGTAATTATTATAATTAATTGGTTTAAATTAATTAGTTAAAATTGTAAAGATATTTATTAATTGGTTTAAATTTTATTTTTTAATTTTATCAATTAATAAATGAGAAATGAAAAGTAAAGAAGTTATCTTACCTTTTATGAAGTGCCTCTGTATGGCGGAAAACCATATGTACATTATTACTTTCTTATTCTAGATTTCCAACTTCCTCTCATAGCCAGAAACCGATCACGTCTAAACCTGTTTTTTGTAAACGAATTTGTTTTCTCTCCATCGATCAAAGCCTCCAACTCCATCTCTAATGAAACCCTAGAAATCGAATTCCATCTTCTTTAATTTTTTTTTTGTCGTTCTCAAAACACTAGAAAATGATTTCACATCATCTTAAGCAGATTTTTCACTCTCGATACCCTTAGCAGATGAAATCGCGTTTCTTCTCTCAGTTTATAGCCTCTGGTATTTTTAATTTTATTTTTGTTAGAGGAGAAATCAAGCAAACGAACAGTATCATATGCCCATCAGTAGATGATTCATTTTGATTTTGTGAATATTATAAATCTTGTTGCAAAATTAGGATTTTGGGGTTTAAGATTTTAACATGGTTTTACTTTTTCCCCTAATTTTGTTCTTTAATTTCTGAAAATTAGCTTTGAGATCTGAAATAGAGATTTGCATTTGATTTTTTTCCTCAAAGCCATAACTAAACTACCGTGAGGTTGATGATTTGGATCTAAGCTTGAACCATAACAAAGGAAATAAGGTAACTGAATCTGTTATTATCTTTATAGATTGGTGTTTTTATGTGAGCTATTGTAATGTTATCTCGTTTCACTTATATTTTATTTCACTCATTCTAGTGTAATAGATTGCTGAAAATGTTAATGTTGCTTCTTTTTTTGATGGATTTGATTGTTCAACTCAGTTTATTATTTTAACTTTTGTATGATTGTAAATTGCATGAAATTTCAAGAAAGTTGCTTAGTCCAAATCTGAATTCCCCTAGGAGACAAGGGATCAGTCAAGTAGGTAGTTGCACAATAATGTGTTGATTCCTTGTAAATGCTTATGACTATAGGTTGCTTTTAGAGTTTTGTTGCTTTGTGGAAACTGCTCTCATATATCTCACCAGAATGTATGAATTGTGGATAATCGATTTATGCATATTCTCACTGTTTTTTGTCTGTCTCTTGTATACTAGCTCTCATGAACGTCACTTTTTGTTTTGTACATGAATGTGTGTTGGTGAACTGTCTCTTTTAAGAGATGGATATTGAATTGTTTGTTGATTCACAAGGTTGTGGTTTGAAGTAAGGAAAAACACAGTTTAAAGACAAACCAATAAGCCTTGAACATATATATGGAATCCCTTGAAGTAAGTTAAATGTATTACAAAAGTACAACCAAGGCTTCCTGATATTTTTTTAACGTGTACATTCGGTACTTTTCAACAGTTAAAACCAGCTCAACGAGAAAAGTGAATCAGGCCCAACCAGCATTTCATCAACATTTAGAAGAATTTAGGAAACATAATTTGATGTAGTTAAAGATGATTGGTGCATTTAGATATTTGAGTTAAGACAATGAATCGCTATAATTTTTTGTATTAGTGAATACTACATTTGTGATGGGTTTTAGTGTTTATGTTTTAAGTACTTTAAAATGTTATTAGTGTGTTTCTGTAATGGTGTACTTCACCCATATATAGATTTTGAACTCTGCGTCTTATTTCTGCAGTGTACTTTTCTAGAGGTACGAATAGGAATTTGTGTTTTCCGATTTGTTTTTCACTTTTGATTTTCTTTATAGAGACATAAATAATGGTAAATGCAGCCTTCAATCACTACTGTATTGGTTTATGTTTTGCAAGAATATCATTTTCTAGTTTCTTATGTCAATCAGAACTTTCTTTTTGGGTGAACTTAGTTTTAGTCATTTCATTGGCTTCTCTTTTACCATTCAAATTTTTTATGTTGTTTCTTTGCTTTCCACAACAAAATTTGACCAGGTCGTGCAAAACTGTTGATTGTAACACTTCCTCAGGAGCAGCCTTATAGGCATTTGGAGCAGCTTGATAGATTTAGGGAGCAGCCTTAAAAACTTGAGGAGAAAGTTGTTAGACCTGGGGAGCACCTGTACAGATCGCAAACTGGTTATAAGTATCTCTTCTTTGATTTTGAATTCATAGAATTCAAACAATATCTTAAACATGCGAAATAGCTCTAAGTGGTCATAGATTTTGGTATGTTTGTATGATTTTTCTCTTACAGCTCAAGCTTTATCCATTTGACATGACAATTCTCTGCCATTTCTTAATGTTCTTTTTCCTTGGTGCTGTTTGTTTAATTTTATTAGCAGGAAAGCAGGGACTAGGAATGGACGGTTGGGACGAGACGTAGAATGGGATTTTGAAGGTATAAAGTTTTTAAGATTTAGAGTGAGGTTAATGTTAAAGTCGAAAATTGTGTAAATGAAACAAAAAAATTACTTATGGTGAAGATGGATTCTCCACCTTCCTCTGTAATAGATACTTTTTACTTTCTAATGAAATTAAAATTCTATGTCTTAATTTTGTGCTTGCAAAACAATCTTGATGTGTTCATGATCGTGGTTTCCAGAATATTTGAATTCTTGCCGCGGCCAAGATGTGTAATATTTGAAGAAAATATAATTGAAATCTTTAAAAAAAATTAATAAAATAAAACCTTTTTGCCGCACGTTTATTGCCTCTACTGCGGGTGTGGAAAAATATTTTTCTAATGAAATAAAATAAGAACTGAAAATAATAATTAAATATGAAAAAACCTTTTTTCCTCATTTAATTGCCTCACTAACGGGTGTGGCAAAAACCCATGCTATAGCTGCAGTGTACTAGAGGTGTGGCAATAACTTCTTGTCACACAAGTTGTTTCCACATGGTGTGGCAAAAGGTCTTTATGTGGCAAAAGGATTTTGCCACATAAAACATGGGTTCTTGCTACATGGACTAGGTGTTGCAGTACACCAACTTTCTTGTAGTGTTGTATTATTGTCTGACTTAGATCATCTGAATGAGTTAACTCAATCTAAATCAGTTTCAACTCACTGAGTTGACTCGTGTGACCATTTGACTAGGACAGTGACTTGACTTTGGACGTTGACTGTGAGTTGACCCTGTTGACCGTTAGTGACTGCTAATTGACCAGATTGACCAGGCCTTAGATTATTAGGCCAGTATGGTAGACATGGGCTTGGGTTTAAGGCCATTTTCCTTATTATGATGAATTGGACCCTTATGGTCTGATTTAGACTTTGGTTCCTTCAACAAAAGTTGTGGATATTCGTAAGACTTAGCTAATAGTATATAAAACCAACCTAATTGAATTAGTAAACCTTAAATATGTTAAAGATAGATAATTAAAAGGGGTAGAACCTTAAATGGGCCTAGAATCATTAGAAAGACTTGTATGATTTCTTGTTTGAGCCTTTTGGCTAGATTCTTAGACTTATTGTGTGATTAATAATTGGTCTATATTAACAACGATCGATTCAAAGGATGAACCGGTGGATCGAGGATCTCGAGGTAGGCGTGGATTGTCATCAAAAGAGGTGGGAATACATTTGACTCTTTTGTAACCATTATTGTTGTTTTTACAAAAGTTTATGCTTAACAAACTCGTGCATCGTCTGTTCGTGCATTCCATGCTTTGTTTAAATTATATTATAATAATTCTGTTGATTCTGTGAATCTTTCCACGATTTGGAAAGGACTTTTAATGTTTTGTTTGTCAATATGAATTGTTGTGGGAAATGAGAATTTCCACTTGTGGTATATAGGATACGCTCCTTCATATTTATATCTACATGAATTCAACTTTTATTGCTTAGAGTGGGTCATCATGTTCTTGGTGATATCAATAGATAATGAGTGTGGTTAGCATGAATATTATACATTGTTTGAAGAAGGAGTTTGTCCATATACATGTTCATTTATTTTAGTGACTTGGTCACTATTTATTGCTTGGGAAAACATTATTGTTTTCCAAATATTGTTATGATTACTTGAAAGTTAAATGTTATTCCTGCTGGGCACCCATATTAGGGATGATGTGCTCACCCATTCCCACTTTCAGTTTCAGAGGCAGATCATAGTTGCGCAGTGAAAGCTTCAAACGTCCAGTTCGTTAGTTAGTTTACCTCTGTTATGTTTATTATGTTGTATATTCTTTTGTAAACCAAATGATTATTTTATATGTATCATTTGAGAGGAGTTCTTGTATATATGTATATTTCAGAGAGGGGATAGTTTTTGGGTTATGTTTTGTAGTAGATTTCTTAATTGAATGTTTAAGTAAATGATTTAGATTGTTAGTGCCTCTTTATTTAGTTAATCTCTTGGATTAGTCAGCTGCTAGCTTTGGGGGCGCTATAGGTAACTACTGAAGTTCCAAATGATACTGGCACTGGTGAGGAAGATGAACAAGAGTCAGTAGAAGATACAAAAGCTACGGTCACGGACACCATAGCAACCAACAAACCAAGAAGATCAACCAGAAAGCCTGGTTGGATGAATGATTACATTGCTTATGCATTACCAGTTGTTGAAGATGATACTCCTACTTCCTATTTAGAAGTTGTACGTAGTGCAGAGTGTAAAGAATGGGAAGGTGCAATGCAGGACGAGATGGAGTCTCTTTACAAGAATGGCACATGGATTCTTATGAAGCTTCCGAAAGATAAGAAGGCCATAAGGTGCAAGTGGGTATATGCTAAGAAAGAAGGATATTCAGTGAATCAATTACGCTACAAGGCAAGGTTAGTTGCAAAAGGTTATGCCTAAAGATAAGGGATTGACTACAATGAGGTGTTCTCTCCGGTGGTAAAACACTCATTAATATGTATTTTATTGGCCTTGGTAGCACAATATGTGAAAAAGCGGGGGTCTAACGACACCACCCAATATTTCGCTTAGAAATCTGTATGGACTAACTCCGAAATACTTTGCTAGAGAATCAACTAGACATTCAAACTCAATCTAGATAAAAGTATCTCAAGGAGTTAATATCTCTCTCTTGTTTTTGATATTACTCAAGCTAATAGAAATCAGCGAGTCTTAATCAAACACAAGGAATACTTGGACGGTACCAAAGACCAATGTCCAAGGAGCAATCTATTTCAATCAACAACCAGAGGTTGTATTTCCAATTGATGATCACGAACGCACAAACTGTATTATTTCAATTATATAAAATATAATGCGGAAAAGAAATAACACAGACACCAGAAATTTCGTTAACGAGGAAACCGCAAATGCAGAAAAACCCACGGACCTAGTCCAGATTGAATACACATTGTATTAAGCCGCTACAGACACTAGCATACTCCAAGCTAACTTCGGACTGGACTATAGTTGAACCCAAATCAGTCTCCCGCCGATCCAAAGTACAGTTGTACTCCTACGCCTATGATCCCAACAGGATACTGCGCACTTGATTCCCTTAGCTGATCTCATCCACAACCAAGAGTTTCTGCAACCCAAAATCGCAGACTTGATAATAAACAAATCCGTCTCACACAGAAAAGTCTATCAAAGGATATATATGTCTCCCACAGATAAACCCTAGTTTTTGTTCCGTCTTAAGATATGAAATCAAGGTGAACATGAACCAATTGATAATCCGGTCTTATATTCCCGAAGAACAGCCTAGATTAATCAATCACCTCTCTACAATCCTTCCTGACTACACAGGCGGTGTGTCGAGGAATCATAAATAGTGATACGAAGATGTTTGTGACTTCTTTATATTGCCTATCGGAGAACTCTCACGATCTCAAGCAAATCAATCGATTGTACTCGTACGATAGAAGATGCAAGATCAGATCACACAACTACGATAAAAATAGTATCGGTCTGGCTTCACAACCCCAATGAAGTCTTTAAGTCGTTAACCTGGTTTTAGAGAAGAAAACCAAAGGTTAAAGGATAATCGACTCTAGCGAGCGCACTAGTATCACACAGACGTGTGTGGATTAGTTTTTTCCAATGCTAGATGTGTCCTTTATATATCCTTCAAATCAGGGTTTTGGCTTAGTTACAAAACGATCCATATTCACCGTTAGATGAAAACCTGATTTAGATTTAAGTTAATATTTCTCAACCGTTAGATCGAAAACTTAGCTTGTCACACACACTTGGTTAGACGTTTACTGGGTTTGCGAAAACCATGCCCAAACGTGTATGTTGGTTCAACACAGTAACCCAAAAGGTTAACCATATGAGCATTTCATATTAACCTTGTTCTTCTTCACCATAACTAGTTCAATTGACTCAAATGAACTAGTTAAATAGTTGTTCAATTGCTATGAGATCTTATGTAACTACACGAGACACAATTGAAACAAAGATGATTTGATTCGATTGAATCGTCTCATGAACATTATAACCACGGTTTGCATAAAGCATTCCTTAGTAATTTAATGTTTTATGTTCAGAGAACATCTTTAAATCATAACCTCTTAAGTTCACAAACGAGTTCGCGGACTTAAGTAAACCGGTTGAGTTTTCCAAACTCAGCAAAAATTCTCGGAAAGAGAACTTCCGCCAGTTCGCGGACTAGGTTCGCGGACTTAGCACACAAACGAGTTTTGGAAAATCCAGCAGAAATTCTGGTCGAGAACTTCCAACAGTTCGCGGACTGAGTCTGCGGACTTGGCTAGCCAATTCCACAATCCTTCCGATTTATCTTGATCAACAAAGTTCGAAAACTTCGGTTCAAGGAATACATGGTTATGTAATTTAAACTCTCATTTCAATCATTGAGACATTCTCAGAGGACGCTATGTAGCCTTTATTCACAGATGGATTCACGTCAGAGCAATTCTCAAAGTGATTGAAACTTTTCATGACTTGCGTCACTAGGTGATGATAAACTTGATCAAAGCGAAACGCTTTACCAACACACGATTTCGAGAAATATATAAGCAATGAATGCTCAACTCGAAATGTCAAATGTGTATGATGTAGTCTATATACATACGACCTTTCGTCTCATAAGAAGTAAGAGATAGACTTTTGAGGGATAGATAAGTTCAAGTCTCCACATACCTTTTTGTTGATGAAGTTCCACGGTTCCTTGTATAGATCTTCGTCGTTGTATGATGAATCGCCATGAATTCCTTGAGCTCAACTACATTTTTCTATCTTAGTCCGAGACTTAGCTATGTAGGCTAAAAATCAAGACTCATAGTTTTGATCACTAACATTGACAAACATGCTTGAGATAGCAACGCATGCGAGGTCGACCGATCTATGCTCTAACAATCTCCCCCTTTGTCAATTTTAGTGAAAAAACTATTAATACATATGGAATACAAAAAAGATAAACTTTAGTGGATCTTATTCCATAGTCTAATCTTCAACGTTCCTGAAATCTTCGTCCTTCCAAGTACTCCAATGATCCCAAAGGTTGCAAGTTTAGCATCACCGTTATTGAAAATCCATAACTATAACAATGAGAGAAATCGACATTCTCGATAATTATTATACAGTGTCATAGTATCATTATGTAACATCAAAGTCCAATTGTATCACGACTTTAACAATAATACTATGGTGATATGTATCACTCCCCCTTAGTCAATATTCCATCTCGATTATGGAAACCACTCCCCTTACACAATGATCTGAAAACCATATGTATTTGTAGTATGAACTACATTATTTCTCCCCCTTTTTGTTAATAAAATTGGCAAAGGTGCAAGAACGGGATCATAATGAAATTTCCACAAGACACATTTCATAGACTAACGCAATCATAAAGCCGAAGCTAAATGCATTCATCAAGGAGTTTTAAGATACAAGATAACCCCTATAAAATTCCACAGCCGCACACCCCACAAGATATTACCATTAAGCACAAGTTCAAAAGAACTCTCCCCCATTTGATGTCAATCCCGAAAGAACAACAAGAGCGACCTTAATTTCAAAAGAAAAAAAGTATTTTTAAATTCGACACCAAAAAACATGGAAACGATTTTCTATATCCAAAACTCAACCAAATTAATCACAAGTAAACCCATGATTAATTCAATTAGAATACACAACTAAATCAAACCACAAAAGTGATCGATTTAATTGAAGGTGCTAAATATAAGTAAACTTACGGAGCTACGACTAAGATAATCATGCAGAGATGACTAACTTAATCGTTCACATACTCAACATAAGGAAAACCTTACGGAATATACGACTACATTAACCAATAGAACATGATTAGTATAGCCGTTCATATACTCAACACAAGAATTTGTGGAATATATGAAAACTCAACTAGACTAATTACAAGAGAACTTATAATTAATCTAATTGGAATACAAACAACCAAACTAATCACAACAGTAATCAATTTAATTGTCAAAATGTTTTGCTCGACAAAAGAAGACATTTGGAGAAAATAACTAAATAACCAACCAAGATGATTAATTTAGTTCATAATGCTCGACATATAACATCTTATGGAACAACCAACAAAGCCAATAAGAAAAATTGACTTAGTTGTATCGTGCTCAACATAAGACACACAATGGAGCCTTCACGGTAATACATAATAAAATGGATCAATGAAGATCAATACCGTGGATAACATACAAGTATCTATTCTATTTTCCATCATACATAATAGACTTTATCCTTATCAAACAAAATATTTTATCCTATTTTCCATCAAATACATGACTGCATAGGCATAACTTTTGTAAATATCAAAAGTCCATTCGTCATTTCATCAATACGAATACCAATTCATGAACGACTTTACTTTTGACCGCATATGGGACCTTCAAGTTCACGGACGCAAACAATACATATCCCATAATCAAATTGCAATATCACAAAATCATAAAGATCAATACTGCAATAACATCATCCTCCAAATATTTTCAGAATTTAATACCACTAAACCTAAAAAATAACATAAGAAGATGAAAACAAAAATAGCTATGTGTAGTCACAATCATCGCTATTGAAATCACTAGTTACTCTTCCAACTAATCCAAAAAGAAGACGTAATAGGCATAAAAGAAGATGCATTACTCATCACCTTCATCATCGGACAATTTCCAAGTATCTTGAATTGAATCCAACTCTTCCTTGAGCTCGGGACACTTGTTTCAATTAACGACACTTGATCTTTTAAGCACTTTACTCTTGCATTTACCTTGCGTACACCCTTGTAAACTTTTTGAATAAGCCTCAAGGTGGTAGGGTCTTAAACATCAAGAGGAGTACCTCTTTGTCACTTGCGAACATTTTCCCTTATACGCCGAAAGGTACATGGACGAACAAGTTGGGAACCCCAAGAGAATTTCCAATAAAAACAAGTCCACGATCACGGAAAATTTGGCTAATCAAACAAGGATAGCCTAACATCTTGATGTGAGAAGTCATCGTCGTCATTTGAAAGATAATAAAACCACATATATCAAGATTTGTATTGTCGGATGCAAGGAAGAAGACCAATTCCATAAACTCATAACTCCACCAAGAATTCTCAATTGTGGAGGGACAAAGGTTAGAGATACCGAGTCTTCCAAATGCCATTAAAGCAATACTAAGATCATTAGTAGAAAACTTTCCTTGACTCCAAACAACCTTCTTTCCACAAAGTCCAATAGAGATATCATCATATGAAGGACGTTCATCACTTGGTCTAGGTAACCGTACGTTGCCCAACGGTATTTAGGTGACCCTTGAAATTAACTCTCTATTAACAAGAAACCTTTCTCTATTTATCACGGATTTGAATTCCATCTTCTTAAAATCAGCATCATGAATGTTGGCATAGAAAATCCTTATTAGAGAATCAAAACCTTCACCGAGGCCATTAAAGATATTCCCAAGATTGAACTTTTTGAAGCAAGCTAAATCCTCTTCATGTCCACTAAAAGTTTCTAATTTTTTTTCTAGAATAAAACATTTGGAAGCAATCCTATCAAAAGTTCTAGCACAAGAATCATTCACAAACCTAATTCTAAAAGAATTTTGATCACAAAGAGGATTCAAGTTAGAGGATTTTGAGATTTTAGAACTCCTTTTCATGCTTCTAGAAATCATCATAAAGAGATACACAAGAGGAGATTACTTACTTGAAGAGAACCTCAAACACCCTTCATTTTGATTTCTTCAAAGAAGCTTTAATGGTGGAGAAGCACAAACCCTAATTCACGTAGGCGGACGGAAGACGAGAAAGCAGAAGGTTCGCGGATCACCAACGTATATATATCCCTCATTCATGTTGCTTGACCAACCAACATATATGTGGAAGATAACAGAAGCAGTAGAAAGTTAACCAATCAACAACACAACTGTACACAACTCAAGCCATTTCTTGCCCCACTTCAAGATATGTACAAATGGGGAAAGCCAGTCAGGTTACCAAGAGGCGTAATGCGCAGAGGAGTTCTTATGCGACACATATGGTTGATAAGTGTGAACAGTCCCTGTAGTATAATCAAAATAATGACGATAGTCAGGGCAGCTGGAGCTTTCTATCCTTCGTTGGTTCGGGCTAGAGGAAGGATATTTCCGATTTCTGGGTTGTTCAGTATTAACAGTTTTAACACGACCAACACCCTTTCCGGAAAGATTCTTAGACTTAACAGAATTAAGTTTTTCTAAGAATTTAAAAACGCCTTCGAACAATTTAAATAGATCTTTATCAATTGATCCATCACGATAGTATTCCTCATTGATATCAAGAGTTAATCTAGTGAGGTTCCATATCCTCGAGCATATTGAACGTTTTCCCAATTTTTCCTTCTTTTTATTTTTTCTTTCAGATTGCTTCTTAACATCTAAATCTCCCCTTTTAGATGAAGTAAGATTATCATGAGAACCCAGAGGTTTAAACCATAACAATCTCTGAACAATCTTTAAGGAATTCTGGCGTGCGTTACAGATGCCAGGAGCAAGTTTTCCAAAGAAATTTCACATAGGGCTATTTATATGGAACGAACAAACACAAACTTATTAGGTTTACCGTGTTTGCCTGCTCTAATATCAATTGAAAAAGCGGGGGTCTAAAAACACCACCCAATATTTCTCTTAGCAATCTGTATGGACTAACTCTGAAATACTTTGTATAGAAATCAGCGAGTCCTAATCAAACACAAGGAATACTTGGACGGTACCAAAGACCAATGTCCAAGGAGCAATCAATATCAATCAACAACCAGAGGTTGGATTTCCAATTGATGATCACGAACGCACAACCTGTATTATTTCAATTATATAAAATATAATTCGGAAAAGAAATAACACAGACACTAGAAATTTTGTTAACGAGGAAACCGCAAATGCAGAAAACCCCGGGACCTAGTCCAGATTGAATACACACTGTATTAAGTCGCTACAGACACTAGCCTACTCCAAGCTAACTTCGGACTGGACTATAGTTGAACCCCAATCAGTCTCCCACCGATCCAAGGTACAGTTGTACTCCTACGCCTCTGATCCCAGCAACATATTGTGCACTTGATTCCCTTAGCTGATCTCACCCACAACCAAGAGTTGCTGCGACCGAAAATCGCAGACTTGGTAATAAACAAATATGTCTCACACAGAAAAGTCTATCAAAGGATAAATCTGTCTCCCACAATCATATTGATTGGCTTTGATAGACTTATCCTTTGATAGACTTGTCTGTGTGAGACAGATTTGTTTATTGTTAAATCCTGAGATTTTGGGTCGTAGCTACTCTTAGTTGTGGGGGAGATCAGTTAAAGGAATCAAGTGCGCAATATCCTGCTGGGATTAGAGGCGTAGGGGTGCAACTATACCTTGGATCAATGGGAGACTGATTGGGGTTCAACTATAGTCCAGTTCGAAGTTAGCTTGTAGTAGGCTAGTGTCTGTAGCGGCTTAATATAGTGTGTATTCAATCTGGACTAGGTCCCGGTGTTTTTCTGCATTTGCGATTTCCTCGATAACAAAACTTATGGTGTCTGTGTTATTTCTTTTCTGCATTATATTTTTTATATAATTGAAGTATTACATGTTGTGTGTTAAGATCATCAATTGGAAATACGACCTTTGGTTGTTGATTAATATTGATTGATCCTTGGACATTGGTCTTTGGTACCGTCCAAGTTATATCTCTTTGATAAAGACTCACAGATTTCTATTTGCTTGAGTAAAGATCAAATTGAGAGATTGAGACATTAACGCCTTGAGATACTTTTAATCTAGATTGAATCTGACTGTCTAGTTGATTCTCTAGTAAGTGTGTCGGAGTTAGTCCATACGGATTGCTAAGCGAAATATTGGGTGGTATTGTTAGACCCCCGTTTTTTCAATTGGTATCAGAGCAGGCAAACACGTTTAAGACCTTACAAGTCTGTGTTTGTAGATATATGACTCTTTGGATAAGAGTACATCTCTGATAAACGCGTCACCAGATATAAAAGTTCTGTCTCATCTAACTTTATTAAAGATAAGGGTTCTAGTATCCCTAGTATAGATAAACCTTCTATATTGACGAGACAGATTAACACCGTCATATTTTCTTCCGATAACTCTTCAAATGAACAGGAAACAATTGAAGAGAGTCAATTGATTCTAGACCTTGCTGGAATTCAAGCTGATAGATTTAATCGGCTAAAACATCATGTCGATGTCCTACTTGGAGTAATAACAGATTGCAAATCCATAGGAAATTCTGATGTTCAGTCTTCGTGTACGTTTCTTGAAGCTAGCCTCAGAAAGGATGCCTTGGAAATTGAACATCTCTTGAGTAAGCTCTCTATTCAAGGATGCTCAAAGCAATCTATTGTGCTAAGTACTTCTGACACAAAGGATGGTTATTGTTCAGAAGATAAAACAAAAGACACTTCGTGTAAAATGAATGTGCCTGAAGCCACAATCAATCAAAGAGGCTGCACACCAAATGAAGGGAAGAAATCTTCTGATGATGGTTTTACGACTGTACTATCTAATCAATAAGATTATCAGAAAGTATGTCTTATCTGTGAGACAAAGAATTCTGTTAAACGGAAGGGAACCTCGAAGTTGAAGAAAAAGTCCTTGTTTCAACTTCAACAAACCTTATATTTAATTCTTAAAGGTGTAACTGACATTCGTATGTCTAAACCAATTGGTTTTCGTACACTTCCTGTGTATGCTACCACGAATGTCAGTTCAATGAGTTCCTCGAATACTCAGGTCCAAAACATACAATTGAATAAACATGGTCTAAAGGAAGATCCTGGGATGGTCTTTGAAAATAACGCTGCTCCTGGATGTCCTGATGAAAGAAGAAAAATTGATGAACTGAGAGATAATCTGAGGAAGATAATCGAAGAGCATAAAGAATTCGTCAAGAGGTTGTCTCCCTCCTCAAACCTAAATTCTTCTGGAAAGAACTCAAACTATGTCTCATATTTTGATGACAATGAGTTTTATGACAACTTCTCACTTGACAATAAATCATTTTCTTATCGTCCATAGCTAGACGTTCGCAGACCTATTCTACTTAAAGTATTGGTTTTGTTCTAAGTTGTCGATTTTCATTTTTAGGAAGTTTTTGTTTATATCCTGATCCTTGATACAACTACGAGTTTATTATCTCAGTTGTAGCAAGCTTTTTCCTTGTGGGCCTTATTTGTCTGGGTATTGTTACACTCGTACGGATACCCGTGTTCTGGTACGTGTTAACTGTTAAAACCCTAAATTCTCCTTCTCAAGAAACCTTTATGTATTCATTTTATGGAGTGAAAAAATCACGTTGGCTCGCTCTAGGTAGGTTTATGAGTGGTCAAGAATATCTTCTTCTTCATCTTTCTATGGTGGTTTTGCAAGAGGATTCCTTGACAAAGGTGTTGTTATTGAGTCCAAGAAGAAAAGAACACTGGTAGATGAAGATCATCCTAATGCTTCATGTTATTTTTCCAATGTTCACGGGGATGTTGAAAGGGATGATATGGTTGGAAAAGGTTACAGCTGACTTTGGTCTCATAAAGTCTCACATCAATGATCTTCGCAAAGAGAATCACCTCTCTGAAGTTACAATGACTGCTGGTGATCACAAGCTCAAAGACCTCTTGGATCGTGAGGATTCTGATCGTCCACGTGACTTGTTCGTGTTCAGAATAGCACTGGAGTATGTTTTTCTTTAGCTTGTTTGACATTGTTTCCTAGGATGTCTTCTTTTAGGTTTAGTTGGAAGTATAACTAGTGCTTTGAATAGCGATGATTGTGACTACTTATAGCTATTGTTTTGTTTCATCTTCTTGTTTTTAAGTTTTTGAGTTTAAAATTATAAAACTATTTAGGAGGATGATGTTTTTGCAGTATTTAATCTTTATGATTTGTTATATTGCAAATTGTTTATGGGATATTAGTGTTTACCTCCGTGAACTATGTTGTCCCATATTTTGTCAAAAGTAAAGTCGTTCATGATCGGTATTCGTTTATTAGTTTAAGAACGAATGGACTTTTGAAATATACAAAAGTTAAGCCTATATTGTCAATCTTTGACGGAAGATAGGTTTAAATCTTTTGTTTGCAAGGATGATGTCTATTAAATGTTGTTATGCATATAATGATTGAATATAAAATGAATCCTTGTGTTGTATCCACGTTATTGATCTTCATTGATCCATTCTTTTTGTATTACCGTGAAGGCTCCATTGTGTGTCTCATGTTGAGCACGATACAACTAAGTCGATTAATTTTTCCTTTGTTGGTTGTTCCGTGAGATGCTATATGTTGAGCATTTCGAACTAAATTAATCATCTTGTTTGGTTATTTATTTTGTACTCCATAAGTTTCTTCTTTTGTCGAGTACATGAACGGTTAAGCTAATCATTTACGATGATGAACTTAGTCGGGGTTCCGTAAGTTTACTTATGTTGAGCCCAATCAATTAAATTGATCATCTTTCGTGGTTAATTTGATTATGTATTCCAATTAAATTAGTCATGAGTTTACTTGTGGCTAATTTGATTGAGATTTTTGGATATAAAAATCATTCTTGTGGTTTTGGTGTCCAATTAAATCCTTTGTTTCTTTTGAAATTAAGGTCGGTCGATGTTGTTCCCTTGGGAATGACATCTTATGGGGGAGATTTCTTTTGAACTTGTACTTAATGGTCATATCTTGAGGGGTGTGCGGCTGTGGAATTTTAGAGGGGTTATCTTGTATCTTTAAACTCCTTGATGAATGATGTTAGCTTCGGCTATGTGATTTCATATAAATAAGTTGATGTGTGTTCTTTCTTTTGGTCATGAAATGTCTCTTACGGAAATTTCATTATGATCCCATTCTTTTACCTTTGCCAATTTTATTGACAAAAAGGGGGAGAAATAATGTAATTCACACTACAAATACATATGGTTTTCGGATCATTGTGTAAGGGGGAGTAGTTTCCATAATCGAGATGGAGTATTGACTAAGGCGGAGTGATACATATCACCATAGTATTATTATTGAAGTTGTGATACAATTGGACTTTGACACTGTGTAATAATACTATGACACTGTATAACAATGATCGAGACCGATGCTTTCTCATTGTTATAGCTATGGATCTTCAACAACGGTGATGCTAAACTTACAACCTTTGGGATCATTGGAGTACTTGGAAGTGACGAAGATTTCGAGTAATGTTGAACATTAAACTTATGGAATAGGAGCCACTAAATTTATTATCTTTTTTGTATTCCATATGTATTGATAGTTTTGTCACTAAAATTGACAAAGGGGGAGATTGTTAGAGCACTGCTCGATCAACCTCGTATGCATTGCTATCTCAAGCATGTTTGTCAACGTTAGTGATCAAAACTATAAGTTTTGATTTCTAGTCTCTTATAGCTAAGTCTCGGACTAGGATAGTAAGTGTGGTTGATCTAAAGGACCTCATGGAGATTCATCAGACAAGTAGAAGAACTACTCAAGGAACCGATGGAACTTCTCGACAAAAAGGTATGTGAAGACTTGAACTTATCTATCACTCATTAGTCTACTATTTTATCTCATACTCTTTGAGACAAAATTCGTATGCTATATATATAAACTTGATCATACACATTTGGTATTTCGAGTCGAGTATATCTTGCATATCTATATCTCGAAATATGAGTTGGTAAGTTTTTCGCTTCGACCAAGTTTATCTTCACCTAGTGACGAAAGTCCTGAAAAGTTTCAATCATTTTGAAAATTGCTCTGACGAAAAATGGTCTGTGAATAACGGCTGTACAACGTCCTCTGAGAATGTTTCAATGATTGGTGTTAGAGCATATCTCGGTCGAACTCACATGCATTGCTATCTCAAGCATGTTTGTCAATGTTAGTGATCAAAACTATGAGTCTTGATTTATAGTCTACATAGCTAAGTATCATATTAGGGTAGAAAAGTGTAGTTGAGCTCAAGGCCTTCATGGCGATTCATCATACAACGACGAAAATCTACTCAAGGAACCATGGAACTTCATCAACAAAAAGGTATGTGGAAACTTGAAATTATCTATCACTCAAAAGTCTATCTCTTCTATCTCCTACTTCTTATGAGACAAAATTTGTATGCTATATAGACTGGATCATAAACATTTGATATTTCGAGCCGAGTATATCTCGCCTATCTATATATCTAAATCATGTGTTGGTAAAGCGTTTTTCTTTGATCGGGTTTATCTTCACCTAATGACGAAAGTCATATTGTTTCAATCACTTAGAAAATCGCTTTGATGAGAAATAGTGTAACAACTGTATAATGTCCTCTAAGAATGTTTCGATGGTTGGAATGAGAGTTTAGGTCAATATAACCAATTATGGATATAAGCATTGTGTGGTAACATATATGTGCATAAGTCCTATTCCTTAATCCGAAGTTTGCGAACTTTGTTGATTGAGTGAAATCGGAGGAATTGGCTTTGCCAAATCCGCGAACTGATGGAAGTTCTCTTGCCGAGAATTTCTGTTGGGATTTCCAAAAAATCGTTTGCGTGTTTAGTCCGCAAACTCAGTCCGTGAATCTAGTCCGCGAACTGGCGGAAGTCTCCTTGCCGAGATTTTCTGCTGAGTTTGGAAAACTCTGCCGGTTTCCTTAAGTCCACGAACTTTCTTGCGTACTTGAGTGGGTTATGATCTAAAGATGTGCTCTGAACATGAAACTTAAATTACTAAGGAATGCAATATGCAAACCGTGGCTATAAATTTCATGAGCCGATTCAATCGAATCGAATCATCTTTGTTTCAATTGTGTCTTATGTAGTTACATAAGATCTCATAGCAAATGAACAACTCTCTAACTAGTTCATTTGAGTCAATTGAACTAGTTATGGTGCAGACGAACAAGGTTAATATGAAATGCTCATATGGTTAACCTTTTGGCTTACTATCTTGAACCAACATACACGAACATGTTTGGGCACGGTTTTCACAAACCCAGTAAACGTATATCTCAAGTTTGTGTGACAAGCTAAGTTTTCGATCTAATGGTTGAGAAATATTAGCTTGAATCTAAATCAGGTTTTCATCTAACGGTGAATATTGATTGTTTTGTAACTAAGGCAAAACCCTGATTTGAAGACTATATATAGGAGACATCTAGCATTGGGAAAAACTAATCCCCACACATCTGTATGATACTTTTTTGTTTTCTTCTCTAAAACCAGGTTAACGACTTAAAGACTTCATTGGGATTGTGAAGCCAGACCGATACTACTTTTATCGTAGTTGTGTGATCTGATCTTGCATCTTCTATCGTACGAGTACAATTTATTGATTGGGTTGAGATCGTGAGAGTTCTCTGTTAGGCAATATAAATAAGTCACAAACATCTTCGTCTCACTTTTTGTGATTCCTCGACCTCCTCTTGCGTAGTCAAGAAAGATTTTTGAGAGGTGATTGATTAATCTAGGATGTTCTTCGGGAATATAAGACCGGATTATCAATTGGTTCCTGTTCACCTTGATTTTCATATCTTAAGACGGAACAAAAACCTAGGGTTTTTCTGTGGGAGTCAGATTTATCCTTTGATAGACTTTTCTGTGTGAGACAGATTTGTTTATTATCAAGTCTGCGATTTTGGGTTGCAACAACTCTTGGTTGTGGGTGAGATCAGCTAAGGGAATCAAGTGCGCAGTATCCTTATGGGATCAGAGGCGTAGGAGTACTATTGTACCTTGAATTAGTAGGAGAATGATTGGGGTTAAACTATAGTCCAGTCCGAAGTTAGCTTGGAGTAGGCTAGTGTCTGTAGTGGCTTAATACAATGTGTATTCAATCTGGACTAGGTCCCGTAGTTTTTCTGCATTTGCGGTTTCCTCGTTAACGAAATTTCTGGTGTCTGTGTTATTTCTTTTCCGCATTGTATGTTTGTTATATAATTGAAATAATACAGGTTGTGCGTTAAAGTTTAATAGATTAGAGATCCGACCTTGTGGTTGTTGATTTCATTGATTAACACTTGGAAATTGGTCTTTGGTACCGTCCAAGTTATTCCTTTTATTTGATAAAGACTCGCTATTGTTTTTATCTTGAGTAAAAATCAAATCAAGAGAGAGATATTAACTCATTGAGATACTTTTATCTAGATTGAGTCTAACTGTCTAGTTGATTCGCTAACAAAGTATTTCGGAGTTAGTTCATGCATATTGCTAAGCGAAATATTGGGTGGTGTTGTTAGACCCCCACTTTTTCAATTGGAATGAGAGTTTAGATTACATAACCATGGAATTCTTGAACCGAAGTTTTCGAACTTTGTTTCCAAGACCGCGAAATCAGTCCGCGAACTGCCGAAGTTCTCCAACCTGAGAATTTCTGCTGAGTTGACAAACTACTTGCATGAGACAAGTCCGCGAACCCAGTCCGCGAACCGGCGAAGTTCTCAAACCAGAGAATTTTTGCCGGAGTTTGTAAACTCTATCCGGTGTCTTAAGTCCGCGAACCTAGTGTGCGAACTTGAGATGGTTATATATCTAAAGATGATTTCTTAACTTAATCTTAAGATACTAAGGAATGCATTTGGAAACTGTGGCTGTTAAAGTTCATGAACCGATTCATGTGAATCAAATCATCTTTGTTTCAATTGTGTCTTGTGTAGTTACATAAGATCTCATAGGAATTGAACAACTCTTTAACTAGTTCATTTGAGTCACTTGAACTAGTTATGGTGAGGAAGAACATGGTTGGAATGAAATGCTCAAATGGCTAACCTTTTGGTTGATCATTGTTGAACCAACAATGTACATGTTTGGGTGCGGTTAACAAACCTAGAGGCGTGCATTTCATTTGTGTGTGACAAGCTAAGTTTTCGATCTAATGGTTGAAAAATATTAGCTTGGATCTAAATCAGGTTTTCATCTGACGATGAATTTTGATTGCTTTGTACCTAAGGAAAAACCCTGATTTGAGAGACTATATATGGGGACATCTAGCAGCTCTACAAAACTAATCCCCACACGTCCGAGTGATACTAGTTTGCGTGCTAGAGTCGATTCTCCTTTAACCTTTGGTTTTCTTCTTCTAAAACTAGGTTAACGACTTAAAGACTTCATTGGGATTTTGTGAAGCCCGACCGATCCTACTTTTATCGTAGTTGTGTGATATGATCTTGCATCTTTTATCGTACGAGTACAATCATATTGATTGGCTTGAGATCATGAGAGTTATCCGATAGGAAAGATATAAAAAGTAATCACAAACGCCTTCGTCTCATCGTTTGTGATTCCACGAAATCTTGTTTCGTTAATCGATTAAGATTGTTGTGAGGTTATTGATTAATCTAGGATTTTCGTCGGGAATATAAGAACGAATTATCAATTGGTTCTTGTTCACCTTGATTATTATCAAAAGACGGAAAAAACTCTTTTAGGGTTTATCTGTGGGAGACAGATTTATCCTTTGGTAGACTTGTCTGTGTGAGGCAGATTTATTTATTGTTAAAGCCTGCGATTTTGGGTCGTAGCAACTCATAGTTGTAGGTGAGATCAGCTAAGGGAATCAAGTGCGCAGTATCCTGTTGGGATCAGAGGCGTAGGGGTGCAACTGTACCTTAGATCAGTGGGAGACTGATTGGGGTTCAACTATAGTCCAGTCCGAAGTTAGTTTGTAGTAGGCTGGTGATAGACGCATTTATGTGTCTATGTATCTATTTTTTTCTCAATGTTCTGTATTGTTAGACTCGATTAAATACTTATGGTGTTATTTTATGTTTTTGTAGATGTTTTTGGAAAAATAAGCTCTTGCGGCGAAATTGGCTCGAAAAGTAGTGTTTTACACCCCAGGATAATGTACCGGAGGCACCTCAGAACTGCACCGGAAGCGTCCCAGAAATGTACCGGAGGAACCCAGAAAAATTACTATTTCCACCCCAATTGCTAAAGGGACACCCGTACAGGATTGGGGGGGGGGAGGACACTTTTCTTATCATAATTCAAATTTTGGAAAAAGGCGGGAAAATATTTCTTCTCACTGGCAGTTGGGTTGATCGATTTTTGGAGAGGTTAGATTTCGATTAAACCTCTGATTTTCAATGGGTATTTGTGATATGGATAGAGGAAGACACTCTGGGTGTTTGGTTTGACCAGAATTGGCTAGAATCAGCTAAAAAATTCACGAGTTGAAAACAGGGAAGTTCGTGTATATCACGGGTTTCACGTGATTTGAAGAAGATTCAACGTGTTTTGTGCGTGCATGGAAGACCCTCACAGCCTGTTGGAGTGTGAAGGAGTTAAATATGGTAATTTGGAGGCTTGAAACGCGTGAGAAGATGAAACATGAAATAAAATATTCCAAGAAATATTTTCTTTACGGCCGAGTTAAAGAGAATTATATGGAGTGAATGAGCGAGATTCGATGGGTCTATTGGCTATAAATAGGTTGCTGGTATCACAGAGAATGGGTGTCGAGAGTCTGGGGGGCTGAGGAGAGCTAGAGAAGAAGAGATTCGAGTTTTCCCAAACTCGGTTTCTGCTGCTGCTGCTGCTGATGAACATGAAGAACACGAAGAACGGACCTGCACCAGCAGTCGTTTTCTACAGTAATAACGACTTACATCTGTGGGTCGTACATCAGGCAGACTTATTTGCTACAGCGTTTGCGACACAGCTGCAACAGTCTTATTTTATCACTGAGGGTCGTAGTTCTCTGGTTTGTAACAAATATAATTGTTACAAACCCGGTTTTATTGTATATCTCATACTCTCATCATTTGTAATCCATTTTTGAGCCATAATAAATTATTTTGAGATCATTTTTTATATGATGAGATAATTCCCTCATAACCAAGGCAATGGAGGGAGCTATTCACACAACATAAATAGGTAACTATTTCATTTAATTATATAATTCACTTAATCGCTGCTTTTGCAGAGTTTTAAATTATTTGAATGATTGTCTTAATTATTTGTTATTCAGTTTGATAGGTTATGCTTGGTTTAATCTCTTGATAATCTATGCTTAAGGTTTACAAATAATGTTTGAGAATCTGTATGATTGATAGTGAATTAAAGATAAAAGAGGACTTAAGAATTGAATAGAGTTTTGAAATATTTATCATTCAATTTTGCATAATAGTGGAATCTAGTGTCTTGGTTACCTCTCGCACCCATTGTTAATATTTTTGTATATATATTTTTATTAAATCTAAAAATTCCATTTCCTTCACAAGCCTGAAACGAATCCTATTTACTACGACTCTCAAAAACCATTTAATCATAATGGCGCCGCCGACGCGGACTTGTATATAGATTTATTATTTATTTTTTTTAGGTTTATATATTTTTTTATTATTTGTTCCTTTTTACTTTGTCTTTTTTTCATTTATTACAGGTTCGAAGTGGACCACTAAGGACTTGGAAAGGAAAAAGCTTAAAGCGGAAAGAGAAGAAAAAAGGGCAATTTTAGGATTTAATTTTTAATTTTTTTTAGAGTGTCTGAGGAAAACTGTAATTTATTTATTTTGGACTTTGGACTTTAAAAAATTGGACTTTATTCTTTTTTTTAACCCTAGGGAAGGGTATTATTAAAAATAAATAAATTATATAAACTGTGTGCAGGGAAGGACGACGATTACTATATCGTCTCGGCCCCTCGGGTTTGTACATGACATAGGAGTCGTGGCCCGAATCGACTTCAACGGTTCATCCCCCGTCTGGTACGGGAGGTAAGTCCATCGAAACACTCCCGAATCTCCTGTAAGCGAGTTATTGTATTCATTAAGGTGATTCATTGGTTGAGGACGAATTTGGACTGTTTTTAAATTCCTAGTAAAGGGAAAGGCCTGGCCAATACAAGATAAGGGTTCGGATTTCATCACCGCTCCCTTCTTGCCCGCCTTAGTAAAACGAAACCTAACGCGAACCCAAGCTTAAAACTTGACTAGAACGAGACCGATAGGGTAACGCGCTTATTAGGAAAAAATTTCGAAGGATATTGGTTACTTTCTTAAGCACACCTCGAAGTTCATAATGGTTTCTGTGAGTTGAATGCGTGACTACGCCGCTTTGTGATAGCGGTGAGGCCTTGGGTATCAAAGCTCCACTGAGCTTCCCTCGCCTCAAATCAACTTACTTTGACTCGGATTGATTCCAGAGGGGCTTGCTTAAATTGTAAAGAATTCCCTTTCGAAGGATTAGAAGCTGGTCTAGAAACAATCTAAGTGGAGCCATCATGCTTTTTGTTTGCTAGAAATCAGTAGGTTTGGTTTGGTCGAGTCATCCTTATTTGTGATTGTATAGAATTCCCTTGCAATTAAGAATGTAGAACTGGTATGATAGAAGCCAATACAATGAGTATCGACCTGAATTTGAATATGGACATCATCAGTTTTATGACCATGGTGGGAATAGTAGTTGGGAACGCCAACCTTTTCAAGGTTATTGTTCATACCATGGTGAGCCCAATTACTATCCACACGCGAATTGGTCTTACGAGCAAGAAAATCAGGAACACTATAGTACTGGTTACTCATTTTTGGAAACTAGTCCTGATTATGATATTTCTGAACCTGTTCCATCTCTAGAAGAGACCCAACAACGGATTGAAAGGACGTATAAACGTTTAGTTGCAATGAATAGTTCAAAAAAAGAGTGTACACGATATTCTGAGATGATAAACGAGAGTGGTGAACGTATAAGTGTTATGCTCAGTGAAATTGAGGCACGTCTAGAGGCAGAAAATGAACAGTTGGCTAATGCTGCTCGAAATAGTCTAAATTTCCAAAATAGGGTTTCTAATTCTACCCTTGATATCAATAGTGAATATTTGCCTAATTTAGAGGACGAGGCTAGAATAAAAGACACTACTTATTTAGATAAGGTTCAATCATCTTTGTACTATTATGACGATGAGGATAGTAGTAATGAAGAATTTGAAATATGTAGGCATAGTGATCAGGAATCTATTAATCCAATTGAGATTTATAATGATTCTATTATTTCTAGTTCAAATCCAAATAATTTTTATGATTATTCACCTATTCAAAAGGACGAGGATTTGATTAGGGATACCACCGTTTTAGACGATGTAGTTTTTCCTTTTGATTACGAAGTCGATAGTGGTTTAGAGGAACGGGTTTATTCCGAAAATGTTGTTTTAGAGTCTAGCGACTAAGAAACAATAGTATTAGATGAAGAAGATATACCCGTAAAGATGAGTAAAGATGCACTACCTGATAATAAATTAGAAGAATCAATTGACCATTTTCAAGGATCTAATGATCCAGAAATTAGGGAGATTGTAACTAGTCTATCTAGAAACACTGTAAACTCTACGTTTGGGGGTGATTATCACCTTCCTAGTGCCTTACCTTTAACTCTAAGAAAGTCCCTTCACTTAGGACTTGATATATCTGCCTCGACAATTTTACAAGATTACCTTCATACTGGTTTTCCCGAACCTAATCATGTCCAGGAAGAAGTTCAGTCGTTAGAAACCCATCCTCTGGTTGATGTGGTTGGCCCAGGCTATGATCCCCAGATTGACTTTGATTTCCCACCAAATAAGTTTTCTTCCAACTGTGGGAACGTTTATATTCCAAACGTGTCGAATATTAAGTTGTGAGACTAAACCTAAATGTTTTAGGAAATTAGAGTCGACACATTTGCTTAAGAATGATCACTACTCTCATTGTGGTCAATTATGTAAGTCATATCTGATTGACTTAGAGGATCCACAATTATTTAGGTTATTCCTTCGTGATTTTAAGTTCGTATTTGAGTTTTTACAGACTCTAAGACCTAGTGATTCGGATCCCATCTATGAAGAAACTCAGCCAATGAAAATATTCTATTTAGACCCATTCATAGAACCTGAACCTGAACCGCAATTTGCGATAGTTTTCAGGAAACTAGGTAAGGGCATGTTATTCTTGTCCATTTTCTTGGTTCACTGCAGTTTCCTATGGTCAGCTCTATTTGGTTTTGAAGACCCACAATTATTTCTACTGTTACTTTATGGTTCGAGTTGACCAATCCTTTTCTGACTCTGGCTGAAGACTTTAAACTTAGCACTTCTTGGGAGGTAACCCAATCTCATGCAACACGGTAATATCCTTCCTTAAATTTTTTGCGTCAAATAGTAACTGTTTCTCCTTGTTCATGCTTTTAATTTCATCTTTAGAACATTGAGGACAATGTTAGATTTAAGTTTTGGGGTATGGGAGAAACTTTTTAGTTGCAATAAATAAACTCCAGAGCTTAGAAATTTATGCCAATTTAGGATTGCACTAACTAATCTAAGTGGATGGAAGCATTTTGATTGTAGGAGTTGAGGAACCAATCTAAATATATGGAAACATCTAAAGAGTCTATTCATAAAAGAACAGAGCTCAGGTGTTAAAAATAACATGATAGTTTCACCATATTTCGTTGAGTCCTTTTCACTTCTATTTTTATTTTTTTCATTTTAAACTATGTTTCTCTAAGTGATTAGGTGGGGCACACGATTCAAGTTGTTACCACTGCTAGGGTGAATTAGAGTGATTGAGTTACTATATAAAAAAAAAAAAGACCGGACCAGTTAGACCAATCGGAATAAGTATTAACACTTGGATAGCAATATGCATGTGTTCTCCCTATTTCCGTCGCCTAAGAAAGCGTGGAATGCAAGACCCGTGGGAACTATCGTGTAATCTGCTGACAAGAAGCATGCGCTTGGATCAAAAAGATCTATTCATGCCATTAAGTTAAAAAAAATGGTTATTGTTCTATGTAGTCAACTGCTGGTTCCCTTGTATTTTCCAGTTTGTTGATCTGGATTTAAGTTATTGACCACTGGTTCCCTTTTATATGCCAGTTGTGTTGATATTAGTCATCCCGGTATCTCAGTCCATTAGGATAGGTTCATTCTGGCAGTGGCCTTCGGACAAATATATGAAACATTGATCATTTGGTTAACATCAAAACCATCTACATTTTTCTATTTCCATCTCCTTTTTCTATCCATTTTGTTAGTTTGACTCCGAATATGATGTCCATAGTGCAACTATCTGAGTAGAGCTCTGTCACTTTATATGAATTTTAGTATGCTTGAGTGCAAACTCGTGTACAAAAATTGGAATTTCGCATCAGGGTACTTCCTCCTGTAGTCAATGAGTATTCCAACCAAGGAGATTCTTTAGTGCCTTCCAAGGTTCTGCATAGATAGCTAGGGTCTGGAGTAATGGTTTTGTGGGCACACCTCTGGTAAATCATCCCGAGATTAACTCAGTTTTATTTATTTTTTATTAGTTTTGCTCGAGGACTAGCAAATAATAAGTTTGGGGGTATTTGATAGACGCATTTATGTGTCTATTTTGTTCTCAATGTTCTGTATTGTTAGACTCGATTAAATACTTATTGTGTTATTTTATGTTTTTGTATATGTTTTTGGAAAAATAAGCTCTTGCGGCGAAATTGGATCGAAAAGTAGTGTTTTACACCCCAGGATAATGTACCGGAGGCACCTCAGAACTGCACCGGAAGGGTCCCAGAAATGTACCGGAGGAACCCAGAAAAATTACTATTTCCACCCCAAAATTACTATTTCCACCCCAATTGCTAAAGGGACATCCGTAAAGGATTAGGGGGAGGACATTTTGTTCTCATAATTGAAATTTTGGAAAAATGCGGGAAAATATTTCTTCTCACTGGAAGTTGGGTCGATCGATTTTTAGAGGGGTTAGAGTTCGATTAAACCTCTGATTTTCAATGGGTATTTGTGATATGGATAGAGGAAGACACTGTGGGCGTTTGGTTCGACCAGAATTGGCTAGAATCAGCTAAACAATTCACGGGTTGAAAACAGGGAAGTTCGTGTATATCACGGGTTTCACGTGATTTGGAGAAGATTCAACGTGTTTTGTGCGTGCATGGAAGACCCTCACAGCCTGCTGGAGTGTGAAGGAGTTAAATATGGTAATTTGTAGGCTTGAAAACGCGTGAGAAGATGAAACTGGAAAGAAAATATTCCCAGAAATATATTTTCTTTACTACCGAGTTAAAGAGAATTATATGGAGTGAATGAGCGAGATTCGATGAGTCTGTTGGATATAAATAGGTTGCTGGTATCACAGAGAATGGGTGTTGAGAGTCTGGGTGGCTGAGGAGAGCCAGAGAAGAAGAAATTCGAGTTTTCCCAAACTCGGTTTTTGCTGCTGCTGCTGCTGATGAACATGAAGAACACGAAGAACGGACTTGCACCAGCAGTCGTTTTTCTACAGTAATAACGACTTACATCTGTTGGTCGGACATCAGGAAGACTTATTTGCTACAGCGTTTGCGACACAGCTGCAGCAGTCTTATTTTATCACTAAGGGTCGTAGTTCTCTGGTTTGTAACAAATATAATTGTTACAAACCCGGTTTTATTGTATTTCTCATACTCTCATCATTTGTAAACCATTTTTGAGCCATAATAAATTATTTTGAGAGCATTTTTACTATGATGATCTAATTCCCTCATAACCAAGGCAATGGAGGGAGCTATTCACGCAACATGAATAGGTAACTATTTCATTTAATTATATAATTCACCTAATCGCTGCTTTTGCATAGTTTTAAATTATTTGAATGATTGTCTTAATTATTTGTTATTCAATTTGATAGGTTATGCTTGGTTTAATCTCTTGATAATCTATGCTTAAGGTTTACAAATAATGTTTGAGAATTTGTATGATTGATAGTGAATTAAAGATAAAAGAGGACTTAAGAATTGAATAGAGTTTTGAAATATTTATCATTCAATTTTGCATAATAGTGGAATCTAGTGTCTTGGTTACCTCTCGCACCCATTGTTAATATTTTTGTATATAGATTTTTATTATATCTAAAAATTCCATTTCCTTCACAAGCCTGAAACGAATCCTATTTACTACAACGACTCTCAAAAAACATTTAATCAGCTAGTGTCTGTAGCGGCTTAATACAGTGTGTATTCAATCTGGACTAGGTCCCGGGGTTTTTCAGCATTTGTGGTTTCCTCGTTAACAAAACTTCTGGTGTGTATGTTATTTCTTTTCCGCATTATATTTTTTATTTAATTGAAATAATACAGGTTGTGCGTTAAGATCATCAATTGGAAATCCGACCTTTGGTTGTTGATTGATATTGATTGATCCTTGGACATTGGTCTTTGGTACCGTCCAAGTTATATCTCTTTTATAAAGACTCGCAGATTTCTATTTTCTTGAGTAAAGATCAAATTGAGAGATTAAGATATTAACTCCTTGAGATACTTTTAATATAGAGTGAGTCTTGACTGTCTAGTTGATTCTCTAGTAAGTGTTTCGCAGTTAGTCCATACAAATTGCTAAGCGAAATATTGGATGGTGTTGTTAGACCCCCGCTTTTTCAATTGGTATCAGAGCAGGCAAACACGTTTAAGAACTTACAAGTCTGTGTTTTTAGCGATCTGACTCTATGGATAAGAGTACTATCTCTGATAAACGCGTCACCAGAAATAAAAGTTCTGTCTCATCTAACTTTATTAAAGAGAAGGGTTCTAGTAGCCCTTGTATGTATAAACCTTTCTATATTGACGAGACAGACTAACACCGTCATATGTTCTTCCGATAACTCTTCAAATAATCAGGAAACAATTGAAGAGAGTCAATTGATTCTAGACCTTGCTAGAATTCAAGCTGATAGATTTAATAGGCTAAAACATCATGTCGATGTCCTAATTGGAGTAATAACAGATTACAAATCCATAGGAAATTCCGATGTTCAGTCTTCGTGTACGTCTCTTGAAGCTAGCCTTAGAAAGGATGCCTTGAAAATTGAACATCTCTTGAGTAAGCTCTCTATTCAAGGATGCACAAAGCAATCTATTGTTCCAAGTACTTCTGACACAAAGGATGGTTATTGTTCATAAGATAAAACAAAAGCCCCTTCGTGTAAAACGAATGTGCCTGAAGCCACAATCAATCAAAGAGGCTGCACAACAAATAAAGGGAAGAAATCTTCTGACGATGGTTTTAAGACTGTACTATCTAATCATTCCAATGATCAGAAAGTACGTCTTGTCTGTGAGACAAAGAGTTCTGTTAAACGTAAGGGAACCTCGAAGTTGAAGCAAAAGTCCTTGGTTCAACTTCAACACACCTTAGATTTAATTCTTAAAGGTGTAAATGACATTCGTATGTCTAAACCAATGGGTTTTCGTACACTTCATGTGTATTCTACCAAGAATGTCAGTTCAATGATTTCCTCGAACACTCAGGTCCAAAATAGACAACTGAATAAACATCGTTTAAAGGAAGATCGTGGGATGGTCTCTGAAAATAACGCTGCTCCTGGAAGTCCTGATGAAAGAAGAAAAATTGATGAACTGAGAGATAATCTGAGGAAGATAATCGAAGAGCATAAAGAATTCGTCAAGAGGTTGTCTTCCTCCTCAAACCTAAATTCTTCTGGTATAACTCAAACTATGTCTCGTATTTTGATGATATTGAGTTTTATGACAACTTCTCACTTGAAAAAAGATCATTTTCTAGACTCTGGAGGAAAAAGAAACTCGACCTTAAACACAAATCTCTTGATGAGCATGTTGCTCATACTTGTGCTAATTTATCATAAGGTTTAAAAGAGCTTACAAATAAAACCCTTTTGAGTAAGATGTGTTAATAATTAGGTATACTTGGTTGATAGGTCTGTTAAGTGGAGCTATTTTCTTATCGTCCATAGATAGACGTTCGCAGACCTATTCTACTTAAAGTATTGGTTTTGTTCTAAGTTGTCGATTTTCATTGTTAGGAAGTTTTGTTTTTATCCTGATCCTTGATACAACTACTCATCTTGAGTTTTCCGAGTTTATTATCTCAGTTGTAGCAAGCTTTTTCTTGTGGTCCTTTTTTGTCTGGGTATTGTTACACTCGTACGGATACCCGTGTTCTGGTACGTGTTAACTGTTCAAACCCTAAATTCCCCTTCTCAAGAAACCTTTAAGTATTCATTTTCTGGAGTGCAAAAATCACGTTCGCTCGCTCTAGGTAGGTTCTGAGTTGTCAAGAATTTCTTCTTCTTCATCTTTCTATGGTGGTTTTGCAAGAGGATTCCTTGACAAAGGTGTCGTTATTGAGTCCAAGAAGAAAAGAACACTTGTAGATGAAGATCATCCTAATGTTTCATGCTATTTTCCCTATGTTCACGAGGATGCTGAAAGGGATGATATGGTTTCTGCTGAAGTTGCACATGACTTTCTTAATTACTTTGGGGAAGCATAACAAAAGCTCATTGTCAGTTGGAAAAGGTTACAGCTGACCTTGGTCTCATAAAGTCTCACATAAATGATCTTCAAAAAGAGAATCACCTCTCTGAAGTTACAATGACTGCTGGTGATCACAAGCTCAAAGACCTCTTGGATCGTGAGGATTCTGAATTGTCCACATGACTTGTTCGTGTTCGGAATAGCACTGGTGTCTGTTTTCTTTAGATTGTTTGACATTGTTGCCTAGGATGTCTTCTTTTTGGTATAGTTGGAAGAATAACTAGTGCTTTGAATAGCGAAGCTTGTGACTACACATAGCTATTATTTTGTTTCATCTTCTTGTTTTTAGGTTTTGGGTTTAAAATTCTAAAATTATTTTGGAGGATGATGTTTTTGCAGTATTTTATCTTTATGATTTGTTATATTGAAAATTGTTTATGGGATATTGGTCTTTACGTCCGTGAACTATGTTGTCCCATATTTTGTCAAAAGTAAAGTCGTCCATGATTGGTATTCGTTTATTAGTTTAAGAACGAATGGACTTTTGACATATACAAAAGTTAAGCCTATATTGTCAATCTTTGACGGAAGATAGGTTAAAATCTTTTGTTTGCAAAGATGATGTCTATTAAATGTTGTTATGCATATAATGATTGAAGATAGAGTGAATCCTTGTGTTGTATCCACGGTATTGATCTTCATTGATCCATTCTTTTTGTATTACCGTGAATGCTCCATTGTGTGTCTCATGTTGAGCACGATACAACTAAGTCGATTAATTTTGGCTTTGTTGGTTGTTCCGTGAGATGCTATATGTTGAGCATTTCGAACTAAATTAATCATCTTGTTTGGTTATTTAGTTTGTACTCCATAAGTTTCTTCTTGTGTCGAGTACATGAACGGTTAAGATAATCATTTTCGATGATGAACTTAGTCGGGGATCCGTAAGTATACTTATGTTGAGCCCAATCAATTAAATTGATCATCTTTGGTGGTTAATTTGATTATGTATTCCGATTAATTTAGTCATGGGTTTACTTGTGGCTAATTTGATTGAGATTTTTGGATATAAAATTCATTCTCGTGGTTTTGGTGTCCAATTAAATCTTTTGTTTCTTTTGAAATTAAGGTCGGTCGTTGTTGTTCCCTTGGGAATGACATCTTATGGGGGAGAGTTCTTTTGAACTTGTGCTTAATGGTGGGGTGTGCGGCTGTGGAATTTTAGAGGGGTTATCTTGTATCTCTAAACTCCTTGATGAATGTTGTTAGCTTCGGCTATGTGATTGCATCTAAATAAGTTGATTTGTGTTCTTTCTTTTGGTCATGAAATGTCTCTTATGAAAATTTCATTATGATCCCGTTCTTTTACCTTTGCCAATTTTATTGACAAAAAGGGGAGAAATAATGTAGTTCACACTACAAATACATATAGTTTTCGGATCATTGTGCCAGGGGGAGTGGTTTCTATAATCGAGATAGAGTATTGACTAAGGGGGAGGGATACATATCACCATAATATTATTGTTGAAATTGTGATAAAATTGGACTTTGACACTGTGTAATAATACTATGACACTGTATAACAATGATCGAGACTGATGCTTTCTCATTGTTATAGCTATGGATCTTCAACAACGGTGATGCTAAACTTACAATCTTTGGGATCATTGGAGTACTTGGAAGTGACGAAGATTTCGAGTAATGTTGAAGATCACTTACGGAATATGATCCACTAAAGTTATTATCTTTTTTGTATTCCAAATGTGTTGATAGTTTTGTCACTAAAATTGACAAAAGGGGAGATTGTTAGAGCACTGCTCGGTCAACCTCGCATGCATTGCTATCTCAAGCATGTTTGTCAATGTTAGTGATCAAAACTATAAGTCTTGATTTCTAGTCTCTTATAGATAAGTCTCGGACTAGGATAATAAGTGTGGTTGAGCTAAAGGACTTCATGGCGATTCATCATACAAGTAAAAGAACTACTCAAGGAACCGGTGGAACTTCTCGACAAAAAGGTATGTGAAGACTTGAACTTATCTATCACTCAAAAGTATATCTATTCTATATCCTACTCTTAGAGACAAAAGTCGTGTGTTATATATATAGACTAGATCATACACATTTGCTATTTCGAGTCGAGTATATCTTGCCTATCTATATCTCGAAATATGAGTTGGTAAGATTTTCGCTTCGACCAAGTTTATCTTCACATAGTGACGAAAGTCATGAAAAGTTTCAATCACTTTGAAAATTGCTCTGACGAAAAATGGTTTGTGAATAACGGCTGTATAAGGTCCTCTGAGAATGTTTCAATGATTGGAATGAGAGTTTAGATTACATAACCATGGAATACTTGAACCAAAGTTTTCGAACTTTGTTGATCAAGTGAACCGGAAGGATGGCATGTTACTGAGTTGACAAACTACTTGCGTGAGCCAAGTCCGCGAACCGGCGAAGTTCTCAAACCCGAGAATTTCTATTGGAGTTTGTAAAATCTATCCGGTGTTAAGTCCGCGAACCTAGTGTGCGAACTTGAGATGGTTATATATCTAAAGATGATTTCTGAACATAATCTTAAAAGACTAAGGAATGCTTTTTCAAACCGTGGTTGTTAAAGTTCATAAACCGATTCATGTGAATCAAATCATCTTTGTTTCAACTGTATCTTGTGTAGTTACATAAGATCTCATAGGAATTGAACAACTCTTTAACTAGTTCATTTGAGTCACTTGAACTAGTTATGGTGAGGAAGAACATGGTTGGTATGAAATGCTCAAATGCTAACCTTTTGGTTGATCATTGTTGAACCAACAATGTACAAGTTTGGGTGCGGTTAAAGAACCTAGAGTTGTTCAGTTTCATTTGTGTGTGACAAGCTAAGTTTTCGATCTAACGGCTGAGAAATATTATCTTGGATCTAAATCAGGTTTTCATCTAACGGTGAATATTGATTGCTTTGTACCTAAGGAAAAACTCTGATTTGAGAGACTATATAAGGGAACATATAGCATCTCTGCAAACTAATCCCCACACGTCCGTGTGATACTAGTTTGCGTGCTAGAGTCGATTCTCCGTTAACCTTTGGTTTTCTTCTTCTAAAACCAGGTTAACGACTTAAAGACTTCATTGGGATTGTGAATCCATACCGTTACTACTTTTATCGTAGTTGTGTGATATGATCTTGCATCTTCTATCGTACGAGTACAATCATATTGATTGGCTTGAGATCGTGAGAGTTCTCCGATAGGCAAGATATAAAAAGTAATCACAAACGCCTTCGTCTCATCGTTTGTGATGCCATGACATCTTGTTTCGTTAATCGATTAAGATTGTTGTGAGGTGATTGATTAATCTAGGTTGTTCTTCGGGAATATAAGACCGGATTATCAATTGGTTCTTGTTTACCTTGATTATTATCAAAATACGGAACAAACTCTTTTAGGGTTTATCTGTGGGAGACAGATTTATCCTTTGACATACTTGTCTGTATGAGATAGATTTGTTTATTGTTAAAGACTGCGATTTGGTTCGTAACAACTCTTAGTTGTGGGTGAGATCAGTTAAGGGAATCAAGTGCGCAGTAACCTGCTGGGATCAAAGGCGTAGGGGTGCAACTGTACCTTGGATCAGTGGGAGACTGATTGGGGTTCAACTATATTCCAGTCTGAAGTTAGCTTGTAGTGGGCTAGTGTCTGTAGCGGCTTAATACAATGTGTATTCAATCTGGACTAGGTCCCGGGGTTTTTCTGCATTTGAGGTTTCCTCGTTAACAAAACTTCTGGTGTCTGTGTTATTTCTTTTCCGCATTATATTTTTTATATAATTGAAATAATACAGGTTGTGCGTTAAGATCATCAATTGGAAATCCGACCTTTGGTTGTTGATTGATATTGATTGATCCCTGGACATTAGTCTGTGGTAGCGTCCAAGTTATCTATCTTTGATAAAGACTCGCAGATTTCTATTTGCTTGAGTAAAGATCAAATTGAGAGATTGAGATATTAACTCCTTGAGATACTTTTAATTTAGATTGAGTCTGACTGTCTAGTTGATTCTCTAGTAAGTGTTTCGGAGTTAGTCCATATAGATTGCTAAGCGAAATATTGGGTGTTCTTGTTAGACCGCTTTTTCACAGGTCTTCTCAGACAAGTTTGTTTCGACAAATATTTGTCAGTAATGTACTCAGAACCACATTTAACAAAAGAGGATACTACAATCCTAATTGACGGCAGTATTTACTTCGGACTGTGGCAGTATGCAGGTACCACAGTCTAATTGCCAAAAAGCCATCAGAGTAGATACGAGCGCAACTTCAACCAATAACAGCAGAATTCAACATTTATGAACAGACCAGGCCTGCTAGAAAGACCAAGTTATGTAAACCAGGGTACAATTTATCCACTTCGCATTTGATCTTAAGTTTTTTCTCATCCTATAATACAAGTATTATAAACGTTACATGTATTGTTATGCTGTCCTTACACCGAACTAAGACAAAAAAACGACAAACTTGGATTCCACAATTTGTCCATCAAGTGATGCTGAGAATATTACAGCCAAACAGGCTCCCTAGTATAAAACTCTGTATAACGTATTTCTGTCCTCAAAAACGGAATAAGATTACTACAGACCAGCAGTTATGATTATGATTATAATGGGGTCAGCAAGCCACTACTTGAAAAAAAAATTAACCCAGCTTTAACAGGAACACAGGTGACACCTCGAACAAGGCTGCTGACCTCCTTCAAGGTCTGGTGGGGAGCTACAAGAATCGTATCTAACAGAAGATGATGATGGACTACATAAAGCATAACCAAGCATAAGATGCAGGCATAGCTCGGCATGTAATAAATGTACAAGTATCCCAGGAAATAAAGGATCATAGAAGTTTCATTTAATGCAGGTCATACAAGTTCGTTTCGATATGTGACAGCAGTTTCATTTTGGACCATGTCAGTGTGGAAGGTACCACGTCTAATTGCCAAAAAGCCAACAAGTAGAAACATTCCTAACTCACATCTAGCAATTGCTGAATCTTGTTATATTCCCTAATCTTTGAAAGTTAAGTGAAATTACAACTCATGCTAGTTGTTACATTACTCCGCCTACTGAGTTTTTCCTAAACAAACTTTCCTACATTTTCCAATTCAACTATTGTTTTCGTGATAGAGAACTGTATACATTCTAGCAACAAAAAATCGAAAAACTTATGTTAGAAATGACGGCATTTAACATGGAATTATAGCTCAACTCTTATTTAAATTTCAAGGAAAGGACAATATGCTAAGAAAAAAAGACATGCATTAACAAGAAGCAACGGGATTCCAAATATAATGTTCACAAGTCACAACATTATGTAAACTGAAAAAGCTCAAATCTCAAAAGATTAAGAGTTTCAACGAAAATCACCTTCTTGTATTTCATGTGTCAATGGATCTCTTCCTCTTTATGCTGCTTCGTCTTCTAAAAACCGTTTTTCTCTTTCATACTTGATAGTTTCACTCTGTCTGATCCATTGTTTTCGTATCTTCTTTTCCTAATGCTTTCAATGAAACTAAAGTTTTAATATAAGGAATTGCTCATTTAATAGGTCCATCGTAATTCATAAGCATTTCGGAACAAGAAGAGTTTCTGTCATAAGAAAAGAGACCGGTACCACCACCGCCGCCACCCCTGAACCCTAAATCCTGAACCCTGAATCCTAACCCTTAACCCTAAACTTTGAACCTTAAATCATGAACCCTAAAGCCCTTAACCCTGAAAGGTTAATATTGTCTTTTTTCACATGCGTGAAGTCACATGTCTGCCAAATTCACCATTTAACCATCTTGGATGGAAAAGTTAACGGATTGGGATATTTTAACTCCTTTTTTTTTGAAAATTTGGGACATTTCTACAACCTTGCCTCCCAATTGGGACATTTTGGCTATTTTCCCGACATTTTACTATTTGCTTATCCTCACAAGTCGTAACCAATGCTGATGTGGAGGATAATGTTGTTCAAAAATCTAAATGATACTTATCCGAGAAAGCCACAGTAAAAGCAAATTGGGAAGAAACTTTATTATGTTTTTGTTCTTGCAACTTGCAAGTTGCATCTTGAAGTTTTATCGGCCGTTTTCTAGTTTTTTATTCCAGGCATTTTGTTTTGCAAGGCCGTGAGATCGTGATACGAAAGGGCGAGCACTGAACAAACGTGGCGAGCATTGTACAAACGCGGGCGGTCATAGAACCATCACCGGCTAGCGGGCGGTCAAAGAACCATCACGCGCGAGCATTGTACAAACCTCAAGTACAATTTCCGACTTTTTAAAACTTTTTTAACCTATTTTATTTTACTTTTTCCTATTATATCTCACTTCATCTTATTTTATCTCACCTGAATATTATATTTTATATTTTATCTTTATCCGATAAAACATTTTATGTCAAAAAAAATATTAGCGGGGCTTTGAAAACCAAATCTGTTCATTTTGTTCTAGTTTTCCATGGTGGAAAACCCAATTTGTTCATTCACGTGATCAACAACAAAAATAAAATAAAATTGTTCATTACCATAGGAACCGCCCTAATGGCGATGCTACACCTACGGAATTTTCATCCTGGAGCGTCATGTGCAGTGAGATCATCAATGGGTTAAAGTGGGCCCACCATTTATTATAATTGGGATTTTGGGTCCGGGGGAAAATCGGTCATCTTAGCATTTTCGGTACTTTAAAGGGCGAGGAGTTTGGCGTTTTTATTTTATTTATTTATTTTCTTTTTTTTCAAAGTGCTTACCAATTGCAATCCCAAGATCTCCAAAACAGGAAAATATTAGGGGCGTCATAGATGGATGCATTACACCAGTGGACAAGTCAGTGAGAAGATGGGACATGATACCATCGCAGAAGGGTAGGATCTTGTCGTCCAAAGCACGGCAAATATCACCGACAACCTCCACGGATACGGCAAAAACCTGGTAATCTCTGACATTCTGCAAACCCATTTCCAAATACTTGTAGGACATTGGCATGTACTTTTCGAATTCAGGGCCTGTGACATAAACTAGTCCCCTGATAGAAAGCATGGCCTCTCGACGTACTGTAGAGCCGCCACAACAAAACACGTTGAGCAACAACTTGATAACTTCATCCAAAGACTGAAAAATAACAACTTTGGTATGATCATCTGAAGCACTCAACAACTGGATGAATTCTGCGAGTACACCGCAGAGGACTGCTTGTTTCTTTTCCATATCATTTGAGGATATATTCATATTCGGGGACAACTTGTTCATAACGACGCATAAATGCTTATAATCCTTGTTTTGACTTACTAACGAACAATTTTCTTTTTTTCCAATCAGGCCTTTCACCAACTAGAGCTTTCAAAGAAACTAAATTGTTGATATGTGGAATTGCTTGTGCCGATGATCCGCTGGATCCTAAGTGTTGAATTTTTCCATGTTTTGGATCATAAAAAAGAAGATAGCCATCATCATGCCAGAATAAAACTCCACCACTCTTTGAATGGATAAGTGAGCACATTAATAGGAACACTGAACTCCTTGTTCCAACTCCAAGTATCACTTTTTTTCTTAATAAACCATACGTCATTTTTCTTAAGATGCATATATCGTTCCACAACACACAAGCATCCTTCCAACTTAAAAAGATATCTTCTTCTATCGATACCACCACAATCCGTCGGAAAACTGATAAATTCACGAAAAGTTTCGTCAGCTACATTGAAGGCCACAATTGTCCTATTATCATCACATAACCAATAAATTTCTCCATTTACAGAGATACCCTTTGATGTAAATCGATAGCTGCCAATATTATTATTATCTTTGTCTCTCCATCCCTCATCACTTGTACTACTACCAAGAGTATATACTTGGACCCGTCGTTTGGCAGCTGTGCATCTTCTCAAAATTCTGACTACCTTGTATTCATTAGTCGAATGATGGTAACCAAATCCGCTATCCACATACTGGAAAGCATCCATGATCAATTTTGGAAGCCACAAGTATTCTCTTGTTATGGGGTTACATAAATATAGATAGGAACACGGTCGAAGGTTAAACCAGAACTTATCAACCCATGGCAAGAACCAATAATATTTTAGGAGAAGTCAGGGTGATAGTTATTAGTAGGGATACTGATCCTCTTGATTGGCGGCATGCGATTGTCATCATACTCTTGATAGAAAAGTGAATCCCTGATTGTTGAGCAACCCAAAACCATAACTGACAAAAGGAATCCGTGGTCATGACCACCACCATAGAGGACATGTTGTAGTGCAAAATAAGGATCTTTAAGAATATTTAACCATGCTTTGCAAACTAGTTGGCAATCTATGATTGATCGATCGAATAGGTAATCGGATAAATACCTGTAACGTAAGATCACGTGGTAATAGCTTTTCCATTCTGCAATCTTTCTTCAAACCTCTTATGAGGGTTTAGAAGAACATTGTAAGCACTTTGGGGTAAAAGATTACGTGAGAAACTGATATACATATTAGTCAGAGAGAATCAAGGGATGATACTAATCTAAATCTAACCTATTCTAAAGCCAACTTTATAGTCCTGGTCAAACGATTATGGGGTTTTATGTGAAACGGCAACCAATACGGGACCCTCAGAACATGTTTGTGTTATTGGGAGGTTGGCGAACCAACGAGGTTTCATCGAACATCTCTTTTTCTGATTGCTTACCACATCAGCAAAAATTGCAGTAAGATCAGTGCCACAATTATATGGTAAGAGATCCAATGCCAGTAAGTCAATGAGTGTGTGGGAGTGCCAAATTATACCTCGTTGTCCAAATAATTTGTGAAGCGGTCGTCTTAACTCGATGGCAACCAATATATAGTAAAAAATATGCATTTTACCACATTGATCAAATATTTGTAGTATTTTCATCATCAACCTAAAAGCTACCAAGTGTGATTGAAAATCTGGATAATTAACAATGTCATCCAAAATTTTCCATGAAAACCTAATCGTCTATGCCACCCAAAATATATGTTTTTGCAAATTTTGTGTTCTTGATTCAATGAATATGTTTTTCTTTCCTCAATCCTTAAATTTGGGTTGACTTTGGTGATGGTTGTTGTGATCGAGTGTTACTTGATAAAATACTGCCATTTGAACATGATCAATTTTACGTTCAATTGGTTAAATCCAATTTAAAAATATTACTGACAAACTTCATGAGTGTAGCACAATTTCAGTTTCATAACTGCATTGATCCCTGCATCCATACTTATAAATCTGTCAGGTAATCTTCGTTGAGTTTCATTTTTAAATTTGGTAAAATAACCTAGCTGGGTGCAAAGTTACATATAAATCTTTGCTTCCCAATTATGTAACAAATCATCAAAATACGAACCTTTAAGAAATCATCAAAATACAAACCTTTAAAAGCTTGAGAGGGGAGTCCCCATTGAAACAAAAGTGACTTAACAGCTATAATTAAATCATTTGGTTCGTAATCTTTGTCGTGGAAAGTCCTTCTATTTCTTTTGATCCATAGCGCCCACCATATTGCATATGGAAGGTTTTTTCATATGAAGTTATGAATTGTATTGGGAAATTTCTTTTTCCATGACCTAATGCAACCTTCGATTGTCTCATTCATTGTGTTAGAGTATTGACTTATTCTGGTCAACTATTTGTGTATGTGTAATTCACATGTGTGCATGTGTGAGGTGTCGGTTATGTGTTAGTGGATCCACCGGCCAATGCAGTAGTCGGTAATCATTAGCTGTAATAAATATCTAGTCATGTGTCTGTATTTCTATCAAGAACAATGAAATGAAACCAAGCAAGAGAGATTGTCAAACGACTGTAACTCTCTCAACATGGTATCAGACACCGTAAACCCTAATTTCTTCATTTCTTATTCAATCAATAAATAAATCAATCTTTCCTCTTATCAATCTGTATTTCCTTCAACCATTTTATCAATGTCAGAAACAGAAAAACACATTGCATTAACATTCAAACACCCGTCCAAATTAACAAATACGAATTATACACTATGGAAATCTCAGATTGTACCATTACTCAGGAGCTATAATCTCTTAAGATTCGTGGATGGATCTTATCAATGTCCAGAAAAGTATTTTCGCAGGAATTCTGCCGATGGAGCAGCAACTATTCTGATTATGTTGAAGGATCATATCCAGAATCAGAATTTGTTCGCAATCCTGTCTACACTTACTGGAATAATCAAGATCAAGCTCTTTTATCTAGGTTGTTTTCTGCTTGTGCTGAAGAAACTCATTCTCAGGTTCTCGATTGTACTTTCGATCATGAAGTGTGGATTCTTCTTCAACAAAATACAATGCTACTACAAAATCAAGGTTAATGCAATTGAAATTAGATCTTTTAACGATGAAGAAAGGCTCTGATTCAATGTTGGTGTACTTCAACAAAGCTAAATTTATTTCCCATCAATTAACTCAAGTCGATCAACCAGTTTCTGATGAAGATCTCGTGTTTCATTTATTACAAGGTCTACCTTCTGAATTCAATTCGTTTAAGACACCCATCACTACACAACAATTCAAGAATGAGAATCTCATCACCTCATCTGAGATACTTGGTTTACTTTTATCAGAGGAAGTGCGTGTAAATGATGAATCTAAAGTTGATCTTACTATTGCTTCTGCAAATGTCTTGCAACCACAACAACAAAATCAACATATTCCACATCACTCATATGCACACAATAATCAGAGTTTTAACACTCCTACTTTTGGCACCAATTCACATTATTCAGGTAATTTAAATTTTCACCCTCCTACCAATTCAAATTGGTCTTCATATGGTTATAAAGATTCTCCTCCTAGAAAAAATATGTATAGAGGTGGTAGACATGGTGCTCGTTTTCGTGGTGGTTATAGAGGTGGAAGATCTGATAATGGTGGACGATCTGGTCGATACAAGAATGAAAATCAATTAGACTACTCACCAAATAGGCAGTTCAATCCTCAAACTGTCAAATATGTAGGAAGCCAGGACACTTAGCCACCATTTGTCGAAATAGATATGTTCCATCTGATAATTCAATGCCATATGCATACTATACGACTAATGATCCTTACAATAAAGACTATGATGACTTTTGGTTCCCTGAACCTGAAGCATATGTCACTTACACTGATGATAATACTACTTCTTCATCTGGATGGGTCCCTGATTCTGGTGCTACACACCACATTACTTCTTCTTTTCAGAATGACACTGCTAAATTTACTCTATCTAATGTCCTGCATGTTCTTTCCATTACTAAGAACATGATTTCAGTACAACAGTTTACTAAGAAGAATAACTGTTATTTTGAATTTCATCATGACAAATTTTTGGTGAAACCCATCACATTCTGCTCACTGGTCCTATTAGAGATGGACTCTATCATTTGGAATTCTCAATTGCTGCTCTCAAACAATCCTTTACTTCTGGTACTTCTACAACTACTCAATGGCACAATAAATTAGGACATCCTGCATATAAGACCTTGAAGCATATCTTGTCCTATGTTGATGGAGTTATTGATGACCACTTATCAACCTCAATATGTACTGCCTGTCAACAAGCTAAAAGTCATGCATTACCTTTTCCTTCTGTTAATCATGAACCATTGTATGGTCCTTTAGATCTCATTCATACAGATGTTTGGGTATCACCTATATGTTCTATCAATGGATTCAAATACTATGTTTCCTTTATTGGTGCTTTTAGTAGATTTACATGGATATACACATTGGCTTACAAATCTGAGGTGTTATATTACAAATCTAAGGTGTTATATTTATCAAATTTAAGATTCATGTTGAGAATATTTTTTCAAGAAGAATTAAGTTTGTTCAATCAGACTGGGGAGGTGAATACCGAAATTTCTCTACATACTTGGATAATTGTGGTATTAGTCACAGAGTCTCATGTCCACATGCTCATGCACAAAATGGAACTACAGAGAGAAAGCACAGGCATATAGTTGAAACTGGTTTGGACATCCTTTCCCATGCCTCTTTACCATTATCTTATTGGTCATATGCCTTTGAAAGAACCAACTTTCTTATCAATAGACTGCCCACACCAACTTTGAAACATTTATCTCCGCTTGAACATTTGTTTCATCTTAAACCTGATTACAATTTTTTACACATATTTGGTTGTGCTTTCTATCCTTGTCTTAGACCATTTAATGATCACAAAGTTCAACCTAGTTCTGTCAAGTGCATTTTTCTAGGCTACAACACCTTACAAAAAGTATATAGATTCCTCAATCCAATGACTAATAAAATTATTATCTCAAGAGATGTCAAGTTTGATGAGCATGTTTTTCCCTATGCAACTCTTATGCACACTATGCAATCTAAAAACCCATCTTTGTTAACAATGTCAGTTTCACCAACTCCAATTTCCAATGATGTTGATAAGACTTGTATATCCACTACTTTACCTACTACCATTGCCTCTTCATCAAATCCCACACCTGTGTCATCATCCACTTCTTCAGTCCCTACTATCAATGACCATTCCATGACCACAAGAGGTAAGAAAGGAATTTTCTAACATAAAGTGTATGCTTCAGAAGTACAAACTATTTGTGAAGACATTACTGTTCCTACATGCTACACTGAATCTTGCAAAGACCCCATATGGAGATCTCCCATGGATGAAGAGATTAATGCACTTCTACAGAATGGCACATGACAACTAGTACAAGCTATGGGTGGACAAAATGTAATTGGTTGCAAGTAGATTTTTAGAATAAATAGAAATGCAGATGGTAGCATAGAAAGATATAAGGAAAGATTAGTTGCCAAAGGGTATAATCAAATTGAAGGAATTGATTATCAAGACACCTTTATCCCTGTGGTTAAACCTACCACAGTGAGAATGATTCTATCTATCTCACTCTTTAAAGGATGGCAAATCAGGCAGTTGGATGTTAAAAATGCTTTTCTTCATGGTCCTTTGGCAGAGGATGTTTTTATGGTTCAACCTCCAGGGTATATTGTTAAGCTAATGCCTAATCATGTGTGCAAGCTCAAGAGATCTCTATATGGATTAAAGCAGGCACCCAGAGCTTTTTTTGATAGACTCAACCAATTCTTATTTAAATCTGGATTTTCTGCATCAAAAACTGACACTTCTCTATTTTACAAGGTAACTGCTTTTGTTGCTATTTACTTTCGCATCTATGTGGATGCCATTTTGGTCACAGGCAGTAATCCTTTAGCTGTCAATCAACTCATTCCTGATTTGGGTAAGGAGTTTGCTATAAAGGATCTAGGACCTCTTCATTTTTTTCTGGGCATTCAGGCTAAATCAAATTCTGCAGGTGTTCTGTTATCTCAAGAGCAATATATTACTAATCTTTTGGTTAAAACCAAAATGAAATCAGCTCAACCTTGCAGTACCCCATATGTTTCACATACTTCTGAATCACCTGTTCTTGATGATCCTCTTCTTTATAGAAGTACAGTAGGAGCTCTGCAATATGCCACTATTACTAGACCACATATCTCCTTTGCAGTCAATAAAGCTTGTCAGACTATGCAGAATCCTTCTGAAGCAGATTGGACTGCTGTCAAGCGCATTCTGTGATATCTAAATGTCACACTTTCTTTTGGTTTACAATTCAAAAGGTCATCATGTCTTCAACTACAGGCTTATTCAGATGTTGATTGGGCTGGTGACTTGACAGATAGACGCTCTACTAGTGGGATGGCTATTTACGTGGGTCCTAATTTGATTTGCTGGTGTTCTAGAAAGCAAAAGACTGTATCCAGATCCATCACAGAGGCATAATATAGAGCATTGGAAGATGCAACTTCTGAGTTAATTTGGGTACAATCTCTTATGGCTGAATTTTTCTTTCACTCACCAAGGATTCCAGTTCTCTGGTGTGATAACATGAGTGCCACTTATCTGACAGCTAACCCTATATTTCATAATCGTATGAAACATATTGAGATTTCCTTTCACTTTTTTCTTGAACTAGTTGATGTTAGAGCTTTGGATTTCAGATTTTTATCGAATCAGGACCAAATTGCAGAATCTTTACAAAGGGTTTATCCACTTCGTGCTTTGCTGCTTTGAGACTCAAGCTCAGTGTCTCTGCTTCCATAGACACTGGTCTTGCGGGGTGAGGGTATTGACTAATTCTGGTCAGTTGTTTGTTTCTATGTAATTCACATGTGTGCATGTGTGAGGTGTCGGTTATGTGTTAGTGGATCCACCGGCCAATGCAGTACCCGGTAATCATTAGCTGTAATAAATATTTAGTCTTGTGTCTGTATTTCTATCAAGAACAGTGAAATGAAATCAAGCAAAAGAGATTGTCAAACGACTGTAACTCTCTCTACACATTCTGAAGCCAAGTTTACAGTATCCAAGAAAATATGACCACACCTTATATGAGAATGTACAGTGAAGTAGCACATGATGGATTGTTTCGTTGCTGGCTCTTCACAAGACGCACTGTAGAGACCTCACTCGCATACCTCTTCGAGATAGGTTATCTAAGGTTGGTGTGGCGTTCCAAAGAGTAGACCAAATGAAAAATGAGACCTTAGGAGGTACCGTGGCATTCCAAATCAATTATGGATCTATGAGTTTATCAGTATCATTGGCCACCGGTTGGATATCATAGCAAGACTTTGTCGAGAAGTTACCTGAATCTGAAGGGAGCCAAGTTCTACTGTCTTATGACCCAATAACTGGGGCAGCCTTGTTAAATCTTGTTGGGAACCTCAGTTTTTCGGTTTGGCACCAACAACAAATGGACTGCCAAGTGCCAGCCCGACTGGCCTATCAGATGCTATTATTGTAAAGACTAGACTGCAATTAATTTTCTACTCCAAAACGAACGGCAACAGGATACATAGTAGTCCCACATTGGACAAGGGAATTCCAAGGATCTTACATATATGAAATTCCGTTTGCAGTAACAATCGCCAGTCAGTAATGGTTTGAATGCTCAACTAATAGCCCGACATGGGCTATCAGCTAAACAAAAGCTTTCAGAGGATGAAAATGAAAACTGGGCCTCCTCCATCCATTGCTGAATGGTTTTTGCAAATTTTGTGTTCTTGATTCTTTCGAAGGATGAAAACTGGGCCTCTTCCCTCCATTGCTGATTGGTTTTTGCAAATTTTGTGTTCTTGATTCAATGAATATGATTTTCTTTCCTCAATCCTTAAATTTGGGTTGACTTTCCTGATGGTTGTTGTAATCGAGTGTTACTTGATAAAATACTGCCATTAGAACATTGATCCCTGCATCATTGATCCCTGCATACATGCATGCTTATAAATCTGTCAGGTAATCTTCGTTTCATTTAAACGACTTATTCTAAAAGATTTGACACTCCATGATGATATTCTTCCAAAAGCTCTGAGTTTTCAGTTATACTTTTATACCCTCTTTGTTCTTGTCTAGGAGAATGTGATGTTACTTTAGTGACTTATTTCGTTAATGCATGGGAGTAGAATAAGTAAATGCTGAGAGAATTGTGGAGAGTGATAGCTTACCCAGTAGTAGGGAATGTACTTACATCTTTCCTCCTAATACTGTTTGATAGATAATTCTAATACTGCAGTGACACATGCTATGTATCTGTTGTACTCTATAGAAAATGGTAAGCTGCAATCTGTACATAAATTGTATCATTTTGATAAAATGGATCATTAATTTTGGAGGGTCAAGTTGCATCATTAATTTTGTAGGGATTTCTGAGACTGTTAAAAATGGATCATTTAAGTTTCGGTCAGTAGCCAACACACTTGCTCAGTTGCATTAGCTCAATAACTGTTTGCTAACAATTGTCGATGTCATGATCCTTATCCTTCAACACCATTTATGTTTTCCTTGAAGTTAACATCTCGAGAGATCCAAGTGAAGAATCCCTAGCTCACAATGTTGTCAGTTGGCTATGTTTTACTTGTTTTTTGTCAACTTGATTTACTTTTAATACTCTGATGTGATGTATATTGTCTGATTTGTATTCTCCCATGAATCCAAGTTCATCTTAGATGCTACAGATTCATACTAACAAACTACTTCATTGGAGGTCATAGAAGTTGTTACTGTATTGTGGAATTTTGATGTGAATTTCATACTTAAGATTAAAGGATTAGCTTCAGAGAGATATCAAGTCATGACTGATATTAAGATATTAGGTTTGACAGTTTAATCCAGTGCGGAAGTTGTTGGTTAACTCCATTCCAGTTACACAAACTATTTGAAGAATTCCAGTTGGATAAGTACTGAAAGGGATTGTTAACCGAAGACTTGAACGATAAAAGTATATCATAATCGTCAGTGGCGGAGCCACATGTTGTCCCGGGATGGCCATGGCCACCCCAACATTTTCAGAATCCTACACTAGTACATGTACATTCAATTTGACCATGATGATTTTCTAGGTGACTCTTCACTATGTTGGCCCCTCCAACATTTAGAATCTGGCTTCGCCACTGAAATCGTTTGCTGCACGGGAAGTATAGAATGATAACATTATCGACATAACAAGTATTAGACAAGTAATATTTTCACGTACTAAGCTTATTTTCACCGCCATGATAATATTCCTAGCAATGCTTGAATTTTCTCGTTGTTCTTCAAAATCCTGCATGAAAACACACTAGTTTCAGTAAAACGAGAGGATGAAATCGTAAACAGACGTGAAGACACGAGCCCACGGTGGCTCCTGTCTTGGAATCAAAGGCACGAATAACATTTCCAAACAGAAATCAAAAAAGTAAACTGCTGGACATGAAAAATATTACCTTCTTGTGATATATCTACTGAAATGTACAGAGAATTAAACTATGAATTTGAGATAAGGTGGAAGAGAAGTGTAGTGCGAGTGTGTCACAGGGAGTGATCCAAATGCAACTTTTTTTTGAGAGAACTACTGGTTAGAGGAGATCCATGTCCAACCATGTTGAAAAATCTCCTCGTTGATCCTAGACTAGATACGAGGAAATCAAGAAATGAAATTATGATTAAAGGTGACACAGTTTCAAGGTTGTTTTTTTTTGGTAGTTCTGTCACAACAGTTGACCTTTATCTTAGGTATTCAAGCGGCATAGGCCTATAAATATCACGATAACTCAGGGTGAGATATTGTTAAAACGATTTGCTGGCCCGAGTTGATTAAGCTTGAAAACAGTCTGAAACCTTACATATAACTAGATTTTGTGCCCGTGGTACGCCAGGCTGCTTCTCAAACTTGGTTCACCAATTCAATGTACAACTACAAATACAATGCATAAATGCCTCTTTCTTTGAACCATATTTTATATTTGGTAAAGCTCGGCTTTGCCTCTCCTAGTCCCGATATGATTTGGTAAAGCTCGGCTTCGCCTCGCCCCAGTCCCGATATGATTTGGTAAAGCTCGGCTTCGCCTCGCCCCAGTCCCGGTATGATTTGGTAAAGATTTTGTGAATTCAGCCAGCCACTGGGTGTGCCTCCGTATATCCAAGTTAGAGATTTTGTGAATTGACCTGCAAATGTATATGCAAGTTTCAGGCTTTTCCCACCGTATAAAACTTAGAATCGAACCTTATTTAAGTTTTCTTTTCAAAATTTCAAAACAAAACTTACATGTAACAAAAGAAGACTTACCTGGATGGAAGAATCACTGAAGATCGAAGTTAGAATGTCAGGAGAGAACGTTTGTGAAGAGTATTAGGGCTTACATGTTTTAGACGGTGTAGGATGTAAAACCCATGGGTTGGGTTTTTATCTAACCAATAAAAAAAAAGTAAAGAAGATAAAGGTACACAGAGAGAGGTAACAAATTGTTTGTATACCTTGACTGACTTAGCAAAGGCCCTCTGTTTGCAAGTTTGCATAATCTGGTCCATGTCTGGGATTCTGTTCACATTAATACCCGGGCCAGCAGCAGAATACGACAACCTCTTTGAAGATCTGACTTGGGAAGTAAAATTTCTCAGAAACCTCCACACAGTTATGTCTATGCTCCTACAAAATCACACCATAGTTAAATGAGAACTTAAGAAACCTTTGCTTCTTCGAGAATGGTATATGGACTCTGAATTTCGTACTTCAAACTTAAGAAACATCTAGACAAACAAACGTTAAGTTTTTGAATTTTTATTTCTGATCCTTTTCGTTCTCTCACTCACTCCACCTCTCTTAAATCTACTACAATTCCTCCTCTAATTTCTTATAGGATAAGAAATTGCATACAAAATCAACATTAAAGATATGAGATCAGAGCTACCAAAACCCTATAACTATAGGTATTATCGGTTGACGTCTCATGGATTCATCCATTTTATGAAGGGAACCAAGAAGTTGTAGGCTCTGGTAGTCGTTAGTTGTATCCTGCAGTAATAGTAGAAGGAAAAAAAAGTATATTCACCAGCATTCCCCGTGGTGCAACTCAATCATCCAATCTACCAATTGCGTTCTGCAAGGAACAAAAACATAAATTTCTATCTGACAAATATACGTGAGCTTCACAAATTTCATTTAGATTTACGCACAAATAATAAGGAGAAACTTTTAAGCAGAAATGATAATATAAAAGATGAATAACAATAACTAAGAAAAAAAAGAAACAAACTCACCATGGCCAAAACCAAAGAAAGATCAACAACAAATGTATCTCCGGTTTCACCACTGCACCGCAAATAAGAGAAGTTAGTATAACATCTTATATATGAATATTTTTAAATACATAAAGTTCAGCAAAGAACCATCTGTTGCTAAGAATGTTTTTAAATACATCCTATCCAGCTTCAATGTTCACAGGCACAGAACCAAATTGGTTAACCTTTGCAGAAAAGTAGAGGGCATATTTACAAATTCTCATGTTAAGAATGTTTTAGAATACTAAAAATTGTTTCATGAAAGGGACTTGTCAAACCTTCAATAGAAAGCCTTGGCGGGACTTCATCTTGAATTCCGTGTTGACACACAGTGTGAACCAAACAATAAATTGAAGTAGTCACCATTCAGATTTATGTACATACACGTAAGAGAACCATTCCCAAATATGAGACCCATGATTGCAAGGAAATAATTTTTCTAAGATACCTGAGCAAGGAAATCTTCAAGAGCAGGACCAACTATCACTTTCAAGGAAACCTATAGTTTTTTCCATATGAAATACATTATGAATATGCATCACCTAAAAAATCCATGGGAAAAACTACATAAATCAATTTTCATGAAAATTAGAGAAATTTTACAAATGAATTGTATACAACTTGATATTAATTTTGACAATATTGGGATTCATTCTAAAGTCTTCACCAGTCTCCACTGCAACTTCTTGGCATCCAAAATAATAGCTTCATTCATTTTCACGGATTTAATAAACTGTACAGTTGAAGTCGGTTGCCATAGAAATTTACCCATTCTGAGCGACTTCAAGGTGATGCCACGACTTCCCTACGTTTCTAGGAAGCCTCAAGCAGAAGAAAACAAAATGACTAATTAATTATACATGCATATGCTGTTATGTCTGACTACTTGAAGCATTCCCAAGAATGCTCCACAACTAAGGGACTTGTATTCTCGCTCAGCCTCATCACAAAATGATAATATAATTTTTTTACCTCCCCTCCTTGCTGGTCTTGTCATTTACCCTAGATGAGTACATAGTGCTTCTCCAATAGTAATTCCAAGCATACAAAACTCTGCAGACCTGTAGAAAAAAGGCCGAAGTGCAAATCAAATATTCAATAAAACTCTAGAATCACAGATGCAAAAAGAACAGTTCCAATAGTACACAAAAATACCAATAAACTAACAAAACCCTAGTAGATGAAATCAAATTAAAAACTATAAATCCTAGTAAACAAAACCAAACCCGAAACAGTTTTTTAATAACAAAATGTTTTTGATGTTAATAAAGATTAGACACGGCAGATTAAGGATGTAGGGATCCAAGAGCGTAATGTTATAAAGGTTAGAAAGAATAAATATAACATATATATTAAGAAAAAAGACTATATAGCGAACCAAAATGTATCGGGATATTTACATAGTGATTTATAAGAAAAAACAATTGACACTTCTAATAATGGTTTTACAATATATCCATCAGCCAAAAAAAGTTGTGTGTCCCTTGGCAGCATGCAGATATAAGAAGAATCACATTTAGTTGACCAACTGGTTTTCTTAATCCTGGATCATATGGTCCAGTAGGAAGCTGTGCTATAGTTGAACAAACTAAAAAAACATTACAAAATGAAAAAAATCTTTGGGAGAAGATCCGATAGTATACCTCCCACAAAAATCCTCCAATAAAGAAGCAGCAAATGTGAATGTACCCATGAGGAACCTTGTTTTTTCTGGGAGAAACCAATATATATTCACAAATCAGGAATATGTTGATCAATATGTCATAAGTGGAGAGTTATTTCATTGATAATCAAGCAATGTTGAAGGAATAAAACGCCTTTGCTAACAATTTGCCTACTCTAACTTGAGCTTGTGTAGTAATGTGAACGTAGACTGTTGACAGTGGAACTTCATATGCCTCAACACATCGACCATTCAGTAAGTTAAGTTCTAGCTGAGATTTCCTCACATCTCCAAGGAAATGTCCTTGACCTGATGCCATTGCTACCTGGGAGCATAAACATTTATGTCCATCATAAATTTTAAAACAAAAAACTTGAAGACTACGGATCAGACAAAAACTATGCTTTCTCAGTTTGACACAGATGGTATCCATTTAATAGTATTAATTTCAACAAAAGAGGCAGGCACCCATAAGGAAACCCCCACCACTATACGCAAGATAATGGCTCCTATAGGCACTCTCTAAACACTGTTATTGCATGCTTTTCCCAACGCAAACCACAGACTACAATAAGACCCCGTGTTTAACTAATCTCAAATTTTCTAACCTTAAAAAAATGAAAGAAAAGAGTATAATGAGAGAATGTGCGAAACTCGATGAATGGGATCAGAGGAAATTGAAGATCAATGCGCAAATTCATGGTAATTTTTTTCCTTTATCTGAATGATTGTGGATATACCTGAATAGAGTAGAATGCAATCGCATTTATCAGAGAGTAAATCGTCGTCTCTGACAATTCCTCCATCAAGAGTCTCATATCTGCTTTCGATGCCCACCTATATCAGAATGGATCATTTCCTGCCAGCTCTCTTTGTTCACACCGACGCTTTTCCCACCTCTCCAAAAGTATCATATCTGCTTCCAATGAAGAAATAGTCACAACACCCCTTTATTACAAATTTTAATACATAGAATATACAAATTAGAGGAAATAGTTGTTGCGTGTATTATGCTGGATAATACGAAATCACACCTCCCGAAAATTCTTTTCTATGGTACTAAAAGGGAACGGGTATAAAAAATGATAATGGGAGCAGAGGCAATTGAAGATAAATGCGCAAATTCATGGTAATTTTTTTTCCTTTATCTGAATGATTGTGGATATACCTGAATAAAGTAGAATGCAATCGCATTTATCAGATAGTAAATCGACCTCTCTGACAATTCCTCCATCAAGAGTCTCATACCTGCTCACGATGCCCACCTATATCAGAATAGATCATTTCCTGCCAGCTCTCTTTGTTCACATCGATGCTTTTCCCACCTTTCTAAAAGTATCATATCTGCTTCCAATGAAGAAATAGTCACAACACCCCTTTATTACAAATTTTAACACATAGAATATACAAATTAGAGAAAAAAGTTGTTGCGTGTATTATGATGAATAATACGAAATCACACCTCCCGAAAATTCTTTGCTATGGTACTAAAAGGGAACGGGTATAAAAATGATTCACCATGCTTCCCAGCCTCTGCTAAAAAACCATCTAAGAATTTCATATCAAATGATATCCCAATTGTGGGAACCTTTTTTATTCAATCAAAAATATAATCAAATTAAAAATACTTTACCAATTTAAATCTAATTCACAAAAATTCAATCAAATTAGGGAAAATCAATAGTAAACCCTAATTAATAATCTTTTGAAAATCAATAGTATTGTTGGTTCATCTGATAAGGAAATCATATGGACCAATTCAATCAAATTTCGATCAATTAGGTAATAAAAATAATAGAATTCAGACGTAGTGTTTAATTAATCTCATATGGACCAATTCAATCAAATTTCGATCAATTATAAGACCCAGTGTTTAACTAATCTCAAATTTTCTGACCTTAAAAAAATGAAGGCAAAGAGTATAATGGGAGAATGTGCGAACCTCGATGAAGGGGAGCAGAGGCAATTGAAGATCAATGCGCAAATTTATGGTAATTTTTTTTCCTTTATCTGAATGATTGTGGATATACCTGAATAGAGTAGAATGCAATCGCATTTATCAGAGAGTAAATCGTCCTCTCTGACAATTCCTCCATCAAGAGTCTCATATCTGCTTCCGATACCCACCTATATCAAAATAGATCATTTCCATCCATCTCTCTTTGTTCACACTGATGCTTTTCCCACCTCTCCAAAAGTATCATATCTGCTTCCGATGAAGAAATAGTCACAACACCCCTTTATTACAAATTTTAACACATAAAATATACAAATTAGAGGCAAAGGTTGTTGCGTGTATTATGTTGAATAATATGAAAGCACACCTCCCGAAAATTCCTTTCTATGGTACTAAAAGGGAACGGGTATAAAAATGATTCACCATGCTTCCCAGCCTCTGCTAAAAAACCATCTAAGAATTTCATATCAAATGATGTCCCAATTGTGGGAACCTTTTTTATTCAATCAAAAATATAATCAAATTAAAAAGACTTTACCAATTTAAATCTAATTCACAAATATTCAATCAAATTAGGGGAAATCAATAGTAAACCCTAATTAATAATCTTTTGAAAATCAATAGTATTGTTGGTTCATCTGATAAGGAAATCATATGGACTAATTCAATCAAATTTCGATCAATTAGGTAATAAAAATAATAGAATTCAGACGTAATACCTATTTGAGTCAGTAAATTGACAACTTCTCCACCAATTAGGTAAGGAAAATAATACGTAATAATTGCTTCCAATTAGCTTGGTCTCGATAAGATTTTTTCTTATGTGAATCAACATTAATCTCTGCAACAAAAAAAAAATGTTTGTCTATTAGATAAGGGTTCTTAAAGATAAAATGAGTTGGCTAGTAAATCAATACGTATGATGACTGTTTGAGGCGAGATGGGATGAGTTTACATCATGATTATGCTAAAACTCAAACAAAACGATACTTAAGGACTCAAAAAAGAAGTAAACCCTAACTTACAAAATAGAAAACAAAGTGTGTTCACTAAAAATAAGAACATGTGATGAAAAATCATGCTTGATGTGCCTTACTTCTTCGTTCATGTTAGAGAAATCAAAAGACGAAGGAGAACAGAGAAGAAAAGAGGTGAGAGATGGAGAGCGGCAGAGAAGAATGGTTTTTAGGGTTGGAGGAGAACACGATACGATGGTATCTGAGTTAGGTTTAGTTTTTGAGGTACAAAGATACAATCGTTTCCCTGAAGAGCAAAGATGTGAGATAATAAGAAGGTTTAGGTTAGAATAGTCGAATTGGAGATGTAGAAGATGAAAACCTCTTTCTGCATCTCTACAACACGGAGAGAGGGAAAAAATGGAGTAAGAATATTTTTTAGGGTTTTATTCTTTTTTTTTTCCTTAATTTTTATGGAATGAGAATATTTTGAGAAAAAATCGTTTTTTTCTCTCCTTTGAGGAAAAGTGAAACAGAGCAATTCTGTGAGAGGGTGACGGTCACCGTTCAACGTGGAGCCTAAGGAGCTTAGGATTTTAAAAGAGTTGTATATCTACTTCTTCTTAGAGAATCTTCTTCCCATTGTGTTTAAATGCTAGAAAGCTAGGTGGAAAATGGGTCATTTGTCCGAAAAAATTTAAAATATGGTTCAAATGGACGAGTAAAAATTATTATGGGTGAAATGGAAAAAATAAAATAGCAAGGATGAAACTGGATTCATCCTGGCTTAAGTTTATTAAATAGCAAGGATGAAACTGGATGAATCATGATATAAATTAAAAATAAGATAAAATATTTGAAAATAGGTAGGATGAAACTGGTTACATCCTTGCTATTTTTATATTTTTGTTCGTTTAAACAGTATCAAAATCTAGATGTCCTTTTTCACCCGGGAATTATTTATTTTGGTCTTTTTAACCAATTTTGTGAAAGCGAGGATGCCCACTAATGTTCAGAACCTTCATGTGAGAGAATTGAGCGAATTCAATGCCACAATGAGTGTGTGGGAGTGAAAATTATACCTCGTTGGCCAAATAATTTGTGAAGCGGTCGTCTTAACTTGATGGCAACAAATATAGTACAAAATATGCATTTCAAATTAGGAAAATTGTGGACGACGGGGGTGATGAACTGATAGTCAAGGCAACTTTATGTCTCTACTGCCTTGGTTGTTTTTCTTTTTCTCAAAGTCAAGCTCAAGCTGTGGAATAAGAACAAAATAAATTGATGTCTTAGATTGTTTGCTATGTAAACTCTTGTTATATATATATATCTCTATTTTGTTCCAATTCTTAGTCTTATTCATTTGTTCATGTATTGTTAGACAAGATTAATGAAAACATCTAATAATTATATCATTAAGGATTAATTATAATCAAATCTTAACATTTATTCAATACCTGAAACAATACATCTTAAGATGCCAATTGAACAAGTAAGATTTCAAATGTAACCAGTTTACAAACACATCACAGAGCCTACATAACCGGTATATAAACCAAATCCATCCGAACAAGAAAACAACTAACATTTCATAATTGCGCATACTACATTTTAGAATACACTTGACCTCTGTAGTAAAAGGATTATTATGGTTCTGAATGACATTATCTCTTGTTCAATATTGCTTCTTCGCTTAACCGATCAAAAAAAAATTGCCTCTTCGCTGCGATGGTTATGGTAATTACTTTTTCTGCTTCTCCTCATCAGAAAATCAGTTATCCCCTCATTGTCAAGTTCCAAAAATGTAACCTTGACACTGTTGGGACAATTGGTATCTAACATAAAGCTCTGATACCAATTGTTGGGACAATTGGATTGCGCTGATACCAATTGTCAGGATTTAGAGCCATCTACGTGATAATCTTGCGGAAACATACATATTAGTTAACAAGAAATACTTGATCTCTCGGATTGCTCCATGAACCTTACTACGATCTAGGATAAGAAGAAGAGAAAGAGAACCACATAGATGCAAGCCATAAACAAAGCAACAAGAAGTAAAGTACTCACAGATTTAACGTGGTTCAACAACATACACAATGTGTGTATTTGTCTACATCTACCGAACGGCTACAACCTCTTTATTCATTATAGAATCACCACTGAGAATTACACAACTAACTGACTATATCAATCCATCGGCTTACTACAACGTGACCGAACACAAGAACTCTCACAAGCATCCTATAAGATCCAAAGTAGTGTCTTCACCCATACGAGATAATGTTTACCACATTATCTACCACCATAAGATGATCTTCTCTGCACACCCTGATATAGATTACCATGGACGCCTTTATCTCAACACCAATAATCTAATCTAGCACCACCAAGATGATCTTCTCCTCAACAATATGTCTTACCAACATCTCCATATGAATACTCCATAACGAAATATCTTCCAACATCGATAAGTATCCCATAAGCACCATAACGGTGTACTCCTTCCACCATTAGGTCTCTCACATAACCACCTCAATAGGTGGGATGAATCCCTCACATCTCTATGAGATTTACATGGAGGATTCCATGACTAAAACACTTAGCTTAGACCTCTTTATATAGGAGTCACAAACTTGGTTCCCAAGTATTAGCCCCCTTGGTTTAGGAAACCATGGTCAATTTAGGTATTCCATATTTATGGAAGTTGACCTAATTCAGCAACCTCAACGGGATTTGACAACAATGACCTTTTTACGAGCTTTATCATAATTGTCAAGATAGTCTTTTATCAATTTCATGGAAAGCATGTAGTTTCGACTTCGCGACAGTCAAACCACAACATAATAAGACTTGGATAACACAGTGACTAATGTCGAAGAATTCATTGTTACCGTCGTAACAATACATAAAGTCACACATTCTGCCATGTGCATATCCCTTTCCCAATCTTGCTCCAAAACATACACCAACGTTCGAAATCTGATAATCCGTCACTTACACAAAGACCCAATCACACCCCATCCATAATCTGAAACCTTTGGTAACTTCCTCAAGCTCCAAGCAATTTAAGACGCTGTTGTGTTAATGTAGAGAAAATAACTTGACGGAAACTATGTCGTTGCTGAACCAAATTTTTCTAAAGAAATCTTTACCTTCATCTCTACAGGATTTGTCCCTATTGAAACCAATTTCAATAACTATAGTAGATGAGCAAACCACCAAATATTACCATTGCTATAATGTATCTCTCTCCAACAGAAAGTCTCACACTGATCATCAAAAAATCAAATAGATTACCATTATCTACCACCATAAGATGATCTTCTCTGCATACCCTGATATAGATTACCATGGAAGCCTTTAGCTCAACACCAATAATCTAATCCAGCACCACCAAGATGATCTTCTCCTCAACAACATGTCTTACCAACATCTCCATATGAATACTCCATAACGACATATCTTCCAACATCGATAAGTACCCCATAAGCACCATAATGGTGTACTCCTTCCACCATTAGGTCTCTCACATAACCACCTTAATAGGTGGGATGAATCCCTCACATCTCTACGAGATTTACATTGAGGATTCAATAACTAAAACACTTAGCCTAGACCTCCTTATATAGGAGTCACAAACTTGGTTCCCAAGTATTAGCACCCTTGGTTTAGGAAACCATGATCAATTTAGGTATTCCATATTTATGGAAGTTGACCTAATTTAGGAAACCACCGTTTCCCTACAGACATTATACTCAGCATTTTGACTTTCCAGTGTGTCGAAATCTTTTTTAACAATTCTCGGAGTATCACCAGCTTCTGTCGGCAATTGTTCTCAAGCAAAACTGATCTGTAGTAGTGATAACACCATAAAACCAGAAGCCAATCTTATACCCTACCAAAGAAATTACCCCGAAATTCTTATCACATATAAGCCGTTGATTTAGATATACAGCTGAGAAGTACTCAGTAAAAGTCAAAAAAACATAACTCACTCTTGAACTCTGTCGGGTGACGTGGGGTATAAACGATTTCGCCATTTTTATCGCACGCTAATACTGGGTGCATTGGGTGCAGATATTTGGGCGCCATATATCATTTTCGTTTACCTAAAGCTTCTTTAAGCCACTTAAATTCTGCGCTTATGACCCAATAACTGGTAGCCTTGTTAAATCTCGTTGGGAACCTCAGTTTTTCGGTTTGGCACCAACAAAAAATGGACCGCCAAGTGCCCGACTGGCCTATCAGATGCTATTGTTATAAGTACTAGACTGCAATTAAGTGCCAGCCCAAAATCTAACGGCAACAAGATACATAGTAGTCCCACATTGGACAAGGAAATACATATGATCTTACACATATGAATTTCGGTTTGCAGTGACAATCGCCAATCAGCAGTGGTCTGAATGCTCAACTAATAGCCCGGCATGGGCTATCAGCCAATCAAACTTTCAAAGGATGAAAACTGGGCCTCTTTCCTCCATTGCTGATTGGTTTTAGCATGATCAATGAAGATACTGTCAAATTTTGTGTTCTTGATTCAATGAAGATGTTTTCCTTACCTCCATTATGAGTGTTACTTGATAAAATACTGTCATTTGAACATGATCAATTTTACGTTCAATTGGTTAAATCCAATTTAAAAATAATAAACTTCACGAGTGTAGCACAGTTTTAGCTCTAAAGCAGTCACTCCTGCCAAAACTATTTTTGATGTCCCGTTCTTTATCCTTCTATATCATTAGCTCACAATGGTATCAGCTGGCCATGTTTTACTTGTTTTTTGTCAACTTAATTTACTTTTAATACTCTCAAGTGATTTATATTTTGTCTGATTTGCATTCTTCCATGAATCCAAGTGCATCTTAGATGCTACAATTCTTTCTAACAAACTACTTCCTTGGAGGTCATAGAAGAGATATTAGTGTTATAATGCTGCTCTATATGATAAGAAGAGATATTAGTGTCAGGTACGGTAAAACACGCTTAAATTCTTCAATAGCGTTAATTTCTCAAAAAATGTGTTAGTACCAGGTTTCATGTTCTCGGTTATGGCTGAAACCAGATGGAAATTTGTTAGTAGTTTTGGAGAATGGGGTGGTGATCCAAATGCAACATCTTTTTTGAGAGAACTACCGGATAAGACCCAAGGCTCGTATAAGCAGTGCACTAGGGCAGATGTACAATTCTTTCTGAAGGCAATATACACACGCCCTTGCTTATGATTATTTTGTATTTTACATTATATTGTTTCTAGATAGTAACTGTGAATCGAAAAACTGCAATTCACAAAAGCGCAGACCTGGGGTTGGTAATTTACATTATATCATTTCCACGCAACTTAAACAACTTTTAGGCCCAAAGAGTTGCTGACTAGGATTGACTAGTGCACGAAAACATTCCCCTCTCTTTAAACCAAGAATTTTTACCTCAGAACTGCATTGCATGTATGCTTAGTATTTGTAGCTCCTGAGATTTTTTAGAGGAGATCCATGTCCAACTATGTAGAAAAATCTCCTGGTTGAAGTTGGACTATAAAATTTTAGAAATAATTTATAAAAGGGTCGTATGTTTAGTACGTAATTAGGATCTGGGTCGTAAAACATACAATTGATATTAGGGTCGTAGACTAACCAAAACCGTTAAAACACCGTCACTTGACTTTTTATATATTAAACAGACACCCTGACCATCCGTTGACTGTTGTTGACTGTTTGAATATTGGTAAAAGATGGTTTAGTTTTACTCCCTAAATTCTTCCCATCTAACCATTCATCTCATTCCAACCCGTCAAAATCGACAGCCACTGTTACACAATCAAAAATATTACACCGACAAGGCAATGCCCCCTACTGACCAACCGAGTCTAATATTCCTCCCACAGAGCATACAACATCCGGTACCTGTTTAAGAACTAAAACCAAACACCTTCCGAGCATCTATCAATCTTCCTAAATATACTTCCCCTAATTCACAAACAGAGAAAGTCCCCAAATCTGTAAATCTCTCTTATCAATTCCCAAAAGAGTAAGCAACGTTAAGATAGACAAAATAAACAATTGTTTCATAGGTTGGTGTAGCAAAAGTGTTTCTGCAACAATCCTCGAGATTCGTGTATTCTGATGGAATTCAAGCCGTTAGATGACTCTGCTATATTCCTCGTGATACACTTTTGATAGATGAGATTCTATTACTTGTTGAATCGGCTCCTTATCTTTAATAATTGTTGATAGGTGAAAGTGGGGGTACCTGCAAAAGACACTTCAATGGCTCAATGAGTAAGAGCTCTAAGCAGGTTTTATGGAGAGAGAAAGATTAGAAATATGTACCTCTGTAGTTGAAATCCCCCTTCTATTTATAAGAAGTGGAGGAATTGTATCCAGTCCAGTTTCCGTTTAGATACATTAAGACTATGTCTTTGGACAAAATGCACTCCAGGTTCATCCTGGTCAAAACTGATTTCCTTATTTTTAGGATCTATAACCTTCAGGTTATACCTGGTCTTCTTCTGTTTTTCCCCCTTTTTCTGAGGATCTGTAACCTCCAGGGTTTGAATATCCTTGGTCTTTTAACTAATCCCTCATTTTGGTGAGGATCTGCAACCTCCAGGTTTTGAATGTATCTGGTCTCTAACTGATTCCCCCCTTTTCTAGGGCCAGTAACTTTCAGGGTTTGAATGTTTACCTGGTCTTTAGAAACTAACAAATTAGATTAGTAGCTTTCAGTGGGCTTAGACACCAACCCATGAACCAAACAAATTTCTTACTTGGGCAGAAGAGTTTTTAAGCCCACTCAATACGAATTGGTTGAAGAACTGTTTAGCCCACTTAATGCGAATGAGTTCAAAAGTTGTTTAGTGCACTTAATGTAAATGGGTTGAAGAGTTGTTTAACCCGTTTAATGTAAATGGTCCAAACATCGGCCCCTCTTAATTCCCAACTTGTTGGTGGATTAAGAAAAATATTCTGGATGAGTAATTTCACCATTATTATGTTGACGCCCCCAAGCTGTGCTGCAGGAAGCAGAAGCGTTTCTTCATAATAATATTTTTTTTTTGTTGCACCAAACAACATTTCAAACAATTACTGTGAGTTGGAACGCTGACGTGAAACATTGCTACTGACTTCCTTATGACCAGCTGCTTTATCAAAAATTGTTGACTTGCCTTTTTTAAAGGAGAACAAGATATACTAAAGAAGACGGTTCAAAGGAGAACAAGATATACTAGAGAAGACTGATAAGGATTATTCTGCTTTTCTGCTCCCCATTCCTCGCAACAACTTTGACCTCCTTTTGTATATAAATAATACAAGATTCTTCATTGTTCTCATAGTCTTCCCTTATTTTGGGTTAATTTGTGTTACCTCTCCCGGAGAAAATCATAATTTGAGTTACCTCCCCTACATAACAAATATTAGTAAAATCTCATCTCGTCATTTTTTTCATCCAAACCCGGTTAGCTGAGTCAGCTGCTTCGTACAGCTGGATGCTCTTAGGGGAGGTAACTCAAATTATGATCTTCTCCAGGGGAGGTAATTCAAATTATGATCTTCTCAACTAAGCGGGTTTGGATGAAAGAAGTGACGAGAGGAGGTTTACTAATATTTGTTCTGTACGGGAGGTAGCTCAAATTATGATCTTCTCCAGGAGAGATAACGCAAATTAACCCCTTATTTTTACTCTATTTCCTTGGTATACTAGTAATCTTTTCTTCTTTTTTCTTATTAATTCCGCTACCAACCAAGGTTCGACTAATATTTAATTGCATTTAGTACTATTTACATCTTCTCTTTATAGGGAACAACTAGGTGAACGAGAAGTCACTATCTCATTTTTTTTTTAAAATACTTGAATCTGATTGCGATGCTTCACTGTTTTCATCGTTAGATGAATTTTTTTATTCAAGTACTTTACCATCATAAGTATAATGCTTCACATTAAAAACAGATACTGCCCCTCTTTTGCTCGTCACTTTACGATGATATATATATTTTAACTCTGGTTAGAGCATCCACAGCGGGCGAGTATAACCAAAAATTTGGGATGAGATCGTGACGCAGTGGGACAGAGTAAAGATCAAATCCCAGCCAAAGATCAAATTCCAGACCATATTTGGTCGCGACCAAATACCAAATCCTAATATAGTCGGGCGTAAATTTAAAGTACGCTTGTTGCTGGGCGTAAATTTAAAGTACGCTTGTTAACGGGCGGAGATTTAAATCACGCCCGATGAAAATTCAAATTAAAAAAATAAAATGAAAAATGAGGCGTAAACTTAAAGTACGCATGTTGACAGGCGTAAACTTAAAGTGTGCCTGGTGATTGATTGGGCGGACATTTGAGATACGCCCGATGAAATTTTTTTGGGGCGGAGATTTAAATTACGCGCGACCAAATTTTAATCGGAACCGTTACGTGACAACACGGACTAAACCCAAAATTTGATCTTTTTTTTGATCTTTGATCTTTGGTTTTGATCGCACCACTGCAGTTGCTCTTATCCTGAGAGGGGTTCCATTGCCCATGAAACAAGATCCTTATTATTTTTGAGACTGCGCTAAACTGGTTTAGGTTCAGTTTTCTCGCCAATCCGCGTAAGTAATGACTAAGACCGTGCAAGGGACATTTTTTTAATTATTCCCTCTAATCAAAGCCAAGTGATTTTTGGTTCTCATTGCCATGAGATGGGATTCCATTTCCCATGGAACAAGGTTCTTGTTATTCTTGAGCCTGCGCTAAACCGATTTAGCTTGCTCGTAAATTTGCGCAAGTATTGACTAAGACTATGCAGGGAATATTTTTTGAAATATTTCATCTAATCAAAGCCAAGTTGGGATCGGTGCTAGCTATGCGAGAGTTATTGTTTAACAGCTCTGGCTAGTATGCCCGAAGTTTATGTCCAATCTTAGCTATGCGAGTGTTATTACTAAACGACTCAGGTTAGTACCGAAGTGTGTGCATTATGCATTTGTTTATGAATTGTGCACTTGTATGTGAATTATCAATTTGTTATAGGACTATGAAATACGAATATTGCAAAAAAATTAAGGAATCGTTTAGGTTTACCTCATGAGACATGCCTCTCATGATTAGAGAATATGAATAGTGTATTGTCATTGTCGTGCTCTGACCTTCTCATCATGGATAGCCATCCATATCAGTCTGATCTTTAAGCGTAGATAAAAATCATTTATTATTGGGAAATGATTATTACATTAACGATAGAATTTTTTCAAATTGAAAGAATTTCATGGTTTTGGCTCTATGTGGCCGTTGAATTTTTTTAGCCAGTATGCTCCGCCTCCAGCAGGTCTATCTATGAGGTAAGGACCCTCTCAATTAGAATTCAACTTTCCACTGTTAGGATCAAGTGTGCTTGGCCTGGTATCGCGTAACAACTGTTCTCCTGGATGAAATACCCGTTCTACAACTTTCTTGTTGTATTGAAACCTCATGGATTGTTGATAAATGGAAAACCTTCTATATGCTTCTTCTCGAACATCTTCTAGAAGTTCTTTATCCTTTTCTAGGATCTCCGAGTTTTGGCCTGAACGTTCTGCTAATGTTTTTGTTGTTGGGACAAGCAATTGGAGCTACAGCTTCCACTCCGTAAGTTAATGTAAATGGTGGAAATCCTGTCGACCGCCTTGGTGTTGTTATGTATGCCCACAAGACTTCGGCTAAGAATTTTATCCATCTCCCTTTAGCTTTATCCAGAGTTCGTTTAAGGTTTTCCAGGATCACTCAATTGGTTGCTTCATCTTGTCCATTACTTTGTGCATAATATGGAGTGGAGAAATTTTTCTTGATGTCCAATCCTTCATAGAGAGACTTGATCGTTTCTGAATCGAACTGCTTCTCGTTGTCAGATATGATGGTAGATGGTACGTCGAACCTGCATATTATGTTTTTCCATATAAATTTTCGGACATGTACTGCTTCAGTATGTACAAAGCTACCGTTTCTACCCATATGGTAAAATAGTCAGTTGCCACCAACAAATCCTTAACGCCCCCAGGTGCAGTAGGAAATGAACCTACGATGTCCAATCCCCACATACTGAAGGGCCAAGGGCTCATAACAGGGTACAACTCTTTTGCTGGACTATTTAGAAGGGGGTCGTGCAGTTGGCATGACACGCATTTCTTAACGTATTCCTTTGCGTCCCTTTGCATGTAAAGCCAAAAGTATCCCTGAGATAAGAGTTTGTGTGCTAAACTCGTTCCACTTGAATGATTTCCGTAACATCCCTCATGTGCTTCGACCATCAACTGTTTTCCTTCATCTGGAGTGACACAACGCAAATATGGTTCCTTTGCAATTGGTTTTTTGTAGAGTTCACCTTCGATCAATACGTACCTCCATGCATTTTTTGATATTTTTCCAGCTTGATATTTATCTTCTGGAAGTTCTTGAGCTTGAAGGTAACGAATATACGACAATCTCCAGTCTTCGATATCCATGGGATCACTTTCTTCTTCTTTCGGTGAATTATCTTGTATAGATTCACCAACTTTATTGTTTCATATGAGATTTGTCCCAGAAGAACCTTCCTGAATGTTTGGAAATTACTGGAATTCGACAACGATATACCTTGTGGTATCAGACTCCACATCTGATGTTAGGTATGCAGGTGCATCTGCATGTCTATTCTCCACCCTCGGTTTTTGCTTGATGCAGAAAACGTCGAACTTCTTTGCCAATTCAGTTATACATTCTAGATAAGATGCTAAGTTTTCATTCTTCGCCTTATATGACCCAGTAAATTGATGTTCCACTATCATTGAGTCGGTTGTTAGTTTCACTCTTCGCGCCCTCAGGTGTAATGCAGATTTTAAGCCAGATATTGCTGCTTCGTACTCATCTTGATTGTTGGAGGCTGAGAATCCAAGCCGGATAACCTTTTCCATCTATAACCCGTCTGGAGAGACCAATAAACATCCAAATCCATCTCCTTTGGTGTTTGCGGACCCGTTGGTGTATAATGACCATAGTCTTTCTCCGTCTTCTGGTAACTCTGATGGATCCACGAAATTAGTCAGTACATCTCTCTCGCTCGAGAATGTTTTGATTATTTTAGATACTCCCATGGTAGAGGAATCAGATTTCCTTCTACTTCTTGTAGGATTTCATCGTCGATGGTCGACTCTGATAATGGAATATCATCTACGGGAAAATCTGCCATCAATGACGCTGGTGCATGTCCTTTCTCGGTTGTTCTTGGCTCATAGGTGATACCGTAAGATACGAGGTAGGTTTCCCACGTAGCAAGCCTGCTTGAATCATCTGCTTCAGCAAGCACTTTTGTTAATGGGTATTTTGTGTATACCACAATCTGTCGTCCTCCTCCAAAGTAAGTTTTCAGAGGTTTTGCCGCGTGTACCAATGCCAGTGCTATCTTCTCAGTCTTTGAGTACCTTGTCTCCTTTTCCGTTAGGGATTTACTAACGAAGTATACATGTTTCTCATAAGGTTCTCGTACGAATAAAAACGCACTTACTGCGTAATCGCTTGCAAAAAGATATATATAAATGGTTTGACCCGTTCTTGGACTTGAAAGGACTGAAGATGAAGTTAAATACCTTTTGATTTCATGAAAAGCGCGCTCACAATCTTCATTCCATCCAAAACTTTCCGACTTCTTTAAGATTTGGAGAAATGGCTTGAACTAATCTGAAGCTCGAGATATGAATCGATTGAGAGCAGTCAAACTCCCGGTAAGCTTTTGTACTTCTTTTTTGTTTTTTTGGTGATGGCATATCGATTATCGCCCATATATGCCATGGGTTTGCTTTAATTCCTATCTACGTCATCATGTAACCAAGAAACTTCCCAAATGTGAGCCCAAATGAGCACTTAGCTAGGTTCAAATTGATTCCATATTGGCTCAGACTTTCGAATGTTTTCTTGAGGTCTAGGAGATGAGACAACTTTTGTTCAGACTTTACCACCATATCATCGATGTATACTTCTATAGTCTTTCCTATCATATCTTTGAACATTTCGTTCACCAGACGCTGATAGGTTGCTCCAGCGTTCTTTAAACCAGAAGGCACGACAATAAAGCAGTAAACTCCTTTATCGGTAATGAATGCAGTGTGTTCTTGATCATATTTATATAATGGTATCTGAATATAACCAGAATACCCATCCATAAAAGACAACCGTTCAAATCCAGATGTGGCATCGACCAAATCTGGGATTCTGGGCAACGTATAAGGATCACTTAGACATGATTTATTCAAGTTCGTGAAATCAATACACACTCTTATTTTACCATTTTTTTTGGTACGGCAACAATATTTGCCAGCCATTTCGGATACCGCACTGGTCTGATGATGCCTGCTTCTAGCATCCTTTCTATCTCCTCCGCCACCTTTGCTTTGTGTTCCGGAGCCATCTTGCGTGGTTTTTGTCTCACTGGTTTATAATTCTCTCGGATATCTAATCGATGACAGGAAATCGTGGGGTCGATTCCTGTCATGTATTTCAAGCTCCAAGCGAATACATCTTTGTTATCTTTTAAAAGTGAAATCATATTTTCACATTCATCTTCCGGCAACTCTGCTCCGATATAGATAGTGTGTTCTTCTTGATCTCTGATTTGTACCTCTATCAACTTTTCGATCGTTGACGACCCTTCTTTCCCTTTCTCCTGATAGGTGAGAGGGAAATGTTGTGGTTGCTATAACTTCTTCTCGACTTGGAGTATCTCACAGCCCTTCACTTCTGACTTCTGGTATTCCTCCATTGCGCTTTAATGCCACTTGTGTGATGCCACTTGATCTCTTCTGACCTTTACTACCCCTGCTGGTGTGACAAATTTTAGACATTGATGGACTGTGGAAGTTATTACCTCCATGGAATTGATCCAATATCGACCGAGTACAGCATTATAAGGTGCAAGACAATCAAGCAGTGATAAATATTGCATGACCGTTTTCCCTCCTATAATGGTTGGCAAATTGACCCTTCCAATTCCAGTCATAGTTTCTCAAATATCCAAATAACCGATTGACCGGTTTGAATTAATTCTAATATGGTGGGCGCCAAAAGATGTTGTAGCAAAAGTGTTTCTGCAACAATCCTCGAAATTCGTGTATTAAGATGGAATTTAAGTCGTTAGATGACTCAGCTGTATCCCTCGTGATACACTCTTGATAGATGAGATTCTATTACTTGTTGAATCATCTCCTTATCTTCAATAATTGTTGGTAGGTTAAAGTGGGAGGTACCTGCAAAAGACACTCTGATGCCTCAATGAGCAAGAGCTCTAAGCAAGTTTTATGGAGAGAGAAGGATTAGAAATGTGTACCTCTCTGATTGAAATCCCTCTTCTATTTATAGGTAGTGGAGGAATTGTATCCAGCCCAGTTTCCGTCTAGATACATTTTGACTATTTATCTGGACAAAATGCACTCCAGGTTCATCCTGGTCAAAACTGATTTCCTTATTTTTAGGATCTATAACCTCTAGGTTATACCTGGTCTTCTTCTGTTTTTCCCCCTTTTTTTGAGGATCTGTAACCTCTAGGGTTTGAATATACATGGTGCTTTAACTAATCCCTCCTTTTTTGGGGGATCAGCAACCTCCAGGTTCTGAATGTACCTGGTCTCTAACCGATTCCCCCCTTTTCTAGGTTCAGTAACTTCCAGGGTTTGAATGTTTACCTGGTCTTTAGAAGCTAACAAATTAGGTTAGTAGCTTTCAGTGGGCTTAGACATCAACCCATGAACCAAAAAAATTTCTTACTTGGGATGAAGAGTTTTTAAGCCCACTCAATATGAATGGATTGAAGAACTGCTTAGCCCACTTAATGCGAATGAGTTGAAAAGTTGTTTAGCCCACTTAATGTAAATGGTTGAAGAGTTGTTTACCCCACTTAATGATGATGAATTGATTATGTATGGTGATCGCTCCCTGAGATAAGAGTCTTTTTGGAAAATATTGTTTCGTCTTTTTGGTTGCTATAACTTCTTCTCAACTTGGAGTATCTCACATCCCTTCACTTCTGACTTCCGGTATTCCTCCATTGCGCTTTCATGACACCTGTGTGATGCCACTTGATCGCTTCTGACCTTTATTACCCATGCCAGTGTGACAAAATTTTAGACTTTGATAGACTATGGAAAGTTATTACCTCCATGGAATTAATCCAATCTCGACCGAGTATAGCATTATAAGGTGCACGACAATCAAGAAGTGAGAAATATTGCATGACCGTTTTCCCTTCTACAGTGGTTGGAAAATTGACCCTCCCAATTGCAGTCATAGTTTCGCCACTGAACCCGACAATCGATTGTCGTCTCCTTCAACTTGCCCTTTAGTTGAGATTCATTGAGGAGTATGCTCCATAAAAAATGACGCTTATTTAAGCTCCCAGTGTCAATCAAGACACGTCCCACCTTATACATCCCGATGATGGATAGAATCACAATTGCATCATTATGCGGATGATAAACTCCGTCGAAGTCAACATTTGTAAATGATATCTCGGTTCTCCCCTCTTCCATAGTTTCAGTTCCTATCAGATTGACACAATCCACCTTGTTCAAGATTCTCCAATCTTGTATTTGTCGTATCTTCAGGCGCGTTGCGTTCTCATGATCTTTTCTTAAAGCAGAATCGATTTTTGCATGGATTACTAATATTTCTTGTAGATTCAGTGCGTTGATACACGATGGGTCCTTCTTCACGTATTGTTGGAGCTTTTCTTCATCAATCATTTTATGGACTTCATACGCTAGCGTTCGGAAAATGTCTGTGGTATGTCCATGGTCGTTATGATAGGCATAAAATTTGCTTTTATCATTTTGGCCTTTAGTATCTTAGAATATCGGTCTTGGGATAGGGAGCGAATCTCCGATTTTCTTATGGAGTTCTCCTAGTCCAATGTTAAGGCTTGGATACTTCACTCCCTCTCTTCTTTGCCCTTTTTTAGACTCATTTGCCTCTTCACTTCGGCCCTTCGAGCTTTCACGATATTTCTTCTTGGTGCCTTCATCTTGATGGTGTCTCACCTTGGAGGTCATCTACGCTGTCCCTTTCGTCCGTGACAACTTTGCTCTTTTTTATTTTTCCGCCCTTGCATAACTATCTGCTCTTCCATATAGTTCTTTGAGGATCCCTACCGGTTGCACAGTTAAGGAATTGAATATACCGAATTCGTCATAAGGCAAGGCATTTTTGTATGCTTCAATGACGAGCCCAACATCGACCGCGCCGACTTCTCCAACTTCTTGATGAAACTGTTGGTTAAAATCTGCCAGAATTTCATTTTTTTCCTGACGCAATCCAAATAGGTGAATGCTGCCTTTTTTGCTTCCCAGGTTGATCTTATATTGCTCGAAAAAAGCGTCTGACAACATCCCAAAGTACGCGATTGAGTTTGACTCTAATTGTGAGAACCAAGTCAAAGCTTTACCTGTCAGCGTTACAGGAAAAATTTCTGCATAACAACTCATCGTTATATCCCCACAGACTCATTGAAGCTTGGAATTGTTGGACATGTTCTACTGGATTGCCGCTCTTTCCGTCAAATAGCTCCTTGAACTGGGGCTGCACAAAGTTTGTTGGTGAGCGGAACCGCCTTATTTCTTCAACGAAAGGTGAGTCCATCGACCTTTTCATTGCTAAGACTTGTAACCTTTCTTCCCTGGATTGTTTCTGAGCCAACGCATGCTCGATAATTTCGCCTAGATTTCTTTTATTGAGTTCCTCAATTTGTGACGAATCTCCTTCAGTTTCTCGACGGATTCGTTCATTTCTGACTAACTCCTTGTTCTTCCTCGATTTTTCTTTCTCATGTTTATGTTTCTTCGAGCGTCGGTTTTCTTCATAATACTCCTTTCTTTTTCGCCCGTCGAGATACTCTTTTCTTCTTCGATCGTTGAGGTACTGCTCCCTTTCACACATGTTGTTCTTCCAATTTCTTGGTCCAGATTGTCGTTCCGCTTCTTCGATGAAGCGATTTCTTTCATAGCGGTGATTCGGCCCACGATCCTTAGTAGCTTTCCTCTCGGGTGATCTATGTCTCCCGTCGCGATCATTTCTCCCCTGTCGTGCTCTCGAACCCTCATGTGAAGGTCGTGCATGTCGGTGCGGAGTGACACTTTCTGAATGTTGGGTGCTACCAGTTTGTGGTCTCTTTTCCAGAGATGCTTTCAATAGTCTGTTTTTTATCTCTAACACTTGCAATCTTTCTCGCATAGTCAAATCTACGGGTGTTTCCACTGCCCTATCCGCTTGCACAATACGCGAGGCCAAACGAAGGCCCCTATTGGCGAGGGAATTCGGACGCGAGTTTATCATATTTGTTTGGGTTTGGTTACCACCCCTTGGAGATAGATTAAGATTGGCAGTATCACTTAAAGGTGGAGTTGAGATACGTACCCATCAATCTCCTCTACTTATCCCTTAGGGATAAGTTCTTGCAGAAGGACACCTTGATGTTGTTGTTGCTGGTGACGTTTCAAATCCTTCCTGAAATGGGTGATCGACGTCACTATGATTCCCTCGGATTCTGGTGTCGATGTTGTCATTCCCATCATTTCGGTTTGCCTGGGATGTTGCCATGAATCTTGATCTGTTTTTTCTTGAAGAATCCTTCTCTGCCCCATGGTGGGCGCCAAAAGATGTGTTAGCAAAAGTGTTTTTGCATCAATCCTCGAAATTCGTGTATGAAGATGGAATTTAAGTCGTTAGATGACTCAGCTGTTTTCCTCGTGATACACTCTTGATAGATGAGATTCTATTACTTGTTGAATCAGCTCCTTATCTTTAATAATTGTTGGTAGGTAAAAGTGGGGGTACCTACAAAAGACACTCTGATGCCCCAATGAGTAAGATCTCTAAGAAGGTTTTATAGAGAGAGAGGATTAGAAATGTGTACCTCTCTGGTTGAAATCCCTCTTTTAGTTATAGGGAGTGGAGGAATTGTATCCAGTCCAGTTTCCGTCTAGATACATTTTGACTATGTATCTGGATAAAATGCACTCCAGGTTCATCCTGGTCAAAACTGATTTCCTTATTTTTAGGATCTATAACCTCGAGGTTATACCTGGTCTTCTTTTGTTTTTCCCCCTTCTTCTGAGGATCTGTAACCTCCAGGGTTTGAATATACTAGGTCTTTAACTAATCCCTCCTTTTTCTGGGGATCAACAACCATGTACCTGGTCTCTAACTGATTCCCCCCTTTTCTAGGGTCAATAACTTCCACGATTTGAATGTTTACCTAGTCTTTAGAAGCTAACAAATTAGGTTAGTAACTTTCAGTGGTCTTAGACATCAATCCATGAACCAAACAAATTTCTTACTTGGGTTGAAGAGTTTTTAAGCCCACTCAATATGAATGGATTTAAGAACTGTTTAGCTCACTTAATGCGAATGGGTTGAAGAGTTGTTTGGCTGATTTAATGTAAACGGGTTGAAGAGTTGTTTAGCCCACTTAATGTAAATGGTCCAAACATAGGTCTATTCCCAGACATAATTATTCCAAAACTGATAACAAAAGCATCAAAATCGAAACCGATTTCCTCCATCTTATCTCAGTTTCGAATTTAGGAATCCAAGAGTTTTATCACTTTCTGAAACACTTCGAGAGATTAATGGATGAATCCAATCACTAGTCCAGAAAGGGCTATTAATCACGCTTATAAATGATAAATTAATTACGTGATTAGAGTTTGACACACAAATTCTGTCATATAACATAAAAATAGTTGGACCCACCATATAACGCAAACAAACTGTCATTCTCAAACGTGATAAATTACTAGGTGCGTCATTTAATAATGAACCAATAAATCACGGAATAAGTCCGACAAATATTTTAGGTTTTTTACACCCATCACCTATCTTCTATTACGTACCCAAAAGTGACTAGCCATATATAAGGCCATGTTTCTACAAGTTTACAAATGGTTATCCACCGTATTGGTCACAAGTAGAGAATGGATCTTAACAGCTTCCTGGGCTTTAAAAAATCCAGAGCTTAAGTATATTGGGTTAAGATTTTTCCATGAGAAAAAACTTTACCAGGGAAATTTGCCTCAATCTAGCATAAGACCCAACCTTTAACTGAGTCACTGACGCCGCACCAATTTTTTCCTCTCGCTCTCTTCCATAAACCCTATCTTCTAAACCTCACCTTTCGAAATCAAACCCTCTCACCTTTCGATTTCATTCCATCGAATCGAAATCGGACCCTAGTTTACACCTCTCCCAAGCTGTTCAATGTATCTTTTAAAATGGCGCACGGTGGTTTCGATCATTTCCTAGATCCCTCTCTTAGTTTCTTTATATTCTTTCATAGTGATTTTCTCTTAAAAACCAGGTTTTTCCGTTCTATTTCCCTTAGGGTTTCGTCAAATCAAGATCTCCTTTTTCTGTTCATTGATATTGGGTTCCTTTTCTTTTAGAATTTATTTTTAAGTTTATTATGCCTTTGATTGACGTATTTACATTGTGTGCAGAATTCTGTATCTTTTCATCCATGAGATGATTTATATAAGGCGCGTTTGCGAAGGTGAGATTTGTACTTGCGATAAATAAGATGATTAGAAGATGGACTAATATATGTTCCTGTTAACAGTTGTGTTGCATCTTTAGATTCGCAGTGTCTACTGTGTATACATAGACAGTACCAATCGTTTTGCACCCCGGTTCTGATTACAACAATTTGTGTTGCTGGACTTTGACCAGCTTACTGACTGAGATGAAGCCGAAGATCGTACATGGAGAGCATCAAAGATACCCAATCCGTCTTAGAAAGACCATGAAAGTGCAAGGTATACCCATTTTGTTTCTTGAACCGCTTATAAGAACTAAGGTTAATTTGAGCTCGCAATTCAGATGCATATAAGGTCATCGATTGAGCTCTTTTTTATGTCTTTTTCATATGTTAATCTGGGTATTCCTTTTTAATTTGATGATGGTTTTTATTAATCTGGGTATTGCTTATGATTGTCAAAAAAGAGTATTGGTAAACGGGGTATCTCTTTTGAATCCACGATAGGGTTTCCATTAAACTGGGTATTACTTTTTAATTTTATGGTGGTTTTTGTAGGTGGTAGATGTGAAATTGCGAGCTGTGACTGGTTATACGGAATGCCAAGGATGGGTTATTTGTAAGAAGCGGCTTGTGATATGAGGTCATAAACCTTGAAATTAGTATTAGCTGTTAAAATTTCTTTAATGTTTTTCTCAATGTTTTAACTCATAATTTTTTAGCTCTATAGAAAGAAAAAAGTGTGGGTATGATATTTCCTTGAAATTAAAGTTCTGGTTCATAAGTAATTAAAGAATTTCAGCTTCTACTTTTTTGATAGATAAAACTTCAGCCGCTCTAATGTTTAAGTTTAATCATTTGAAGTATACCGGTTTGGATGCTTAGGTACTTTATGTTATTGTGATGTTAAGTTTCTAGATTCCAATCACCTAGGGAACATACAACGTTTTGCTAACATATGTGTTAAGTGCGCACCGATATTTCCTGTTGTGTTCTATTGCATTTTCCTGCTAGTGTCTCATGTCTTTATGTGGTTGCGGTGCTAAGGTCTATCTAACACAGTGAAGAATCAGAATGTGTCTATTCTAGAATTACTATGTTACATATCTGATCTGATAAGATTGTCTAGGGGCCTAGGGCAGAAGAATATGCTTAGAGACATCTAAGAACATTTAGTTTTTAGGACTCTTTATGTACTATGTTTTTTCAGTTTATTTCATAAAGCATGCTGTGATATTTTGTACACTATGTTTTTTCAGATTCTTTTACAGAGGCATAGTCCAGTCTGAAGCAGAACTTTAAGTTGTTGTTGGAATATGTGGGAGACTTTCCAATCAAGGTTTCTCAGCTTCACTCTGGCGTTGGTTTTCATTCTTACCATTGCCTAAACTTTTCAGTGTTGGGATTCCCGCTTTGCCTTTGTTTTTTGAGGAACTTAAGGAAAAAGTGATAACGATTATGGCTGCGCTGAAGTAATCATAAATGCAAGTGTGGCGTTATGGCATAGAGATGATGGAGTACTTGGAAGTGTTTAATTAAAAGGTGACATGATCAACTGGCTAAGAGCTTATGTAACTCCTTTAGGAGAGCGACCAAATTAGACTAAGAAGGTGACAGTAGATTGAATTCTTCAATTTTAATGTTCTACATGTGACTTCGGGTTGCTAGTATTTATCTTTCCATTTGTACTCCGAGATTCTATTTTCTTGAATGTTATGTTGCGTAATAGCTAATTTCATTTGTTTCCTCCAAGATTCTATTTCATTTTCAGAATTTTCTTTCACGTCCGGATTCAGTTGCATCAAAATCAGTTTCAGACACCAAATCTGAATCTGAATGTCTGAATGAATTTTTATGAATACCAAAACTATGACTCAGTAGCCTAAAAATGACGTCACTCTCGTTTGAATTAGCATATTTATTATTATGAAAATGCCTCCGTTATGGCAGGCATCGTCCGTTATTTTATTCAACATATGATAACTGTGGTAGTTAATAACAAATCCTGGATTATTCGTCATATTTAATAACGTTTTCTATTTGTCATTTATAAAGAGTCACACCAAATAAATAACGGTTCGAATAACAGATGAAATCCGTGGTAAATCATGTTTTATAACAGACTTCGTTCGTTATTTATAGCCCCTCCTGGACTAGTGAATCATTGATGGAGATTGGTGTATGTGGTGTTTCGACCGATTGACGTAATAAAGGTAGGCGAGTGTATGCTGACAGAAACTGTCATGGCATAGATTAAACTGAATCAAATAGATTGATTGAATTAGTTGGATACATACGATTACATGACACCGTTCTTATATACATAACTCTAACTTGGTCAGCAAGCAATATACAAGAATATACATACAAGATATATAGTAACAACCTATCTATATCTGGAAAGAAAGATATCTTGTAACACCCCCCCCCCCCCCCCCCCCCCCCCCCCCCCCCCCCCCGCAAACTCAACATGGGATAGAGCACATGTTGAGTTTGGAGAGCAAAAGCTTGAGACGCACAGAGGACAATGCCTTAGTGAAAAGGTCAGCAGGTTGCAATTCAGAAGAAACAAAGGATAAGGTTATAGTCTGTTTCTTGTACTGATGACGAACGAAGTGGCAGTCAATCTCAATGTGTTTAGTACGTTCATGAAAGACATCATTGTGAGCAATGTGAATAGCAGCCTTATTGTCGCAATATAGTGGAACGTTCATATGGAGACATCATTGTGAGCAATGTCAATGGTTTCTTGTTGTATAAACGTTCATATGGAGACATTCCTTCTGTAATTATGGATGGAATACGATTGATTGTGCAGACTGCAGTCAATACTGACTCACCCCAGAAATTAGATGGAACTGATGCTGACAGAAGTTGTGTTCTAGCTGTTTCTACGATATGGCGGTGTTTTCTCTCAGCTATGCCTTTTTGCTGTGCAGTTTCAGTGCACGATAACTGAAGAATGGTACCTTCGGTTGCGAGAAATTCTTTGAAAGGAGTTGAGATAAACTCTCCCCCTTGATCAGCTCTGAAGGTCTTGATGGTTTTTCTGAATTGAGTTTGGATCATTCTAGAGAAGGTTGTGTATAATTTTAAGAAGTCTGATCTAGAACTGAAAAGATATATCCATGTGAAACGAGAAAAATCATCAATGAAGATAACATAATATAGTGCTCCTCCCTTAGAGGTAACAGGAGATTTTCCCCAGACATCTGAGTGAATGAGATCAAAAGGTTCCACAGAATGAGTGATACTGTTATTGAAAGGTAGAGCAGATTGTTTTCCTAGCTTACATGAGATGCAATAAGGTTCTTTATCAACCTGAGTTGTTCCCAATAATCCATTATTGATCATATAAGTGAGACGAGAGAAAGAAACATGGCCTAACGTAGAATGTCATAACATAAAAGGAGACACAGATGGAGATGCAGTTGAAGAGAGGGAATTGGCAGTTGCAGTGGCGGCAAGCTCACTCTTTGACAGTTGAGGAGAGATCAGTGTTTCAAGGAGGTACAATCTTCCTACTCTACGGCCTATCCCAACAAGCTTCTCTGTCTTGGGATCCTGTATCACACAACCAGAAGAGAAGAAATATATGTTATGTCCTTGATTGCATAATTGTCCAATTGATATAAGGTTCATTCTTATCTTTGGGACAAGTAACACATCAGATACATGTATCTTATCAGAGATTTTAATCTGACCAATGTGACTAGCATTTAGTTCAGATCCATCTGCAGTTTGAATTGTTGGTGTAATAATATGACTCTTGTGCTCAAATATGCTAGAATTGAATGTCATATGGTTAGAGGCACCTGAGTCAAGGAACCATCCAGTTGAGAAGCTACCTGTGGAAGCAGATAATGCAGATGCTGCTGGAGCATTATTGTTACCTATTGAGAGTGCTTGCTTGAGCATTTCTTGTATGTCAGCTAGATTGTTTGGTGTGGATGCAACTGCGTAACTGGATGGTGCAGGTGCTGCGTAACTGGATTGTGCAGGTGCTGCATAACTGGATGGTGCAGATTTGTATCCAGTTCCATTAAACTTTCTTCGTTCTCTCATATTTCTGGAAGTAGGGGATGTACAGTTTCCTACTGTATGCCCTGGTTCCTTGCAGTAGTTGCACTGGATTGGAAAGGTTGATCCTTGCTGGATTGTTTGTGTGTTTGAGCTTTGTGATCCACTTTGCACTGATGGCATGGTGAAGTTCTTGGCTAGGTGGCCTGGTTTCTTATAGTTGTAGCACTAGATTCCTGAGAAATCACGATGAGTTTTCTGAGAGTTGAGATGAGTGTTAAAGTTTGCAGTGAATTGACTGCAAACACTGCTGGTATGTCTGGTTTGATTCTTTTCCGAGTTTCTTCAGTGATGAGTTCTGACAATGCGGCTTCAACAGACGGAAGAGGTGATCGATGGAGGATTGAGGCTCTCACAGTCTCAAAGTCATCTCTTAATGCCATTAAGAGCTGAACTAATCGAGACTCTTCTCTGTAATTTTTCCATAACTCCATATCAGTTGTCCAGTTCGGTTCCATTAGTGCTAACTGGTTCCATATGATTGACATCTCAGAGTGAAAATCTGAGACAGATTGTTCCATCTGTTGTTTCAAAGATTGAATATCCTGTTCTAGGTTATAACGTTGAGAAAAGTTTATCTGGGTATACCTTTTTGAGAGAAACTCCCATGCATCTTTGGCAGTCTCATAGCTTGTAAGTTGCATGCTTATAGATGTTACAACTGTGTTGCTTATCCAGGTTAATATTTTGTGATTATTGATCTCCCGGCTCTCTGCAGTTTCTTCTCCTGCATCTTTTCCTTTGTCAGTGATAACGACTCCGTTTGCAGGCTTCTTAGCTTTGCCGTCAATATATTTCCACATGGCTTTTCCCTTGAGGAAACTTCTCATTAAGAAAGACCAATGATTGTAGTTTGTTCCATCAAACTTCACAGTAATGGGTTGATAATCTTCACGTGACATGTTGGGCTATGATGAAGAAGATATGACACTAGGGTTTGAGTTTTATGATTCTGATACTGGTTACTGGTTATCGTTTGTTTGTTGCAGCGAAAACACGGTTTGATTTAGATCTTGATCAGCTCTGATACCATGACAGAAACTGTCATGGCATAGATTAAACTGAATCAAATAGATTGATTGAATTAGTTGGATACATACGATTACATGAGACCGTTCTTATATAAAAAACTCTAACTTGGTCAGCAAGCAATATACAAGAATATACATACAAGATATATAGTAACAACCTATCTATATCTGGAAAGAAAGATATCTTGGATATCTTGTAACATATGCAACTCTTCTAACACTTCCACTGATTCCAAATTCTTCATTATTATTCCTGGATTGTTGTGATTTGTTTGTCGTCTTCAGATGTTGTTTTATAACGATTGAAAGATGAACTGTGCTTTAAAGAATCACGTCTTGCGAACACTAGACTCTCAATTTAAAACCCATCAATTCTTTAATCTTCTCAGCAAACACTCAACAAAATGAAACCTAATCTACTTCAATCTCATGATCATCAGCAAGTTACAGCATCAGATTTTCAATCTTACCATCTATACAATACCCATCAATCTTTCCAAAGCCCCAAATCTTATCTCAACGTTCTTATGAAGTGAACCGATTTATCTGCTGCTAAAGTGCTTCTCGCTCTGGGAACCCATTAACTAAAGGGTGACGAATACTGAAACAAATCTTCGGTTAAGTTTTTAACTAAGGTTAGGATAAAGTGTAATTTGAGCATTTTGTGAGGGCATTTTGGTAAAAAGTCAGTCGGTCAAAGTTAGTCTAGGACCCAAATACATCAACTGCATGTTTTACGATCCAGATCCTAATTAGGCACTAAACATACGACCCTTTTACAAAATATCTCCAAATTTTATGATCTTCACCGTTCGACTCAACTCAGCCCTTAGAGCATCTCCAACATAAGGTAAAAATATTTTTTTTAAATGACATAGGATTTTAGACCCCTATTTAGTATAAAAGCATCTCCAATGGTTAGGTCCTATAAACTAGGAGGGATCAAACACTAAATACCAAGGTGTTAAAAAAAGTCTTAACTACACCTTCGGGATGACCCTTAACTAATTCCATGTCATCAATTTTATTTTTAAAAAATATTTTTTAATATAGAATCAAGCTAAATATTATTTTTTTAATATTTATCTAAATCTAAAATTCATTGTATAACCTTAACTGCTGGAGATGAATTTTAGTATAAAGGGTGTTATTAAGATCCAGGAATAAAATCTAAATAAATGGGGGTCTAGCAATGACATCCACGTAGAATTTTTTTGACCTACTGTTGGAGATGCTCTTAGGATCCAATTCAAGCTGGAGGTCCAACATAATCCAATCCAATCCAATTAACATTAGTTATGGGCCACTGTGATCTAAAGCTGCAAATGATACTGTTTTGAAGTTTACGTACGAAACAACTCAATTTATCCAGCTAAGGAATTGTGAGCTCAACCTTTTGGATTGTTCAGATCGACTACAATAGACAAGTGGTTCCTGTGAGGATGTACACTCGACTTAGAAGTGAAATATCCTCTCAAATTTGTCAAAAACAATCACTCAGACTAATAGCGCAATTAGTCTTAAAGATGCAGGCATAGTCAGCATATAGTACAAGTGTACGAGGATCCTATGAAATAAGGATCAAAGAAATTTCATTTAATGCAGGTCTTCTCAGACAAGTTTGTTTCGACAAATATTTGTCAGTAATGTACTCAGAACCACATTTAACAAAAGAGGATACTACAATCCTAATTGACGGCAGTATTTACTTTGGACTGTGGCAGTATGCAGGTACCACAGTCTAATTGCCAAAAAGCCATCAGAGTAGATACGAACGCAACTTCAACGAATAACAGCAGAATTCAACATTTATGAACAGACCAGGCCTGCTAGAAAGACCAAGTTATGTAAACCAGGGTACAATTTATCCACTTCGCATTTGATCTTAAGTTTTTTCTCATCCTATAATACAAGTATTATAAACGTTACATGTATTGTTATGCTGTCCTTACACCGAACTAAGACAAAAAAACGACAAACTTGGATTCCACAATTTGTCCATCAAGTGATGCTGAGAATATTACAGCCAAACAGGCTCCCTAGTATAAAACTCTGTATAACGTATTTCTGTCCTCAAAAACGGAATAAGATTACTACAGACCAGCAGTTATGATTATGATTATAATGGGGTCAGCAAGCCACTACTTGAAAAAAAATTTAACCCAGCTTTAACAGGAACACAGGTGACACCTCGAACAAGGCTGCTGACCTCCTTCAAGGTCTGGTGGGGAGCTACAAGAATGGTATCTAACAGAAGATGATGACGGACTACATAAAGCATAACCAAGCATAAGATGCAGGCATAGCTCGGCATGTTATAAATGTACAAGTATCCCAGGAAATAAAAGATCGTTGAAGTTTCATTTAGTGCAGGTCATACAAGTTCGTTTCGATATGTGACAGCAGTTTCATTTTGGACCACGTCAGTGTGCAAGGTACCACGTCTAATTGCCAAAAAGCCAACAAGTAGAAACATTCCTAACTCCGATGACTAAGAGCTGAACACAACAAATATGACCAGACCAAGAATATATGTCTAAAGAGATTAAGTTCTGTGATTACTCTCTTGTGCATCTCATTCTCCTAAACTGTCTGCTACTGTCCCTAAAATTAATCCACAAGTAGAACCTTTATTCTAGCAAGCATCTGATGTTCAAACATATGTTAATAGCTTGTGCAGGGTTTTTCCCCTGTAGAGTGAGTGTTTTCACTCTTTGTTATGCCACACCTAGCAAAGTACCCAGTTTGCACAAAGTGAAGGTTTCATAGGGACAGGTAAGAGTAACTGATTCTCATTTATGAATGTAAAATAGAAAATAATGACTGACAATTATTGACAAACTTTCCTACAGAATCTTATTGGAACTGATGAATTTGTATGATTTATCTCTTTCCAGCGACAAAAGTCACAAAACTTAAACGGGGTTTGCAGTCATATAATTTGGTAACAATCAGGCATAAAATGTGTCTTAAAGTATGAACCATTTATGCGTGATATCATTCTCTTAGACGAAGATGCCATAATCCTCGCTGCAACAAAATCATCATTGTTTTAAATCCAGGCACTAGTTCACAAATAACTTTTTTAGAACCAAGCATTGTCATGGAGATGGAAAAAGTGGCATTATGTAGACAGACAGTTAGCTTGGTTGTGGTTTACACGTAGAATCATCTAAAATTCCGAAGAGCAACACCTGACCATAATGTTGGCCAGACAAAGCATGTATATTAGATTAGGTGCTACAATCAGCCTTTTGTTTACCTCAATATCATCTAAATTGTTTACCCTAGAAACATCTATGTTGCGGAGTGGAAGTTTTTAAAGTTCTCTTAACTTCTTCTTCCACATCTACCAGTTGCTGAATCTTGTTACAGTCCCTAATCTTTAAAAGTTAAGTGAAATTACAACTCATGTTAGTTGTTACAGTACTCTGCCAACTGATTTTTTCCTAAACAAACTTTCCTACATTTTCCAATTCAACTATTGTTTTCAGATAGAAAACGGTATACATTCTAGCAACAAAAAATCGAAATGACGGCATTTAACATGGAAATATAGCTCAACTCTTACTTAAATTTCAAGGAAAAAACAATATGCTAAGAACAAACGACAATATGCATAAACAAGAAGCAAACAGGATTCCAAATATAATGGTCACAAGTCACAACATGATGTAAACTGAATAAGCTCAAATCTCAAAAGATTAAGAGTTTCAAAGAAAATCACCTGCTTCTATTTCACGTGTCAATGGATCTCTTCCTCTTTATTGCTGCTTCATCTTCTAAAACAGTTTTCATATTTCCTACTTGATATTTTCACTCTCTCTGATCCATTGTTTTCGTATCTTTTTCTCCTAATGCGTTCAATGAAACTAAGGTTTTAATGTAAGGAATTGCTCCTTTAATAGATTCATCGTAATTCACAAGCATTTTGGAACAAGAAGAATTTCTGTCATAAGAGAAGAGACCGGTACCATTGCTAAGTAGAACTGCTCCACTCCTCATCAAGGCAAGCGGTTTGAAATCTACACCATTGAACTCCTTACTCCAACTCCATGGCTGGTGTTCCTCTGAATCCTTTACTTCACAATTACCCTTGTTTTTCTTTAAAACCCATATTTCGACTGACATTTCATTGGTTTCGACAGGGATTTCATGATCGAAATCGACAGGAATTTCATGTTTAGCACAATATAAAAATCCACCCAATACCCCAAGTGAAAACAATGGACACAAATCATAGACGCTTGGAATAGGCAGTGGTGGAATTTCACTGAACTTCTCATCAGCCAAATCGAATGCAACAACGTATCCATCCTCTATAACCCAATGAAGAATTCCATTTGCAAAAACCCCATTATTTGACAAATATTATACAAACAAACATCTAATTTGTATTTTCCTAAGTTTCTCCATCCAATGCCACTCCCAAGAGTGTATACCTCAACAACATGCTCCACATTTGGGTCTTTGCCCAATTGGATGATTCTAACAGCCTTGTACTCATTACTCAATGGAAGATAACCAAATCCACTCAGGACGCATTCAAAAGGCCTTTTCACCTCAGGTAGCAGGATCTTATCAACCTCTGGAAGGATAAGAAATTCTTTTGTGACAGGATTACAGATATAGAAATCAGCATTCCATCCAATTACAGAAATCAAACCATAACACGAACCATTAATATAATAACCCTCAAATAGAGGGCATAAATTGATCTTAGTAATCTTATTCAAGGTTGTCTGCTCATCATTAATCATCTCACTACACTCAAAAAAATTGAGCTGTTCAGATGCATTTTGTCCACGATAAGTCTTGAAAACGAAACTGAACTTACCGGGATTATGATCGTTGATACGAAGAAGATGCAATTGGGAGAAATACGGATGATGCACCGGATTCTTCCAAGGCTTGCAAACTAGTTTACACTCCAAAACCAATTCGGTCGGTAACCTGCTCAGTATATCAGATATGATTTCTGCCGGAAGAATGCTAAAATTTCCCATGAAAATTCTTGTTCAAAGGACCGGATCGCAGATGATAGAAGAAAAAAAATTTGAATCTAGGGCTGAGAGAAGCTGGTAATTCAAGATTTGAAATGACTGAGAATGAAGAAATGAGGATAAAATACGGTTTAGGTTTTGGGATAAAAAGAGTAAAGGATGCGTTTGTTTATAACAGAGAGAAATATTTACTATTTGCTTATCCTCACCTTTGCTGATGCGGAGAATAAAGGATTAAGGATACTTATCCAACTGGGCCGGCTGGATATCCGAGAAGTGAAAAATACAGGGAGACCCATTCTTACACATTTTTCTACTCTGAAATTCACCCCCACAAAATTTTACGGGCGCACCCAAAAGCGGCCAACAAATTATTCGCAGGCCCAGGGTTTTCAAAATTCGTTTATTTTCTTTTTTATTTCCCAGTTTAGCCTCACTTTCAGTTTCAGATTTAGTGATTTTGGCGCAGAGATTAAGATTCAAAGATTCAGTTTCTGAGAGATTGAGAAGGAGATAGAATACGATCGAGAGCGAGAGCTGAGATATTGAACTATCGATAGCTGAGAAGGAGCTGATTGAGATATTCGATTTCAGGTTTGTTCGTTTTTATTCCAATCTTGATTCTGATTTTTGTTTAATCTTGATTCGATTCTATGTTTTAGTTTCTGTAAGATTAGGATCTATTATTTTAGGTTTCCGAAGCTTAATTTAGTTTTCTGAATCGTTTTTTAGATATTTTAAGCTTGTTTTTGAATTTTTGTTTATTTTCTAGGTTTTGAATTTGTTAACATCAATGTAGATCTTTTCGATTAAATTTTTTTGTTTCGATTTCATGTTCCGATGTTAACATACCAATTTACTAGGTTTTGCTTCTGTTCTGTTGGATTTTTTATTTGATTTGTTTTTCCATTCTTATTTTTGATCTGTTATCTGTTATTGATTTTGATATCCTGTTGATTTCTCATCTGATTATGGTTAATGTAGATTGTTTGTTGTTGTTGATTTGATATTTTAATTTTGAGTAAGAATTTTTGTGAAGCAATATGCAGGATAGATATGTTTGGTTTTTTCTCTTTTGTATTTTGCAGGGTGAAAATGCCTGTTGGTAGTGCACTAGCTGTAATTCACTACTTCAGTGAATTCTTAGCACATCCTGTTGATGTCAACACAACTTTGGAGTCTTTAAAGACAGCCGTTTGCCAGAAGTGGACTCGTTTATTACCGCATCATGTCAGATTTTCCTTTAATGATGGAAGCAAGTTTGTGCAAGTTGATTCTGATATTTTGCTTCAATGTTTTGTATCTCGTTGCCACTGTAAAGGTCAGAAGAGCTTTGATTTACTTGTCGAAGTTGGTTGTAATTCTTCCAGAAGTCGTAGTAGAGCTTCAAGTAGTCGTGTAATAGAACCTGAAACCGAACAAGCTATGGTGAATTTCCTTGAAGATGGTTCTGTGCCTGTTAACAAGGTTCTTAGGACTGAAGGTTGGGATAAATTACTTGGTGAAGTTGGTAAAGTGTTTTTTGGAGGTGTAGCAGAGGTACGTATCGTAGTGAAGAAATACGAGTTAAAAGTTGGGCGTGTTCTTGTATATAAGAAGAATGAACCTAGCAGGTTCTATGCAAAATGCTCAAAAGAAAATTTCCCATGGGAGTATAAGGTTTGTGTTGTTGATGTTGAAAACAAGATGCTTAAGGTTAAGAAATATGAGATCAGTCATACCTGTGGTGTTGGAACTGAAAATCTTTTCCACAGGATCAGCTGTAAATTTTTTTCTAGTATGATCAGGGATGAAATCCGAAGTGATCCGAGTTCCAAAGCATCTGATTTGGCAAAGTTTTTCAAAACTAGCTACGGGATCAATGTGAAATACTACCAAGCTTACAACGGAAGAGAGAAAGTGTATGAGGATATATTTGGTGATGAAGCCATGTCGTATTCGCATCTTTCATGGTATGTATATTCCATTCGCAGCACAAAATCCTGGGAGTTGGATTGATTTTCAAGTTCAAACGGATGAACCTGAAGCGAACGAGGAGAGTTCAGCTGAATTAAAAGATGAGGCACCTTCAAATAAGTTTGTGCGTCTTTTTATTGCTTTCGAAGCATGCATCCATGGTTACCGTTACCTTCGCCCCATGGTTTATGTCGATGCTACATTTCTTACAGGGACATATAGAGGATGCCTCATGGCTGCAACCGTTATCAATGCTGAAAATGGTAATTTTTCTGATAATGCATCCTTTTTATATATGTTCATAATGTCTCATGCATTATTTATTTTTGCTTCATAATGTCTTATGCATTATTGTTTTCACTTTTCTGGTTATGCATCATTTCTGTTTTAGATGCATAAGACATTATACATTTTTTGTTTTAGGTGCATAATGTCTTATGCATTATGGTTTTCACTTATTGATTTTATGCATCCTTTTTATGCACATGCATAATTTCTTATGCATCATTTAGTTTAGATGCATAAGACATTATGCATTATCTGTTTTCACTTTTCTGGTTATGCATCATTTCTGTTTTAGATGCATAAGACATTATAAATTATTTTTTTTAGCTGCATAATGTCTTATGCATTATGGTTTTCACTTATTGATTTTATGCATCCTTTTTATGCACATGCATAATGTCTTATGCATCATTTAGTTTAGATGCATAAGACATTATGCATTATTTTTTTTCACTTTTCTGGTCATGCATCATTTCTGTTTTAGATGCATAAGACATTATACATTTTTGTTTTAGCTGCATAATGTCTTATGCATTATGGTTTTCACTTATTAATTTTATGCATCCCTTTTATGCGCATGCATAATGTCTTATGCATCATTCAGTTTAGATGCATAGGACATTATGCATTATTTGTTTTCACTTTTCTGGTCATGCATCATTTCTGTTTAGATGCATAAGACATTATACATTTTTTGTTTTAGCTGCATAATGTCTTATGCATTATTTAGTTTAGATGCATGAGCCATTATGCATTTTTTTAGCTGCACATACTTCATGTAGACGCTGGCTTGATTTTATTTTTTTTTTCTGTGCAGGCTTCTTCCCACTAGCCATGGCCCTGGTACCTGGTGAAGATAATGATAACTTGGAATGGTTCATGAGGAATTTGAGTAATGTTCTTGATCATGATCAAGGGACAATCACATTTTTATCTGATCGTGCAGAAGGATTAAAGAGAGCGATTTCATTTTACTTTCCTGGAGCCTTCCATAGTTTCTGCTATTATCATCTTAAGATGAACTTACCTATTAATGCATCTGGCGAAAGGTATGGTGCAGTTATTAATTCATTTCAAGCTGCTGCTTATGCCCTTAGTCCCGAAGGTTTCCAAACTTTCATCGCTACTATTAGGGGTCTTGGTTGTGGTTGGGTTGCCGACTATATTGAAGATATCCCTCCAGAAAAGTGGTCAAATGCCTTTTTCCAAGGTTGTAGGTATGGTAGGACATCTTATACTCTTGCTGAATCCTTCAATAGTTGGATGAAGGTACACAAGAAGCTCCCTGAAAATGCTCTTCTGGATCAGATAAGGAAGGATGTGATGAGTATGATGCCAGAAAGGCGGAATACTGGTAACAGTTTCATAACAATTCTCACACCGAAGAATGAAAATAAGATGAAGGCTCTTATTGATGGGGGTTTATCCTGGCTGGTTATACAGTCCGATACTCATGTTTATGAAGTGGAAGGAGGGGAAAGTTCTCATAGTGTTAACCTTGAGGCAAGGACATGTACCTGTCATAGGTGGCGCGTCTATGGGTTTTCATGTGTGCATGCTTTCGCATCGATAACAATGTCTGGTTCTAATCCATATGATTTTGTTGAACCTTATTTCACTACTTCATACTTCAATAATGCCTACAGTCATGCAATTCATCCTATTCCGAACTATAACAAGCCTTTATGAGGTAATGATATTATCGATGTACCTGATGTTAGGAGGCCGCCAGGGAGACCACAAGCTAATAGGCATTTGAGAAGATATGAGAAGCCGCCCAGGAGAGTTATGCGATGTGGTAATTGTTTGAGCTTGGTCATCATAACAAGAAAACATGTACGAATCCTACCTGTTACAAGAAGCCTCTGAAGCCGCCGAAGCAGCCTAAGGGAAGTTAAAGAAGAGCAATTATCTTGTTTGTTTCTTCAGACTATTACTTTTATGTTTGAACCTTATTCATTTTTCTTTCATTAGTTTTTGTATTAGTTTTTATGAACAAGTACTTTTTCTTTACTTAGTTTCTTTTTTGTATTGGTTTTATGAAAAATACTTTTTTTTTTCACTGTGTTTTTCTGCTTCTATCAGATAATGTTTTCATTTTTATTCTTAAATGCATAATGGATTATGCTTTAGTTTTTGATGGTTATGCATTAGTTTTTATGATGCATAACGTATTATGCGTTATTGTTTTGAAGATGCATAATCTCTTATGCATTGTTTTTCGACGATGCACGATCTGTTATGCATTTATTCTTTTAAAGATGGATGCATAACGACTCATGCAAATGTGGTTCCTTCATGCATCTGCATCTGCATAACAAGTCATGCGTCTGCATAATTTATTAGGAATGACATGTTATTCAGGTTTATTTTGTTGCATAACTTGTTATTTAGATGTTTATATGTAACCTGTTGTTCCTTCATTTTCCTTGTAAGATTTATATCATAGTACAGTTAAATGAAATAAGATTGCAGCAAATAGAAGCACTGAAACCAGCATTGATATATAATAAATATATATATAAACATCGACAAGATAACATAAGTTGTTCTGACAAGAGCTACTGAATAAAGTTAAGTTTTCATACCAACACATTACACATAACTACTGACTGAAGTTAAGCTTCACACTAAATACTTTCCCATTAGTTTTCGCTCCCAAGTTAAATTTCTCAACCTACAACAACACACAGGTTGTTAAAACAAAGTTATGTTTGAGCCTTTCTATTATGCACAGCTTCACATTTGACGCGCAACTTCATCACATTGACGCGCAGCTTCATCACATTGACGCGCAGCTTCATCCCAGATGTCTTCATTGGCATCTATCGCCCAACTGTTTCCAAGATCCTTCATCATTTTCAATACCAGACTTACTCTTTTCTTGTTGGATTTTTCTACTTCATCTTCCTTTCCCAACTTCAGCCATTTGTCCATGACTTGAGACTTCATGCTCATCTTCATATAATAACATACAAATATGAGGCAGTCGGGGTGATGACCATGTTCAGGAAAAATCTTGGTAAAAATATCCTTGTATACAAGAGGTCCCCGCTTTATATCCACGATTTGTGGTGATAGATTCAGTTCATCATATCTTTGGATCAAATACGGCATACAAGCCTTTGCCATTATGAGAGCTTGTTTCTTGCAGTTAGATTTATAGCCTTCAAGACTGTTATAGTAGTTCCACTCACTCTCTGAAAAGTCATACTCTAACAATGTCCAATGTGTACCGGCAGGGTTTTCCTTTGTCATATAGTTCATTGGAATGAACATTATCTCAACTTCAATAGGGAGATTCAAGATGAATTCTCCAACAAATTTGGAAATCCCATCTTTCTCCTTTGTTTTAACAAAGAACTGCAAAAGAAATATTTTTTAGGAAAAAAAAGTTAGTGGATGCAATTGAAATGGTGCACAACAGGTGTAGAAAACAATGCTGAATAACTTGTTATGCTGTTCAATCTAGTTGCATAACATTTTATGCTGAAGTAATTATATGGGCATAAGATAATATGCAGGAATGACTTGTTATGTAGCAAAATGATTTTATTTCTTGACTTACCCAAGCATCTGGTGTCATGAATACAGACTCCGCATGCCTATGTTGACATTTTAGTCAAATAAACATTTTTCTGAATTCAAAGTTTGTCAGGTGAATTTAGTTCGGGGTTTTTGTTTTTCAGGTGTTCAATTTGATGATTGAAGACGGTATTGAAGTCATGATGATTGAAGACGGTATTGAAGTCATAAATTATGTATGTAAGTTTTTCCTTTTTCAGAAAGAGCGGAGCGGTTTCTACAGATTGGGGAGTTCAATATCGAGGTTTGACTGCGAAGAGTTGTTTAAAGCTTGTTTGAATGTTATTCAATTAGTATTTCTTGCAATTTTGCTGGATTTCTCAAGGTGAATGTTTGTGCAATTTTGATTCCATTTGTCACCACTACCGGAAAAGTCGTGCTCCAAACTGCATAAAAGTCATACAGCTGATCAAAAGTTTAAGAACGGAAATAATAAAATTTGTACCACCAGTGTGAAACAGCCATAGAAGTAAGATAAAATTTCATCCAATTGTGAAACAGCCCATAGAAGTAATGATTCAGAGAGATAATAGAGGTGGTTCGCCAGTTCCATTCTCTGTGTACCTTCCCAATAACCATAGAAAAAAAGATCCTGAAAAAGGCAACTTAAGAGGTCTTAAATAACCATAGAAAAAAAGATCATAACCAATCTGACCCACCATTAACTCTCCATATGCCCTGAAAAATTGATAAGTAAGGCTCGTATATTCCATTTGGAAACATAAGCATATGATGCACTCCAAGGTAATCGCCACGCTGCTTCCAATATAATGGAGAGGGCCAGAAAGCTTAGAGAGCCAAGCAACAGCTCTTACAACAATCCAAAAGAACTTCTCCTTGTGCTTTACCAAAAACATGAAGAATCTTGCACCAGCATTATTTGGAGCATCACGTAAGAGTTCTTGGTAATCGATGCTTCGCGCCAACCGGCATGCATTTATTATAACACCAGTGTACTCTAAAGAGGCATAAGAGAATATTGCCCAAAAGAAGAAAACGGCCAAAGACCCATCTGGCCCATTATACAATTCCAGGAAGAACATAAACAAACCAAGTGGCAAACTGCCCACTAAGAATACCTTAAGAATGCTGCACCACCTCCGAATTGGTGGTTCCATTAGCAATGGGTACAATGCTGTGAACGCAAATTCGCGAATTTTAAGGAGATTCGTGATGCCCTTTCACGTTTCTGGCTACTAAGCAAAAAACTACATACACACCCAAAAGTTAAACAGAGATTTATGCCAAATACAAACTAAAAACCATCTTAAAATGTAAAACTCATTTACAGAAAGAAACACTAAGATGTATTACCTCTAAACATTCATACTGAACTGAATCTGAACTTCAAACTCACAAATAAATCTCTGATTAAACTCTAAATAAAAAGCGAATGTAGAAATCTTTGAATATTCTTACTCCGAAAATTACTTAAGTAAACTAAAAACATCCGAAGCAGATTTTTTAAGAAGAAAAAAATCACGAACCTATAGACAAAAGAAATCATAACTTAGTTAAGTGAAGAAAATGAAGAACAAATACCTGAAATAAATGATTTTCTTTCTCTACTCAGGTTTTATCAAAGAACACTCCTCCTCCTCCTCCTCCTCCTCAATTTCTCCTCTAATTCTCTGTTCTCTCTTTCTCTCTCTCACTGAAAAAGTTTAACAACGTCTGAACTCTGAAGAATGGTGGTGGTGGAAGAGGTGGCTGAAGCCAAAAGTATAAAATAATATGATTAAACACGGTACTTCGCATTAAGTAAATCTTTCAATACATCCGCTAATATAAACCGTCCGTTTGTACAAGATTCCATATTCACCGTTTATGGAAACATGGCGCAGCAAGCATCGTAGATTATCAAGTAGGATAAACTAATTTTACCGTACGGTCTGAAAAAGTTTCTGTTGCGGATTTCAGGAAATTATATTACAAGTAACTAAAAGAATTTGGAGTCCGGTGTTTGGCACCCGTTTTTGGGCGTGCTTTGTTCTCAACTTTGACAAGACATTCTTTGATGTGTTTAGCATCTAAAATTTTGATCAAATCAAAATCGAATGGCAAATTTCTTTTGATCAAATCAAAGTAAAAATTGGTAGAAAACGCGAAAGACTAATCCATTAGCTAATCTATTTTTTTTTATTAATGCTAGTGACAAGACCAAGAAACACACAGCTAAATGTCACTTAAGCACCATTAACCTATATATATTACAGTGGTTGATATTTATTTCCATGATTTGAAAACACCAACATCTACTGATGATTTAAGCTGTAAAACTAAGAGATCTATAGATTGCCATCTATCTTTTGCTTTCAAAAGAGCACAACCCTAAATATCTACTATCGAAGGTTGACTTGACCCAACCTCCTCGTTTGAAGGATTCAGGAATGCTTCTGAAATTGGCATCTCTTCACAAGATCCAACTAATTCCTTCAGGTCACCACCACAAATCTCAATTTCACCAGATACACATCTAGAGTTGGCACCTTGCCAACCATCTTCGGAAAAGAACTTCCAGTCCTTGGAATTGAAGATAAGGTACTGTAAGGAATCAAAAGAAGAAGAAACATCAAGGGCATTAAGCTACCAGTTACACAAAGGTTTATCACAGAATAACAAAGACATAAGAAAGCTCGACAGTGTGATTACAAGTTTGTGGGAAATACCATTAGAAGTAAAGGTACAACCCTTGCTCTTCATTAATGGCCAAGGTGGGACAAAGTGCTTAAATCAGTTGAAATTTCTACATCATTAACTTTGCTAGGGCAATCACCAGCATTTTTACTTCCAGAAAGATGAGTCGCTCCTGAGTTTTGTCTTTATTGTCACTTCCATTCTCCTCTGGAGCCCATATAGAATCCGCCAAAACAGGTTCAGCCTTTCCTTCCTTGTAAAGGTACTTAATTTTGAGGACAACAGTAAAGAATCCACCTCGTATTAATTCCATCCTGCAAATTCCACACAAAAAGTTTATCTATGACCACCATTATTTGCACTCAAAATGCTGTCATCCTTCAAATATGTAACTGCTTTTGCAGGGACTTGTCCCTTCACATCATCTTCTCGAAATTACAGCTTTGGTTTAAGACTTACTCTGCTTCTTCCTGCTGCAAATGTAGTGCCAGCTTCTGTCTCATGCTCGGGGATCTCGATTGCAGGCAGAGGTTATCATATCCATCTGAATGGAAATGTAAATATTTATCAAATCATTAAGATTCTTCTCTCGTGCACAACTCAATTAGCTAGTTAACCTCCCACTTCCAATTATCATAAATGAAAGGCTCAGTTTCCACCTTTAAAGAGTGTCATCCTACAAAATTGCACTAGATTTCAAAACATGTTCGACCCATTGTGTTGTCACTGATTTCAGGTAGATATAAAGACATACCTGAGCAAAAGATTACAGCTTCCACACATAGTATTTGTGCTCCTTTGACCCCAAGCTCAAAAAAGAACTTAACAGAGGATTACCACGACCACTCTCCATTATTGAGCTTGTTCAAATGAGCATCCTCCACCAAGAACGTACAACGCCATAGCATCTATGATGTGGCCAAGGTGGTCATCTTTAGGAGGAACAACCGTTATATCAGGGACGTTAGGTTGAGAACCTGAACAACAGAAAAATTAAGAATCCTTATTCTGTAGTTTTAATAAAAACACATCAACAATACAAAAGGTAAGAAAACAGTAATGGTGAAAGTAAGAGTAGTAACATATGTAACAATGCTACGAGTACTTGTGTAAATGTTAGACAGTGGCATGTGATGTTTGACATGATGTGCTGAGTAAAGAAGAACATGGATACGGATGCCATGTACTTACTTAATACGCATATGATAACTTGTTTCATCAGATCTCAAATACATGCAAATATGTACTGTTTTTTCCCCCATAAGTCGCTAGATATCAACCAGATGATATGTTCAAAGCCACACTATTCAGTTTAACCCTTTTGGTCATTAGATTCTTGATTTACCTGCTTCTGGATTCTGGTTTCCTCTTATACTAAATTATAGAAGAATATCTTTAAGGGATGGAAACAAAATATGGTATATGGGTGAGTTGTACCCTCTCACCAGAGAAGTTGGTGAGAGGTACTTCTCATATGCAATTATGGTTACGCACATTTCAGAGCCGTAAGAAATTAGAAGGAAAAAATCAAAGACGGTAATTTATTGATCAATTAAGAAATTTCTCTCTATACAATTTTATTTAATGGAGCACCGATCACCAGGCACTACCCATTGCCAACCAGCAAAGCCTTTCCCTCACAGCCATACCTAAATAAACTGGGCCGACTTATGTATAATAGAGTGGCCAAGGGAAACTTGTACCATTTTACATGTGATATCATGCCCATTGCTCGATTCTAGTGCATCAAGATAAGGTTGGATATATAGCATATCTCTACCTTATTCTTCTATTGCCGCTTGTAAAAATACTTCGATCACAAAATACATGAAACATAAGCATACAACAGTGATAACAATACTAGTATAGCAAGTGTGGTTCAAGTGTGACTGCACAAAGAAAAAATTCATAAATAGGACTCATTATGTAGATTAATATTATTGTTACCAGAGCATTATTCAGTATTATTTAGTTCCTGCAACTTGAAATTTAAAATAAAAGAAAAAGCCACAAGATTACCTGTGTCTAAAAGACAGCATGTGGTTAACTGATAAAAAGATGAAGGAGATCTCACCAACATTCACCATTATAAGTTTGTAGCTTTATACAAAACTCAACAACGTAGTTAATTAATAAAAGGAGGAAGAAGACTTAGCAGTCACCACGGGGAAATAAACTTTTCTGCAGACAGCCTGGCAAAGTTGGGTGCTAATCTACCAGAAGTTACATGTACAGGCCTGTTTTGTTTTTTTTTTTTTTTGTTACACACATTAAAGTTTCAGATTAGCCTTACTATAGATTTGTAATAAGGAGTCTGAGCTAAATTACCCTATCTATAAAGGTATTTTCTTTTGCTTACTTTTTTCTGTTCTTTTTGTATCTTTTGCTTGTCAATAAAATCTAGATTACTGTGAAAAAAAAAGTCACCACAATCATCCACATATCCCAGCAATGTTCCTTTCAACATCACCTAGATTATGGTTTCTCCTCCCTTCATAAATTTGAGTTGTTAGAGAATGTAGCAACCCTTAGAAATGAACGGATTTAGTTGGTGGAGAGGGACTTCTAATTAGAATATCATTTGAATGGTCCATTAAACATAATTTATCTTCTTGTCTTAACATAATCTACCACCCTATTTTACATTTATTTCTGACCACATAAAATACTAGTGCTTCAAAAAAAGAAAAACATACAACACTCTATTAAAGATACTACCTTGAAAAAAGCAGAAATGCAACATTAAGAGGGTCAAGTGTTCATTTCTTCATAGCCTAAATGCCTACTTTTTAGACCCATTTCACTCAGTTCTCAGGCTGTGTCTACGCCAGATGGGCATCCATTATCAATATTCCTAGTCAATCTTATACTTGACACCACTAGGCACCATTCGAATAGAACTGATAAATGGAAAATCAAAATGTAGCTCACTCACCATGATCAGCTTCGGATTAGAAGACGCCACACAACCTCCAAGAACAAGCTTAACACTATCATATTTGAGTGATGTGATGAGATAATCCACAAACTCAGACAATCAACCACATATTCCAACATTATCTCAGTGCAACAAATGCCCAAGTAGTCAGGTCTGCCAGATGGTATGTGTTAACGGGGAAACAAAGGTTTTTGGGTTGCAGAATTCCTTCATGAAAATGCTAAATTCCATTTACATCAATTAGATTAGGCATTTTGAGTAAGTGAACAACATTTCCTTTGAAAATGTATATGGTGTTATCATGGGAAATGAGATGAATTAAATATCAGAAATCAGGAAAGACAGCTACAATGACAGTAAATGTCCAATTCTATACAACTTGTCGAATTCAAAGAAGTACTAAAACACAGTAAAACTTAGCAAGATACAAAAAGTAAAACTTAGCAAGATACAAAAATATATATATATACCTTGCCACCGGATTTCTTCTAAAGCTTCATGTAAATTTTTCGGAAGCCCTTGCGAAGTCTACAATTGTTTGATGCTTCCAGATATACCAGCCATTGTTTGTGATTCTCTGTCAAATTTTCTTCCAACCATACCAGCTCATACCCCTGCAAACAAACAAAAAAGTTTTGTCAAAATCCAATAGTAGTGAATTCACAAAGTTGAACATAATCATAAGCTGGGCATATATCAATGAAAGATCTGGATCACAATTAAGGTTGTAGATCGCAATACAATGAGCAACATGAGTGTTCTACAACAGATTTTGAAGGTAACCTAGTGTCAAATTATACTTCTGTTTTCAGAGGAAACTTGAGTTGCAAAAACTAACAACCTAGTCAAACCTCTCGGTGATAAATCATGTAAAGCACATCTAGTATCAAATTGTGGGAGTCAACCTCTAACAGCAGAGAAAAGAAAACAGGATAATTCAATGCAAAATTAGACAATTAGACTGAAGAATTTATTATTCATTGCAAACACTCATGACATGTTTTTAAACTAGTTATAAAAACACAACTAACAAGGTTTTTCAGAGGCGTACATCTTTTGTCCAAGAGGAGCACTAAGAGCCCCTTTTCAAAAGTTATAAAACCCACCAGCTTCCGCAATCCTAGCTCTATAGTCTCTGTAAACCTCAAAGCAGTCACCTTTATTTCGGTACTTCATACACTCTGATATCAGTAATTATACCAACAAGTACATCAATCTTCTTTTCCTACAAAATCCCAATCAAACCCACACACAGAGAAAGGAAAAAAAAATATCAATTCCCATTCGATATGCACATCCTTGTTTGACAAAATGACTAATAGAAAATTTCCAAAAAGAAAACAAGGCATTCCTTCTGTAAACTTGATCCAACCCAAATAAAGATAATGGAGCTTTATAAATGTACAGCTAGTCGCATAACAAACACCCAAAAATAACATTTTCACGAGATCAGAAAGTACGTATATAAAAAATTGAAGTGAGAGAGAATTCGATAGATTTAAACCTTAACGAGAAGCTTCCAAAAGATATCATCTGATTTTGGTGCTGTCCATTTGGATTTTCTATAAATTGAAACCCCACAAAGAAAAATGCACACATGTAAACATCTATTTCTTAGAATCAGACCAAATATGAGACATAAATCAAGAAAAAAAAAACCCAATTACTACAAAACCCTAAACTATACAAACAAGAAGCAGAGAAAAATGTTTGGTTGACCATACCTTACTCAACAGTTTGGTTAAGAGACTCGTAAACATCCCCATTTATTTTGGAAGTCTCAGCCGAGGAGACCTATGCAACTCCCCATAACAGAACATTTTCAAAAATATGACAATTGGTCCCCCAATTCTATCACCTGCTGAGCAGATCGCAGTCTCATATTTGAGATGTTGACACATTGGCAAAAGAAGTGCATCTGTCAAATCACTAAGTGTGACGAGAAATCCATGCATGTTAACAGAAGTACCACGGACAAGATCTCTATATTTTGCCCCACTGAGGCCATGGCTTCTAAAATATCACTCCATCCTCTGCCACTTGAGTCAGCCTCTGTTAAAGTTTAGGTCCCATGAACACTGAAAGGAAAAAAAAAAACAGCAACATTATTTCTCCAGCAAGGCCATCATATTATGGCTTTCATTGGCTTCCACAGTTCCCTCCATTTGATGTGTGAATAGAAAAGTCTCTTGAGATTCCAGAAGACTAACCACTTCGTTTGACCATGCAAACAATAGAATTTCTCTCCAGAATCGATGATCTGTTCCGCACCCAAAAAAGCATTTGTAATCCAGTTAGAATGTGAACCCATCGTTAAGCTAGTCAAATCGGAGAGGAGAGGGATACAGGGAATAGAACCCAGCAACATAGGATTCATGAATGATGGAGAAACATTTCTATCCCTCACTCCACAAACATGGGTTGAACGCCAAAAAGCGATCAGAGATCTTTTTGGTTGTCTAGCTATTAATGGCTGCCAGAGTCATGGGCACCATATGTGTATAATAGTGTTTCGGTAAGAATTTCAACTCAATTGCATAGGTCAGTCTACATACTCTGGTTACTATCCCTCTGAATATGGCTGTATATCTACTGTGCTTGAACAAAGAATAAAGAAAATATGCACAATAGTTATCCTAGCTTGACGTGATTCTTGTGTGATTGCTTTCGTGCAGTTGTAGTTTACCAGCATGGATTTGTGGTTCAGCAGTTAAGAGATTAGAAAACCATGATATCATAGAAAGCATAATTTGTACCGAAGTTTGAAAATGGCTGGGCACAGTATAACCATTTTGGCAAAACAAGAAAAGAGGCAAGTTTATATACAACTATGAGCTAGATACATAAAAAAAAGGCAGAAAGACAATGTACACAAGAACTTTGAATTAAGATAATCTACAACATACCTTTATTAATGCAGGAGATTCTTGCTCATTTGGTATCACAAACTTGTCCAAAAATAACTTATATGTCATTTTTCCGAGTGACCTCAGAGATATTTTTTCCTCAGTCAGACCCTTTGAGACAAAAATTTTGATAACAGAGCACCTAGGGATAATCCTCTCCCTCAAGCTATTAGTTAAAATCCCAGGGCTTTCCGCAATACTTGATGATGCATAACCCATTTCATTCACAAGGAAATCCATCACTTGGGTAATTAATCTTCTAATCAGAAACCATCATACAAAGAGAATCTTCCTAAATGCTGTTTGAATTTGATCTTCAGACCAACTCCACCCCTTGTAAACATTGATTTCTTCACTTTCGGTTTCCAATTTGCTTCCCTCATTGATGCAAATCCATGTATAGCTTCAGGAAAGGTTTTAAGTAAAGGATGGAAACATATTCCTTTAGCCTTTTTCACAATCCTTGTAAACCTATCACCATCTCACCTAGATGTTCTAGGTCTTATAGTTATATACTTAGAAATACTAGATTGACGGTCACCTTCATATCTCAAAAGCTCCATTAAATGTTTAAGTCTGTTATTCTAAGGACCCAAGAAGTAGATTGTTTGAAGAGGAATTTAAAGAAATTTTTGTCAGTTTTTGTGCTCTTAAGGATATCAAGCTCTGGCTCAGAAAGTTTGGATCCTTTACAATGATGTTGGCAAGTTCAATTCCATGTAGTCCTTTGGAATTGAAAAAAATCAAATTTGGGTTTTAGGGTTTTAAGGGGATCAGATGATAGAAATGATGGATTCTTAGTGATGAGTTATAAAATGCAGGGTTTAGAGAACCCATTTTTTTATAAATGGTGTTACAACTGAATTTGGTTGGGGTGTGGTTTTGAATTTGGTTTTCTCAGAGACAGTAATGGCTTCATTTTCAGACAATCCACACAAATCACTCAAATAACTAACCACAAATGAATCAGAAGAAGATCAACTAGCATTATTACCATTAGACAAGGAACAGAAGAACATGTAATTAACCCTAGCTTGAATCATGAGATCATTTTTTGGAGTTGGAAATGTAAGGAGAAATATACCGAGTTGCTGATGATGATTGTCTATTAATGGCTGTCGTCTTTTTGAGATTTGCTCATACTTCACAGCATACTGATCGGAACCAATATCCAGCTTTTGTACAAGAAGATGAAAAAGAAAGAGGAGAGGAGAAACGGGATGAAGAACCCTAATTGAACTTTTTGAGTGTGGTTGTGCCCGAAATTTTCTCCCTTTTACTTATGAAGTCAAAGGAAACTTCAGTCAACCCGTGCTGGCTCAAGTCAAACTTAAGGATGTACATGTACATAGTCTGTTGGACTTGGTCTTATGGCTCTTAAACCGGGTCTTATGACCCTTCACAAACCCTTCCCAATTGCCTTTTAATGGGGGCGAAAGAAACACCCAAGTCCGCAGATTTTACCCAAACTAATTCGTATTTTGGCTGGTGGATAACCAATCCATGTAAATAGATTGGACGCGAGTGGTACTTAAACTCATTTGTTGGATACTCCATGTTAAGGATTACATCAGTTTGCTACTGAGAAGCATTGAAGATCCTCTACGATATCCCAAAAGTGTCAATTTTGGATTGATTGGAGGCCTTCATACCAATAAATATTATGATTCTTATTATTGAAAAGACATTTTGGTTATCATTTTCTTTTCTCTGCAGTTAGGCTAACCACTGTGGTGGTCCAAGGTACAACATTCAAGATGGTTCAAGGTGGCCTAATAGCCGCTATGGTTGTTCAAGTTACCCAAGAGAAGTGTCTAACCATTGGGCGCTTCATCAGAAGCCAATCAACCAGCTCAAAGCATCAAACCATTGGTCACTCCTAAATTTCCTCTAAATTCAACAGAAACTCAATTTCTTTCCATTTTTATTCTCTTTCTTTTTTCTTCTCCACCAAAACCGAGTTTTGCATGTGAGATCGATGCTACCATTTTGAGTTGTTTGTATAGAAATTCGAAGGGGTATTTTCTTGTGGTTGTAGTGGTTCTTTTGAACCTGTTTTGCCCAATTTTCAATTACAAACAAGAATAAGATATGTATAACAAATTTGACTTTATTTATTTATTTATTTGATTTTTATGATGTTTCGTGATTTTTGATTCAAAATTACAACAAAATATATGTTGATTGTCTTGTTTAGTTGGTGTTTATTGTTTTAATTGATAGTGTGGGTTTAATTTGAGAGTTAAATTGATTTTACGGTTTGAATTGACACAATATATGTATTGGAGTTTGAGATGTATAATGTTGTGGTTATTATTTATATGATGATTGTGTAAAAAAATTCAGAATTAAGCTTGGTATGAGTTTTTGGATTACTTTAGGTTGTTTTGATGAATTGGGTTTGTGGTTTTCAATAGTGGTAATGATGTTTGTGGTGAAATTGAAAACAAGATATGGATGTTTTCGATAATTTGTTAATTGGCACATAATTGAGCATGATTTTAGGTTTTGCATAAATTAGATAATGGAAAAGGATATTGATTTGGATAAGTTTGTGACATTGTCTAAAAGAAATGCTCCTTCAAGACATATAAGTGACACTATCATTGATAATCTTCCTCAGAGAAAATTTAGAAACAGTTGGGGTAGCGTGAAGGAGTTTTATGAAATAGTGGTTCCAAATAACCCCTTCGCACGTGCGCTTTGTGACAACTGTGGTTTTTATTTTTTGTTTCAATTTGCTTTCAAGAATGCGAGTCGACACTGAAGCTATTATGAATAGGTGGTGGAAAGACAAAGACTTTCCATTTTCATGATTTTGAGGTAGGATTGGCACTTCTGGACTTCTATCAGTTGACAAGTGTTCCATATGGAGGAAAAAACACCCAATTTGTATTTTGGCGGGTGCATACCCAATCCGTTTTTACGGATTGGGCATGGATGGTACTTAAACCGATCTGTTTGACACTCGACCCTAAAGATAATATTAGTATTATACAATATGTGAAGATTATTATTGAAAATTGGTAGATAATATATATAGTTTGCTACTAAAAAGCATTGAAGATCTTCAATCATATTCCAAAAGAGTCAATTTTTGATTGATCAAAGGCCTTCATATCAATATATATTATAATTATGGTTATTGGAAAAACATTGTATTACTCTTGTTATGTTAGTTACTTTTAGTAATCTAAGTTTTAAAAATAAGTTATATGATTTATGTTAAACATTTATCTTTTTTCATTTATAATTTTTTAGACCCACAAATCTATCTGCATCAAATCCGCTCACCCGCGAGTGTTACATCCGACGGGTATTAGATTTGATGTGGGTGAAAATCTCAAATCCTTTACTTAGATGGATTAGACGCGGGAGATATCAAATCTGAACCCACCCATTGCTCACGCCTATTTTCCACATCGTCTTAGGGAGAGCCTAGAGCCAGCGGTAATTCCCAATTTAAACAGAGGACGTGAAACGATTAGTTGTTCCAAACAAATATAACAGTTAATCATCAACCTTTCTATCGAAACCGGATTTTCATTAGACGTTTCATAAAGAACGGATAATGATTACCCCATCTTGCTTATCTTGACTAGTAAACCACAATTGAACCTGATAACCATCCACCATTCCATAATTTGTTCTCAAAACTCGCAGAGAACTCGACCAGGGTTCATTTTAACTTCCATTTTCTTGGTTTCTGAAAGCAAAACAAAACTTCATCATAAAATAAGCTCTTCCCACGGATTCATCCCGATTCTTCTATTGAATTTGTTCTTGGACCCTTGAATTGCTAGTTCTAGCTAGTTTTATGTAGTTTTATCACCCCAATAATCAAAGCTATTCCATTATAAACTTAAACCGTAAATTTGATTTTGTTGTGAAATTGCTATGATTTTTGATAAGTTTTGTGATGAATGACTTAATTGGATGGATATATTTTTGTTAGTTAATGCTTTGTGTTTATTTGATTAGCAAAACATTGTTAAATTTTAGGGATTTGTTGATGACGATGGTTAATTTTGAACTGACAATGATGTACACATCCCTAGTAACGTTGCGTGTCTAATTATCTTGCTAATTCACAATTGTCGATTTTGTTGAATGCTTTATTTCTTTTCGATCATGGTTTTGAGTATAAACTTACTTAGTACTTAAAAGATTGAAATATATTTGTATATGTTGAAATTTTAGTACACATAAATTGTTATTTGTTTGTAGGATGGAGGAGGGATCCCAATTATTTCAATTGTCCAAAATTAGTAGAGATGGGCACATATCCGGTCAAGATGCGCCGAAAATGAAAACAAGGACTAGTTGGGGAAGAATAAATGCGTCATTCTACGCATCGAGCACTAGAAAACTGTGGGGTTTCCTCAATATTTTCAGGATTAAGAATTCGGGTTTGCAAATGACAAATCCTCTTGCAGCTAGATGATGGCATACAACTAATTTTAGTAGGAGGTTGTCGAAATATATTTTTGAAAGTTTTGATAATTTGTACTTCACCAGTGTGATTGTCAACTTACAACGTCAAGCTGTAAATCTTGAAGATTATGACCGACGTTTAGCAAAAGAAGTAGCATCTAAAGTACCTCGGGACAATAAATCCTGCGTTGTATATGTATCCCACACCTTTCATCTCATATAGTGTCACACCTGAAAATGCACCTTGCCAATTTCTGCGCAAATGTAACCCGGAAACACAGTGGTTCAGTGAATCAAGTTCACCGACTCATACTTCATCCTTATAAGTTTGCACCAATGCTAACATCTTTACTTCTGAAATGCTTACCATAATAGCATTCAAACAATGCCATACATTTACTAACACAATCAGCCAACTAAAAACACTTAGAGAATGACACAATCAATCTATTTTATTGCATCAAAGGGAATATATGCAAAACTTTCCCACCAACGGACTTACACATACTTGTTCCTCTTGAACCAAGCCTTATAACCTCACAAAAACTCTCTCGGTTTGAGTCTCACAATCTCCTATGCGAGCCTGCTGATTTTTTCTATGCCTTAGCACCATTTATACAACAACTTTACTGGCCAAAAACCGTGCACAACCATTGCACACGCATGGGACAACAATTTGTCTATAAAGTCGTTCCATAACCGCAAATAACTGTGCCAACTTGGCCAGTTTCCTTATAAACTCGATCCAACATCCAACAACTATTCTCAAGCAATTATGAACACTCTCACATGCTTATAAATTTAATTTATAACCGTTCTATCTTGTCTCACACCTTTGGCACACTTGTGAAGACAATAACCAACTCCTAACTGTCAAGCCATCTTGCACCACTGTTGCGCTTTAATGGACTTGGCCTTGATCCAACGAACGACCATCTTGTCCCTACAGTCTTCTTGGCTTAGGACAATGTACAACTATCTTTTCGCTACAATCATCTCGGACATTCCTTTAGCTCCTTCCGGTTATTCATGCATCATATGCTTCACTTAGCCAACTTGTTCGACAATAACAATGCTACTCTTGTATTACTAATTAGTTTGCATTGTTCAAGATTTGGCAACCTTGAACTAGTGCATCGGCCAACTCTTTGCCTATTTATAGTTTTGCATCATCCTTGAGTTTGGGACAACTCAACTTCGTGGATATGCATCAACGCCAATATCGCATGTTGCATTTTGTCACTTTGGTCTTGTCTTGCCTTTTCCTCAATCAAGCTTCATATTCACTTTGAACAACTCTGACTACCGGGAGGAATTAACAAAAACATTTGTGGGTAACAATGTGGGCAACCAAAATACATATATAGGTTAAGATGTCACCTTTAATACATGATGATTCTCTAACACCATAGTAGTGGAACTTTAGAACCTTAAGGCACCCTTCCAATGCGTTGAAAGTTTTCAGCACATGGATATTCACTGAATGTTCTTTTGGTAGTCGTCGTTCTTTGGATTTTTCTTGGCAAATATCCAAAGACTTTATCGACCATGGATGATGAGTCTTTATGACGTGTTCTGTTAAATCAATACATTGCTCTCCATTAGCACGCTTCTCATTTTCATGATGCAAGAAACAGTTTAGTATTTATTAGGATTCAGTATAATACCCTCAACTAGGTCCGTTGATGTTGGGGTATATATTTAAAAAACATAGTTTTGTAATAATATGCCAAAGTTAGAGAGATAGTATGGTGGCATTGTTTTGAGCTCCCTGATGAGTGCTAAAAAGTGCATATTTCTATATATTATTCTTGGCATTTAACTCATCTTTTGTGCGTTAATTCTACATTTTATCCCATATTCTGTATTTTCATTGTTTTCAAGAATAAATATTTTTATTAATTAATTTTGCATTTTTAGGTAATAAATAAAGTTCGGATGAGTCGCGGAGCGAAAAGAGCAGAAAAGTAGTGAAAAGCCGGGAGAAATTACGCAAGGAAGCCGCGAAGAATGGTGCGCACAACCTCATTTTCTACACACAAAAGCGCCTCCGACCTCAGCCATCAGATCATTTCTCAGAAGCATCCGACGGTCGCTCCTTGCTGAGCATCAAAATCTGATGTCTCTGCCAAGCACCACAGCGCTGAAATTCCAAGCCTTCAGATTAGATGGTAGCTGAATCCAACGGTTGCTCCCTTGCTGTTCATCAAAGTTTGATATCCCCGCCTTACACTACAACACCTAACCCCATCTAGAGCCGTTAACTTCGTTGTATCCCTTCATCCGACGGTCGCTCCTCGCTTGCCTCCGCATCACCGTCCGATCCACCTACCATCGTCACATCCTACGGACCAGATCGCGAAACATCATCCCTCGCTGCAACCGCTCAACACTACAGTACCAAACACCCTACACCTCTACCAAACGTCCCCTCTTCCCAAATCAGTCGACCACCCTCCCCTTCTCCCAAAATCAGTTGCAGAACCACCATACCGCCTGCAACTTCCCTGCCACCACCAGACCTCGAGCTCCACCACCACCACAAACACCTGACAACACCACTACCATCTCCATCACCCGACAACAAAACCCATCATCCTATTTCACCCATTTCATTAACCCTACCCACTGTTAGGGTTCTGACATGAGAGAACTAGGTTGATGGGAACTGAATTCGTAGCAGAGGAGCAGAAGAGAGCATGGGTCATCGACAAGAAGGACAAGGAACAACAAACAAGGAAATTTGGTGAGTAATTTTGAAAATTGAAAAAACCCTAATTTCAATTTAGGGTTTCTTAAATTTGGGGATTTTTTGTAAACTATAAAAGGGAAGTGTTAGGGATGTAAAAACTGTACTTGGACTAGCCAAGTTTCCCCCTGTTTGGGTTAGGTTAATTGTTCCTGCACTTGTTCAATGCATGATATCCCTGTAATGCTTGTGTTCTTGTTGTATGTGTATCCTGTTAGTATGTTAGTATGTTAGATGTTTGTGTCACCTGTTAATTTCAGTTCAATGTTTGTTTGTGTGTGTTCATGTTAGACTCTCTTGTTACTGTTAAATGTGCTCTTGTTAATGCACTGTTAATGTTAATGTGTGATGCTCCTGTTGTTAGTTAGACTCATTGTTGTGTCACTGTGAATGCCATGTTTAGTATAATATTTGTCATGTTCTAAATCACCTTGCTAGGGACTTGATGAATCACTAATGACTTATTGTGTAGTACATTGACCACATTGCTCTAGAAAGCTAAACAAGTTTAGGTAAAACTTGAACTTAGCTCATCATCACCTCACTTTCACAATGTATGCCATGTATACTTTGTAGTTAGGATCATGAGCTGCTGATAAGCTGCAACTCAAGCTGAATTCATAATCTCTTGACTAGTTGTGCTGTAGAAAGACAATTAGTGCTTTGGAAATAGTACCATAGTTGTGTTTAACTTCCTATAGGAGAATACACAGTAAACATTAGAGTGAATTCAACCCCTAGCTCCCTGTCATCCACATTTTCATCATCAACTGTTGGCTTTGTTCATGCTTTGTTTTGTTTTTGCCTTGATTGTTTCTTCCATGCCTTGCAACTCTGTTGCTTTTCTACATTTTCTTCTACTGCATTTCTGTTTCCCCTACTGTTGCACTTCTGCTGCTGCACTACAGTGCTGCTGCCTTCTTTCTGTGCACTGCTTCTGCAGCTGCAGGGTTGCTGCTTTTCTTCCCTTGCAACTGCTGCTACTTGTGCTGCTGTGGCTGCTGTTGCTTGTGCTGCTGCAGTTGCTGTTGCTGCTGCCACTACCAAGCTGCAACTCCACTCTGCCCTGCCACTTCTTCTCCTGCCAAGTCCAGCTCACTTCCAAAAGCCCAGAGCACAAATTGGGCTCATCAGAAGACCATAACCAAAGCCCAATTACTGTAAAAGGCCATTTCACTGTTCAGGTGAGATTGAGCCCAAAGCTTAAACAAAGAACCAAAGCCCATTTGCACTTTAAATAACTGAGCCCAAGCTCAGTTCATTTTATGTTTAACAAACCACTAAGCCCAATCCATTCAAAGGGCATTCAAACCCATAGTACATTAAGCCCAACACTTCCAAAGGGCTTCTAAGCCCAAAGCAAATCTAGGAACCCAATTAGCTAAAACACTTCCGAAACACACCCGATCTCTGTGGATCGACCCGTACTTGCACGAGCTACAACTGACGACCGTGCACTTGCGGTATTACTGTAGGCCCGTTTCCATTGCATCAATTTTATACACTTTCCGGACCTGCCAAGTTTTTGGCGCGCTGCCGGGGATTGGTGCTGTGTTTTATCTGTTTTTCTTAGCTATTTTGCATTTCATTTCATAGCATTTGCATCTGCATCTGCTTCATTTCATTTGCTGTTGGACCTGCTGTTCTGAACCTGTTTTTCCTCTGCTGGGACGCCACCAAGGAAAAGAACCAAAACCCAACTGGGTTTTTGCAACAATATCAGAGCAGCTGGGCTGTGCTAAAAAGGTAAGCCTAAACCCATTCATTGAGAGAACCCAACCTGTGGGCTTCCAATTTTTTATTGTGGGCTTGTAATAATTAACCCAATTTTTTGGGCTTTTTATTTTTCTATTTTGGGTTTGTAATAATTTATTGTGGGCTTGTTGTTTAATTTGTGGGCTTGTATTTATTTTGTGTGGGCTTGTTTAAATTTTTCCATTGGACTTGTATTTTGGACTCTGGGTTTAAACCCAGCTGATAACCGATTGTGGGCCGCAGCCTTCCTTCCATTTCATTAGAGGCTTGCACAGTGGGCTTGCTCCCATTCAAAAACCAAATTTTATTTTTTTTAAAAAAAAAAAAAAAAAAAAAAAAAAAAAAAAATATATAAAAAAAAAAAAAACCAAATTTTTACTTGCTCCCATTTAAACCAAATTTTTATTTGCTCCCATTAAACCAAATTTTCAAACCAAAAAAACCAAATTTCCCAAAAACCAAATTTTTCCCAAAAATCCAAACCCTTTAAAAACCAAATTCTGAGCTTTGTAAATAGTTACTTAGCTTTGAGCCCAATCATGTATAGATCTTTTTCTACAGTTGGGGAATACAACAAATCCCTTAGAGAACTTGCGTGTGGACAAACTTCACGTTATGCACCTCCCATAGACCATGATGTCAATAGTCATAGGAATTATTATGGACATTTTCAAAGTCCCGAGCCGCAATACATGAACCCTAATGACTATTCATACATGCATCATTCGCCACAACGTGAAAATGAACATTTTGCTAGTGCCTCACTCACACAATCATCATGATCGATCAATTAGAAGCTCGAATCGCAGCTTTAGAAATGCAATCACATGAGGAATCTGTCACATCTAATTTTCTTAGGCAACCTGAAATCTATGCATGTCCGCATGTGGTAGTTTAGACCACCCTGTTGAGAATTGTCATATTTTGCATAATTTTAGGCAATCTAGAGAAAATCCAAGGTATGAAATGCCCAATTGTGAGAATGGTAGTCATTGGGACCATAATCAATCCTTTGAGGGTTGCGATCAATATTTTGTAGACCCTAATGACCATGCATACATGTACCATTCACCACAATTTGAACATGAAGAATTTTGTACTCCCATGAATTTAGACTCCACCACAGAAGCTTTCAGACTTAGTGAGCAAAACTTCGATAGATCTACATCACGAATTCAGGCATATTTAGATCAGATTTTGCTTCACCTACAAAAGGAGGAAATTCATGAGGAAATGTATGTTGTCCCTAATGAAGTGTCTAGTCCCATTCATGTAAATGATGTTGAATATGAACCTAATTTAGAGGAACATGAATCGACTAACGACACCACCACTTTTAATGAGGACCAATATGCATGCTACCATGATGATGATTATGATGATTATGATGATGTGTTAGAAGAACATGAAAATATTGTGGAACCTGTTGGTTCAATAACATATGGCTTCTCGCCCTCGACCTTCATGAATGTTGTTTTTTCTAATACTCATTGTAATTCATATGATTTTGATATTGACATGGGATTCGTACAATTATTCTGTGAAGATGAACATGACATAGGAATAGTTGAATCTTCTGTAGACACTAATATGCATGAAAATATATTTGATGTGTCTGATTCTCTACCTAGGTCACATTGTGATATTTCTCCTGATTTGCCGATGCATGAGAATGAATCTGTTGATGATGTTGATGATTCTAAGTGTGAACTTGCCAATGTGAGTGATGATTGTGAGCATGATGTGACATGTGTAGAGTTAGAAGATTTTGATTTGATTGATAATGATATGCCTATTCTTCTACCTAAGTCACAATGTGTGGCCTTCCACCCAACCTAGATTTGGTTTGTACCAATATTGTAAAACCAATTTTTCTGAAAATTCCTAACCTAGGTTTGGAACTGTGTGCTTCCCAAGTCCTCTTGGACTATTTTGCTTCCAAATATAATACATTTGAGGAACCACAGTTGGAAATTGCATGTTTGCCCGTCCCTAGCACAGTTCATTTGAGCTAGACCTTGTGCATGATGAACCCCCAAAACTGCGCGATTTTGTTTTCAAAATTATATCTTCTGTAAAATCCAGGTTTGGGGGTAGCTCATTTTGTTTCACAGTTTCACTTGCGTTTCTTTCCTGTTATTATTGTGTGAAGCTGTTGAAATGTCTACACTTCGTCTTTTGGGTTGATCCTCAACTCTTTAGATTGTTAGTGTATGGTGAATTTTTTGTATATAATCCAGTAGATAAAATTTTAAAAACCTTTTGTTCCTTTTGTATATATTTTGCTAATCCAATATGATCTCGGCTGAAATATGTTGGATTTTTGCCTTGAATAACGGAGTTTTAATTCTGCTTTCGCCGAAATCGGGTATTCTCTCTCCTTTTACTCTACTCAGCATGTCCCTTTCCATATGTTGCATTTTAATTCTTTCCATATTTTGAAACATTGAGGACAATGTTTAGTTTAGGTTTGGGGGTATAGAGTAGATGCCATGATAATTGCTATAATTGAAAACAAACTCCTTCTTTTTGAAAAAATTCAAAAAATTCAAAAAAAAAATTAAAAAATGAAATGAAAAATCATAAAAAATGGAGCTCATTTACCTTGAAATGTTGACTCTTGTGCAAATATGTATTATTATTAGGAGTCTTAGTCTAGATATTTAGGCACCCTGATTCTAGCACAATTCACATAGTGATAAGAAATTTGCACGCGCACGATCTACCAATACATGTATGGCCTCGATCTTCAAGGTGTTGGATAGGAAGTTACGATTGCCAATCACTTTAGAATACTGAACGAAACTTGACTAGCTTGTTCTTTGGTTGGTTGGGATAGAAGGTGGAGGTTACATTAAGAAAGACAACCATCGAATTTAACTGGGTGCATCAAAAAGGGCTACCTCTTGCAAAGTGTCATGTAATTTTTGTTTCTTCTTGTTATGTATCAAAAGTGTTTCCTTGTTAAAAAAAAAAAAAAAAAAAAAAAAAAAAAAAAAAAAAAAAAAAAAAAAAAAAACGATGTATATATTCAGAAAAAAAAAAAAAAAAAAAAAAAAAAAAAAAAAAAAAAAAAAAAAAATACAAAAAAATCAAGTATTTATCAATTCCATCATCTCTTGTTCCAAAAATAAAAGAGATAGTCAATGTAAATAAGAGTCATGTAAAGTCATTTTGTTGTTTCTTGTAATAAGCAAGGAGGGTGTATGCCATTGATGTACAACGCGAGTAATTGTGAAATACCTCCAACTCATTCACAATTCTCGTAAAGTCCGGACAGCTAGCTAGATTTCGACCTCAGTTCTTAGCCTGAGAAACTATCTCTTGGTGATTAGTAGTCATAACTTCAGATCTTTCTTTACACATGTGTAGATACACTTTACACTCTTATCACATGTCCTTATTTGTTATCAGTGCTAGGATTGTGCCTTCGATAGCTAGATTGACATCTCCATTTTGCTGTGAGCTTAACTGTTTTGCACATGTCACATTTGATGGAATCTGAGCTTATATTTTGTCCTTAGGTTTTGTAGGCACACCTCTGGTAAACCTTCACGAGACTTCAACTCGTCCACTAGGGACACTTAGTGGTTTAAAAGGCTTAGTGCATACGCTAAATGCATTCGAGAGACCAGCGACAGTGGTATAGGTAGGATTTCCTTAGTTTTGTTTTACTTGAGGACAAGTAAAATTCAGGTTTGGGGGTATTTGATGAGTGCTAAAAAGTGCATATTTCTATATTATTCTTGGCATTTAACTCATCTTTTGCGTTAATTCTACATTTTATCCCATATTCTGTATTTTCATTGTTTTCAAGAATAAATATTTTTATTAATTAATTTTGCATTTTTAGGTAATAAATAAAGTTCGGATGAGTCGCGGAGCGAAAAGAGCAGAAAAGTAGTGAAAAGCCGGGAGAAATTACGCAAGGAAGCCGCGAAGAATGGTGCGCACAACCTCATTTTCTACACACAAAAGCGCCTCCGACCTCAGCCATCAGATCATTTCTCAGAAGCATCCGACGGTCGCTCCTTGCTGAGCATCAAAATCTGATGTCTCTGCCAAGCACCACAGCGCTGAAATTCCAAGCCTTCAGATTAGATGGTAGCTGAATCCAACGGTTGCTCCCTTGCTGTTCATCAAAGTTTGATATCCCCGCCTTACACTACAACACCTAACCCCATCTAGAGCCGTTAACTTCGTTGTATCCCTTCATCCGACGGTCGCTCCTCGCTTGCCTCCGCATCACCGTCCGATCCACCTACCATCGTCACATCCTACGGACCAGATCGCGAAACATCATCCCTCGCTGCAACCGCTCAACACTACAGTACCAAACACCCTACACCTCTACCAAACGCCCCCCTCTTCCCAAATCAGTCGACCACCCTCCCCTTCTCCCAAAATCAGTTGCAGAACCACCATCTCCTGCAACCCTGCAACTCCACCAGACCTCGAGCTCCACCACAACACCACAAACACCCGACACACACCATCTCCATCACCGACAACAAAACCCATCATCCTATTTCACCCATTTCATTAACCCTACCCACTGTTAGGGTTCTGACATGAGAGAACTAGGTTGATGGGAACTGAATTCGTAGCAGAGGAGCAGAAGAGAGCATGGGTCATCGACAAGAAGGACAAGGAACAACAAACAAGGAAATTTGGTGAGTAATTTTGAAAATTGAAAAAACCCTAATTTCAATTTAGGGTTTCTTAAATTTGGGGATTTTTTGTAAACTATAAAAGGGAAGTGTTAGGGATGTAAAAACTGTTCTTGGACTAGCCAAGTTTCCCCCTGTTTGGGTTAGGTTAATTGTTCCTGCACTTGTTCAATGCATGATATCCCTGTAATGCTTGTGTTCTTGTTGTATGTGTATCCTGTTAGTATGTTAGTATGTTAGATGTTTGTGTCACCTGTTAATTTCAGTTCAATGTTTGTTTGTGTGTGTTCATGTTAGACTCTCTTGTTACTGTTAAATGTGCTCTTGTTAATGCACTGTTAATGTTAATGTGTGATGCTCCTGTTGTTAGTTAGACTCATTGTTGTGTCACTGTGAATGCCATGTTTAGTATAATATTTGTCATGTTCTAAATCACCTTGCTAGGGACTTGATGAATCACTAATGACTTATTGTGTAGTACATTGACCACATTGCTCTAGAAAGCTAAACAAGTTTAGGTAAAACTTGAACTTAGCTCATCATCACCTCACTTTCACAATGTATGCCATGTATACTTTGTAGTTAGGATCATGAGCTGCTGATAAGCTGCAACTCAAGCTGAATTCATAATCTCTTGACTAGTTGTGTAGAAAGACAATTAGTGCTTTGGAAATAGTACCATAGTTGTGTTTAACTTCCTATAAGGAGAATACACAGTAGAATAACATTAGAGTGAATTCAACCCTAGCTCCCTGTCATCCACTTTTCATCATCATCAACCGTTGGCTTTGTTCATGCTTGTTTGTTTTTGCTTGATTGTTTCTCTCCATGCCTTGCAACTCTGTTGCTTTTCTTACTTTCTCTTCTACTTACGCATTTCTGGTTCCTCCCCTACTGTTGCACTTCTGCTGCTGCACTACAGTGCTGCTGCCTTCTTCTTTCTGTGCACTGCTTCTGCAGCTGCAGGTTGCTGCTTTTCTCCCTTGCAACTGCTGCTACTTGTGCTGCTGTGGCTGCTGTTGCTTGTGCTGCTGCAGTTGCTGTTGCTGCTGCCACTACCAAGCTGCAACTCCACTCTGCCCTGGCCACTTCTTCCCTGCCAAGTCCAACTCACTTCCAAAAGCCCAGAGCACAAATTGGGCTCATCAGAAGACCAAACAAAGCCCATTACTGTAAAAGGCCATTTCATTTCACTGTTCAGGTGAGATTGAGCCCAAAGCTTAAACAAAGAACCAAAGCCCATTTGCACTTTAAATATAACTGAGCCCAAGCTCAGTTCATTTTATGTTTAACAAACCAACTAAGCCCAATCCATTCAAAGGGTATTCAAACCCAGTAGTACATTAAGCCCAACACTTCCAAAGGGCTTCTAAGCCCAAAGCAAATCTAGGAACCCAATTTAGCTAAAACACTTCCGAAACACACCCGATCTCTGTGGATCGACCCGTACTTGCACGAGCTACAACTGACGACCGTGCACTTGCGGTATTACTGTAGGCCCGTTTTTATCGCATCATTTTTATACACATTTCCTGGCCTGCCACTCCCACACTATAGGCATGGGTTCAATTCCCACCCCACACAATTTCACTAGGGTATATACTATTTATACTATATATTATATTACATTAGTCCGGGAGCGGGGCCTTGGGGGGTCTGCTGATCCAGAAACAATTTTTTTTGCTGTTTTTAACTTAAATTTTCAAAACGTATTAAGATTATTATATCATGATTAATTACAGTTAATGTTGAAATTTTAATACGGCCGTTTTTTTGCTGTTACAAAGAAATTTAATTGGCATTTAATCGAAATTAATTTTCCATTAATTCCATTGATTCTTTTGATTATAAAAAAAAACTGGTGTTCTGGAAGAAAAATATAGAACGTTATTTTTATTTCGTCAAGTTTTTCTGAGCAAGTGTTGTTGAAAGAGTTATTATTGATTCGATTTCTCAGTGCAGAGAAATCGAAAGAGATAAGCTGTTTTATCCCATAGGGTTTCGACAAAAAACTGACTGCTAGCACAATCAAGAGGCAGAGTCGCGAAACACCTTAAAGATAGCGACCTAGTACGCGACTCAGCGGTTTTTTTGTGATTTGATTATAGTGCTTTGTTTCCAACAATTTTAAGGTGTCGTTTCTGCTATGGAGAATGAAAAGAAGCGCGTTGATGATACCAACAAGCCTTTCAAATTTGAAGGGTTGCATTTCAGAAGATGGAAGCTGAAGATGTTCTTTTATCTCAAACTGATGAAGCTGCATATGATTGTGTCGAGTGTTCATCCTGGAACCCTGGAACCTGCTGCTGATAAGACTGCTGCTGTTGCTGCTGCTGTTGCTGCTGGCGGTGGTGCTGCTACAGATCCACCTCCTACCGGTGGTGTTGAAGAAGTTGTTTCTCAAACTCCCGAGGAAAAACAAAAGGCCATCGACAAATGGATCGATAATGACTTTGATTGCAAAAACTACATTCTTAATGCATTATCTGACGATTTATATGAGTATTATTCAACTTTTGAAACTGCTAAAGATGTATGGGATGCATTACAGAAAAAATATGACACCGAGGAAGCGGGTTCAAAGAAATATGGTGAGCCGGTATGTGAGATACCAAATGGTGGATGATAGATCAGTTGTTGCACAGGCTCATGAACTTCAAAAAATTTACCACGAAATTGTGGCCGAAGGTATGAAAACTGATGAACAATTTCAAGTTTCTGTAATGATTGACAAGTTACCACCTAGCTGGAAAGATTTTCGTAATACTTTGCGTCACAAGACTAAAGAATTTTCTCTTGAAAGTTTGATTGTTAAGCTCAGGGTTGAGGAAGAAGCTCGGAAACAAGATAAGAAGGAAGAGATTCTCATTGTTTCTAACAATAAGACTCATCCGAATTTAAAACCTAAGAAAAGGGATATGAAACCTAACCCGAACCAGAAGAAAGGAGGAAGGCCTAATCAAAACAAGAACCAACACCCATCGAAAAATGGACAGAATTCCAATTCTGAATTTCTTTGTTATATCTGTAATAAACCAAACCACATGGCTAGGAATTGCAGATTTAACAAGGAAAAGAATAACGCACAAGCTAATGCTGTGGGTGACGTTATAATTGCCATGGTCTCTGATCCAGAGTTCTACATGGTTGGTGGATCTGATGGGTGGTGGATAGACAGTGGTGCTTCGCGTCATTGTTGTTTTGATAGGTCCATGTTTAAGACTTATGCTGAAACCAAGGACAAGAAAGTGTTATTGGGAGACTCCCACAGCACTATGGTGAAAGGTTCTGGTACGGTAGAGTTGAAGTTTACTTCTGGGAAGACACTCATGCTGAAAGATGTCCTTCACACTCCAGAAATGAGAAAGAACCTTGTTTCCGGCTATCTTCTCAACAAGGCTGGGTTGTATCAAACTATTGGGTCTGATATTTACACTATAACTAAGAATAAGAATTTTGTAGGAAAGGGTTATGCTACTGATGGAATGTTTAAGCTTAATGTTGATGCTATGAATAAAATTGATTCTTCTGCTTATATGGTTTGCAATTTTAATGTTTGGCATGGAAGGCTTTGTCATGTGGGTAAAAAGTTAGTAAATAACATGAGTAAGTTAGGTGTCCTCCCTGAATTTTCTGAAAATGATTTTGAAAAATGTGAATACTGTAGTCAAGCAAAAATAACCAAGACTTCACATAAATCTGTTGTAAGAGAATCGAAACCACTAGACTTAATACATTCTGATTTGTGTGAATATGAAGGTATCCTAACTAGAAATGGCAAGAGGTATATCATGACGTTCATTGATGATTGTTCTAATTATACTTATGTTTATTTGTTGAGCCATAAGAACGAAGCTATTGAAAAGTTTAAGATTTTTATTGCTGAAATTGAAAATCAATTTGGTAGGAAAATTAAGAGATTTCGTAGTGATAGAGGCACTGAATATGATTCTTCTCCTTTTACTGAAATTTATCAAACTAATGGCATTATACATGAAAGAACTGCACCATATAATCCTCAAATGAATGGGAAAGCTGAAAGAAAGAATCGTACTCTTACTGAATTGACTGTTGCTTGTTTGCTTAGCTCTGGTGCTGCTTCTCATTGGTGGGGTGAATGTTTGCTGACTGTTTGCCATGTTTTGAACCGCATTCCTAATAATAAAACCATGATATCTCCTTATGAACTTTGGAGAAATAGAAAACCTAATGTCTCTTATTTTAGAGTTTGGGGTTGCTTAGCTTTTGTTAGAAAACCTGATCCTAAAAGACATAAGTTAGAAAGTAGAGCTTATGAATGTGTTTTTATTGGTTATGCTCAAAACAGTAAAGCTTATAGGTTCTTTGATATTAATAATAAGGTTATTATTGAATCTATTGATGTTGATTTCTTTGAAGAGAGATTTCCTTTTAAATCTAGAAATAGTGGGGGTAATAGTGGGGGTTCTTTATCTAGTGTTTTACCTAGAGCTGATTCTGAACATAGATTAGAAGAACCTAGAAGTGCAGAAACTAGGATCACTGAAGTTGAACCTAGAAGAAGTAAAAGAGCTAGGACTGACACAAGAGATCCTGATTTTGAAATTTTTATGCCGTAGAGGAAGAACCTTCTAATTTACAAGAGGCGTTCAGTTCTGCAGAGTCTAGTTTCTGGCAAGAAGCTGTAGATAATGAATGGGATTCTCATATGTCTAATGGAACTTGGCGTATAGTAGATTTACCTCCTGGTTGTAAGCCTATAGGTTGTAAATGGGTTTTGAAAAGGAAACTAAACCTGATGGAACAATAGAGAAGCACAAAGCTAGACTGGTTGCTAAAGGATTTAGGCAACGAGAGAACGTAGACTTCTTTGATACTTATTCTCCTGTTACTAGATTAACATCTATACGTGTTTTGATTGCTGTTGCCGCTGCTCATAATCTTGTTATTCACCAAATGGATGTTAAAACTGCCTTTTTGAATGGTGAACTAGAAGAGGAAATTTATATGGAACAACCTGAAGGTTTTGTAATTCCTGGACAAGAACAGAAAGTATGTAAGCTAGAAAAATCCCTTTATGGTTTAAAACAAGCTCCTAAACAGTGGCATGAGAAATTTGATAATTTAATGATTTCACATAACTTCAGAATAAACGAGGGTGACAAATGCATCTATTATAAATTTGAGAATGATGTGTGTGTGATTGTTTGCTTGTATGTGGATGATTTGCTGATATTTGGTTCCAATTTATCTGTTGTCAATGAAACTAAAGGTATGCTTAGTTCGAATTTTGACATGAAAGATTTGGGTGAAGCTAGTGTAATCTTGGGAATCAAAATAACTAGAACTAGTAGTGGTATTTGTTTGGATCAATCTCACTACATTGAAAAAATTCTGAGAAAGTATGAATATTTTGATTGTAAGCCTGCTTGTACTCCGTTTGATCCTAATGTGAAATTGTTTAAGAACACTGGAGAAAGTGTTAGACAATCTGAATATGCTAGTATAATTGGAAGTCTGCGTTATGCAACTGATTGTACAAGACCAGACATTGCATATGCAGTGGGAGTTCTGTGCAGGTTTACCAGTAATCCTAGTTTGGAACACTGGGATGCTATTGAGAGGGTTATGCGGTATCTGAAAAGAACCACAAACCTAGGATTACACTATAAGAGGCATCCCGCAGTCCTTGAAGGATTTAGCGATGCTAATTGGAATACTCTTTCAGATGATTCCAAGGCCACCAGTGGATATGTTTTTACTATTGCTGGGGGCGCTGTATCTTGGAGATCAAAGAAACAGACAATTATAGCCCAATCTACGATGGAGGCTGAATTGATGGCACTAGCAGCAGCTAGTGAAGAAGCAGGATGGCTGAAGAGTCTGTTATCAGACATTCCAGTATGGGAAAAACCGATACCAGCCACTTTGATCCACTGCGATAGTACCGCGGCTATCGGAGTAGTAGAGAACTGTTATAATAAAAGTAAGAATCGACAGATACGTCGAAAGCACGACACAGTTAGAGAATTTCTCACAACTGGTGTTGTTAGAGTAGATCATGTAAGGTCTGAAGGAAATATAGCTGATACTTTGACGAAAGGATTAGCAAGAGAAAAGGTATGGAATATCTCTAAAAGTATGGGACTTTTGCCCGTGAGAAGTTGAGTCATTTGTAATGGATACCCAACCTAGAAATAGGTTCAAAGGGACTAGACGAAGTTACAAATAATATGATAGAGTCATGCATTCCCATAGCATGATATCCTGAAGTGGGAAACAGGTTGAGTGTTTAAACTCTTAATGATGTCTATAGCTCTTAAGTTAAGAGTGGGATATACAGGAGTATCCTTGATAGATTCACCTATACGAATGTGAAGGTGTGGCCGCCTTCTATGAGAACTAGGGCATTTCTCTAGATCGTTCGTTAAGAAAGGGATAAGCACATGGCCCTAATGTGCAAAATTAAGAACTTTACTCTAAGATATAGTTGTGTGTGTTGTATAATCTATTATTAGTTAGAGTTCAAGACGAGAGTCACTCTAGTTACCTGATACTTAGAAAGTTCAACACTATGTAGAGGTTCAAGTCGAAAGGCACCTTTTCTTATGCACAACTGTATAGCACTTGCTCAATGTTTTAAAATATAAGTGGGGGATTGTTGGGGTATATATTTAAAAAACATAGTTTTGTAATAATATGCCAAAGTTAGAGAGATAGTATGGTGGCATTGTTTTGAGCTCCCACACTATAGGCATGGGTTCAATTCCCACCCCACACAATTTCACTAGGGTATATACTATTTATACTATATATTATATTACATTAGTCCGGGAGCGGGGCCTTGGGGTCTGCTGATCCAGAAACAATATTTTTTGCTGTTTTTAACTTAAATTTTCAAAACGTATTAAGATAATTATATCATGATTAATTACAGTTAATGTTGAAATTTTAATACGGCCGTTTTTTTGCTGTTACAAAGAAATTTAATTGGCATTTAATCGAAAATTAATTTTCCATTAATTCCATTGATTCTTTTTGATTATAAAAAAAACTGGTTTCTGGAAGAGAAAATATAGAACGTTATTTTTATTTCGTCAAGTTTTCTGAGCAAGTGTTGTTGAAAGAGTTATTATTGATTCGATTTCTCAGTGCAGAGAAATCGAAAGAGATAAGCTGTTTTATCCCATAGGGTTTCGACAAAAAACTGACTGCTAGCACAATCAAGAGGCAGAGTCGCGAAACACCTTAAAGATAGCGACCTAGTACGCGACTCAATGGTTTCTTTGTATGATTTGATTATAGTGCTTTGTTTCTAACAATTGACTACCCAGACCTTGAAGAGCAACAACACCAAAACTCTTGGAGACTTATACATGATTTCAGTTTTCATATAACTTTTGACCAAGTTGTTTAAAACTCCAAATTGCTGGAAACCCCCAAAGATTGATCTTGCTTGTTAAGTAAGACGTCTACAACCTCTCATTATAAAGTTATATCATGCCAGGAACCAAGAGGCATAATATTTTTAAGAGGAACCACAACAACATTATGCAATCCATTACGGAAGATAACAATTCTTGTTGTGTGACATAAAGACAACAACGGTATATCTCCACTGCATGTATGTGGTAACTTGTATACACCCTTGGCCAGGCCTATTGACTCAAACCCAAACAACCAACTAGTGTTCGGACCAGTTATATTTGGTTCTTTACTAATCCGGTGTATGGGAAATGGGAGTATATATGTTTTCCATACCAACAAACCACCTCTTTACTACCATAAACTGATTCAATTTCATTTCCATGCTTTAGTCTTTTTAATAAACCCCAGATTGATTTTTCTAATCCATCCTCAATAAGTATTATGAAGTGTTATTATCATGGAGTAGTTGGTAGTTGATAAGCACATGAGTGCGACGTTTTTATATCCACATTTACACTAGCTAGGTCTCGTTAATTAGCTAATAACATTATCTTAAATCGTTTTCAGGAAATACAAGCCAACCCGATCACCCGGAAAGAATCACAGCTAAATCAAGAGCTATAATGGCGTTTGCACACAAAAGCACCAATTACTGTTCACAGCGTCAGGACCGAGCTTATTTTATCGTGGACAGCAAACTTGTTTGCCTATTTCATTTTGTCAGGCCTCTTGACCAACTCACGTCCAGAGATATTGATCAAGTGAAACAAAGAAATGATTGTCTTTGTTTAAGCACGTCAGCATCACTAGTGGGGCTATGGATTTGTGGACTTATATATAGTATACATGAAAGGAAACTCGGAGATACCAATTAATGATTGAAATGTGGAAAGTAAGGGAAAAAGATTTTTTATACTTCCACTTTTCGTAAGTGAGTGAGTGGATTGGTATAAAGGGAAGGTGAACAGACACTTGGAGGGTGATTGGTTGGAGTTGATGATGCGGCATTATTTCATTGGTTAAGAAGGAGAAAAAGGTTGGTTTGTGACATCATTCATATTGGAATCTCACTGTTAAGAAAAGGGACAGACACAGAGAGGCGGGTTTTGGGAGTTGCGGCTATGGAGCAGAAATCAGAAGAGAAAGGAGGTGGAGCGGCCGCGAAGGATTTTGGAGCAGACAAAATAAGAGGAGAAGAAGAGGATCGATTGTCGGGTGACGGCGGTGATACGGTTTAATTTTTTTTTTCTTGTTATTATTTTTGATGGGTTTTGAGAAACCCACAATTATGTTTTGCTACACTTTACGTAATTAGGGTTCATGGAAAAAGCTACTTTGAGCATAGACCATTATGATGTAAGTGGAATTAATTTGGTATTAGGCTTTGTGTATCGAATTTCGAAAACAATAATCATGGTTTATTGATTTTATAAAGAATATGTGTTTTTGTTTCGCCGGCTTTGTACGACACAATAGCCTAAATGCATAAATGTGATAGTTTTGCAATCAAATTTGTTACAGTATATGATAATCCATGCTTATATTAAATCATTTGATGGGTTATGCTTAGACGAGGCAAATAATAATTGTGAACCTAAGAATTATCTTTTCAATAATTTTTTTGTCATTATAATTTGATAGTCCATGCTTGGAATACTTTGATGGGTTATACTTAGGAGATGCAAGTTATATTAGAGAAAGTTATGCCAATAATAGGTGTTGCAATTGAACAAAGATATAGACTCATATTTGGAATTCGAATTCTTTTCGGCATTCAATTAGAAATAGTAGTGGAATCCATTGACCCTGGTTACCGACGCTCTCTCTTTTCGTGTTCATTTTAGTTTAGTTGAGTTTTATATTTTCTTTCTCATTCTAAAATCCCAAAAATCGTTTCTGGTTAGTTTATTGGAGATATTAGTTATCAGTGTTTCCACCGCTCCCTGTTAGTTCGACCCGTACTTGCCTCTGTCTACTAGTTAGACACCATGCGATTGCGGTTTATTATATATATGTATCTCCGGATCCTATCAGTAGTGCGTGTATGTTTCCAGTTCTACATACGCTACCTACTTGAACATTAGTTAGTTTCCCACAAGAAACACACTGTTGCAGTTGGCAGTGCGTTTGAGTTGCCATTTCTACCAGAACACTAGTTGGTTTCGCACAAGAAGTGAGTTGGTTTCGCACAAGAACTAAAATTCATGAAAGCTGCTGAATGAGCCGAATGTAAGTTGACTCATAATATTAGAGATCTATGTTCAGGGTTCATAAGGTAATTATTTATTTTTGTTTCTTTAATTTTAAGTTGACTCATAATATTAGAGATCTATGTTTGTACTGCTCCTGCTCTACTCCATCTGCAATCTCAATCACCACAGACTCCATCTCTGTAGTTTCAATTCCATCACTGCATCATTTTCTTCATAAACATCAGCACTTCAGTTAAGACCCATCTAAATCTATCCTCGGTTCAACCCAGTTCCATCTGTTCAACCCAGTTCCATGTCAGCTTCATTGCAGAATCCACCTGCAACTCGACATTTCCTCAAGCCATAGCATCAGAAACTCCACCACCAATCCCTAATTCTTCCATTTCGAATTCAAACACCATCAAAACAAATTTATGTTGCCATCATCACCTTGCAAAAACCCAAATCCAACACCAATTCCATTTTGAATTCGTCCCTAGTCTTCAGTAACAACAACAGCAGTAGCAGCAGGTGTACTTCATCTTGTTATTGACTGCAACAGATTTGAAAACCCCACCGATCTCATTGTTCACACCAACAACAACACCAGAATCAAACCCCTAATTCATCATCAGAACCCTAAATCAACCACCATCTTCGATTCAGCCCAAAATCAACCACCATTCGTAACCATGTTTCTTCTTCTCCATACATTTCTGCTGAAAAATCGGTAAAAGATTAGGACATGTAGGTTAGTGTTGAATTCAAAATCTCAGTAAATAACAATGGAAAATTGATTTTTTATACACGATTGATAAAATTGGTCATACAATTTCAACTTAGAAGCTATGATTTATCATGGGTTTGTCTTCAACTTATGAATTAGGGTTCTTCAATTTGGGGAAGAACCTAAATCTAGGTTTGAGGTTTGAAGGTACTCTCATGGAGGTGGGACCGAGAGGAAGGATGAATGTTTGAGTTCTTGAGTTTGGGTTGCTCGAGTTACAGAAATTTGGGTTGTGTTTGAATGAAATTGTTGTTGCAGCTGATTTTGAAGTTGAATGAAGAAGAAGTTGTTGTTGCTGCCAACGGGACGGAGGAAGAAAGATACATAATTAGGGTTAGTTGATGTGTAGATCAGGAATCACTATCAAAAGACACATCCCCTATTTTGATCCTTGATCTCCTCCATCTACAACTCATGATTCGTTCGATTGTTTAAGAAAAAATAAAAATATACAGGGGAGGTTCAATAGAATGGAGAAGGCAATAGCAGGAGACTTGAAAAGAATTCGTGCATAAGAGAGATACAGACGGTAGACTTTTTTGTTATTATAGATTCTTTTAAGGGTAAAATTTTAAACTCACTAATTTCGTGCATAAGAGAGATAGAGACCGTAGACTTTTTTGTTATTATAGATTCTTTTAAGGGTAAAATTTTAAACTCACTAATTTCCAGTATTTTTATCTCATAAAATTAGTTAATGTCTGGTCATAAACGGTCAAGATAGGTCAACGTTCATTCCAGGTACCAAGCCCTAATGTTGGACAAATGTTAGACCAAAGGTTAATGTTGGAAAAAAACTTGAGTACTAAAGTCCAATTATCCCTTTATTGTGTCTGCCATATCGAAGTCGATCTGTGAGATTGAGCTTCCATTGGAGTGCGAAATTCAAGTTCTAGTGTATAGTGGATTTCACTAATGATAGAAAACGTATGCTTTAATTCATGGAATTAAACTAAAAATAATTTAGAGAAATTTAAGGATAGAAACGTATGCTTTAAATCACGAAATTAAATTAAAAATAATTTAGAGCGACTTAAGGACAAAAACGTATGGCTTATCTCTTTGGCATGTGTTGTGCAAGTTACTGGTATGAGCTGAACCCTTCTGAAACCTGTTGCTATGTTGATCTCGTTTAGGAACTCGGTTGTGTTTTGAGCATCCTAAAACAATGTGATTTCCACCGATATTAATCGAACAATGTGAGTGGAAACACCCTGATTTCGAATGCATTCATAGTTTCCTCCCTGGATCCATTAATGGTTTACGTAATATGAAGAGATTGCATGATCCAACAAGCCGGCCCTACGGACAATAACCCTACGAACTGTATTCAACAGGATCTACTATCGATCGATGTTACTTGAGCTAGCACAGCTGATGTGAAAAGTATGCTATTTGAAGAACATGAACATATATTTTTATGAACACAACTTCTGTATGGGGAAAATACGTTTCTTTCACTCGAAATCCCCTTAGTCGGCGCCAATGTTTGTACCCAAAATTACTTTTAGGCGCAAACGCGATGATTGATGATGATTATTTGAGAATTAAGATAAAATTAGGGTTAAAAACGAATTGAAGCAAAAACAAAGAAAACAAAGAATTTAACGTGGTTCAGCATCGTGCCTAAATCCACGGATAAATCTCCCTACAGAGAGTAATTTTGTTGATTTTATCACAATGGTTTTCTTTATCGGATTTTTCTTTGTATCCTCCTCCCCTCTTTGGGTTAAGATTCCCTGTACTTGTACAATTGTGGATGTTCTATAACTTTCTTCTAGGGTTTCAGGTGGAAAAGGGCCCATGGACATGGGTCCGAAAACTGGAGCAATCTTTACTAGCTACTAGGCTTGGGCCGACAAATACTTCCCGCTAATACTGATGTAGTTAATCGGGCTTGATTAACGGGCTTCCCCGTCAATTTATTGACGGTACAAACATTGATATTTCCAATGCCCTTCTCAGTTCTCTTTCTTCACTGCTTTCTCTTCGTCGTCTCCTTCTTCGCTCTCGTCCGTCGTCCTCGCGGGTATGTCTCCTTCGTCGTAACTCTTCTTCTCCTGATGATATCATGTCCGCCTCCGAATCTGCGACGTCAGCTCCGGCATCCTCGTTCAGTTGGCGAGTTTGCAGCATCGGTCTTACGTTTTGTCTCGTCAATCGGGCATGCTGCTCCCTTAGTTGCTCCAACGTCATGTCTTCTTCACCGATATTCTCCTTCATATCCTCATGAGTCATCTCTTCTCCTAAAATGGTGTCCGTGTCGGAAGTGTGTACAGAACCCTCTCTGAAGTTATCTTCGCTGGCTTCCTCAGTCCGTTGCTGGTTCACTCCTTGTCTTTCTCCTGTAGCTGATGTTCCTCCTATTTCCATTCTTCCTCCTCTTTTTGCCTCCAATCGTTTGCTTCTCCTCGTCGCTATCATGTGTGGCGCTCGATCTGGTGTTCTAGTCATCAACTTATCCTAGTTTCAATATCAACTATCCTCTAAATCCTAATCTTAAAAGGGATGTATTGATAAAATCTCTCACCCCTATTACTTCGCCGAGTTCTTTTGGGAGTGCTTTATACCTCGCCCAGGACATTTTCCATAAAGTTTTTCCCCTTTTTTCGCTATGCTCACATGGGTTTGTCGGGACGCTGTCTCTTTTCTTGCTCCCCAATATGTCTACTTTGCAGGTTATCTTTTTTGCCAAGTTATTGTACTTCGCCCTTTCTGTTTCGTCGTTGATATCTTGTTGGGAATTCTAATTCAGTCTTTCGTATCTTAGATTCTTCGTGCAAGTCTCTTCGCATCCCCTTTGTACTTAGCGGGACTGATTGGTGATGAGGTAATTCTGACATTGGAATTGACAAGTCCCTGATTGAGATATTTAAGTGAGATTTCCTAGTCATGATTCTTCCTTTCGTTTTCGACACGTGGCGAGTCTATTCCGTGTACCCATAATTCTAATTATATTCTGTCTAATTAATCTATCTATCTAATCTAATTAGATGATGATCGAAAACAAAAACTTAATTCTCATTCATTCTGGCCCCAGCAAAATCTGGTATGAATAATTTTAGTGGATGTATTGAAAAATAAAGCCTTCTCATTAATCGTAGCCCCACACACCAGTAAACAATAATTTTATGTTTACACTCTATTTTCATTGGGGTAGGATCCGTTGACATGGTTATAATGACATAATCTTGACATTTGAGCGCCATTTTTTCTACCAAATCCAACCGGCAATGAAGTTGAAGATAATATTTTAATTACATGTTCTTATTATATGTCTCTACATTACCACCAAAAATGAGAGCATTCCGAGATGTAAAATACCACCATCTACCATTCTGAATATCAACTGTCAAAGATTAACGGTTGAAATTAAAATTTGTAGATGGTGAAGTTTGGTATTTCGGAATACTCTCATTTTTTAGTAGGAATGTAGAGTTTTATATGATGACCATGTCACCAAAATATTAGTTTTAAATTCATCGCCGGTTGGGTTTGATAGAAATAGTGATAACCATGTCAATGGATTATGTCATTATAACCATGTCAACCGATCCTTCCCCATTTTCATTTCCACGATGCTTGCCAAAAACCCACTAAACAACTACCACGCTGCCACGCCCCGTACTGCCTTTTGGTTCCACTATGTTGGCAGAAAAATGAAAATATCCCCCACTTTTTTTTCTCGATTATACCAAGAGGAAAACAGATACAAGGGAGATCTAGAAAAGAAGAATAGAATAGTGTGAACGGATCAAGTTGTTATTCTCAACTTCTTCCTCTAATCTTCTCAATTATATTTGTCTATGTTGTGATTTCTACAAGATTTGAAGTGATTAGGCTCCACGTACGATATCTTATAAGGTATTACTATTGATCTCTTATTCAACCACTCTTCATATGAAGGATTGGATTTTATTTATCGGAAAATGGGTCATTTTTCCAAATATTTTTGAAACATGGTTCTAATGGACGAGTAAAAATTATATTACGAGTCAAATTGACAAAAAGAATAGCAAGCATGAAATTGGATTCATCCTGGCTTAAACTTAGAAAATAACGAGGATGAAACTGGATGCATCCTGATGTAAATTAAAAATAAGAAAAAGTATTTGAAAACGGGTAGGATGAAACTGTTTACATCTTCGCTATTTTAATATTTTTGTCCATTTAAACAGTATCAAAACGTAGATGTCTTTTCATCTGAAAATTGTTGATTTTGGTCTTTTTTAACCAATTTTGTGTTTATTTATAGGGTTTCATTACATGTTTGATGGATTTTCATGAAATTCTTGACTGTTAACAAAAAAATGATACGTGCTATCTTAAATTGGATGAGTTTTTTGATGAATCTCGAGTTACTAGATGGATCAGTGCTGTTGTGAAACGTAAAATTCAAGAACTTGGTCTATCCATAAATACTTTGAGCATATCCTCTATATTTCCTCTCTCGTTTTTTGGTTGTGATTCATTAACAGTGTTGGATTTGTATTTCCGTACAACAACTGGCAGCAAATTCATTATTCCAAATACACTTTCTTTTCCAAAGCTCAAGATACTTCGGCTCACACGTCTCAGTTTTATGAATGAAACCTCGAGCAGGAAATTGTTTTCTAAGTGCCCCATTCTTGAAGAGTTGAGGTTGTCTTCATGTCAGATATTTGAAAGGTTATGCATTGTGAATCCCACATTGAAGCTCTTAGTTATTGCTTCCTGCTACTTAACACAGTCTACGGTGGAGATATCTTCTCCTAATCTATTGACTATTAGTTACAAAGAATACCCACCAGCAGACTTTATCCCTGGTAGCTTTCTGTCACTAGTTGAGGCAGATGTTGGTTTTTACATGTATGAGATACAAATACCCAAACAAAGTATTTGTCAAGCTTTTGGAAAAGCTTTCAAGTGCAAAGCTCCTTAAAATATATGCCAACTCATTTCTAGTAAGCCTAATACTTTAGATGATTCTCACTTAATTAATTACATTTTTGTGAATTTAATCAGTGGTATACTATCTTAAATTTGTTTTATTTTTGTGATTTGATTCTAAGTGCCTACCACAACTTATTTGGGACTTGAGGTTTCGTTGTTGTTGTTGTAGATTCTAAGTGAGGCAGACATCCTCCTAACCGATTTACCCGCATTTAACAATTTGATCCATCTGGAAATTGGTTCACCATTTCGGTACACGAGCTTACATACAGATTCTATTTCAACGATTACGACATTCTTCAGGTTTCTCCAGCTATCGCCTAATCTTGAATCGATACTCTTTTCTCAGGCAAGTCGCACGCCTCTTACGTCTCAATTAATTTATTTAAGATTGGTATTCAGTTCTCTCATTGAAAATTGGTGTTGCCAGATTCAGCAAAACTGTTGATTTGAATTGCATAAGTCAGTCTCCTAAACTCGAATCTCTCGGCTGCTCCTTTGCAACTCACCTAGTTTCATTAGTTTTCTTTTGGAAATCGAATTGTGCTATCTCTCAAAAACTAGTTGCCTGTGTTTGTGTTAGCATCACTATTTATTTGTTTTGCTGTATCTAATTTTGCTGAACTTTTGCTTTGATTCTTGTAGAGAATTCTTTTTTCGTGACATAGAAGACATTGATAGGTCACTTGAACCTAAATGTTTGCCACCACACCTAAAGTCGATCAAGTTTAAAAAATTTGATGGGGAACCAATGGAACTAAATGCGATTAGATTCTTTCTAAAGTATGCTGGTTTTCTTGAGACGGTAACCTTTGTAGCTTCACAAGGGCTCTCCGAAGACCATAAGAAACAACTAACTGTAGCCGTGTAGCGAAGCTGTTACTAATGTTTCCAAAACCCGCAAATTGCGTGTTTAAGTTTTTGACGAGCTCTGAAGACACTTACCGATACTTTTATTCTAGAAAACCCCTTGTGAGTGTTTTCGAATATTGTTTGTTTTCTCTTTTCTGGAATTTATGGAGATTGGTGTAGTTCCCTCAACCATCAAGGACAGAGTATTGAAATATTTTCGTTCTACTTTCTTTCAGTCCCATTTCCCGTTTCCTTATATTATCTTTACTACAGTTTTATGTCTGCTTCAGATATTTCACAAGACCAGAGCCCATACAAATTTGAATTTCAGCTAAGCTCAGCTCTGGTACTATACCGATTGAATGAAATCTGAATGATGGTTTCTTCAAGTGTTCGTTCTAGCTATATAATGCAATTTGTTTATTGCTAAAGTCTGTGCCGCCTTGGAGTCAGCCTTGAGCAAAGGTTAAACGTGGGGCTAATAATAGTTTGTTGGTGGACTGAATTACGTGATGAAAATGACTATTTTAAAACTCTCATGAAGTCGCATTAATATCCAATAGGTGCGTGCCCTAATTTTGGCGTGTTTGATTTACACCTCTAATTTCATGTATGTTGAGTTGACTCCAGCTTATTTGCTGCGATCGATTAGCAAAGAAATGGACCGACCTAGCATGACTATTACTGCTTGAGATGAACCAGTCGTAGTATATGATATTTCAGTTACGACATTCACAATTGGCAAGGGATTTAGCTAGTGGCTCACATTCTGAAAAAACTGCAAATCTTAAAATTATAGTACTCAAAAAAGAAGGAACATAAATAAATCTGGTTCCAGCTTTTTGGCAAGACTGCTATATTTCCTGCTACTAAAATACTTAAGTACCATGGCATTTTTGCTCCAAGTTCAACATTGACATGTTAGGCACAAGGGTTACTGTCAGCTGTAACTTTTTCTACCTCTCAATGAATGTAAATGTTTAGTAATTGGTCATCCGTCAAGGACTTCAGTCAAAGCAATAGAGGAGAAGTAAGACCCTTCGTAAAAATAACTGCCACCTGAAGATGTAATGGAAAAGAGGAAATTGTTAGATAAACCAGCTGAAACAAGATCTCGAATAAGTTGTACTACACTTTTAGTTTAACAATGAAACAAGATTCTTAGCCAAGCATTTAACACTGATATTATCACAATAGAGTTAGTAAGGTGCAGAGGTAGCTACATGAAGTTCATCAAAGATATAGGAGAGCCACATAACTTCAGATAAAAGAAGTGCCGAAGACTTGTAGTCTGATTCTGCACACCTATGAACTGTTGCTATTTTAACAGTTAACGATAAATGAAGACCGACTTTAGTCAGTTTACTACTCTAGGTAACTACCATTTTTCTGTAAGAGTACAACAGTAACATAACATGTGTTAATGCAGTATTTGCCTTCAGTTTCCACCATTGTGCCTGCATCTACTTATTCAACTCCCATGCAAAAATGAAATAAGTTACTAAACCAGACATCATATTCACTACATATCTGGAGAACTGCGTCTATGTACGTATGTGTCAACATATTCCTTCCTACAGCTTTACTTCTTGCAGAATAATTCCTACATTCACTACATATCTGGAGATGAATATTTTTAGATCGTAATGATAGGACTGTAACCTAAATTGCATCACCCCTCTGCGTACTGTGAAAAGACTCTGCCTAGTGCCTACTGGTTTTCAGTTTTCTTATGAAGGCAAGATTTTGACTCAATATACGAGAATGTGCAATTACTGACTAATGAAGACAACTTTTCTGCTGTTAACTGTATTTTCTAGGTGAAACAAATTCAGTAACTCATAGTCGCGCACTCAATCTCGGAATGACAACACTGAAAGAATATATAGCTGAGACTAGAAACTGAAAAGATATTCCAGAAGCCTAGGATTACTGGGAGAGCTCTCTGTTTCCCTTGATAATGCTGCACATACGACTCGGACTCATCTTTGAATTTCTTATACACGAAAATAAGTTTATCAAAGTTAGCATTATATTCTGCATTACGACTAAGCAAAGCAAATAAAAAAATCGCACAAAATAAACAAAGCAATAAGAGTAGTTCATGTATAATGTAATATCAGCACATACTGTCACACAATTAGATTCAAGAAAAACACCATGTTATCTGTTCCCAAAATGCTTAAATAAAGGTTTATCAGCAGTACCCTTACCTATATTTGTTACTTCTTTCAGCGGTTTCTGCAGTTTAACATTGTTTTTTGTCTTCTCGCTTGATCTTGCTCTATCACCAGGTTCCATTGTTTTCGTATCCATTTCTCCTAATACTTTTAATGAAACTAAAGTATTCTTGTGAGGGATTGCTTCAAGAATAGACTTGCCAAATCTCACATCCATTTTGGCAGATGAATCCTTTGCAATGTCGCCATGCCTAAAATACAAAAGAAGCCTACCACTCTTCGTACACCCAAACCGTCGTGGTATGTATCCGTCTATCCTAAACTCTTTATGCCAGCCCAACTCATTGTAATTATCTTTATTCTTTTTCAAATACCATATTTCACAACCACCACCATCAGGATAATAAGTAGCACTTAGAAAATCACCTAAAACTCCTAGTGTAATTTCGTAATCTACAAAACGGTCAAGCAAGGTTCTAAGCATATCCTACTAATAAAAGAAAATATACAAGAATCCGAACACACTTCATTGCAATACAAATTCCCAAAATAAATAGCCAAAGTTGCTTAATTGGATAAATTCAACACCTTACATGTGACATAAAATTCTCTTTTCAGTCCTCCTATCCAGAATTTTGCCTCCCAGAATCGTCAGGAAGCATGATAAAATTGGAATAGAATCTGCAGGTTTACCTCTCCACGAAAGCAGCATCAGTTTCAGATAATGGCACTGCAATGCCAAATAAAATCAACTTTGAGAAACTCTTAGTACTATGTAATAACCAACAACCAAAAAAATGCCCAAAAGAGAATGAAAAAAATAAACTTCTGCTAAATAAATCTTACACTCACTGCATTTCTAGAGATGAAAGATGTAGATCATAATGACAGGAAGTGTAACCTAGTAACATAGAGCCCTAACATTCTCAAATGAGCAAATGGCTCGACATCAGTAAGCCTAAACATCACTCTATATCAGCAACCTTCCCACTCTCGGATTATCAATCTAACACTGAGTCCCATCGATAGCATTACAATAAACAACCCTCATCGTCATCGTCATCATTAAAACGAAAAAATTCAGCAACTCAAAATGTACAAGAAATCTCAAAACGACAGCAGCTAATAAGGATAACACCTGAGAATAAAGAACTGATTAGATTTCCTCGGAGGATAGGAGCCAACTTTAATTTAATTTCTTATAAAAGGACATAAGTTTACCAAGTTTGCATTACATTTCTCCATAAAGACTAACTTACGTGAATCACAAAATGCAGAATGAACATATATAGCAACAAAAAGCTATAAGACCATACATGATATTATATCAGCACACGTTGTCTATTGATTAGATTATTAGGAAAGCTTACGGATTTCCACCATGTTTCCTGCATTTACTTCTCAAACACCGATTGTAATTAATTTCTTATAAAAGGAAATAAGTTTACTAAGTTTGCATTACATTTCTCCATTATGACTAACTTAGGTGAATTGCAAAATGCAGAATGAACATAACAACAAAAAGCTATAATACCATACATGATATTATATCAGCACACGCTGTCTATTGATTAGATTCAGAAGATACCTTGTTATATCTAATTTAAAAATGCTTAAGATTTTCAATGAAGGATCATTACACTTACCTAGTGATCTCTTACTTCGTTCTGCGGCTTCTTCAGTTAATCACTGTTCTCTCCCTCCTCACTTGAACTTATCATTTCACAGAATTCCATTGTTTTTGTATCCATTTCTCCTAATACTTTCAATGAAATTAACGTATTCTTATGAGGAATCGCTTCACAAATTGACTTGCCAGAACTGATATCGATTTTGGCAGACGAAGCTTTTGGATCGTAACTATAATAAATTTTACTTTTCCCATAGCACAAAAGCCTACCACTCTTCGTGAACTCGAATGGCCGTGAAATTTCATTGTCAAGACTAAACACTTTAATCCAGTTGAAGTCATCATTATCTTCATTCTTCTTTAATAACCATATGTCACAATCACCAGAATCGTAATAATGAGTAGCACTTAGAAAATCACCTAAAACCCCTAACTTAATAGAGATATATGAATCATCAGTTTGTGTCAAATAAGGTGGTGGTGGTGGAAGTTGGCTAAGCTTTTCATCAGCCAAATGGAAAGCAAGAATAGTGCATGTGGTTCCATTGTTGTGCTTCCAAAAAAGAGCTCCATTTGCAAACATAGCAGCACTGTGTGAAAAACGTTTCATACGGATGTTGGTCGTTCCCACATTTCTCCATCCACTGACACTCCCAAGAGTGTACACCTGAAAAACTCCAATTCCAATTTCTTCATTTAGGTTTCTCTTCTTCGAGTTATATATCCTAACAACCTTGTACCCATTGGACGAAGGAATGTGACCAAATCCAGTCCACCAGGAAGATTCTTTAAATCTTGGAAGGATAACATATTCTCTAGTGATTGGATTACAGATATGAGCAGGTCCAAAATGCCATTGACCAATTTCGTCTCTAAGCGATGCATCGAAGCAAATTAGGCCATTGCATGAACCATTAAAATAATAATCGTCAAATGGAGAGCTTAAATTCATCCTTGTTCTTCTGTTAAAGGGTGCCTCATGACGATTATCATCATACTCACTATAATAAAATGTTTTAAGCCCTTGTACATGACTATAGAAAATACAGCTTAACTTACCAGAATCATTGAGATGATTCAAGTGCATCTGTGCCAAGGATGGATGCCGAACAAGATCTCTCCAAGGTTTAGAGACTAACTTGCATTCCAGAACAGATTCAATTGGTAAACGAATGAAAATATCAAACATGATCTCGTAAGGAAGCATATTAAAGTTCCCCATTGGAACTCTAAGTTGAGAATAGAAGGGATCTGCAGAAGAAGAAGAATTGGGAAAGTTAGGGTTTCAAGGAGAACGGGGGTTTTGGTTGATGAAACTGGAGAGCCACCGATGCTGATAAATATGCATCGGATCTGAGGTTAAAGTTTGATTTCTTCCTTTAATTCTCTCTACACAAATTTGGGCGAGGGAGGCGCAGTTTGGTTTCTTCCTACACTAGTTATTAGGGTTAGAGATATTATTAGAAACATGTCCGATTAATTTATGGTTATTTAACAATCGTCAATTTCATTGATCTAACGGCTCACCCATGAGTTTGACTGACCCTTCTTTTTGTTTGACTGACCGTTCACGAGAAGAGATTTCAGCGTTGGATTTCTTTTTAAAGAGGGGTCAATGGTCATGGTCTAACAGACTTCTTCAAAAAAAATAATATTCCAGACTTGACATTGTTCGCAGTAAATATGCTACGTACTAAAATAGGTCTACATAATGATCAAGTATACATCTCGTCTAAAATCAGTCCTTAAGAATTACTAGCATAATTTGTTGTGAAACTGGCTACTGAGTGTGGAGATAGTAGCGCACCTCCCAGGAGGCTTTTTTCTTTGGCTTATTGCTCATGGAAGACTGCCTACTAGAGAATTTTTTTTCCTCATTTGCTTATTCATTGTCTTTTTGCAAGAAAGGTTTGGATACTTTGACAGCAAAGATTAACTGGCTCATTGCAATGCGTGAAGATGTGATTCCAGCTTTACAAGCTTGGCAAAAAAAATAAAATCCGACAAGGTGAAAAGAGATATATGGAAGTTGGTTCCTGTGGCCATTATTTGGTGTGTCTGGAAGGAAAGAAATAATAGAGTTTTTAGTGACATTCAAAATTCTGTTGTTGCAAGGAGATCTTATTGAAAATGAACATAAAAAAGAAAAGAGGGGGGCAAGGCCTGACTGAGAGAAGAGAGAAACATAGAAAAACAAAAGAAAAAACGACATGCTATTAACTTATCTGAATCTGTAGGAAGGAAGAGAAGAAATATCACTTCCCATGGCAGATCCAATAAACGAAGGTGGTTGATCCCATTATTGAGACCCTGAAGTTGCACCCCTTTGTTGGAAAATTGACACTAAAACAGGGTGAAGAAAAGGATGTTGTATTAGGGTTTCCGAGAGATCAAGTGTTTCTTGTAAGCTAATATGTTTCCGCAAGATTAGTACGTAGATGGCTCTGAACCCAACAGAAAAGAATGTTGTATTTAGGGTTCAAGGCTCTAATGAAAGATTCTTTTCGACAATTATTCGACCCTTTCCCAATTGAATTGGCGAGTACAAACAGGTCAATGAATATCGTCGTCAGGATACTTGAAGCCCCACAAAAATGTTGGATTCAAAGCTTGTACGACCTTGATCCAACCAAGAACACACTGGTTTTGTTTCTGATGATGCTTGTTAGAGAGAAAACAGAAAGAGTTTTTGATGTTCTTCATATTTAAATAAAAACAAATCATCACTACTTATAGGGAACTCATGCCTATTGGAGATGCCTCTTTATTTCCAAAAAACACATAAGTTGTCTAATGGGAATGGTTGTGTCTTTTGTGAACCATCACACCCATTAGAGGTGCCTCTTGATCTCCAACTAACATCCATTATGTCTATTCAACACACAGGACACTCCCCTGTCGTAGCGGCAAACCAAAAACGAAAACCGTTTTATTTTCTATGTTATTGAAAATATCCAACAATCTCCCCCTATTTTCAATAACCAAAAAAACATGAAAATAAAGTAAATGTTATAAAACAGGAGTGGCTGCATCACTCAAGTGACTGCCTACGTACCCGAATGAGATCAAGCCAGTGTAGTTCAAGGTAAGTTGAGACAAAGCATCATCGTGGAAACCAATACATAAATGATAGGTACCTTTTGGTTTTGAACCTCCACTTAGTGTAAGATATTCAAAGCTTCATCGAAGTCCTATGGTGAATTTAATCTTGAACCAAGTAACCCTTGTGATAAAGCTGGAACCTCCACACATATTGATTTCAGGAAGTAGTGTGTTCCGTAGCTCGCACATTAATGGCCCTGTGCTTTTTCCTGGATTCATGGGTCCTTTTCTGAGAAAGGTCTTGTTCTCATAGGAAACGGACTGATTTCCAAATACTCATATAGGTAAGTATCGAAGGTGTTTCTGCGAGACACCTTGTGATAAAAGTTAGACTTATTAAGGGTTTTCATCCATCCCTAAGATCATGCAGAATCACTACACTAGAAGGATAATGGGAAATTTTAGTTTAGTATACCATAACCACTGCAATAACTTATTAGTACCACATTGAACTTAGTTTATTTTTTCCAAAATATAACATAAGTTGGGTTTCCGTTATTGGTGATCGAACTTCTTTCACAGGCCTGAGTCTCATCTCCTTATACTTCATTGAAAACATTTCCATTGGAAGACTCTTCATAAACATGTCTGACAAGTTTTTATCCGTTGCAATGGTTAACTGCAATTACTCCTTTCTTGGGTAATTGACTTACTGTCAGGATTTTCTTAGGGAATCACTGACAACCGCGGAATAACAGATCTTGAGATATTATGATGAATAATAAGTAAACCAAGCACAAGCAACTATGAAAATACGAGAAAGATAAATTAACTCTCAAGACACAAGATTTATAGTGGTTCGACTAATACATACAACTTGTATATATTTTCTACGTCCACTTTGAGCCGCACCAACTCAAATCCACTATGAAGAAAAACGATTACAACGTCGTGTGAATCCCAGCAAAACTCTTGGTTACACCGCAACAATTACCCAAGACGATAACCTTGTCTCTTGTTCCTCACCAATATGCTCTCACAACGGAACCCTAGCTTTAGCCCTAAAAGCTATACAAGAAATATTTCACCGATCTCTTGATCGTTTTCTACACAATACACAAATTCTACAAGGCCTAACTACCTATTTATATTGGTTACAAAATTGGCCACCAAGAATTCTAACCGGTTTAGGAAACCCCTTCCCTAAATAACCACGACTAACTTTAGGAAATAATTAATTAGTCTTCAATAACTAACAATCTACCACTTTGTAGATTCATTTATTGTCTTCAATTCTCCTTTTCTTCAACTTTGGATTTGACGGTGCTAAAACATCTTCATGTCAGTGCGGCTCCCCTCCAAGATCCTCATTCTGAGAGACCAACTAAAGCCTTGCAGAGCTTTAGCTTGTATGATGTAACTCCCTTGGTAAACATGTCTGCCGGATTCATCGAACCAAGAATCTTCCCGAGCTTCAACTCTCCTTCTTCTAAGAGATCCCGAATGAAATGGTAACGAATATCTATATGATTCGTCCTAGCATGATGGAATGAGTTCTTGGCTAGATGTATAACATTTTGACTGTCACTATACAAAACACTATCATTTTTTCCTTTCCCAACTGAGCTAATAATCCTTGTAACCAAACCATCTCCTTGCTCGCTTCTGTCATTGCTACGTACTACGCTTCCGTAGTAGACAATGTCACCAACTTCTATGACCGTGAGTTCCAACTCACTGTAGCTGACCCCATAGTATAAACATAACCGGTCGTACTTCGCCTTTTATCCACATCACCTGCGAAGTATGCATCCACATAACCCCTAAAGATACAACCACCTCTTTCATAACACAATGGTATGTTCGTGTTACCTCTCAAATACCTGGGAATTCCACTTCACGGCTTCCCTATGTTGTTTTCCTGGGTTGCTTGCATATCTACTCACTACTCCCACTGCATGTGCAATATCCGTTCTCGTGCGCACCATAACATACATTATACACCCAACAACCAAAGAATATGGTACGTTAGCCATGTACTCCTTTTCTTCATTTGTTTTCGCACACTGCAGTTGAAAGACAAATTTGACTTCCAAGTGGATAATTAACTGGTTTAGCATTCTCCATATTGAATCTTTTTAACACTCGTTCAATATAATCAGCCTGACTAAGCATAAGTACACCCTTAGCTCTGTCTCTTACGATCCTCATACCAAGAATCTTCTTTGCTTCACCAAGATCTTTCATAGCAAACTCACTCGCTAATTGTTTCTTCAAATTCTCAACTTCTTGTAGAGATGTTCCGGCAACCAACATATCATCCACATACAGTAGCAATATAATGTAGTCAGAACCATCCCTTTTGAAGTAACAACAATGATCTGCATTACACCGTGATTAACCACTTCTATGCATGAATTTATAAAACTTCTTGTACCACTGTCTCGGGGCTTGTTTTAAACCGTACAAACTCTTCTTTAGATTGCACACCATCTCTTCCTTTCCTTTTATTATGAATCCTTCTGGCTGCTTCATGTAAATTTTTTCATCTAGGTCACCATGAAGAAAAGCTGTTGTTACATCCAACTGTTCAAGATAGAGATCTTCAGAAGCCACTAGACTTGACACTACTCTGATAGTAGTCATCTTTACAACTGGAGAAAATATATCGTTGTAGTCAACACCAGGTTTCTGCTGAAAACCTTTCACAACCAACCTCGCCTTGTAGCGAATTTCTCCATTTGCTTTAGATTTCATCTGATAAACCCACTTGTTATGCAACGCCTTCTTACCTCTTGGTAATTTTACTAACACCCAAGTGCCATTCTCATCAAGTGAATTTATCTCATCCTCCATAAAAAGTTGCCACTTGATTGAATCATCAACCGCTAGTGCTTCCTTAATATCTTCAGGTTCGCCTCCATCCGTAAGTAATCGATAATTCAAAGCATACCTTGGGTTTGGTTTAGGAGTTCTTGACGATCTTCATACTTCTTGTGAAACTGTAGGAATAACTCCCAATGCAGTAGAAGTCTCTTCAACTTGTACTTCTCTGCCATCAGCAACATCATGCTCTTCTTGTTCCACACTTCTTCTAGAAACATCATCAATATCGATACACAACTCCTTATCGACGTTGCTTGACCTGACATCTTCAAATTGTGTTGTATTCATATCCTTGTACAGCTCATTATCATTAAAAGTGACATCTCTACTTCTAATAACTTTGTGACCCTCATAGTCCCAAAGTTTATACCCAAAAACGTCAATTCCATAACCAAGGAATATATATTTATTTGCTTTATAACCTATCTTAGACCTCTCACCGGGACTAATATGAACATAACCAACACAACCAAAAACTTAATTGTTTACTTGATCCTAAATTCTAGGACCTTAGTATCTAAGTTAAGGAAACCCTAAACTTTTAGGATAAGTAATATTACTCCTATAAAAGGAAGTCTAAGCTATGAGTTTTAGATGTGGAATCCTCAATGTAAATCTGGTATACGTGTGAGGGATTCATCCCACCTATAGAGGTGGTTATGTGAGAGACATAATGGTGGAAGGAGTACATCATTATGGTGATTATGGGATACTTATCGATGTTGGAAGATATGTCGTTATGGAGTATTCATATGGAGATGTTGGTAAGACATCTTGTTAAGGAGAAGATCATCTTGGTGGTGCTGGATTAGATTATTGGTGTTGGGCTGAAGGCGTCCCTGATAATCTATACCAGGGTTTGCAAAGAAGATCATCTCGTTGTGGTAGATAATGTGTTAAACATTATCTCGTATGGGTGAAGACGCTACTTTGGATCTTATAGGGTGCTTGTGAGAGTTTATGTGTTCGGTCACGATGTGGTGAGTCGATGGGTTGATGTAGTTAATCAGTTGTGTAATTCTCAGTGGTGATTCTATAATAAATAAAGAGGTCGTAGCCGTTTGGTGGATGTAGAAAATTGTGTATATTGTTGAATCACGTTAAATCTGTGAGTAGTTTTATTCTTGTTGCTTTTGTTTATGGCTTGCATCTGTGTGGTTCTCTTTCTCTTCTTCTTATCCTAGATCATAGTAAGGTTCATGGAGCAATCCGATAGATCAAGTGTTTCTTGTTAGCTAATATGTTTTCGCAAGATTAGCACGTAGATGGCTCTGTGATAGACGCATTTTTGTGTATAATTTGATCTCAATACTGTATATTATTGGCACTCGAGTTTGTACTAATTTTGGTGTTTTATATGTTTGTAGGCACCTTTGGAAAATAAACATTTTTTTGGAAAATTCGGCTCGAAAAGTTGGTAAAAGCTCCCAGGATGACAAGTGTTATTCGGACTCTCACTTTTGATAAGGAGCACCCCATGAGGGGCATGTGCTAAAGGGACACCATAACTGGATTAGGGGGAGGTCAGTTTTCTTACCAAATTCAAAACAGAATTTTGGCGGGAAAACTGGTTATTTCATGCATTTTCACTGGATAATTTTGGACTCGAATTTTGGAGAAGATTTGAAGAGATTCAATCGCTAGAAACAGCTGGGCTGAACGTGATTAAGCTAAACATGGCTAGTGCAAGTGATTTCACGAAGCATATTGGGCTGGGTAATTTGTTCTCGGCAAAACAAAGCCATGAGTTATTACGGGTCCTGTTTGGTTCCAATTATGGAAGTTACGTGACCAGATGGGTAAGAAGATATTCTGTTTGATTTGGGTACATCCTATGAAGATTTTGGAGAGGTTAAAGCAAGCTAGCAGACACGTGCATGGAAATAAAATTTCTTGGGAATATTTTCATTCACTGCCGAGTAATGGGAAGATTTTTTGGATTAATGAGAAGTTATTCTTGGTCCAAAGGTGTATAAATATAACTCTTGGGTTAGCATAGAGGGGATGGAGAGTTTGGGAGAAGTATATAGCATTAACAGAACGAGAAAATCAAGTTACAGGAAAGTTTCTGCTGCTACTGCTGCCATTGAAGAACACGAAGAACGGAAAGACCAGGGCAGTCGTTCTTCAATAGTGATAACGACTAACACGTGAGGGTCTTAGAATTACCGTCAGCAGCAGTTTATTTCTATCGTTTCTGTAACAGTGTTATGCAACAATTATAAGTGTTGCAAACACCCGATTTACTCAATTATTTTCCTTTTCATCATTTGTAAAACACTTGTGAGCATCAATGGAATATTTTGAGAGGTTTTCCAACATGATGAGCGGCTAAAATACCTGGTGACTGAGGCGACGGAGGAGCTATTCACTCATGTTTGATTGGTAAATTCTTTTTATAATTTCTTAATTATTTATTTTATTTAATTCACTTGGATCAATAAAAAAAAGAGATAAAAATGGTTTTCTTAATTAGTTGTGAATAAGTTTGATGTATTATGCTTAGAATTAATTCTTTGATAAATCATGCTTAAGGATTACAATTTAATATTTGGACACCTTATAGATTAATAAGTGATTTAATGGAAAAAGAGCTAGATAATAATTATGAAATATTTTTGTAACCAATCAACTTGAAGTAATAGTGAATCCGGAGCCTTACTCCATTTTAAATCTTGACATCACTCTTTGAAAATTAATTTTCTTTATTTTTATTAAATCTAAAAATTATTTCCTTCATAAATCTGAAACGAATCTTTTTACCACTATCACTACAACAACTTTTGAAAAATCATCAAATTTTTGGCGCTGCCGACGCGGATTTGTGCTTAGGTAGAATTTTTAGGTTTTTATTATTTTTTATTATTTTCATTTGTTCCTCTTTACGTTTCTTTGTTTGTGTCTTTGATTTGCAGGTTTGAAGATTGGACACTAAGGACTTGGAACAAAGCTCAAAGCTAAAAGAAAAGAAAAAAAGAAGACAAATAATTTTTTAGGATTTAGTTTTATTATTTTTTTTTTAATTTTTAATTTTTTTAAGAATTGTATTAGGAAATTTTTGTAATATTTTTGCACTTTGCTTTGGACTCTGGACTTTGGACAATTTATTTTGATTTTAAACCCTACGGAAGGGTACCCTTAAATACAAACTGTTTGCAGGGAAGGACGACGATTACAATATCGTCTCGGCCCCTCGGGTTCGTACACGACATATGAGTCGTGGCCAAAGTCGACTTCAGCGGTTCTTCGCCCATCTGGTACGGGAGGTAAGTCTTTCGAAACACCCGCGAATCTCCTGCAAGCGGGTTTACTGTATGCCTTAAGGTGATTATATGTTGAGGACTGAACCAGTTGCTTTAAATTCCTAGTAAAGTGCAAGGACTGGCCATACAAGATAAGGGTTCGGATTTCATCACCGTTCTCTTCTTGCCCGCCTTAGGAAAACGAAAACAAACGCGAACCTAAGCCTAAAATTTTGAATAGAACGAGAACTATAGGGTAACGAGCTTAATAGGACAGTCATTCGAAAAATATTGGTTACTCTTTTGAGCATACTTCGAAGTTCAGGATGGTTTCTGTGAGTTGAATGCGTGACTGCGCCGCCTTGAATACCGGTGAGGCCTTGGGTATCAAAGCTCCACTGAGCTTCCCTCGTCTCTACTCAACTCACTTTGACTCGTACCGATTCCATAGAATTTGCTCAGATTGTAACGAATTCCTTTTCGAAGGATTAGAAGCTGGTCTAGAAACAATCTAAGTGGAGCCATCATGCTTTTTGTTTGCTAGAAATTTTTAGGTTTGATTTGGTGGAGTCGTCCTGCTGTGTGTTTGCTTAGAACCTCCCTTCCTTAGGATTTTTGTTTGTGTATGCCAAGAGCGCTCGATTCCTTTACAGATCGTGCTTGGAAAAGAGATAATTTTGGACGTTTGATTAGTGACGAGCCTAAAATATCTTCTTGTGGAAGAGGGGATCTCGAAGACTCTTCTTTTGAGAGCCCCGTTTTTGGAAACTTCAGTTTTGAGAACCTATCTCTTTGTGAGGAAAGTACCCCTAGTACTTCTGTTGTGCCACTGATGGAAACTTTGAAAGATTACATGTTCCCAACTAGGTCCAACCGAGCTTCGTGCATTAAATTGCCATCCACTACGGCTAATTTCGAGATAAAACCTAGTATTCTTCATATGATCCCTATATACTTAGGAAAGGATGATGAGAACCCTTATTTTCATATTAGGGACTTTGAGGAAATTTGTGGAACAATTAGGATAAAGGACCTTACCGATGAAGTCTTGAAACTTAAGATGTTTCCCTTTTCTTTGAGAGACAAAGCCAAGACCTGGATGAACAACCTACCGTCTGAATCCATAGAAACATGGCAGGAACTTATCGCTGCCTTCTATATGAAGTTCTACCCTAAGCATAAAACTGCAGCTGTTAGGCAGAACATTAGTACTAGTGTGCAACAAGAGGGAGAGTCTCTTTATATATTTTTAGAGAGATTCAATGATCTTCTATCCCAGTTTCCTCCCATGGATTTGATAAGATGAAACTTGTAGAGATTATTTATAATGGTTTGGACTATTCGACCAAAGCTATGGTCGAATCTATGTGCGTTGGTGAGTTCACTAGTAAAAATGTTGAAGATGCTTTTACCTCCTTAGGAGCTATCGCTGAAAAATCCCAACAGTGGGAGTCTTGTGTTGAACCCCCTAAAAGACTCTTGGTCAATAGAAGTAGCACCAATGTGGTAGATACAAGTTTTGGTTCAGATGCTAAGTTTGCTGCTTTATCTAGAAGGTTAGAAGCTTTGGAAATGAATCAGCCTAAAAATAGGTCCCTTGTTGAACCTAATAGAGCCGCCCAAGTCTCTAGTTGTGGAATAGAGACCGATAACTCATTCTGCGAAGGTCAGGTTAGTGAAGAGCAAGCTCATGCTGTCTATAACAATGCTAGGTTTGAAAACCGTCAGAAGTTTGACCCCTACTCAGAGACCTACAACCCTGGTTGGAGAAACCATCCTAATTTCTCTTGGTCTAAGGGCCAGAATCAAGGCCAGTCTAGTATTTTCTCATCCTCCACCAGGTTTTGGTTATACTAAGAACTCTTCAGGTCAGACCCAGAACCCATCTGAGAATATAATAACTAGCTTAGAGGAAACCCTTAGTATATTAAGGAAGAGCCAGGATATGCTATCACAAAGCCAGGAAATGTTAGTAAAAAGCCAGGGTAATTTTCAAGAGGAAACCAAACAGAATTTTAAGAATAGGGCCCAGTCTTTTGCTAAATTAGAGCTTCAAGTCGGTCAAATATCTAAGTTTATCAATGAGAGAGAAGAAGGAAGGTTCCCTAGTCATACTGATCCTAACCCTAGAGGGAGAAATCGTACAATCATGTGAACTCTGTTACAACCCTTAGGAATGGAAAGAAAGTTGATAATAAGGTCGACATACCTGAAAGTGAACATGTTGTAGTTCACCCTTATGAGCCAGAAAATGAGGAGACTGATAGAGTCTCAAAAGAGACCAATGAGGGTCCTGATGAGCCCGGCTTTGTTCCCAGAGCCCCGTTTCCCCAGCTGCTAGTTCCGACTAAGAGGGAGTCCAACTTTAATGATATATTGGAGGTTTTTAAGCAGGTTAATATCAACCTTCCATTATTAGATGCAATTAGGAAGATTCCCTCTTATGCCAAGTTCCTTAAGGACTTGTGTACGCGAAAGCATAAGCTCAGTGTCCAGAAGAAAGACTTCATAGCTAGTCATGTGAGTTCTATTATTCAGAATAACACTATTCCTAAGTATAAAGACCCAGGGTCCCCTATCATTGCTTGTACAATAGGTAATTACCGTGTTGAGAAAGCGTTGCTTGATTTAGGAGCCAGTGTGAACTTACTGCCATACCATGTGTACCTTAAGCTAGGACTTGGTGAGATGAAACCTACACAGATGACACTTCAGTTAGCTGATAGGTCCGTTAAAATTCCTCGTGGTGTGATCGAGGATGTTCTCATAGAGGTCGGCAAGTTTATATATCCGGTGGATTTTGTTATCCTAGATACCCAACCTGTCCCTGACCCAGAGAACCAAATACCAGTGATTTTAGTTCGCCCATTTTTAGCTACATCCAATGCGATCATTAACTGTCGAAATGGTATTATGAATTTGTATTTTGGTAATATGACTATTGAGCTGAACATTTTTAATATTAGTAAGCTACCCTATGAACTAGATGACTCGAATATAGAAGAGGTGAACATGATAGGAACATTAGTCAAGGAGTCATTACCAAACACTTTGTTAGAAGATCCATTAGAGAAATGCCTAGCTCACTTTGGGATTGATTTTGATGATGATAAGGTGATTAATGAGGTGAATGCTTTGTTAGATTCAACCCCTTTGTTAGATACTAGTAATGGATGGAAACCTATGTTCGAACCACTACCAGTTTTTAAGTCTACCCTAGTTCCTTCTTTAAAAGAGCCTCCTAAGTGGGACCTAAAACCATTGTCAGATACCCTGAAGTATGTGTTTTTAGGCCCGTCTGAGACTTTACCTGTGATTGTTTCTTCCGACTTGGATATAGATCAGGAAAGTAGGCTAGTAACCGTCCTTCAAAACAACAAGGAAGCTTTAGAGTGGACCATAGCAGACATTAAGGGTATAAGTCCTACTATTTGTATGCATCAGATCTATTTAGAGGAAGACACCAAACCTTCTAGGGAGATGCAACGTCGACTTAACCCAAATATGAAAGAAGTAGTTCGAACTGAGGTTCTTAAGCTATTAGATGCAGGCATTATCTACCCTATTTCAGACAGTAAGTGGGTCAGCCCCGTTCAGGTTGTTCCCAAGAAATCTGGTATTACTGTAGTCCAGAATGATAACAATGAGTTAATCCCGACCCGAGTGACCACGGGTTGGCATGTTTGTATTGACTGTAGGAAATTGAACAAAATCACTAGGAAGGACCACTTTCCCCTTCCCTTCATCGACCAGATGCTAGAGAGATTAGCTGGACATAGTCACTACTGCTACTCTGGATATAATCAGATCGTTATTGCCCCAGAAGACCAGGAGAAAACCACTTTTACCTGTCCCTTTGGTACCTTTGCGTATATACGCATGCCTTTCGGGCTATGTAATGCCCCTGCGACTTTTCAGCGTTGCATGATGAGCATATTTTCTGACATGGTAGAACGGTTCTTAGAGGTCTTTATGGATGATTTTTCAGTATTTGGTTCGTCTTTCGATGAGTGCTTGCATCATTTGTCATTAGTTTTGACTAGGTGTAAGGAAAAGAATTTAGTGCTTAATTGGGAAAAATGTTACTTTATGGTTCGTTCAGCAATTGTTCTAGGGCATATTGTATCTTCAAAGGGTATAGAGGTAGATAGAGCCACAGTTGACCTTATTAAAAATTTTCCAGTCCCAAAAATCGTAAGAGATATTAGGTCATTCTTAGGGCATGCTGGTTTTTATCGTCGTTTCTTTAAGATTTTAGCTTGATGTCTAGACCTCTTTGCAATTTGCTTGCAAAAGATGTTAAGTTTGTCTTTGATGATACTTGTTTAGAGGCTTTTGAGAAGCTTAAGTCATTACTCACTTGCGCCCCCATAGTCCAGGCACCCAACTGGAACCTACCCTTTGAGATCATGTGTGATGCTTCAGATTATGCTATTGGTGTTGTGCTAGGTCAGCGAGAAAATAAGTTACTTCATGTGATTTACTATGCTAGCAAAACTCTGAATGATGCGCAGTTGAACTATACCACTACCGAGAAGGAACTATTAGCCATTGTGTTGGCTTAGACAAGTTTAGACCCTATCTCTTAGGTTCTAAGATCATCATATATACTGATCATGCTGCTTTAAAATATATTTTGTCTAAGAAGGATACTAAACCTAGATTGATTAGGTGGATTCTGTTGTTGCAAGAGTTTTCTCCAGACATTAGAGACAAAAAGGGTGCCGAAAATGTTGTAGCAGATCACTTGTCTAGGCTAGTTGTTAGTTCCCCAGATGATTCCCTTCCTATAAGGGATAGCTTTCCTGATGAACAATTGTTATTTGTTACCCACTTACCTTGGTATGCGAATATAGTGAACTATCTTGTTACTGGTCGAATGCCCCAACATTGGGGTAAACAAGATCGTTCTAGATTTTTAGCTGAGGTTAAGCACTTCTTTTGGGATGATCCTTATTTGTTTAAGTATTGTCCAGACCAGATTATTAGGAGATGTATACCTGAGAGTGACCAGTCCAGTATTATTTCCTTTTGTCATGATCATGCTTGTGGGGGTCACTTAAGTTCTAAGAAAACTGTTGCTAAGATATTGCAGTGTGGATTCTATTGGCCTTCGTTGTTTAAAGACTCCCATAGTTATTTCGTTACTTGTGAACGATGCCAGAAATTAGGAACCATTTCTCGTAGGAGCATGATGCCCTTGAACCCTATTTTAATTGTTGAGGTCTTTGATGTGTGGGGTATTGACTTTATGGGTCCGTTTCCTAATTTTTTTTGGTAACTTATACATCCTTGTCGCCGTAGACTATGTCTCTAAGTGGATTGAGGCGGTTGCGTGTAAAACCAATGACCATAGGGTTGTGATTGAGTTCTTGAAAAATAATATACTTACACTTTTTGGTACACCACGAGCTATAATTAGTGATGGAGGGTCGCACTTTTGTAATGGGCCTTTTAAGCTTCTGATGAAGAAATATGGTATTACACATAAGATAGCTACCCCGTATCATCCACAGACTAGTGGTCAGGTAGAGGTTTCCAATAGGGAGATAAAACAATTAATCCTAATCGGAAAGACTGGTCGTCTAGGCTTACTGATGCCTTATGGGCTTACCGTACTGCGTTTAAGATCCCCATTGGAATGTCGCCTTATCGTCTTGTTTATGGCAAGGCATGTCACTTACCTGTTGAGTTAGAACATAGAGCTTATTGGGCTGTTAAGAAGCTAAATTTTTCACTTGACGAGGCAGGAGCCCATAGGAAACTCCATCTCAATGAGTTGGACGAGATTCGTATAGATGCTTACGATAGTGCGAAGGAGTATAAGAACAAAATGAAACTTGTGCATGATAGAAACATTTTACGGAAGTCATTTTCTCCAGGTCAAAAAGTTCTTTTGTATGATACCCGCTTGCATCTTTTCCCTGGGAAGTTACGTTCTCGGTGGACGGGTCCTTTTATTGTTCGCATTATTTTTCCTCATGGAGCTGTTGAAATAGAGACACCGGATGGTAGTAGTTCTTCGAAGGCTAACAGTCAGAGATTGAAACCCTTTTTAGAGCCCTTTCCTACAGGCGATGTTGAGGAGGTCCCTCTAGAGGACCCTGTTTACCCTTGATTGACCATCGAGGCAGTTGTATGTTATATATTAGTTTTTGATTTTCTTCACCCAGGTACTATCTTTCCAACTTCTCCTCGTGTTATTTTACCTTTGGTACTGCTTTTTAATTAGAAACATTGAGGACAATGTTAGATTTAAGTTTGGGGGTGGGGAAGAAACTTTTTGTTAGCTTTTAGTTGCAATAAATAAACTCCAGAGCCTAGAAATTTATGCGTATTCAGGATGGAACTAACTAATCTAACTGGATGGAAGAATCTTGGTTGTAGGAGTTGAGGAACCAATCTTATTAGATGGAAACATCTATAGAGTCTATTCATAAAAGCACAGAGCTCAGGTGTTAGAAATAACATGATAGTTGCACCATATCTCGTTGAGTCCTTTTCATTTTTTTTAAAATTTTTTTTTTCATTTTAAACTATGTTTCTCTAAGTGATTAGGTGGGGCACATGATTCAAGTTGTTACCACTGCTAGGGTGAATTAGGGTGACTGAGTTACTAAAAAAAAATAAAAAAGAGACCAGACCAGTTAGACCAATGGGAATAAGTATTAACACTTGGATAGCAATATGCGTGTGTTCTCCCTGTTTCCGTCGCCTAAGAAAGCATGGAATGCAGGACCCGTGGGAACTATCGTGTAATCTGCTGACAAGAAGCATGCGCTTGGATCAAAAAGATCTATTCATGCCGTTAAGTTAAAAAAAAATAAGAAAAATGGTTATTGTTCTGTGTAGTCAACTACTGGTTCCCTTGTATTTGCCAGTTTGTTGATCTAGATTTAAGTTATTGACCACTGGTTCCCTTGTATATGCCAGTTGTGTTGATATTAGTCAGACCGGTATCTCAGTCCATTAGGATAGGTTCATTCTGGCAGTGGCCTTCAGACAGATATGTGAAACATCGATCATTTGGTTAACATCAAAACCATCTACATTTTTCTATTTCCATCTCCTTTTTCTATCCATATAATTAGTTTGACTCCGAATATGATGTCCATAGTGCAACTATCTGAGTAGAGCTCTGTCACTTTATATGAATTTTAGTATGCTTGAGTGTAAACTCATGTACAACAATTGGAATTTCGCATCAGGGTACTTCCTCCTATAGTCAATGATTGTATGCCAACCAAGGAGATTCTTTAGTGCCTTCCAAGGTTCCTTGTAGATAGCTAGGGTCTGGAGTAGAGGTTTTGTGGGTACACCTCTGGTAAACTCTCCGGAGACAACACTCCGCCATTAGGGCCACCTAGTGGTTTAACGGCTTGCTGCACGTGCTAAGTGTAGTCATTTTACTTTCTAGACTAGATTTGCTCGAGGACTAGCAAATAATAAGTTTGGGGGTATTTGATAGATGCATTTTTGTGTCTAATTTGATCTCAATACTGTATATTGTTGGCACTCGAGTTTGTACTAATTTTGGTGTTTTATATGTTTGTAGGCACCTTTGGAAAATTCGGCTCGAAAAGTTGGTAAAAGCTCCCAGGAGGACAAGCGTTATTCGGACTCTCACTTTGGATAAGGGGCACCCCATGAGGGGCGTGTGCTAAAGGGACACCATAACTGGATTAGGGGAGGTCAGTTTTCTTACCAAATTCAAAACAGAATTTTGGCGGGAAAACTGGTTATTTCATGCATATTCACTGGATAATTTTGGACTCGAATTTTGGAGCAGATTTGAAGAGATTCAATCGCTAGAAACAGCTGGGCTGAACGTGATTAAGCTAAAAATGGCTAGTGCAAGTGATTTCACGAAGCAAATTGGGCTAGGTAATTTTTGTTCTCGGCAAAACAGAGCCATGAGTTATTACGGGTCTTGTTTGGTTCCAATTATGGAAGTTACGTGACCAGATGGGTAAGAAGATATTCTGTTTGATTTGGGTACATCCTATGAAGATTTTGGAGAGGTTAAAACAAGCCAGCAGACGCGTGCATGGAAAGAAAATTTCTTGGGAATATTTTCATTCATTGCCGAGTAATGGGAAGATTTTTTGGATTAATGAGAAGTTATTCTTGGTCCAAAGGTGTATAAATATAACTCTTGGGTTAGCATAGAGGGGATGGAGAGTTTGGGAGAAGTATAGAGCATTAACAGAGCGAGAAAATCAAGTTAAAGGAAAGTTTCTGCTGCTGCTGCTGCCATTGAAGAACACGAGGAACAGACAGACCAGGGAAGTCATTCTTCAACAGTGATAACGACTAACACGTGAGGGTCTTAGAATTACCGTCAGCAGTTTATTTCTATCGTTTTTGTAACAGTGTTCTGCAACAATTATAAGTGTTGCAAACACCTGATTTACTCAATTATTTTTATTTTCATCATTTGTAAAACACTTGTGAGCATCAATGAAATATTTTGAGAGGTTTTCCAACATGATGAGCGGCTAAAATACCTGGTGACTGAGGCGACGGAGGAGCTATTCACTCATGTTTGATTGGTAATTCTTATTATAATTTCTTAATTATTTATTTTATTTAATTCACTTGGATCAATAAAAAAGAGAGATAAAAATGGTTTTCTTAATTAGTTGTGAATCAGTTTGATGTTTTATGCTTAGAATGAATTCTTGATAAATCATGCTTAAGGATTACAATTGAATATTTGGACACCTTATAGATTAATAAGTGATTTAATGGAAGAAGAGCTAGATAATAATTATGAAATATTTTTGTAACCAATCAACTTGAAGTAATAGTGAATCCGGAGCCTTAGTCCATTTAAATCTTGACATCACTCTTTGAAAATTAATTTGCTTTATTTTTATTAAATATAAAAATTATTTCCTTCATAAATCTGAAACGAATCTTTTTACCACTATCACTACAACAACTTTTGAAAAATCATCACTCTGAACCCAACAGAAAAGAATGTTGTATTTAAGGTTCAAGGCTCTAATGAAAGATTCTTTTCGATAATTATTCGACCCTTTCCCAATTGAATTGGCGTGTACAAACAGGTCAATGAATATCGCCGTCAGGATACTTGAAGCCCCACAACAGTGTTGGATTCAAAGCTTGTACGACCTTGATCCAACCAAGAACACACTGGTTTTGTTTCTAATGATGATTTTTAGAGAGAAAGCATAGAGAGTTTTTGATGTTCTTCATATTTGAATAAAAAAAAATCATCACTACTTAACTCATGCGTATTGGAGATGCCTCTTCACTTCCAAAAGACACATAAGGTGTCTAATGGGAATGGTTGTGTCTTTTGTGAACCATCACACCCATTAGAGCTTCCTCTTGATCTCCAACTAACATCCATTGTGTCTATTCAACACAGGACACTCCCCCTTCGTAGCGGCAAACCAAAAACGAAAACCATTTTATTTTCTATGTTTTGATCAAGAACAATAACTCTCAATAAAATAAAATGCTGCTTCTTGGATCTGTTTGTAAATTGAGGATAATTAATCTGATTTTGGTACAAACGTTCAAAAATTGAAGTGACCGAGGTAATAGATGATCAAATGTTGGATTACGTTGCAATAGATGATCATTTAGGTGATCTTGATCCAGGAGATAGACCTTCTGCAGAATCCGATAGTTAATCCGATTTTGGTACAAACGTTCAAAAATTGAAGTCACTAAGGAACTTCAAAAGTCGTCCGTGAGATTTTAATTTTCGACCATGTTTTCCGATCGATACCAATATCGAAATCAAATGTTGGACTCTATTGCAATAGATGATCATTTAGGTGATCTTGGTCCATGAGATACACCTTGTGCAACAAATAAGTACTAATTAAATAACCAGATTATATGAGGATAGTTAATCCGATTTTGGTTCAAACGTACGAAAATTGAAGTCACCAACAAGGAACTTCAAAAGTCGTCTGTGAGATTTTAATTTTCGACCATGTTTTCCGATCGATACCAATATCAAATGTTGGACTACATTGCAATAGATGGTCATTTAGGTGATCTTGCAGGAGATACACCTTATACGAAAAATAAGTACGTAATAATTAAATAACCTGATTATATGAGGATAGTTAATCGATTTTGGTTCAAACGTACGAAAATTGAAGTCACCGAGGAACTTCAAAAGTTGACAGTGATATTTTAAGTTTCGACCATGTTTTCCGATCGATACCAATAATAAATGTTGGACTACATTGCAATAGATGATCATTTAGGTGATCTTGATCCAGGAGATACACCTTCTGCAGAATCCGATAATTAGTCCGATTTTGGTACAAATGTTCAAAAATTGAAGTCACCAAGGAACTTCAAAAGTCGTCTGTGAGATTTTAATTTTCTACCATGTTTTCTGATCAATACCAATATAGAAATCAAATGTTGACTACATTGTAATAGATGATCATTTAGGTGATCTTAGTCCATGAGATACACCTTGTGCAACAAATAAATAATAATTAAATAACCTGATTATATGAGGATAGCTAATCCGATTTTGGTGCAAACGTTCGAAAATTGAAGTCATCGTGAAACTTCAAAAGTCTTCTTTTAGAATTTAAGTTTCGACTATGTTTTCCGATCAATGCCAATATCAAATGTCGGAATACATTGTAATAGATGATCATTTAGGTGGTCTTGGTCCAGGAGATATCTATGGCCTTGTAAAATTTTTTGTTATTGGGACTTATCAAATGCACTAATAAAAATAATGCACGTACTAAGAAAGATATGAACGTGTCCATCCATCTCATAAAATTGAAAATGTGCTTCAAAAAAAAATAAAAATGTTAAATTTTTTGTTTATGGTTTAGCCTATCACACGAGTGACATATTCCTCATTCTTGTTCTTTATTTGCCTTCCCAAACAAATTTACAACAGAGAGAGAATTCGGAGATAACGGGAATAAATTTCGTGAGATATTCTGGATGCAAATTAGGGAAAGTTCGTTAGCGAAAAAGGGGAATTAGTTAGATTCTTAATTAGGAGAAATTTTCTGAAAGAAGAAATCTCCAAAGTTCTTTTTCAGCTAACCCTAAATACTTTTGAGCGGGATGAAAATAAAATTGAAAATCTTTTGGGCGGGATTGCTCCCGCTTGGTGTGAATTTGTTCGCCTATATAAAGATCCCAAACACATGAAGAGTTGCATCCAATTTCATCTACATCTTAGTAAGGTATATTTTTTTTTTCAATCTTCTTAGGTTAAAGAGAGAACCTAAGGTGTCACTATGGATTTCCAAGAATTTGCATCTAATTCTTTTGGAAACGTCATTGATGTATATTTGCAACCTATTATGGAAGAATTGAAAGAATTATGGGGCGTCGGTGGTAAGACTTACGATCCTGCACTAGCTATGCTCTCTAGGCGGAGCACCAAGAGGCAGTTGGAACTGCCAAGAAAGAGTATGTTTTATCTCGAAGGCTGCTTGATGAATCGAATAATGGAGGAGGACTTGCTCCACTTTACTTCGAGATACTTAAATTATGAAGAGACACAACCTTCTAAAACAATGGAAGAGATTTATATGACTGCACTCGATTAGGCCAAGAATTCTATCTCGTTTTGTTAAAAGTTCCAAACTATTCATGATTCAGGTGGTCTCAAGTAATTCATAAGAAACAATGTCGCCTTAAAATACCTTTCAATTCTTGTTTCTTGTAAGTTGATTGATTGTGCGGATACTAAAGTTTCTGGCAGTCATTAATAATAATAAATACATAAGATCACTTGTATTTGGCTTTTCAATTTCAAAAAAAAATTAGCATTTGCAGTCGCTGCACAAGATAGCCTGCTCTTAATCATTCTTAATCCTTGAACGATATTTATTTGGCAGCAATAAATTAAATATATTATATATTTTACCAAACACGTACAAGATACTAACCTTATTTTTAGGATCTCATCGTTTACCAAACACGCCTTATATCTTACCAAACACGTACAAATTCCTTCCAAATTCCCCCCTCGGAAAATATTCTAAGGAAAGAAAGCTAACCAATTAAATGGAAAGATTTGATACGATCCAAAATTCTCCCGCCTTGTTTTCCCTCCATTATTTTTTCCTTCGATCTTCATTCGCCCCAACTCATTATTTTGCCGAGTATTGAGACTTGAGAACAAACACCAAAAAGCAGAGGAGGAAATTGAGCAGGTACGTTTTTTCCCGGTAGAAGTTGAATGATTAAACTTCAATTTATGTGATAATAAAGCATGAGATACCTGCGTTGTATGTCAATTTTATGTTTATCAACTCGAATCGTGTTAGCCAGTCAGTTAGAATGGTATTGGGTTTTGTTTGAATTAAAGTTTCTTGTGTACCATTAGAGAATATATTTATGCATATAACATGTTTGTAATATCACCTCTATTATTTTTGGTACTTGAGTTTCAATGTTAAGAGTTACTGGAAACTTAGTCTTGATGATGAAATTTTAGCAAGAACTGCGAATCCATTTTTCTGATATCTTGTTTGATAAGGATGAAAAGAATAGTAATAGGATATATGGTAGAATATCTATTCTTGTTGTAGTTAGTATTAGACTATTCTTCCGTCTGTATCGATGACGAAAATGAAACATCTGTATTGGAGTTTTCTCAAGTTTGCGTAGCTTGCTCCTATAATATATTTATGAACTTTCTCATTGGCGATGGCAATGCTAATCTCACTTTAATGTTTTCCAGGGATCCCTCCTAAAGTGCATTTGTAATCTGCTGCCCAGATTAGATTTAAAGAGATTACCCTGGCGTTCAGTATGGATTTCGAAGAAGATGAAACTATCGACAAGAGTTGGTTGGAACTGCCAAGAAACCATCTTGACTATGAAGCGGGTGTCAAAAATTTCATGAAATTTGCGTGTCGCGAATTAGAACTAGGGGAGGAAATATGGTGTCCGTGTAGAAAGTGCAATAACAAAAACTTACTCAAACCAAGTAAGGTGGAGGCACATATAATGTGGAAAGGGTTTCTGCAAGGATATGTCCATTGGATATACCATGGGGAGGGTGAGGAGGAGGACTATATGTCTACTGGTACTGTGATTGGGGATGAAGATGACCGAATGAAGGAACTGATAAATGAGATGGTGCCTGATTATGATGAAGATGCTCCAAAAGACGAAGCTTCAAATTTTTACCAGGTCCTGGAAGATGCAAAGGTTCCACTATATCCTGGTTGTGAAAAGTACTCACGGTTGTCCTTTACTAAACACTTGCTTCACATCAAGTGCCAAGGTGGTCTGAGCATCAAGTGGTTTAACGTTCTACTGAATCTCTTGATCAAGGCATTTCCAGATGCCAAACTTCTAAGGAACTTTTACGAAGCTAGGAAAACAATCAGTAACTTGGGTCATAGCTACACTAAGATCGATGCTTGTCCTAACGATTTCATGTTATATTGGAAAGATGACGCAGATAGAAATGATTGTCGGGTATGTGGTGTTTCTAGATGGAAAACCGTTTCATCTAATACTAATAATGGGTCAGAAAATAGAAGGACACCGAAAGGGAAGAAGATTCCTGAAAAACAACTAAGGTACTTCAACTTGAAGCCCAGACTTCAAAAGTTATTTATGTCTCCACAGCCTGCTACTGATATGCGATATCATGCTGAAGAACGTATCAATGATGGACTTTTGAGACATCCTGCTGATGCGAAGACATGGAAAACCTTTGATAAGAGGCATACAACGTTTGCAGCTGACCCTAGGAATGTGAGACTTGCATTAGCAAGTGATGGCATGAATCCTTACGGAAATATGATGAATCCGCATAGTACATGGCCAGTGGTTCTAATCATCTACAACTTACCACCATGGGAGGTTATGCAAGAGCAAAACTTCATTTTGTCTATGATAATTTCGGGACCCAAGTCACCGGGAAATGATATCGATGTTTATTTACAACCCCTTATAGAAGAATTGAAGGAATTATGGTACGTTGGTGTTACCACTTACGATGCTTCGAAGAAAGAGTATTTTCAGTTGCGCGCAGCATTGCTTGGAACTATTAATGACTTTCCTGCACTAGCTATGCTCTCCGGGTGGAGCACCAAGGGATCCTTAACATGTCCGTGTTGTGGGTCCGACCCATGTTCAACTCGACTGCGGTATGGAGGTAAGTTTTGTTACATGCAACATCGCCGGTTCTTGCCTGCTGATCACAAGTGGCGACAACAGACAACACCCTTCAACGGGGAAAAATAGCTTAGAGAAAAACCACATCTAATGAATGGGGATGAGATAAATCATCAGTTGGCACATTTTGAGCAAGTAGAATTTGGTAAGAATGCCAAACAGAACGGTCTGACACCAACAGTACCGGTCGATTTTGACCACAATTGGAAAAAAAAGTGTATTTTTCGGGAAGAGTTGCCATATGTGAGCACAATTTTGTGTTTCCATAATCTTGACGTGATGCACATTGAGAAAAATATCTTGGAAATTTTGTTGGGAACAGTAATGAAAGTAGAAGGGAAGACAAAAGACAATATCAAGGCCCGTTTTGATCTCAAGGATATGGGAATAAGACCGGAGTTACATCCGAAAAAAAAGGAGAAAAATTTGTTATGCCACCAGCTAGGTATGTGATGTCCACGAAGGAGATGGATACTTTTTGTAGGACTTTGAAGGATATCAAGGTTCCCGATGAATATTCATCAAATATTTCTCGTTGTGTTAATGTTAAAGATCGAAAGATTATGGGTCTGAAAAGTCATGACTTCCATGTGCTAATGGAATGCTTACTGCCGATCACGTTACGAGGATTACTTCCTGAGGATGTGTATGACGCAGTGAGTGAGCTTTGTATGTTTTTTAAAGAGTTGTGTACAAAAGTTCTCAACATAGCGGATCTAGACAAACTAGAAGACATAATTGCAATTACTTTGTGCAAGTTGGAAAAAATATTCCCCCCGGGATTTTTTGTCGTGATGATGCATTTGCCAATTCATCTACCACAACAAGCAAAGGATGCTGGTCCAGTTCAATATCGTTGGATGTACCCGATTGAGAGGTATGGTTTAACCATTTTCGGTATATTCTGAATTCTAAATATTAATGTTAATGATAGTTTTCTTACATCAGTTCAAGAAAACAAATATACAATTCTTAGATACTTCACACACATTTTTTCTGTACTTTTTGCAGTGTATATTTGTACAATTTTACTTAAATTACGCCAGTGAATTCTAATAAGAATTACATTTTAGGTATCTGCGCAAGTTAAAGTCTTATGTGCGAAATAAAGCATGTCCATAAGGCTCTATGGCTGAAGCATACTTAATAGAAGAGAGCCTCACTATGCTTACGCGATACTTGAACAGTACTTATACAAAATTCAATCGAGTCTCAAGGAATGAGGATTATGAACAACCACCCTCACGTGAGAAATTAGTCGTTTTCAGACAATCTGGTCGGCCCATTGGAGCTGAAACTTTGGGAACGCTTGAGGACTCAGAAATGCAACAAATCCAACTTTATGCTCTGCAGAATACTGCAGAAGTGGAGCCGTACGAGAAGTATATACGTTTTGTTTTGCTTTTAAGGCCAATAATCTTTAAATTGTGTCAATTCAGTAGTTAACTATATGAAGCATTCCACTTACAGTGAACATAGAGAAGAATTAAAAAGGCGTGGAATAAGAGATGTTGACGTTGAAAGAAGACACAACGAAGAATTTCCTTTTTGGTTTGCCAACAAAGTAAGTGCGTTTATATATACTCAAACACAATACATATTTTAGGATTTCATAACCTGAACTAATATATGAATATATGTACATGAATAGATATATCAACTGCACAAAAATGGTATGGTGAGTGATGAACTCTATTCGCTGAGTCAAGGTCCTAATAAAGAGTGTTCGTCTTTCAACGGATACATCATCAACGGGTTCAGATTCCATACAAAAGCGTGGGAGATGCGACGGAAGACACAGAATAGTGGAGTATGTATAAAGGGAGGGGAAGGTGAAGATGATGATATGAATGATTATTATGGAGTGGTATCTGAAATTATCGAGGCACGCTATTTAAACCAATTACGAATTCTTTTTTTCAAATGCAATTGGCGTCCGGTTGCAAATCAAGGTGGCTCCAAAAGAGATAGCTACGGATTTACTTGTGTTAATCTCAACAGAACCTGTTATGCGAATGAACCATTTGCGTTAGCGCACCAAGCACAACAGGTTTTCTATATGAAGGACATAAATAATCGACAATTGGAAGTGGTTATAAAAACACGACCTCGCTGCTCTTATAACATTCCAGAAAAAAATTCAGTGGAACTTATTGCACCAGAAAACTCGAAATCTGATGAAGCGTATCAAGAATGGTATTCAAGTTATTCAATCAACGATCTTAGACGAGTGCCCCAACAAGATCACAATGAAAATATGGTTTGGGATAGGACTGATGTTCTACCAGAAACCATCAGCCATGAAGAAGTAATAGCTGCTATCCAAAGACAAGAGGAGGAGGAGGAGGAAGCTGATAGTGACGCAGTTTACACCACTGACGAAGACGATGACTTTGAACTTGGAGATATGGGATTCTGATAGCCTACATTTTGGGAAGGTGAGGTTTTTGCACGCTATGGTGGAGAATGCACCATAAGAACAATGCTCCAGAGGTGCGGTTGCTACCGTGAATAAGGCATTCCTCCATGGGGAACCTGGTATGCATATGTGGATTCAATAAGTCTTTTGGTTAATAATCTAGCGTAATGAAATAGTTCTTTTTTTTAAGCTTTATCCACAAATAATGAGCAAGACCAATCGATTAGCCTTTTATCCCAGTACTCTACTCTTCTGACATTTAGCGAAGTTATATATTTAAGTTACAACCTTAACGTGAAAAGAGTGATTGTCTTTTGTATGCTTGCAACTTTTTTCGCATTATTTATTATTCCTTTCAAATTATATTGGACCGAAATGTTATAATGCCGCAGCCGGCACTCAGCAGGCCATCCCATGTTCCATCTGATTTTTTTTCTGTATTTCAAATATACGTACCACTAATTTTAATATTTTCTTGGATATTGATATTACGTACCAATTGGCTTGTTAATTGTTAGAAATTGGTTTAGCACTGACGCATGGTGTTTAAACAACTTTATTACTAAATTACTAAACAACAATATCATCTATACAAATGTGATCACAATAACATGTGTGCCTAGATTTTGATCTTAGAGAACTTAGCGACAAAGCTTCACTACACCAACAACTTAGTCATTCCCTTATTAAATTAATATCTCTTCTTTAAGTTAAGCTACTAAGAATCCTAAGTTGTTTCTTGGAAGTAGCTCAATGAATATGCCTACTGTAGTTGGCATGGTTAGTTCCCAAAGTTGTATTCAACTAGGTTTTCTGGTAGTTGTGTTATTTTAGTGGTTGAATAGAGGGTTAGGTAACTAATATCCCGCCGTTGTTTTTTTCCAAGTGGTTGAATGTCTCAAGCTACTAGCGCATTTGTTTAGTTGGCGCATACTTATTTCTAAAGGGTTTTAGAAACTATAGTTGCTTACCGTTTAGTGGCTCAAATCAATACACCACCACAGTTGCCTTTCCTAGTGTCTTAAACTGTGAAGCAACTAAATTTTTTCTGTTGTTGGAAAATTTTAGTAGCCTTTGGTCAGTTTTTTTGTAGTGTATCCAACACCCGTTTTAGCTAGTAAATCCGCTACCGAATTTGATTCTCTATAAATATGTGAGAATCTGAATTGAATTTAAGATAAGTATCTTAAAAAATTCTCCCAATGAACTAAAAGCCTCCAAGTATCTTAAACTATATTACGTCAATAAAAACAGTGTGCGTGTACTATATGCTTCAATATGATTATTTGATTTATCATGAAAAAGAACCCCAGGAAAAATGTTTAGGTCACTGAAAATTTTATTATTTGTGTCGTTGCAGGAGATGATGAGCGACCCTCTTTCCATGCACTCTTGATTTGCGTGTCTATGAGCTGATTCGCTAATAGATCAATCAAGTTACACATAAGAGGAGCATTTTTGCTAACATTCACTCTATTAAAGAAAATCAAAAGAGATTAGTGTGTTCTTTATATTGTAGTTCAATGTTGTCTTACTGTTAAATAAATTTTGTTAGACCATTTAAGGATAAATAAATATGTTTACAACTGAGAAGAATAAATCACACATCCTGTTTGGTTTGTTCTATTTGTTCATACGTGAGTTACTTTCCCAACTGTTGGTATGACAGCAGCAAAAAAAAATACGACCAAAAGGAAGCAAAAGACAACAATGTATTTAATTCTACATTGTATATATAATTTGCGGCCGAAATACTGTATCCAAAATGAAAATTGGGCCAAAAGCCTGAATTCTAGAGCTCCTGGCCCCCGACCAATTGGAATCGAGGATTTGCACTCTATTTTGGATATATCAAACACCGAAGGCAACGGTTATTCCTTACTTCACCTTCTAAAAGCTAATCTTGAAACCCTAATCTCTACCTCCTCTTTTCGCTCTAAAGAAAAATGGTGAAACTCTACCGTCCTCTCTTGGCTATTGTCTCTAAGAAAAATTGTGGGAAAACGCCGAGGTTATAATTTTTTAACAAATATTATGGCTGCACATCAAAAGCCTAGGGTGATGACTACTCCTTGCTGATTACAAAACCCTATGCGATATGAATATACAGCCTCTTTCTCTCCTTTTTTTTCTTCTCTCTTTCGATTGCACCTTGGTAATTTATCGTTTCGATATCTTGTTTTGATCGCTTTGTCTTATTCATTTCACAGGTTGATTTTTTCCACATTGAGAGTGAACGAGTCGAGGGATTTGCAAAAAGATCCTATTCTTTTTCCTTCTTGGGTTGAGTGCATGCGTCTCACTTTTCTATTCCTGCTATTTATACTGATGTCTGCTGAGATTTTTTTATTTTGACTTGAATCAGGATATACGGACCTGAGCATCAAAAGCTTAATGAATATGGCATGATGAATTACTCACTGGCATGAAACAAATATGCCCTAGATTTTATTTATTTGATTCTGTGAGCATTGTAATTTTTAACAAGCTAATCTGATTTCTTACCAAGCTTGATTGGTCGAGTAATCCAAGAGTTTTGAAATCTCGGGAAAGCTGATAAAGTGGTGTTGTTTATGTGCAGGTATAATATTCAATGCAACAAAAGAAGCAGTAGCTAGGATTATGTAGGTATAATCTTCGTGTGCTATAAAAATTGTTTTCCTTTATAGATGACTGAAACTCCTTATAGGAATGTAAATAGGTTTTAGATTACTCTCTTCCTTTGATATAAGCTGGAAACGCCACTAAGCCGGTTGAGGAGATCTCAAAAGAAAAAGACATACTAAAGGTATTCCAATCATTTTCTTTTATCTCGATCTTGGGGATTTTCAGGTTTACTGGAAACAAAATTCTGACTCTAAGCACTACAGTTGAGCTAATTTACTCCAAGTTCTGTCAAACACTTGCCCCGGTAAGTTTCTTATGTATAATATTACAGTGTTATCTGTTGTTGGTGGCATCGAGCAGCTGGGCAAAATTTCATAATTGCATTTTGTCTTAACTATTTTGATTCTGTTTGAGATGTTGTCTTCCGGATTTTCATAGTAATCTTCATGCTTTCTTCTTCTCTTCTCAAGAGTTTTCAATTAGTTTATAAGATAACTGAGGGGTTTGTGATTTAGTAATCTGTAACAAAGAAGTAAGAAGCATTCGTAGTAATGAATGGGGGTTAGGTGATGTGTCTTTTCCGAGGTTTGGAACAAACTCCTTTTCAAGTAGCCAAAAGCCCTAATTTAGATGTAGTTGCTTCAGCTAAATGTAAAAGGTTTATGGATGTAGAAGCAGACTTGAGCTGTGGAAGTTTGTACATCTCATCGTGGAGAATATGAATATGGGTGATGGGTCGGCAATGCTTCCTAGAGATATACCATTCGTAGGTTGTTTTCTTATTCTCCTTTAAATTTAAATTATACTGTCATTGTTTTTGTAGTTGTCTTCTTCTTTTAGTTAGTTTTCTTCTTCTCCATTGAATTATAGTGTCCTTCTCTTTTGTTGTCGTTGTCTTCTTTTAGTAGAAAATTTACATTTATAGCACTATAAAAATCCTTCACGCTTCATCTGGTGATACTATGTTAATGGTTAATTTATAAAAAACTGGCAACAAAATTGAAACTACATCAATAGAAAAGTATGTGCCGTTAAATCTGTTTGATTTGGTGGCTTAGGCTTTCACCATTGTTCTTTAACTCGGAATTATGATTAAAATGCCAGTGTTATTATGTGAAGCTGTTTTAAAATTTAAGAATGGGGTCTCTCATTAGTGGTTAGAAGTTGAAATAATTAATGTCTTTGTTTTTTGGTTTTAGTGCTAATGATGATTTTGCTTCTTGTAGTCGCAATTTTGATCAATGGACTCTTGGATAAACTTATCAAATAGCAAAACTATCAAAGGAGATCTGTTTGGAGAGGATTCATCGGGTAAATATGTCTACATCAATTGGACCATCTTACGTATGTGAATGCTGATGATATTCTCTTGAAGAACAACAAGATTATAGTGCTATGTTTTCTAAAACAGTGGTACATTGGCGTTAGCCTCCAATAATTAAGAACTACAAAACCATCTATTTCTATTCATCATGGTTGTCAAATACTTGCTTCCTGCTATATTATGACTAATGAGCAAGTATGGGCAACTGCCGGAATGGTGTTTTGTGTGCTTACTCATAGCAACTGTTGCAACAACCATATAAATACCCATTACCCAATAAGTTACGAGCATAATTTCTATAAAAAGCAATTGAACCTCTTTGGAAACCTGGATTCTTTTTGGTAAGCTATTGGTGCATTATGTTTTTCAGCTTCAAATGAGAACATCAGTGGGTACATCTTCTCGGTGTAGTTCATAATTGTCAAATTAATGTTGGACAGAAGAAAATCCATTTGAGTATGCGTGCATTCAGAGACACTGGTGCGGTTAGTGCTTTACATTGTGAAACGAGAAGAGAGTTGTGGGATTCAATTGGCGATTGTATAGATGCATCGTTTGTTTTCGTGGTTAATAGTTGTTTATGGGTGAAAATCGTTTATGCTGATTTCGGTAATTTCGGTAGGTGAGTTAACAGTCTATTATGTTCTTTGCTTATTGGTGTTTATTTAAATTCTTATTGGTGTTTAAATATACCAGGAAGATTATATGGAGCATCCTTCGCATTCAACTTACCGTGTAATGCCAAGAGTGTAAGTTTGGCTTTTAAACTTGGAGATATCTTGTTCATCAAAACAAAAAGAGAAATCCATCGACTAAATGTTGAAACCCAATTTTGCTTAATTGGTCAAAAAATAAATAAATTAATACTGTCTTTGCAGGTCTGTTGTCGTAGGAACGCCCGAAGAAACCGAAATCAGGGTTCAGCGTATACGCGAGTGCCCCTCTTGTGTAAATGCACAATAAAAATCGGCGAGTTTTATGTAAGAATATGTCTAATAATTAAATTTTATACATCAGGCGGTCTAACAGTTGTAGTTATAATTCGCTAAGTTATATAACCTTTTTTTTTTCTGAAGCAATTAATTTATATAACCTGTGATTGCATGCAGTATCCTACAGGTATTTTTCCAGACTCATGGAAGGAGCTCGCATACGATATTTCATCCCTTGAGTGTGAAGAAGGAAGTATATTTTTTGCGAAAACCCTGTATATACACATGACTCCTGAGAGTGCAAATCGGTTGTTCAAATCCAAAACATTCTGAATCAAAAAGATGCAATAACACAATTCGATTGAGTTGAATACCCGACACCAGGATGCGATTAGATTGGGGTAAATTTCAGATTTTTCACTCTATTTTTCTTGGATTGGATATTGTCATAATTCCTCCGTCACAGGGAAATACCCACTCTTCTATGAGACGATGGGAGTACCACTACCATGTTACTACAATTTAATTTTGAGCAATGTTATTTGCTTTCAATGCATATCTTTGTTTAACATATCTCGTATCATTTTGTTATTTGCGAGATGAAAGTAAGCAATTGGTTCAGTATACTTGAACCCTCACCTATGACTTTGACAGACACCTTGATATCCTCTCGTATAAAGACTGCAGACATTATCTTCATTTTGACGAGAAAGCCGGAAATGAGATGTTGGAGGAAATTGAACCCCGACTGCAGCAATTATATAGAGAGAGTTCAATTCCCTTCAACTCTACCTTACGACTTCAACTCATTTAAATTTTCTACATTATCTCTTTTCGTCGTGTAAGCCAGGTATGAGATGTCGGAGGAAATTGAACCCAACTCATCACGCTGTAGCAGTGTGCAACTGGTTCAATTTCCTTGAACTCTCACCCTTGACTTCAACACGCATGTTCATATTTTCTCTTCAGATATCGACACCATCTATTCTCAGACGTGAAAGCCGGAGTGGAGATGTTGGAGGAAATTGAGCCAAATTAAAGCCAACTACACCCAAATAATAGCAGTGTCTAGTTGGTTCAGTTTCCTTTAACTCTCACTTACAACTTCATGACTACTTTTTTGTTTCGTCTTAACTAAAGAGTTTGTTACTACAATATATGACCGAGTAAAAAAAAAATTGTTACTACAATATATGACGGATGTAAGACACCCGAGAAAAGTAAACTGAACAATGATAAGGGCAATAATCACTATCAATTTAGTTTTATCCAATTCTTACTTCCAGCATTTGCATCCTTTTTTTTGCTCATAAGTGAAAGTTTGAGGTAAGATGTTGGAGGAAACTGAACCACGTTAGAGTCTCACTTAGAACTGGTTCACTTCCCAACAACTCTCACATACAACTTTGTAGCACTTTTCTTTGTTTAGCTTGATATGCATTGGAGACGCTGAAAGTGCCATGTATTTATAAGCCTTGAAATGAACAACAATCATGTTTTTCTGATGAAAAAGATTACATGTCTCTGGAATATCTCAGAGAAGAAGAGAGTATCAAACAGAAGACAAAAATAAAGCATGTTGGTTTACTTTATATGTAAAGTGGTATTCCCAAGGACAGTTTCTGTTTCTCTTTTAGGCAGTCTGTTTCGAGGAACTTTTAAAACCGCTATCTCTAGGTTATTAGTGGCATTTTGATGTGATTGGTGGCCAAGTAAGCTAAAGGACCTAGAGGGTGAGTGAGCAGAAGTCTCAATGAGCTGCGCTGCATCACACCAATTTTTTGTTTTTTAACAATCTAACATTTCAACCCTATAACCTTAGTTGTTTCTTATTACAATCTGCTTTTGTTTTAGTTCTCTCTTGCGCACCTGCCTCTTCTGATATCTGTAAATAATCACACTACGCTAACACTTCAACCCCGTGATGGAACCTTAATTTTTTCACAAAATTGGTTAAAAAGATCAAAATCAACAATTCCTGGGTGAAATGGACAGTTAAATTTTGATACTGTTTAAATGGACAAAAATGTAAAAATAGGCAGGATGTAACCAGTTTCATCGTGCCCATTTTCAAATATTTTTTCTTATTTTTAATTTACACAGGATGTATCCAGTTTCATCCTTGATATTTTTTAAATTTAAGCTAGAATGAATCCAGTTTCATCCTTGTTATTTTTTTTTGGCCATTTCACCCAAACTATTTTTTACTCGTCCATTTGAACCGTGATTTAAAAATATTTGGACAAATGACCCACTTCCGTTTTTTAAAATGGAGGAAATAAATTTCCAAAATTATTTTTGAAATAAAGTCTGACATCATTTAAACCCTTCCAAGATTTTTCCTGCAAAGAAAGAACGAATTGAGATTTGAAGATGAAAAATTTGAGAAGAACTAGAAAAGTAAAAAATATACGTGAATGGCAACAAGGAGAAAATCGATGTCTGCTGTATATGGCGTCCTGCCTGCTCAGTGGGACTGCAATTACTCGGAGGGAAGACTTAATAATAACGTTTTAACTTTGCCAATGGTGTTTATTAATTGGCTAGCCGCCCAACCTGCTCTGGTATCTTTATTTGGAAGACGCCGGTTGCGCCTACGTTTAATTGTCCCGCATGATAGCATGGATGTCGGGAACCCTGATATATTCTCCCATTTCAGCTATAACTCACCTCAACTTAGGGCTTCAATGAGGAACTTCATTAACGTGCTCCCATTGGAGATCGTGTTTGAAATTTTCTCTCGTTTGCCAACTGAATCTGTTTTGAAATGCAAATTAGTAGCCAAATCTTGGAGAGATCTTGTTCAACATCCATCATTCGAACAGTTGTACTTAAAACATCTCAATGACCCTGACTCTGGTAAGTTGAGTTTCATCTTTCATACAATAGGGATTAAAAAAAAGAATTTTCTTATAATGAGTATGATGAGAATTTAAACCAGTTTACTAGAATAACAAGGATCAACTTAAGACCTCCGTTTGAGTACCCTTGATACATTCTTGCATCACGTAATGGATTAATTTGATAGTAGCCACTATGAACCTTCTTATATCTGTAATCCAATCATGAGAGAATATATTTTCCTTCCAAACCTGAAGGAAAAGATTTCTTAACTGGATTTGGTTACTGTCCTTCAACCAATGAGTACAAAGTTGTAGAATCTGGAGCTCCAAGAGAGACCCGGAGTTTGGACTTGTTCAGGTATACACTCTTGGAAGTGGCATTGGATAGAGAAATATGGGAAAGATGGACTATGATGTGAGGTCTGCTAGGCAATTGTTGGTAGGTCTGTCAAGGTCTAGATTAGAAAATCTAGTTGGTTAAGGAAACCAAGTACTTGTGTCCTAAGTATAGCAGCTTAAGAGGTTTGTCTCTTAGAGATAAGTTAGGAAACCCTATACTTGTAGGAAAGTAATCCTTGTTAAGGAATGTGTCCCCTCCTATTGATGTGTATAAATAGCCATAGAGAGAACTAGAGAAAACACACCAGAACTAGTAAGAGTTCTCTTCTTCTCTGCTTGAGATTTGTATATTCCAACCTATACGGTGATATATAAAATTTATATTCCTTCCCGAGGATTCAACCTCGTTAAATACTTGTTCTTCGTGTGTGTGTGATTGTGTTCTTGGAAATACCGAGGTACCGTTGTAGCAGTGAAACCTAACGCTTCCGCAGGCTTTGGCGCAAGTATCAGAGCAAGGAGACGCTCTTGGATACGGGTACTCGGATTGTAGTTGAAGTGAAGGTATGTTTCTGAAGATGTCTTGAGGTAATACTAATCTCAAAGGTTCTGCTTTTATCTATATTTGGTTGTTTGTGAACAATGGTTGACGGGAACGACACAGTTGATCCGAAAAATCCTTTAGGAGAACATTCAGAGTCTACAAATAAAGATAAGGAAACAAAAGAAGAAATACTTCATTCACATAGATCACAACTCAAGGTAGAAAAGTTTACAGGAACCAATAACTTTGGTTTATGGAGAACGGACGTAATGGAAGCTCTTGTTCATCTTGACCTAGAAGAAGCTCTAGAAGGTCAGCTAGTGGAGATGTCTGAAAATCAATGGAACAAGATGAATAAATTATGTCTTGCTTCGATACGAGGGTGTTTAGCAACTGCAGTAAGAGTTAATTATCAGCACGAGACTTCAGCTAAGGATCTCTGGGAAAAGATAGAAAAGGAATACCTTGTGAAGAACGTGGCCAATAGGATACATCTTAAAAGGAATTTGTATCGCTATAACATGAAGATAGGTGCAACCCTAACCGAGCACCTAGATTCATATAATAAACTTCTTGCTGAGTTGGTTAACTACGATGAGAAGATCAACGAAGAGGAACAAGATTTGTGTCTGATAAACTCTCTTACTGAAAAGTATGAACCCGTGATTAAAGCATTAATGCACGGCAAGGACAAGATGACATACGCAAAGGTCACTACAGCATTGCGTAGTGAGGAGTTTAGGAAGATGGATCGTGAAGACCTTGCAAGTGAAGCTAACAATGACTTGCTTCTTGCAAGAGGTCGTTCAACAGATAGGAGAAAGAAGACTGGTGTTTATGGTAAAGGTAGAGGACGTTCTAAGAGTAGAACACGACTACAGAAAGATGAGTGTGCTTGGTGGCATGACTTTGGTCATTGGGCTAAGGATTGTATCAAGCGTAAGGCAAGTGCATCATGCTAATAATCAAGTGCATCATGCTAGAACCAAACATATAGACGTACAATTTCACTTTGTGAGAGAAATTCCTGAAGAAGAAGACATTCTACTTGTGAAGATCGATACCCAAGACAATCCAGCTGATATGTTGACTAAAGTAGTATCTGGGATCAAGTTTCGACATTGTTCTAAATTGATGCACATTCTTCCAGTTTGGTAAGAGACCCTTTTGGGGTAGAGGTTCTTAGGAACCTGGTGGAGGCCTTCTAGCAAGGCCATTTCAGAGAACTACGGTCGGGTTTGATTCCTATTGAGGATACGTAGGCAGCCAATGATGGTTCAATTGACGTTGGAAGATGGAGGTGATTTTATCTATTGATCGTCTCATGCATGAATGCATGATCCGAGGTGGAGAATTGTTGGTAGGTCGGTCAAGGTCTAGATTAGGAAATCTAGTTGGTTAAGGAAACCAAGTACTTGTGTCCTAAGTATAGCAATTTAAGAGGTTTGTCTCTTATAGCTAAGTTAGGAAACCCTATACTTGTAGGAAAGTAATCCTTGTTAAGGAATGTGTCCACTCCGATTGATGTGTATAAATATCCATAGAGAGAACTAGAGAAAACACACCAGAACTAGTAAGAGTTCTCTTCTTCTCTGCTTGAGCTTTGTATATTCCAACCTATACGGTGATATATAAAATTGCTATTCTTTCTCGAGGATTCAACCTCGTTAAATACTTGTTCTTCTTGTGTGTGCTATTGTGTTCTTGGAAATACCGAGGTACCGTTGTAGCAGTGAAACCTAACGCTTCCACAGGTTTGCGAATGGAGCTATTTATTGGGGGAACGCGAAGGAAGCATTTTTGCCTTCGATTTGGCTGATGAAAAGTTTCAGAAACTTCCATCACTACCTGATTTCTTAAGAGCTTGTAATTTACATCTTTTAGGTGGGAAATTTCATTTTGTGGATTCTGGTGGGAAATTTCAATTCGGTGCCCCTCACAAGAACACCTTGGTATTGTTGAAAGCATTAGGTGAAGAAGATACAAAGCAAATGTAAAGAGGTGAAAGAGATCTAGGGGAGAGACAGAAACCAGTGATCATTGGCCAAAGGAAGAGAAGATAGTTTGAAATATATCATTTTACAGATTTATTATCAGCTCTTATATAGAATCTAGATAACCTTGGATATCTCGAATACATCTCAATTGAAAATACGGATTACTGTTAGCTTTTAACTATGCTAAATTTCTATGTTAGTATGTTTTCTATTTGTCCGTAAGAATAATTAATGTTATATATGCAGGGAAAACCACGAAAACTAATCGAGCTTTCTTCCGAGTGGTTTTAGGAAATATATTTGGCTAGTAGCAAGGATATATAGGCTATAGCATTCGAAATCCAACACTGAAATTTTACCATTTACCGAAGCCACGGCCTCCGAAATGGAGCTCTTGATTGGATAGTCGATAAAGGAAAGGCTGTGGCCTTTGATGTGTGCTAGAAGTTCCATCACCAGTTCACCATCAATGCGACCACCATATACAGTTCAGTCTCTTTCCCTAAAACTTCGTATCCAAAAAAGAACCATTTCAAGACATTTTATTCCTTCCAATACTTTCAAATTTTTTCTATTTTTTTTTTCAAAATTTGTTTATTATACTTTTTTTCAAAATGCCTATCGGAAAGTTATTAAAGTTATGTAATGCAATCAGTGAAAGGTTCTATCCTGAAACCAACTTTCATTTCCCATATGGTGAAATGACAATCAATATAAATGTCATGATTATCATTGGAGTGATTATAAATGGGAAAGTTGTACGAGCTAGAAAATACGATAAATATGCAAAACTAATAACACTCTAGTTTCCGGTTTTTTAAAGGTTAATTCGAGTATGGTTAGTAAAGGCTTTGAGAATGTGAAAACTACTATCAAATTCATTATGCGTCTGCAGAATGTGTTATGCATCTTTTTTGGTGGCTGCATAATGGTTATGTATCAATTTTTCAAAAATTTTCCCTAAAATGATGATTATCTCCGATTTTTTTCGTGAAAAATAAAAATTTGATATTGTTTTTTATACTCGTTGTGTAGCTCTCTTAAAAAGATTTCCAACGATATAAAATTTGTTAAATTCCAAGGCGTGGTTTTTAGATATGTTATATCCAAGTTGCGTTGCCAATTATACCCCTGAAAAATTAAGATGCATAACGAGTTATCCCTGAAAAAATAGTATGCATAACCCGTCATGCGGATGCATAAACCTTCACGCAGACGTTTTTAATAATTTTGGATAAATATGGGTGTTACGGTATCTAAAATTAATTGTGGGCCTGACAATGACAATATTTTTTTTTTGGCCTACGCCTAATTTTCCCAGAATAGCAAAAAAAAAAAAAAAAACCTACCAGTGGCCGAGGGATAGATGGATGCACACAATCGATACGGATATTGTGCTACATGAGCGTAAGTACGTGCTTCATTTTATTGACCTTGTGTTGTTTCCAAATAAGACCGGAAATCAAGTTGACTCCTTATGGTTTCGGTATGCGAAGAGAATTTACAAACTTCGAGATATTTTGTTTGGGTTCGGAAATTTTAACACACTATTCCGTTAACTGGGTTCAACTTCGCGCCACGGCACTTCGTCTGTGAGTGGATGTATCACTGTTTTACAAATAACTTTTGTTATTATTTTTTGTTGTGTTTTCATCTAGTTTGTTTTATGCAAGTGTACTAACATAGGTTCATTGGTATTGTTTAAGTGTGTATATATGAAATGGATATCAAAAAGTGATTTTTTTTTTGGTAACTTAATGAATTAATTTCCCGTTGGTTTATTCATTCCCGCATTCATGATGAAAACCATCACAAAGGATTCATAACACATTATGTAAACCGTCACAAAGGATGTGTAACACATTCATATTTTGATTTATGCATCAATTAATTTTCCGTTGCGACTAGGAAAACGATGTACTCCCTCCATTTCAGGAAAAGTGATGGTTTCACTCTAAGCACACTTTTGGAAAACTGAATGTATAGACGTTATGCAAACCACCACAAAGGATTCATATGCATCCATATTTTGGTTTATGCATCAACTAATTTTCCGTTGCAAGTAATAAAATGATGTACTCTCTCGGTTTCAAGAAAAAAGAAACTTTCACTTTAAGCATAATTTTCGAAAAAAATGCATTGCCACTTTGCAAACCACCACAAAGATGCATCTGGAGGCATATTTTGGTTTATGCATCCACTAATTTTTCGTTGCAACTAAGAACACGATGTACTCTTTCTGTTCAGAAAAACTGATACTTTCACTTTAGCACAGTTTTCGAAAAATGGAATGAATAGCCATTATGCAGCTATTTTTTGGTTAGTGCATCAACTAATTTCAACTAATAAGACGATGTGCTCCCTCCGTTTCAGGAAAAGTATTACTTTCACTTTATGCACAAAAGTTTCGAAAATTGAATGCATAGTCATTATGCAAACCACCACAAAGGGTGCATAACACATAATGCTTCCATATTTTGGTTTATACATCAACTAATTTTCCGTCGCAACTACTAAAGAGATGCACTCCCCCCGTTTCGAAAAAATGATACTTTTACTTTAGACACAATTTTCGAAAATTGAACATATTTCCATTATGCAGACATATCTTTGATTAGTCAGCTGCTAGCTTTTGGAGCGCTACAAATCAATTGTCTTTGCTCATGCAAGTCACACACCTCTTACATCTCAACAAAGTTAAAAGAATCTTTTTTTGGTTAGCATTGGCCTTCAGTTCAATCATTGGAAATTGGTGTTATAATATTTGGTCAAACATTTAATATGGACTGAATACTGGTGTTACGGTATATGGATCGGAAAGGGTCGATTTCCTAACTCAAATCACACGTATTTACCTTTGGAAGTGACTAATTTTTCATTAGTATTCATGTTTGTACCCAGAAATATTTCCAGGCACTAAACACGATAATTTTGGTGATGATGATCAGAACTAGGATTTTACACAAAACAAACACAAATATGAGAGACACGAATTTAACGTGGTTCGATTTGGTTTGCCTACATCCACGAACCCCATAGGAAGAGATATTTTATTAATGTATTGATTACAATGGTTTCCTGATCCCTTTTTGGGTTTGCTCGTGTATTTTCGTGTTTCTGGGCGTGTCCCTTTAGCGTTATAATTCCTCTGTATTTATACAGTTTGAATATCTGGATTAAAACCTAATTGAATTTGTTATTTCGGATAAGGGTAAAATCTTAAAAGTGCGGGCTACATCCAGGTTCCGTCAACATGTGCTTCCGCCCTTGGCTAACTCCAATTTTCTAACAATAACTTAAACTAATGTATGTACGTTTACTATTAACCCAACTTATCAGGTAAATTTTTCATTAGTAAAAATAATTAGATAACCGGTTAGAATGTCTTTTAGTAGTAGACCACAGATTAATTGAATAGGCCTCACACTAGCCAAGATAAGGAGGCGAGGAGTTAAGATCATCGCAAGACAACCACAGTTTCAATTGATAGTTTGTTCCATCACCCTGATAATATTTGACAATTGCTGAAAGTCATTTTACATAACAACGCAGTCGCTCCGTTTCAAAACAATGGACTGGTTCCATGTATTATTTTATACTTAAAACCAACCGTTTTTTTCTTTTTTCTTTTTTATGAATAAATATTTCATTAAAAGAAAACCAGCTACCAACCAATTATTTTGGACCGGATGGAGCAGCGTTTTTAACATTTGCAAAATATGCCAAACTTTAGAGCAACCGCAGTGTTGTAGCCAATTTGGCTACGAAACTGGGCATACTCTTTGATCCCAAATCTTATAATCCAAAGCCAAATTCTCAAATTGCTAAAATGAGTTTCTATATTTGGCAATTGGATCTGGAAATTTGAGAATATAGCATCACGTCGTTATAAACCTCGTTCCCGTTGAAACGTGTTTTTAGATTACGTTCTATTGAAAACGCCTTTTATAATCTCGTCTGGAAAGTAAAAAGCATTTAAAAACCTGTACGCCACGATCCCAAATTTCCAAATCAAGTGCTATATATGAGATAGCAATTTGACAATATAGCACTTGAACGCTTGCTCTTACATAGCAAACCAGAGTGTGCATATATAACATTTATGCTCTTGAATGTGGAAGCCGGGAAAAGACCCTCGCAGTCAATTACAGGTCAACGTTTTTAGTCAGACGCAAGAAAAATGTTGGAAAGAAAAAATGCCACATGGCCCCTAAGCTATAATACTCGGATGAGCCACGTCATATAATTCCTCAATTTAGGGCTTCCGCTGTGGTGATTGTATGAAACAGCGAGGGCGTCCGCTGTGGTGATTGTTGTCACAACACTAAGGGCGTCCTTTCCTTTGTTAGATCGTTTACTTTAAAACCCGAATGATAATTTCTCACTCGTTTGTATATCAAGAAAGTAAAAAGTAGCTTAAAGCAGGAATATCAATTTCATCATAATGTCCAATTTTGATACTAACTAGTTCTTGGGAGAAAGAACGAAACAGGGTAGAAGAAGAACGAAGAACAAAATTAGCTGAGACAATTATCAGCAAGAAAAGAAGAAGGAAGAAGAGAACTAGCAAGAAAAGTGATAAGGTACGTTATCAAATAATGCCTAGTTAGATTTTAACATTTCTTGTTCGGTTTTCATAGAAAGGTTTGTTTTTAAATTTTATTTCAAGGTATGTATTAATGGCGTAATGATGTTTATTCTATTTCATGGGGGTTTCCTAAAATTTTACCAATTTTTACCCTAATTAATCGTTGTCTATGAAATTATGTCAGTTCTTTGAATTGTTATTGAACTGGTATTACTTTTACAAATTTCTCTTCAATTGTTATTGTACTAGTATTTCTTTTGCGAATTCCTTTAAAAGGGTGTCTTTATTTGTTTCTTCTAAATTGAACATGTATTATCTCTGTTGCCATACTAATATTAGTGCTAAATTTTAATTTTTTGCAATATTTTGTTGAGTTTTTATAAAATCGTTCTGTAATTTGAGTATTGAACCATCTTTGTTGAATGGGGTTTATCCCTTTGATAAGCTTTTAACGGATGTGGATGTGTTTGTTACTGTATTGACAGAAATTACTGATTGGGGTACTAAGTTTTGGGACTCGGATCAGCTGTTCTGTCTTTCTTTCTTGATTCAGCGTTTTTGCCAGGAAGGTGAATTGTTTACTTATGTGTTATCATTAATTGCTTGTGCTCGAATGTATGGATACTTCGTGTTGTAATGCTGTGCTTATGAATGCAACTTGTCTATTTAGAGAATACAAATAGGACATCTATATGAAATGTGGGTTTTGTACTCCACAGTTCCCTCTTGTCTTTTAAATTGTTAAGAGTTTATTATTGGTTGTGTTATTTTGTTGCAAAACCATCTTTGTAGAATGCGTTTTATCCCTTCTTTACTTAGCTTGTTTCTTATAATGTACATGTTTCTGTGGTTCTGCTAGAACCTGCAAATCTTCCTATTTGAGTCTCTTCTATAGTGTCTGTATCTTTAGCTTTCGGAATACTTGTTCCTTTATTATAATTTTGGGGTTGCTAAACTTCTCTTCGAATTCCTTGTTCAACTGAAGTTTTTGATTTCTATTTTCGTCAGCTCATAATATGGATACCTTTAAAGTCTTAGTAGTAGGATATCGGAAAACAGGGAAGAGTAGCATCCTTAGAAGCTTAAATGGTCATATGGATCCAGATTTAAATACCTGCAATGTAGATTTTCCAACAAGAGATGACGGGAACCTAAGATTTGTTTGTTCCGAACATTCGGAAATTACTATGACAAACGTTTGGTGAGTGTTGTATTTCGTTTATGTCACTTCTTATAAGATTACACGAATGATTCAGAATTGTCCATAACTTTCGTTTTTGTTTGAACAGCGCTTACCACGGGATTATGATAGTATTTGATGTTATGCAAATGGAGTCTTACAGACGCATGCAAACCTTTTGCAGAATTCTGAAAAGGTACGCACAATTTTGCTTGTTCCGATTCTATATATGTGTGGTTTTGTAAGATTGTAGTTGCACTATCAATTTTCATTGCTGTAAACGCAGCTTGGGGATGAACAAGCCGGTTGTGATAGTTGGAAATAAGAGTGACTATCCCAATTGGAAAGTTAAGGGCATAGCTGCGGATAAAGTTTTTGATCTTCCATTGTATACCGTATCTGCAAAGACAAATTCAAATGTGGAGAAACCATTCCTTACTCTCGCCAGATAAATTAAAGGGTAAGTTTTAATTGCATTTTAAAATCCTTACATACACAAGCTTTATGAGATGTGCCTGCATTACGTCGTTTGAAACATCTTTTTTCAGTGTACCTACATTGTCCTTTGTACAAGGAGTGGATGTGCCTCTGCCCCAGCCTGATCTTCCCGCCCCCATCGCTGATAATGCCGCTAATGCTGACGAAGAGGCAGTTCAGGCCCCAAATGCTGACGAAGAGGCAGCTCAGGCCCCTATTGCCAATGAAGAGGTTATTCTGAAGTAAGTGTAGATTATAAAATTGTTAAAACCTATAGCTAAACGTATAATATCTGATGTGCGAATGTTAACTTAGCGTCCCTGTTCTCTCTTTTAGATCTCCCACATTGACATGTCTAGATGCTATGGATGACCCCAATCCTGGTCCTGTTGATGGCGCTTCTGATCCTAATAACATTCCTGCTAAAGCCGCACCACTGCCATTGCCCTCGAATAAAGTCCTTGTAAGTGTAAACAAACTGTACTTTCTTACCATGAGTTCAAATTCCATTTTATGATATTTTGTGCAAACTGACCACAGTTTGGTTTCACCTGCAGAATCGAAAGCCCACGCTGAGAATTCGTGGAAATGAAGGCGAGTTGGACTTGGAGGATATAATCAGAAGCCAGAGACGTAGCTGCTGCTACTACCTTTAAGCACAAAGCTTCACTGTTTTCTGTAAAGCAGAATTGGTTAAAGAGATGAAGCAATTTGTGGTATATTTTTTCTGCTCGTCTCTCTTGAAGACTTCATCAGCTATAATGACTATGTTTTCCTAGATTCAGAAAACTACTGTCGGAGTTTGTAGATTCCAGTACTTCCCTTCTGGTGTTTGAGGAGTTGTATGGTTTTCTGATTTTTGTTGAAGCTTAATGACTTGTCAGACTTTGCTTGTTGCAGTCTGTTTTGGTTCTTCGAATATTTGTTACTTCAAGATGATTATGTTTGTATCAGATTGAAGGGGTATGTTTCGTTTCTTTATGTACCCTGAGCCCTCTCCTGTAATTGGTATCAAATATTCAGTTTAATGGCATTCTTCATTCCATTCTAAGCTTTCTCTAGCTGTGTCAGTTTAATGATATTCAGTGAAGCTATTTTATTTTTATTTTATCTTCTAAAAATTTCTGCAAGAAAGGCTCACGCAGCAGCTAGGCTGCTTGCTAGTGACACTAATAAATTCCATTTTTAGAATGTCAAGGTGAAATTGAACACGAGATGGTGCCTTGGAGAGTTCTTGAGGAATACCAACTCTGAAGTTGGTCAACTTATACTGACCTGACTTGCAAGGGAATCCTGTTTGCAACAGACATAATAGGATCATTGTAAATTCCCAGTCTAACGTCCGACCACATCCCGCTTCAATTATCTCTTTTGGTGGTCAGTAATTGGCCGAGGCCTTTCAAGTTTGAGCTCATGTGGTCACAAGACGGCAGTTTGTATGCAATTGCTCAAACTTTACACTTTCGTGGCAATTCAAGGTTCATTTTCTGCAAAAGGATACAAGATTTAAAAAGGGGTCTTCTGAAAGAAAGAAACAACAATTCATTTGGGAAAGTGGATCAACTTTTGAATGATAGTTTGACGAGGATTGGAGTTCCGAAAACAAAGGAGGGAGATGGGTCTGTTACGGTGGAAGATAGGACTCGAAGAGAAAGAAAGAAGAATTCTTACAAGTGGAATTTCACTGTAAGAGTAACCAATGCGTTTCCAGATTCAATGTTATCAGAAACTGAAAACATAGTCTGGCGATTCCCTGAGCAGTTAATCGTCCAACAAATAAAATCCTATGTGCAAACGATGACATAAACAAATTGCAAGAAAAATCACCTATGAGACCTGAACTAAAGGTAACAAAACTGAGGTTGAAATGGGTAAGGTGCTAAACTTGATATATCTGCCGTCATAGGTAATTTCGTTGTAGTGTAGTAAGTATTCTTGTCGCAGTTAAAAGCTAAAAACTCACACATGCTCATCATCATGACGGTATTGTTCGACCACATATGATGTGCATAATAAACATGTTCCACGTTTTGTTGAAGTGATCTCATGTCGATGCTATACTTCTTTTTCCATGTTGGTTTCGTGGTGGAATAGTTTTCTAATATCCAAACTTCCATCCATTCAAGTGTCTGATAGATAATTCCGAGCTTACCATCACAGTTTACAGCAACTCTATTTGAGCTTGATATATTTTTCATCTCCGGTGGAACCTCGAAAGTCGTCCATTTTTCTTGATCAGTGTTAAATACGAATACTTCGTCAAAAAGAGTTAACCAATGTAATCCCCCATTAATCCAAATACCATCTCCCCCAATTAGTAAAGTGCAATCAAGCTTAATAAATTGAACAAATGGCAGTATCTTCCAAGCCCAGGTCTCCGAGTTGAACAACTGACAGTGATAACCATATCCAGTTTTTGACTGCGATAAACGTAGTATCTTGTAATGTAGTATTGAACATGAGGACTGCTTGACTGCAATCCCAATTCTGGAGTACTTGAATGTAGTTTTAGGGTTTGGCATCTTTCTCCATTCACGGCTCGCTGGCTTACACATGTAGAAGGATGGGATGGGGGTACTGAAGGATTCAGTGAAACAACAAAGCAATGAACCATGAAGCGTTGAACCTGCAATGGTAACACTTTTTGCAGTGGGCAGGAAATCAAGAAAAGGAGATTGCACTTCTTGCGCAGAATTGCAGTACTTCTCAAAGTCATTGTTGCTTCGGTAAAAGCTTACAGAGTTCCGTCCTGTAGTCGAGTTAACTTGAAAGAAATGACCCGATGCAAGTGTTCTCTGAGAATGGGTTTGTTGAAATTTGGAATCGGAGCGAATGAGTTTTTGCCAGTCTTTGCAAACCCATCGAGATTGACGTAGAAGTGTACTGAATGATGCTCTGATTAGTATCTCGTAGACTGCATCGGATGACAACTTTTGAACTATCTCACATTCCTCATCTTCTAGTTTAGTATAACCTTTCTTCACCTCCATTAATCTTGAACCAGCTAGGATGTTGTTGGTCGCTCCACTTATTTGATTTCACACGTCCTCACAATGTAGTTTGAAATCCTAACTTGTGTCCAATTAATCAATGGGCTGACAAAAGCAATAGCAAAACAAGGGAAAAATCAAATACGTCTGATAAATCAAATAACTCAATGTTAGTATGCCTTCCTTCTTATATAGGCTTCGATGATTCCAAATCGTACAAGGATAATCAAATCAATAGGATACCTGTTACGAACATGGAAAAGGAAATCCCAAATTAACACAAACAAAACTAAAATAGAGAAAGCTGATTATGAATGAAAAAGGTTAGTCCTAAATTCAATAATTGTTTTAATTCAATTAATTAATTTCTGCCTCTCAGCAAATCAATCTGTTTCTAGTTCGTGCTCAAATTTTTCTACCCCAATTTTTTCTTTCAAAAAATCTCAATCATATTCGATCTTCATCACGGATCTAATCAAAGCAATTTCTTATTCAATTACATCAGTGAACAGTTTCAATCTTCCATTAAATTCCAAAGAAAAAAAAATCTATATTTCCATTTTATCTAAGCACAGAAATTATTCTTAGTTTTATCCAAAAAAAAAGAAAAAAAAAAAAAGAAAAAGAAAGAACGAAAGAGTATATACAACTTACTGATTTGTAGCATGACGCATAAAATCCACATGAATCTTCAAACCTAAGTGATTGTTAGATTCTGTCTGGTAGATCAGAAGAGGGAGTGATCAAAAGAGATTGCAGATAAAAGAGTTCGAACATCCAAAAGGGAACTTGTGTTTCCTCCGAACTCCACGTGCGGCGCATGAACACCAAGTTAACCAAATTACCGTTATTACCCCTGAGTTGTTTCGGGGGTAAAAACTCAACGCACTTTGGACTTGTTTGGTAACCATTATGATTATCTATTTATGATTATAGATAATCATAAACTGAAAAATGATTATATCATAATCATTTTTGAAATAAATTTTAACAAACAACTTTTTGGAATAATTGATTATCAAAAAATGAAAAATGATTAAAATGAGAAGTTGTTTGGTACACATGTTTATCATTATCATTTTAGTGTTTTTTCTATAAACCACAACACACAAATTTAATCATAGATCTTCAATACACCAGCAGTTTGATTTTAGCTAGTTTCGGTATCGAAACCTGTACATGGCATCAGCAATTTCATCTCTCACGTGATTCATTTCACTTCTTCTTTGTTGATGTGCGTACATACCACTAAACGTTGGTTCATCAGGCGGGGATGTATCAATATCTATGACATTTTCTTCATTTGCATAATATGCAAACAGTTCATCAGACTTGGATTCCGTCCTAATGAAATTGTGAATTGCACATGTTGCTATTAATATTTGTACCTGGGTGTTGTATGGAAATGAGGCAGGATCCCTCAAAATTGGAAAACGAGATTTAAGAACTCCAAAGCTTCGCTCGATTGCATTCCTTAACGAAGAATGCCCAAAATTAAACAAGTCCTTTGCAGTGAACCTTCCATTGCTTCCTCTTCTACAGTCATGTAAGTGATAACGAACTCCCCGATATGGAGCAAGAAAACCAGGCATGTTTGGATATCCAACATCAACACCATAATACTTTCCTAAAAATGTAAACAATGTCAGAGAATATTCAGCAACAATAACATCTTTAGTCACAATACAAGTAGAGGGAATTCACAAGAAGGAAACGCATTCTAGTCAGAAAGAAGACATGATACACAAACAACAGTGGTTTAGGTTCTAAGCTATTCATGCTTATAATCCAGGACTTGACATATTGTACTTCGAAAATTTGAAATGAAAACTTCCATTAGATACTACTATGCATTCAATCCATTGAAAGTATGTCAGACCAAAGAAAACCCACAAAATTATAAAACTCTTACTAATACAACTTGTTTTAAAGACTATTATAAAAGGTGCAAACTCATATACTGAATTACTGCGTATATTCCATTTTTCCAAAAACGTAAGTAGTATATGCACATTTATGATTTATGTAACAAGTTAGCATTGGAAGGTGAGACCTATCTTACTGACCATATTACATTTTGCCGGCTTAATATGTTACTGCCTCGCCTTAGAGATTTGATCCTGGTTAAATAACAAATAGGCCGGTGCCATACATATATGTTGGCAACCAAAGAAAGCGGAAATTCAGAATAAATAATGGCGCACACTGAAATTTCTAAAGATTATAAATTAATCACCAAAAACAGACATTAGAGATGTTTCGTAGCAGCAACCCACGACACTTACACAAAATGAGCGACAATGACATAAAGCTATTGTTGTTACTACTGGAACAACTTAAATTTCTAGGCCGAGTTCCACTACAATACTAGTTCTACCAAAATAAAAAGACTAACTATACTGGTGACTCAATGTATCAATCCAGACTTCTTGAAATGCAACTAAATCTGCTTCCACTATGGCGTGTTCCAAGCTTAGTGATACACTTTCTAAACAACATTCATTTTGAATATATAGACATATGGTAATCAAAAGTTGAGATACAATCGACAATACATAGCATACAATCGACAATGCAATACCAATGACAAAGCAAAAGAGAGTACAGATTCATTGAACAACTATCTCAAATCCGGATACAAAAAAAAAATCATGTAGTTCGAGGTTCATATGATAAGCAAAATGTATAGAAAAATTAACTAACCTTCAGGGGCATGAGGAAACATCAGACTTCTATTACTCAAAGCTTCCCATAAAATTCTTGAGTCATTTGCAGATCCTTCCCATCCAACGTAGATATATGTGAATTTCAAATCAAACGAACATACTGCCATCACGTTTTGCGATATATTTACTTTCCTATCGAAGTATGGTGTTTGTTGGGCTAGTGGTACAATCACTTTAATATGTGTTCCGTCTATAGCGCCAATACAATCCTATAAAATATTTATGGAAATTTAAATTATAAGTTAAAAATGAGAAGAAAAAAGAGACAAAGCTAGAAGAGATATCATCTGACGTACCTTGAACCATGGGAAATATTTAGAGTTGTTGAGTATTTCAGCTGGAGTCTCAGAAAAAGAAGGAGGTTTTATAAGTTCCTTGGAAAGTTCCATGATGGCTATCAATACTTCATTGAAGTATCTACTTATAGTTTCACCGGAATGTTGAAATCTTTCTTGTAACATTCTATTATCTTCTTTATGTCCAATTGTGAGTAGGAAAATCGCCAACTGCTCTTCTATGGTAACCCATCATATGTCACGTAAAAGTTCTCTTTCTCTTAAAATGTGAGTCAACCTTAAGAAAACAAATTTCTCCATGCGATACTTCTCATAACATCTACGGGGATGACCGTGCAAAATCTCTTGCATGTGTTGATGTCCTGTAAGTATAGAAGTTCTACAGGGTTCCTTAAATATGCGACCCTTAACGTTTTCGATAACTGCTGCAACCACAAGTAATAAGGTGCGTTCTTCAAGCTCTTCTTCGGAGTCCATATCCTAATATATACAAACAATTGGTAAGTCTCAATAAGAGGGAAACTAAAGAAGAGTAAATTGAACTAAATTGAATATAGAGTAGGAAAAATAGAGAACAATAGAATAAACAGGTTATCAATTTAAAACTAGTTCTCATGCCTCATATACAACCTGAATTCAAAGGAAAGAGCAAGTGCATTAATCAGAACATATGCATTAGAACCAGTTGCAATTGAACCGCCAAAAATGGTACACAACTCTTCATAGATAGGGAAGCCATTTGTCTTATACTTTTTTTTATCCGGGTTTTCCTACGTCAAAACATTACAAAGTATCTACTAAGTACTTCCCACAATAATTCACAAATCAAAATACAACCTACAATAAAAACAAAGAGGGTGATGTCAATTAAATTTACCCCAAGATATGCATCCCACACTCCTTCATCGTCAACTATAATCTTTTTATCTTCTGAATCCCATTCAAAGCCACTAAGGGACATGAGTTTCTTCATGTCATTGTGTCTAACCCTCAACACATTATACCTATTCTTAATCTGATCCATAGTAAAAATCTGTCCATTTTTCTTGTTGAATTCATCTTTTACTTAAATCCAAGCTTCTTTCACAAATGATTTAGGCTTCTTACCACAAAGTATTTGAACGATCAAAAGTTCACATAGGCTTTTTTCCAAACTATTACACCATTTGGCAGTTTCAGTCGACATTCTAATGAACCCAATTTTTAAGAAAATGTTAGTAAATACCAGTCGGGCAATTTCACAAACAGTTGGTGGGATTTCCAAAATCAAGAGCAGCGCAGAACACTTGACATACTAAATTGAAATTAACAAAGAAAAAATTGAAAACCCACTAAATAAAACTTACCTAATTTTGATTTTGATACGAAGTTCTTCAAATTTTGAAGAAGATGAATTCACCACCTTAGTTTGGGTTTCAACAGAAATGTGAGAGAAGATCGAGATTAATCATCGAGATTCGAGTTGCTGATGAACAGATAACAGAGGAGAGTAGACGATTGATGAAATCAGAGAGGAGAGAAATCAGATCTAGGGTTTTTCTTCCCCATTTTTTTCTTATCTAGTTCCCCTCTCTCAGTTAGTTTTTATCGAAAATAAATAGAAAAGAAAAAGGAAACCCGAATTTTTGTTTATAAAAATGAGAATCGATTATTTTAATTTTTAAAAACAAGTTTTAGTTGTGTAAAGAAATAATTGATTTTTTAGATTATGTTTAAAATAACTGATTATTATAATCGTTACCAAACACCCTCAGAATTGATTATTATAATTATAATGGCGTATGACCTCATAATCAATTATTTTAATCGTTACCAAACAACCCCTTTATTAACTTCAACCGTTTTTACAGGGATATGATTTACAGGCCTGCATTTGTTTAAGAACGATTTTTTGGGGACCATGATTTTTTTTTTTTTTGGGACCATGGTTTTATTTTGGATAAAGACATTAGAAGTAAATCTAGGTCACCCCTTATCTGGATATTTATATTAATACCTAAATTACCCTCCTGATTAATTTTGGGTGATGATTAGTTAGTGTTAGTAATAGTTAGTGTAATGATTAGTGAGATGATAAGTTAAAGGTAATTAGTGAGATTAAAAAATCAGATGATTTTTTTTTAAAGAAGTAGAATTATTGAGAGAGTAAAGTTAGAAAAGATGAAGAAGGAAAACATGAAAAACGATGGATTTTACCAACCACAACCGGAGGAAGGGTATTTGGGTACCCAAGTGTGCTTCAAACTTAAATAACGCTGGTTGAATTGCTCCAAACTTTCAAAAAAATGAAATTTTTTATGTAGATTTGGGTCAGTTCGGTTACGATATGTCAAGAACATGTAACCGAACACACCTGAAAGTGTAGTTCGGTTACGTTTTCCAAACACGCAGGTTACTGAAATTGCTCGTTAATGGAGGTTTTGGTTGTACATTGTAATGTTCGGTTACCTAGGACAAAATGGTAGGTAACCAAACTTTGAACTTAACAATTTATTTGGGCACATCTTGTGTGTTCGGTTAGTTCGCAAACTTCAACGCAACCAAGTTCCCAACTGAACTGCAGGTTAAAAGTAACCTAGTGTTAAAAGTTCGGTTGGTTCGCAAACTTCAACATATTTTGCGAATCAACCGAACTGGGCTTATATATGCATATATGGAATTAGGCAAACGTTCGGTTACTATGAAATTTATTTCTTGGCGAATTAGGTAGAGTTTGGTTACGAAGTTTCAACGGTAGAGATCGGTTACAAAGAAAACTTAACATTTTTGCGAACGAACCGAACTTGTGGACTTCTCATTATTTTCGTAAACTAAAGTTCGGTGATATCCTTTTTTTGCGAAGGAACCGAACTTATGGACTTCTGTTGTTCTAATACAAGGAGTTCGGTTAAAAGTATTTTTTGCGAATCAACCGAACTCTGAGTTCGGTTAAGAAAAAATTAATTCGTGATAACCGAAATTTTCTCTGAAAAAAAAACCTTCCATTAAACCTCTCTGCCACTTCCATTTTCAACTCATATATATATAGTGGTGGTGGTGGTTGGTGGTTGGTGGTGGTGGTAATCGAAGGTGGTGGTGGTAATCGGTGGTTGGTGGTGGTGATAATCGGAGGAGGAGGTGGTGGTAATCAGCGGTGGTGGGCGGCGATGGTGGTGGTAATCGGTGGTTGGTGGTAGTGATAATCGGAGGTGGTGGTGGTGGTAATGGACGATGGTGGGAGGTGGTGGTGGTGGTAATCGGTGGTTGGTGGTGGTGATAATAGGAGGTGGTGGTGGTGGTGGGCGGTGGCGGTGGTGGTAATCGGTGGTTGGTGGTGGTGATAATCGGCGGTGGTGGGAGGTGGTGGTGGTTATATATATATAGGTGGTTATTGGATTGGTTTTAAATTAAATTAGGTTAAGGGTAGGTTAGTCATTCCAATGCTTTAGGACACCCCTTATAACTATAGGGAAGGTGGCCTAATAAAACCATGGTCCCTAAAAAATCGTTCTTGTTTAATTAGTATTTGTTATGTGAATACGACTTATGTATGGCCCATCATTAAGTGTCCAGAACTATCCAGTTTTCACTGGATTTAGCTTTAGTATAAGTCTAACTAGGGGTGAGCATGGGCCGGTATGGACCGATTTTCTCCTCATCCGCATCCAATCCATTGCACTATGGATTTCAAATTTTGCATCCGCATCCAATCCATATCCAACGGATTTTGCATCCAATGGATGCACGGATGGACGGATTGGATGCAGATAATCCAATGGATTTGTTTTAGTTAAAATTTATAGTAAAGAAAATAAGCTGATACAAATTACTCCTTATAAAACCTACATATCCTATGTATGTATACAAATATAAATATGTCATGTACGACACCCCAAGCAAACATCTTAAAAATTCCTAAATGATCCATAGTATTTTCTAGAACTGTATAAATTCTCTTCATTTAACGAATATGGATGTCCAACGGATTTTCAAGGTTGTATCCGGTTCCGATCCATTGTCCGTTGGATTTGTAGGATTAGAATTTTGCAATGACAATGTTTCAGCGAAATTATCAATGACGCAGCATAACAGCGTCGCAGAACAGTTTCAGAAATGTAGGGTCCCTTTAGCATTAAAGGAAAAACACACCATTTATCATCTTTGGATTGGCGAGGAGTTGTGTTTTTACCATAATGCCAGTCAATATCTTGCATAAGAATTTTGGCTTCATCAATGTTATCTTTCCTTTTTAATCGAGTACCCCAGCGAGTATTCTCTTTCTTCATGGAGATAAGTTCGTAGTTCTCAAAGAAATTCGCCACTGTATACAAAACCATCGACTCCAAAATTAGACAGCAAGACGGTATTCTAATAGCTTCGGAGCTCATCGACTCCAAAATTAGACAGCAAGACACTGGTTTGATTTGTAAAGTGGATTTCGAGAAAGCGTTTGACAACGTGAATTGGAATTGTGTTGATTTAACCCTTCAGAAGTTTGGTTTTGGCTCCAAGCGGAGAAGTTGGATAAATTGGTGTATCACAACACCAAGGTTTGTTGTTTTGTTGAAAGGTGAAGCAACTGAACTTTTTAAAAGTCAGAATGGTATTAGAAATGTGAGACAATTACTATTAAAAGATCAATAGATTTATGAAGCTCAATTATCAACTATTTCATGAACTTTATCCCCTCTACTTCGTTCTAACTATACAAGTTTTCAACTATCAACTAATTAGGAATGGAGAACTACAGTTGGCACTATCGTAACTATCTGTGCAGGCAGGCGAAACTACATATTGACAACCATGCACCCTCATCCCTATCAATACAAATAATGCAACATCGATGGACTATAAAGTTTCATTTATATAAGATCTAAGTAAACTGTTTTTTTAACAGCAAATTAACTGCCAGAGTCTAGAAAAACTAAAAGCTCATGTTTTCCAAACACACTCAAACTAGCCATTTAAGAGGTTCTTTAAGAGCTATAAGAGGATGGATTACTGGGCTAACAATCAAAATCTTACTATATGAAAACCAGCCATTGTCTATGTCACACTGCTACTACACCCATTCAAAAAATAACTACTATCAGGACTCAATCAAGAAAACAAACACTGTCAGATTAAATGGTACGTCATAAAATAACTAACAACAGTAACCTGAGCTCGGAGGAAATCAGAGAGAGCAAAAGTGCAGAGTTTGCCAGTGTAGATGCCACTCATCAATATGTCAAATATTGCGTGGAACAGAAGCATGATCTTTTACAGTAATTATCCTATTTGTAGAAGAACTACAATTCAAAATAGCAAATAATATCAAACTCATTACTTAAATTAAGATAAAATTAAACAACCACAGACACAAAACAACAAATAATAGAGTTTTACATGTCATTCCAGTCATCGTACCTGATCAAGGTTAGTTCATCGGCTTCATCCGAAGATAGACCATGTGTGCATCCACTAAAAGCAAACATATCCTTCTCATAATGTAAGTGTAAGGAAATACGTACCATAGGACCTAATTCTCTCCACCAAAAGCTGATAAATGAAGATCTATCAGTAATTCTTACAGGCATATATCCAACGCATGTGTCAAAGAGGAAATTTTCATTTAACATAGGCAGGGCAATATGATGACTAAAATAACTGGTAACTGGGTATAAACATTAGCAAACACTGTGAAATACTCAAAAAATAAGCATGACATCAAAAATGGGATAAAAAGACTAACCTTAACTTCTTCATCCTTGATTGAGTGGAGATGACCCTTGGTGTCATACAAGAGACGAAAGTTCTCGTTTGTCTTGGGTATCAATGCAACATCTAATAAGTAAACAAAGAATCCATATCAGGGTTTCACATACTTATAAGATAAAAAATACTAAGACAAATTACTCGCCAAAGGTCATGGTAAGCCGCAGACATTCCAGCATCCTCAAATGTCTTGATTCAAAAGAATCACTAGTACCAGTGTCCTCAAATGTCCATTGAGTGACATCCTTCAATTCATAAATAGCATTTCCCAATGGAAACATGTTAAAAAAATTGACACTAAAAAGAAAAGCAGACTGAATAAAGGAGTATATTATTTACACGTACCCATGAATACAAATGGATAGGTCTTGTCTGTTCGCACTTTCCCATCAACAAGAACGTGCCTTTGCATCAAAATAGCAATAACCTCACAGTATGTAAGGGCCTACTTCAATCTGTTTCGCAGGAAAAACAAGAAAGGGAAGACATTCCCTGTATTTCTAAGGATCTGAATCCTGGTGATGGTTTGGGAGCCTACACAATGATGCATGCCGTGAGTGAAATCAAATTAATAATCTTATTTTCACACAATTAACTGGTAACATAATGGAAGTAAGGATCATTCCCACGAAGAGCAGTGAGTTTTAGTTGTCAAATTGTCACAAAGGGGGGTTTGTTTTAGATTTGAATAAAATAAACAAAAGCAATTGAAAATATTAAATTGTAAGCAATAGGGAGAGATATGATCGAGGAGTCCTTCTTCGTTAATAAACTATCAATGAGTTAATATATTCATCTATTCGTCATTAATCATAGATTATCACCAACTGTAGAATAATAAGTACACTTAGTTATTCCCAAAATTTCTTATATCACTGGATAACAGGTACGCTTAGTTACCAGATTCTATTCATATGAACCACCTTCATCGAATGCTTTAGGGTTTGTGGATTTATGTTTGATCCTAGTAGTTAGACTCAGTACGCTCGGTCTACTTGCTAGGGTTGTGTTTATACGCAATCTTTTTACAGAATCCCTCTGCAAGGTTTCACGTTATCTACTTGTGTAAAGAATTATTCAACAATTACGGATATCCTAACCCTCACTAGCAATAGATTAAATCAACAAATATTCAGTTGGCCACCTAAACAATCTATCAATCAATCATAAGTATTTTAATAGTAAACACAAACAATAATCATATGAAGAAATCAAAATAGATTCATATATTAAATCAAATCAAGTTTACAACTTAGAATTCATCCTCAATCAACAGATGTTTAGCTACTCATGGATGTAGAAACATCATGATATACATATGAGAAAAGTAAGAGATAACGTTACGATTGATAATCGCTCCGTGTGATGTTTCTTCTTTCGAAACCCTCACAATTTCGTGGCCTTATGAGATGATATATATGATATTATTCCATAAAACCTAATACCTTTTTATAGGTTTACATTGCTTGGCCTTCACGTATTAGGTTTGGTTTAGGAACCCGACCCGAAAACACAAACTAGCGACTCCAAACGTTCCCTTAGGTCTTCCAATATGTGAATACATGTTTCCTCTTCGATAAGTGCGCGAACCCAGTCCTCAAACTTCAAAATCCAGCAGAAATTTTCGAAATTAAGTCTGCGAACCCCGTCCGCAAACCCAGTTCGCGGACTGCACTATCTTCGGTTTTGGGTGAAAAACATATATAGGCTTGTTTTTTTTTCATGGTGACAACCATAGGCCCGTTTTTTTGAAAATTACAAATCTAGGCCGGTTTTGACCATTTTATTGAAAAAATGGCTGACGGTGGTTATCCACCTTTTTCACACCGTTAGTGTAAGATAAAAAGACTTATAAGTCCTTCAAATCTTTGAGTTTATTGTTAACTCGTGAGTTTCTTATTCACTCGGTTTGGTTACACATCATCATTACACGTCACCATATGTACACGGCACCATATGAATCAGTCACCTGACTCTCTCGGTCAACTCGCCTGAACTGGATTTCGGCCTAGTTCTGACTGTTTCCTGGTAATTTCCCGGCCATAATCTAAGACCATTATTTCATATCTCAGGCCTGAACTCGCCCCTGTATAACCACCAATATCATTTCTGCAGCATCCAACCAACATAAATCAGACGCAACCATTCAAACATCTCCTTCCAGACCATTGTAGCATTCGCTACATCTCAGCACTATCTGTAACTGCACATCACCACCAGTTCAAGATACCCACCACATCTGAATTCTCTTCCTAACTCAATTTCAATAGCACATCAGCTTCACCTCAACTGCAATTACAAGAATCTATCTGCAGTCCCGTTTCAGCTTCTTATTCCATAACCAACACCCTTTTCTTGTTCATCCGAGTCAATCAACAACAACATTATTCTTGTTGTCTTGCACCTTCTACTTACACTCAAACTTAGGTCAAACCCAGCACACACAAGCAACAAATTGTGATCTCAGTACCATCATCTCAATTCCGTGTTCTTCATTTACCTGTCCATTAGAGCATCACCATCCTACAAGCTCAACAACACAAACCCACTGCAACATAACCTAACTCCTCTAGATGCAATTACAAACCTGTAGCTTCAGTTCATACTCTTAGCAGAGGAGCAACATACATCTTCTCATCCTATTCCAATAACACCAGTGTCATCTTCTATACAAGCCAAAATTCATCTCAGAATAACTCAAACCCCAATCCTCATTCTGTTAAAAACCATAATCACCGCCACAATCTTCTCATCAGAAAATACAACATCAATATGACCCATAGTTTCCACTTCCGACACAGATATGTGCTCTAACTTATAAATTCACCACAATAGCAGCAACATCTCAATCTGGTTCATCCTTCTCCTTGGCTTCAGAAATTATCAAAACCCCAAATAAACTCTTTCACATACCCATCCATTCATATGTTGAGCTTCAAATTCATAAAAGATTCAGACCCTAACTGTGATTCTCAACAGCAAACACACTTACCAGAATCCTCACTCCGCACTTCACTCTCCCATTTGAAAACAACCCTAATTCTTATTCTGATTCTCAACAACACCTTCAATTCCTTCGAAATCAACATCTACAACCCAAATTATAATCGAAGCAGCAAACCTTGATCTGGATCATTAATTTACAAATATGAATCCTTGTTCTTACCTGTAGTTTTCGAACACATCTAACACCATTTGAACTCATTAATTTCACCATCACATCACCACCAATCCTTGCAAACCATTCAAACCAATTTTCATCAGCAGCACTCGAATTCAATCAACCCAAACCCAGCTTCCTTATTCTTCTAAACACTTATTCTCCTCCATTAATCTTTACTGCAGCTTAATGAAGTTGTATATCAATAATTTAATTTCACCAGCGTCGTGCTACAATTAACCTTCTCAGCATTACCATTTCTTGATTTCAACAAAAAAATGCAGCTGCAACCAAATTCCACACAAACCCTAACCTTCGGATTCTTCCTTCAATTGAATTCTCAATCCATAGTTCAAATTCTGCCCAAACCCATGAATTTAACACACACGACCTTTCTCTTCCAGCTTCAGATCTCATCAAAACCCTTGAATCAGAAAACACAAGATCAATTCCATCATCTTCACATCATCAGTACAAACCCTAGACTGTTAACAATTCGACCTAAATCCATGGAAGACAAATTCATGTCTTAACCCTGTTTCTTCTCGACTTCACCAAGATTGATTTGCTTCTTGACCTCAGATTCATGTCTTAACCGATTATAAAATACCCTCAGTTCAGCATTTTCTTCAAATTCTTCTCCGCCGCTTCTCAAATCGATAGCTGCGATGGCTGATCCATCAACAGAAGTGGGACTAGATGGTGAAATGAAAACATATAAGGGAAGAGTATTTAATCTAAACCGTTGATTTTTTCCGGGATTAATACTAGAATCATATCAAACAACAAGATGGTTACACGTGTATAGAGGGCAAATGGGTAATTGCGCGTCAGTAACTCATCTCATCTGATGAGAAATTGACCGTGTTGACCGAGAAATTAACAAAAGTAACGTATTTGGATGGAAACATGGATGGAGGCCTAGATTTGCAAATTTGAAAAAAAAACAGGCCTATGGTTGTCTATCGGGTTGAAAATGAGGCCTATATCTGTTTATAATCCTTCGGTTTTCAATAAAACTGTTTTGGCCACAACTGCTTCATCCGAACTCGGAATAACCTCATTCTTTTTGCATTCTTTTTATCTTTCAATTTTATTAAAGATGGTGATGATAAATACTTAATTTGAATGAGTTAAGATCAGTCTTTTGCCTGTGTCTTGATTATGAGCGTTTTGCTCCTTTTCGTCGCTTTTCTTCCACTTCTCTTGGACTTTGGCACTTGGATACTTGGAATACTTATCTTCCTAGATATTTTCAGCACTTTGTATCTCTTTTTGGATGATTCACCTATTATATCCAAACAATAGAAAACAAGAGTAATAATACGAAAATATGCAAGAATAATAGCTAAAACAAGTATGGAATGGACACTAAAATCATATGAATTATGCACTTATCACACAACAGAAATTTTTGCATATCAATTAAGCATATCATTCTTTCAATCATTACATAACTTTAGAAAATAAGTCGTCTACTTACAAGTGCGCCTCTAAGTTTATCGAGCATCCGTTTTGGGGAATTCAACCTCTTCAAATGTTTTTTCAATCCCCTCGCCTGAGAATTATCAAATAGTTAGGATATAAAAAATTTGTATAATAATACAAGATTAAGGAACCATGAATCCAACGAAGACAACAAGTGTATGGAACCTTTGTAGTTTCAGCCATCCTTAAAATTCACAACATCGACAGAACTACTACAAAAGAAACTAAATTGAACAATAATATATGACAATCTATTTAAGTTTCTAGATACCCTGCTTAATATATACATTCATCCAACACCCAAATTAATTGCAGTCATTTTAGACCTTGGGCTCAAGTTGGATGTTTTTCTGATTCATAGAGCAACCAAAACGTATGGATATTCAAGAGTAACATCCCAGAATTCAGTGGATCGAGCAATGAATTTTTTGTTCATGGTTTAGAATTTTAGATTGGATCCAAGCTAGTATGAAGTCTATGATTCAAACTAGGGTCAGAACTCACAGAGACCAATCTCTAAGAATTAGAAAAAGACTGAATCAATTTACGCCTCTCGATGAAGGACAAAGAATGGATCACAAGAGTTGTCAATACCTAGTGGTTTTGTCTCTTGATAAAGTTGAAGGTCCAGCAGCACCTAGTAGTTTCATTCTCCTGAGCACAAGTAATCTTGATCTTGAGCTTCGGCTCGAAACCTCTCAAGAGCTTGAGCATCACCTGCAAAATCAGACCAATTCACCAAAGTAAATCCCTTTTTCATCATACTGGAATATAGTCCTAGGATTTGAAGTTGTCATAGCCAGATCAGAAGATGAGTTTTCCACCACTGGGAGAAATGTCATAGCTTGATCAGAAAACTTAAAATAAAATTTCAAAGTTCCAAGTATCAATTTCTCGTAAACAAATATAACACCAATGATTCGTTCAGATTCATTATAGAACAATGTTAGAAAGATGCAAAATTTAAAGCAAAGGTATGAAACCTTAGTGAAGTATCTGCAACCCTTGTCTCCATCAGTGACGACGAAGCTGTAGTTCAGGAGACATTCTGTAGCTCAGAAAGTTTAGGTAACATTAGCAAACTTCGGGTTGCTTTACTTGTCCTTAAAAAGAAGATCTAGCCAACAAATATAAAAACCAAAAATTAGTGAATCAAATATAAACATCTAGTAAGCAGACGACTTAAAATCCCGAAATTGAAAATAAAAAGGGTTTCTCTATAAATCAAATGCGCTCTAAAACTTAAAATCAAAGATGAAATAACTCAGGAGACGAAGGATTTCCATGGGTTTATTCAAACTGACAAACGGATTGATCTGATTTTGTTTTATAAATCGATTCAAAAATCCTAAAAAAAAACTAATTAATTCATAAATTTCCAATCTACTTCAAACCTAACCACAAACAATGACGAAAATCGGACCATATATACTCATAAACACAACAAAATCATAAATAAAGATCATCAATAAAGCGATTATTACCATAGATTGAACTTTGACTCTGTAATCCTAAGATTTCAAAAACATTTCCATCTTAACTTCCTTAAAAAATCAGCTAGATGATAAAGGAAGAAACTGATCTACTGCTAACTTTTTGTATAGAGAGAAGGGGATTAGGGTGGTAAGTGAAGAACGAAAGTAATGAATGAAGGTTGAGTCGTTTTTGTTTATTAGTTTTTTTTCCCGAGGGAGGAGGAAGTTTTGAGAGGTTAGAGACGAAGATATGAGAGGAAAGTGCAGCGAAGTGTGAGAAGTTTCTTTTGATGTTTCATATACCAATCTTTGAACGATGGATATTTGATTAAGGATGGTCATGCGGATTAGGGATATCTTTGGATGGTAGAGATTTGATTTAAGACTGTCATACGGATCAAGGAAAGTGTGTTTTCTTTGTGCTTTTGTGCTTTCTCTATGTTCTTCAGGTTTGAATTTCAACAAGTCACATAGGTCATGAAGTAATTTCGACTACTCATACAGGTCATAAAGTAGCTTTAGTTCACACTGGTAGACTCAAGTTATAAGATTACTAGAGATGGACCACGAAACTCCTGATGGATTCTGACTTCAAACTTCAAATGTGGTATAACGACATATAAACTATGAACCAAGAAGCTCCGGGAGGGTTCAGACTTCAAACTTAGCATGATATATCACCAAAATCAATAAATATGAATCTCAGTGTCGATTCGAACTTCAAATATGGTATAACAACATACAAACTATGAACCAAGAAGCTCCGGGAGGGTTCTGACTTCAAATTCAGCATCATACATCATCGAAATCGATAAATTTGAAGCTTAGTGTCGATTTGAACTTAAAATTTGGTATAACGACAACAAACTATGAACCAAGAAGCTACGGGAGGGTCCTGACTTCAAACTTAGCACTATACATCATCAAAATAGATAAATATGAAGCTCAGTGTCGAATTGAACTTCAAATGTGGCCTAACGGCATAAAACTATGAACCACGAAGCTCCGGGGGGGGGGTCCTGACTTCAAACTTAGCTGGATACATCATCAGAATTGATAAATATAAAGCTCAGTGTTGATTCAAACTTCAAATTTGGTATAACGACATACAAACTATGAAACAAGAAGATCCGGGAGGATTTTATCATCGAAATCAATAAATATGAAGCTCAGTGTTGATTCGAACTTCAAATTCGATATGACGACAAACAAACTATGAACCATGAAGCTCTAGGTGGGTTGTTTCTTCAAACTTAGCAGGATACATCATCTAAATCGATAAATATGAAGATAATTAAGTGATGATTCGAACTTCAAAAGGTTGTAAAACTCCAGTTGTAGATGTATATTTCCCAGTACTGATACAACCAGAAGTGGTATCTTCAGAATTAATCTCTATTGGAATCCTAAACCTTATGAACACTCCAAGTGAGTGGAAGATGTCATTAATCCGCTTGATTTCCCTTCCAATACAAGGGGATCATATCTGATCAACTTTTAAATATAGGGAACGAATATCCTTGTTTAAAGGTATATCGGGGACCATAGTACTTGAATTTTTATACATTTCTCTACATTTAGGAGATAGGGAAGGAAAATTTTGCATCATAGTTCTTGTCCTTAGGAGGTGGATTCAAAGCCTAAGTTTCTATATATATTATTTTAATTTTGTTTTTTTGGTATGATAATCCATTTTTTGATCATTCGACTACCCATTCGTTCAAATTAGTATTAGTAGAACTTAGAAATTTAGTTTCACCAATCCGGCCAACTCCTTGTGGGATCGAATGGTATTGGCCTTTAGATACATAGTAGACAACGTTCATTATATTAATAAGGAAAAAAAAATTATCTTGAATGTATTCCATTTATCTAAATCACATGCTTCAAAAAAAAAACAAAACCAAAAATCATATTTATTAAGTCGATCAATATATATGCGATGATATATCGTCATGCATAAGTTTTGGACTCGATCACAAATGACTACTCAATATACATATTTCGAAAAAGAACCCACATATGTTAATGGATCATGCATTTAGATCACTTAAATTCTCAAGCAATAAACTCTCGCAAATACCAATTTTGTTTAAAAAATAAGAAACCTTTTGAATGTTAATGTCTTTGCAGAGTTGCCATATTATGGTGGCTGAAAGCTGCTAATCACACCAACAAACTGATGGGTTGGTAAAAGTGTCTACCGGACAGAATAACTTGGAGGCTCTACATAGTGGCTTGAAGTATTTACCTTCTATTGTACTTTAAAGTTGCCATATTCTCGTGGATGAAAGATACTTGCGACGCCAATAATATGATGGTCGGTTTAAGTGTCTATTAATAGTTTATTCTGGTGGCTAAGACAAGTGGCAAAATATATATAACTTCTAGAGTACGTTTTGGCCAAAACATGGTGGTTGGAGGCTAACAACAACAAGTGTTTAGGTTGTTAAGTCATTAATGATAAAGAGTTCTACCCATTATCGTTGCTAGAAAAACCGGTGGATAGAGGTTTATACTGACCAGAGATGGTTTTAGTTACATAAAGTTGTTGTTGGAGAGTTTCATCAACGGTCGTTGGTAAGAAAATAGTTGTTAAAGACAAGTTTTCTTATAGTGTAGGCAAGGGGATCCGATTTCACCTTTCCTGTTCATTTTGGTGGCTGAGGTATTGTCTTTGATGATTAAAAAAGAGGCGGATGATGGACTTATTTCTGGATTTCAGGTACGTAATGATGGCTTAGTAATAAATCACCTTCAATTAGCAGATGATTTAATTGTTTTTCTCAAAGATGATCCAGTATAAGTTCAAAATTTGAAGTGTATTCTCTTGGGTTTTGAAACCGTCTCTGGCCTAAAAGTAAATTTCAGAAAAAGTACAATAGTTGGTTTGGGTGAATTGCATAATGGGGAGTTGAGTGATGATTTGTTTGGTTGTTCTTTGACGCAATTACCAATGAATTATCTTGGTATTCCTCTTGGCAGCAAATCAAAGTGCAAGTCTGTTTGGAATGAGATAATTCAACGTTTTCATCAGAAATTAGCGGGTTGAAAGAAGACGTACTTATCCAAGGGTCAGAGATTGATATTGATTCAGAGTGTACTGTCTAGCTTGCTAGTTTATTATTTAGCTATGTTTCAAATGCCAGTTGCTGTTGCTAAGGAGATTGAAATAATTATTCGCAAATTTCTTTGGGGTTCTTGTAATTTTACTAGGAAAAGAAGTTGGATTTCTTGGTATAAAGTTTCTATTCCAAAATGTAGAGGTGGAATAAGTATCAAAAAGTTGAAATTAGTGAATAAAGCATTACATGATAAATGGGTCTGGCGATAGGGGTCCGAAAGACATGCTCTATGGAGAAGGATAATAAATCAGAAATTTGGTGGTGCATATGATGCTTTATTTCCTCACTTAAATAATACGTCTATTTGTCGCAGCTTGTGGAAAGGAATTATGAAATCCAGAGAATTTGTAAAGTCTGGCTCCATACTGACTTTAGGCAATGGAACAAGTATTCATTTTTGGGATGATGAGTGAGTTGGAGGGTAGACGCTGAAAACATCTTTCCCTGATATTTATCACCTGTTGATGAGCACGAAAGTGCGACACATTTTTATCCATAAATACATTAGCTGGGACTCATTTTATCATTAATAAACTTGTTTGTTGGTATTTTTGGCAAATAAACTCTTATGGAAAAAGTTGCTCGAAAAGTGGTTTTTGAACCCCCAGAAAGAGTACTTAAGGCACCCTCATTTGGGATAAGGGCACCCCCGGGCATCTAGTTTTTAAAGGCGCCCGTGTTTTGGATCAGGGAACTTCATCTTAAACAATTCAAGTTTCATTTTTGGCGGGAAAATGGCAGCAGAATTAGGGTTTCGGTTTTGGAGGTGTTTGGGTGAGACTAAATGGCTGAAATCAAATGGTTTTTTTCCTACGGCCTATGGTAATGTTCTTTGTTTCAATTATATTTGACTGGATAATTAACGATTGATGAAAACAACAACAACAAATATGGCGGAAAAATTGTGTTTGAAAACTTGGTTGACTGCGTAAATTCATGGACTGAATTCTGTTGAGTTGTAGCTGGAAATATTGTCTTAAATCAATTAGGATTATCTTGTTTCACCAAAACAGGACTGTTAAGTCCTTTGGAAACGATAAAAATGGAAGATTTCTTCATATCTCGTTAAACAGGGAAAGAGTATGTTTCGGATTTTGTTGGACTTGAATGGTGAAAGATATTGTTGATATTCAAAGGATTTGGACACAGAGTTTTTGCTGACCAAGTACACATGCTATCACGTGTTTGAGACAAGCAGAATTCTGTTATTTTTGTGGTATATCCGTGAGATGAAAACAGGATATGTGTGAGTGAGATAATCATGAGATCTTCTGAGTATTTCTGAGGTTGGAGCTAGTGTGACTCAATCTATTACGAGAAGTCAATGTGTTTTGGTGAAGTATAAATGCAGAAGATGCGTAGAAGAGTTAAACATGGAAAGAAATATCGGTATTAGGCAGGGGAGTAAAAGAGGATTATTCTGAAGTTAATGACGAGATTCAATGGTGCTACTGGGTATAAAAAGGATCCTTGGGAGTCAGAGAATGATCGAGAGTTTGGGGAGAAGAATAGAGAGTTGCAGAGCAACTTCTCTACTGCTGCAGAGAAAAAGAAGAAGAAGAACTTTAGACGCCTACCGACTGTCATAGAGAACTGTCGTTTATAAACAGTACTCGTAACAGTCAGTTTGGCACGCTATTTTGAATTTGCAACAACTCTTGTAACGGTGACTTCTGTAACGCCAACAGAGCGTTGCAGTTTCATTGTTCTTCAAAAAAAACACCATTTGAGCTATGAATTATATTTTTGAGTGTGTTTTTATTATGAGAAGCTAAACCACAACACTGGGTCGACGGAGGAAGCCGAACTTCATACATGGGTGAATTAATTTATTTTTTATATGAATTTTGCACTAATTAAAATAGAATTATTATTTGAATTAATTAGTTATCATTTTATTTGATGGGTCATGCTTTCTTAGATGCTTGATTTCCCATGCTTACAATTTTATAACTAATATTTTGAGAATCTACCTTGGAAAAATAAGAGTCGATGTTATTTTATTGATTGAGCGATAATTGTTGAGAATAAATAATTGAACCTTATGTTATGAATGTGGTGGAATCCTAGACCCAGTAACTCTCTCTTTTATTATTTTTATTAAACCTTTAAATTTAATCTTCACAAGTCTTAGAGTTGGAATCCTATTTACAACAACGACAATCAGAAACCACATCATTTTGGCGCCGCCGACGCAGACTTGTTTTTAGATTAATTTTTAGGTTTATATTTATTTTGTACAGTATTTTCATTTCATTTTAGATTTTTCTTTTTCCCTTTTTATGCGTTTCTTTTTGTATTTCTTTTCAGGGACATTTTGAGGATGATGAATTCTTCTAGGGAGTCGTTACCTAAGATGACGTTGGCGGAATATAAGTTTAGAAAGTCAAATTATCAGGAAACCTCATCTGAGATGACGCTTGCTGAATATAAGTGTAGGCAACGGTATGGAGTTTCTGCTCCACATGAGGTAAGTGAAGAATCTCCTCTAATGATTTATGAGAAGTATTACAAATACACACCACGTAGTTTGGAACAAAGATTGAGAATTCTGGAATACCAAAGATTATTTAATGATGATGATGATCAGTCTTGTAGTGACGTTCCAGACAGAATATGTAGATGACCCTGTGGATGATTGTGTAGATGATTTTCCTAATTTCATAGATGAATCCATCCCACAAGATAATTCACCCAACTTAGAGGTTGTTTCTAGACCCCTAGACTTCCAAAAGTTGCCTAATTTAGGGTTAGAATTGCGTGCTTCTAAAGTGTTGTGGGATTACTTTGAATCTAAGTACCCAGAGGACTTGCCTATTCCTGATATCGTGCATGAACCAATTGATATTTCCCAAGTCCCGATAGTATCCACATATTTTGTTTTATACTCACTTCCATTTGAAGTAAAAACTAGGTTTGGGGGTAATCCTCTATTTCAGACAGTTTCAATGTCACCATATTTTCATAGCATAATTGTGAAGCTGTCGTTTGTGAATATAATATTTTGGGTTGATCCCCAAATCTTCTGGTTATTATTTTACGGGGATCTTTTATATACATTCCAGTAGGTATATTTTTTTTATTTTTTTTTGTTAATTTTTTTGTTAATTTTTTTTTGAATTTCCCATCTTAATTTTTACGTTGGATGACTCAATTACATTGAGGACAATGTAATGTTTAAGTGTGGGGGAGTGGTTATTAACTTCTTATTTTTAATTTTTTTCAGGAATTTTTGCATATTGTGACCAGCTCTTGAGCGAGTCTAAAAAAAATAATAATAAAAATATATATATTATGACCAGCTATGTAGTGGGTCTAAAAAAAAATTATGATTGTTAGGGTTATGATCAGATGTGTAGCGGGTCTTTTTCTTTTTTCTTGCATGTTATAACCAGCTGTGTAGCGGGTCTAAAAAAAATAAAAAAAAAAATTATATGACCAGCTGTGTAGCGGGTCTCTCTCTCTTATTATATGACCACCTGTGTAGCGGGTCAATTTTCTGTTTTGCTCGAGGACTAGCAAAATGTACGTGTGGGGGAATTTGATGAGCACGAAAGTGCGTCACATTTTCACCCATAAATACATTAGCTGGGACTCATTTTATCACTAATAAACTTGTTTGTAAGTATTTTTGGCAAATAAACTCTTATGGAAAAAGTTGCTCGAAAAGTGGTTTTTGGACCCCCGGAAAAAGTACTTAAGGCACCCTCATTTGGGATAAGGGCACCCCCAAGCATCCAGTTGTTAAAGGCGCCCGTGTTTTGGATCAGGGAACTTCATCTTAAACAATCCAAATTTCAGTTTTGGCGGGAAAATGGCAGCAAAATTAGGGTTTCGATTTTGGAGGTGTTTGGGTGAGACTAAATGGCTGAAATCAAATGGGTTTGTTCCTAGGGCCTAAACAGAGATGATAATGTGCTTTTTTTCAGTTATATTTGGCTGGATAATCAACGATTGATGAAAATAGCAAGAACAAATTTGGCGGGAAAATTATGTTTGAAAACTTAGTTGACTGCGTAAATCCCTGGACGGAATTCTGTTGAGTTGTAGCTGGAAATATTGTCTTAAATCAATTGGGATTATCTTGTTTCACCAAAACAGGACTGGTAAGTCCTTTGGAAACGATAAAAATGGAAGATTTTTTCATATATCGTTAAATAGGGAAAAAGTATGTTTCGGATTTTTGTTGGACTTGAATGGTGAAAGATATTGTTGATATTCAAGGGATTTGGACACAGAGTTGTTGCTGAAAAAGTACACATGCTATCACGTGTTTGAGAGAAGCAGAATTCTGTTATTTTTTTTGGTATATCCGTGAGAAACAAACAAGATACGTGTGAGTGAGATAATCATGAGATCTTCTGAGTATTTCTGAGGTTGGAGCGAGTGTGACTCAATCTATTACGAGCAGTCAATGTGTTTGGGTGAAGTATGAATGCAGAAGATGCGTAGAAAAGTTAAACAGGGAAAGAAATATCGGTAATAGGCAGGGGAGTAAAAGAGGATTATTTTGAAGTTAATGACGAGATTCAATAATGCTACTGGGTATAAAAAGGATCCTTGGGAGTCAGAGAAGGATCGATAGTTTGGGGAAAAGAATAGAGAGTTGCAGAGAAACTTCTCTGCTGCTGCAGAGAAGAAGAAGAAATTTAGACGCCTAAATACATTCGCAGAGAACTGTCTTTTATAAACAGTACTCGTAACAGTCAGTTTGGCACACTATTTTGAATTTGCAACAACTCTTGTAACAGTGACTTCTGTAACGCCAATAGAGCGTTGCAATTTCATTGTTCTTCAACAAAAACACCATTTGATCTATGAATTATATTTTTGAGTGTGTTTTCATTATGACAAGCTAAACCCCAACACTAGATCGATGGAGGAAGAAGAACTTCATACATGGGTGAATTTATTTTATTTTCTATATGACTTTTGCACTAATTAAAATAGAATTATTATTTGAATTAATTAGTTATCATTTTATTTGATGGGTCATGCTTGCTTAGATGTTTGATGTCCCATGCTTACGATTTATAACTAATATTTTGAGAATCTACCTTGGAAAAATAAGAGTCGATGTTATTTTATTGATTGAGCGATAATTGTTGAGAATAAATAATTGAACCTTATGTTATGAATGTGGTGGAATCCTAGACCCAGTAACTCTCTCTTTTATTATTTTTATTAAACCTTTAAATTTAATCTTCACAAGTCTTAGAGTTGGAATCCTATTTACAACAACGACAATCAGAAACCACATCATTTTGGCGCCGCCGACGCAGACTTGTTTTTAGATTAATTTTTAGGTTTATATTTATTTTGTACAGTATTTTCATTTCATTTTAGATTTTTCTTTTTCCCTTTTTATGCGTTTCTTTTTGTATTTCTTTTCAGGGACATTTTGAGGATGATGAATTCTTCTAGGGAGTCGTTACCTAAGATGACGTTGGCGGAATATAAGTTTAGAAAGTCAAATTATCAGGAAACCTCATCTGAGATGACGCTTGCTGAATATAAGTGTAGGCAACGGTATGGAGTTTCTGCTCCACATGAGGTAAGTGAAGAATCTCCTCTAATGATTTATGAGAAGTATTACAAATACACACCACGTAGTTTGGAACAAAGATTGAGAATTCTGGAATACCAAAGATTATTTAATGATGATGATCAGTCTTGTAGTGACGTTCCAGACAGAATATGTAGATGACCCTGTGGATGATTGTGTAGATGATTTTCCTAATTTCATAGATGAATCCATCCCACAAGATAATTCACCCAACTTAGAGGTTGTTTCTAGACCCCTAGACTTCCAAAAGTTGCCTAATTTAGGGTTAGAATTGCGTGCTTCTAAAGTGTTGTGGGATTACTTTGAATCTAAGTACCCAGAGGACTTGCCTATTCCTGATATCGTGCATGAACCAATTGATATTTCCCAAGTCCCGATAGTATCCACATATTTTGTTTATACTCACTTCCATTTGAAGTAAAAACTAGGTTTGGGGGTAATCCTCTATTTCAGACAGTTTCAATGTCACCATATTTTCATAGCATAATTGTGAAGCTGTCGTTTGTGAATATAATATTTTGGGTTGATCCCCAAATCTTCTGGTTATTATTTTACGGGGATCTTTTATATACATTCCAGTAGGTATATTTTTTTTATTTTTTTTTTGTTAATTTTTTTGTTAATTTTTTTTTGAATTTCCCATCTTAATTTTTACGTTGGATGACTCAATTACATTGAGGACAATGTAATGTTTAAGTGTGGGGGAGTGGTTATTAACTTCTTATTTTTAATTTTTTTCAGGAATTTTTGCATATTGTGACCAGCTCTTGAGCGAGTCTAAAAAAAATAATAATAAAAATATATATTATGACCAGCTATGTAGTGGGTCTAAAAAAAAATTATGATTGTTAGGGTTATGATCAGATGTGTAGCGGGTCTTTTTCTTTTTTCTTGCATGTTATAACCAGCTGTGTAGCGGGTCTAAAAAAAATAAAAAAAAAAATTATATGACCAGCTGTGTAGCGGGTCTCTCTCTCTTATTATATGACCACCTGTGTAGCGGGTCAATTTTCTGTTTTGCTCGAGGACTAGCAAAATGTACGTGTGGGGGAATTTGATGAGCACGAAAGTGCGTCACATTTTCACCCATAAATACATTAGCTGGGACTCATTTTATCACTAATAAACTTGTTTGTAAGTATTTTTGGCAAATAAACTCTTATGGAAAAAGTTGCTCGAAAAGTGGTTTTTGGACCCCCGGAAAAAGTACTTAAGGCACCCTCATTTGGGATAAGGGCACCCCCAAGCATCCAGTTGTTAAAGGCGCCCGTGTTTTGGATCAGGGAACTTCATCTTAAACAATCCAAATTTCAGTTTTGGCGGGAAAATGGCAGCAAAATTAGGGTTTCGATTTTGGAGGTGTTTGGGTGAGACTAAATGGCTGAAATCAAATGGGTTTGTTCCTAGGGCCTAAACAGAGATGATAATGTGCTTTTTTTCAGTTATATTTGGCTGGATAATCAACGATTGATGAAAATAGCAAGAACAAATTTGGCGGGAAAATTATGTTTGAAAACTTAGTTGACTGCGTAAATCCCTGGACGGAATTCTGTTGAGTTGTAGCTGGAAATATTGTCTTAAATCAATTGGGATTATCTTGTTTCACCAAAACAGGACTGGTAAGTCCTTTGGAAACGATAAAAATGGAAGATTTTTTCATATATCGTTAAATAGGGAAAAAGTATGTTTCGGATTTTTGTTGGACTTGAATGGTGAAAGATATTGTTGATATTCAAGGGATTTGGACACAGAGTTGTTGCTGAAAAAGTACACATGCTATCACGTGTTTGAGAGAAGCAGAATTCTGTTATTTTTTTTGGTATATCCGTGAGAAACAAACAAGATACGTGTGAGTGAGATAATCATGAGATCTTCTGAGTATTTCTGAGGTTGGAGCGAGTGTGACTCAATCTATTACGAGCAGTCAATGTGTTTGGGTGAAGTATGAATGCAGAAGATGCGTAGAAAAGTTAAACAGGGAAAGAAATATCGGTAATAGGCAGGGGAGTAAAAGAGGATTATTTTGAAGTTAATGACGAGATTCAATAATGCTACTGGGTATAAAAAGGATCCTTGGGAGTCAGAGAAGGATCGATAGTTTGGGGAAAAGAATAGAGAGTTGCAGAGAAACTTCTCTGCTGCTGCAGAGAAGAAGAAGAAATTTAGACGCCTAAATACATTCGCAGAGAACTGTCTTTTATAAACAGTACTCGTAACAGTCAGTTTGGCACACTATTTTGAATTTGCAACAACTCTTGTAACAGTGACTTCTGTAACGCCAATAGAGCGTTGCAATTTCATTGTTCTTCAACAAAAACACCATTTGATCTATGAATTATATTTTTGAGTGTGTTTTCATTATGACAAGCTAAACCCCAACACTAGATCGATGGAGGAAGAAGAACTTCATACATGGGTGAATTTATTTTATTTTCTATATGACTTTTGCACTAATTAAAATAGAATTATTATTTGAATTAATTAGTTATCATTTTATTTGATGGGTCATGCTTGCTTAGATGTTTGATGTCCCATGCTTACGATTTATAACTAATATTTTGAGAATCTACCTTGGAAAAATAAGAGTCGATGTTATTTTATTGATTGAGCGATAATTGTTGAGAATAAATAATTGAACCTTATGTTATGAATGCGGTGGAATCCTAGACCCAGTAACTCTCTCTTTTATTATTTTTATTAAACCTTTTAATTTAATATTCACAAGTCTTAGAGTTGGATTCCTATTTACAACAACGACAATCAAAAACCACATCACTTGTCAAGAAGAAAAGATGCAATGATTAGTGAAATGATTTCGCCAGAGGGTGCATGGAACTTACATTTCTCTAGACATTTGAATGAACGAGAGGTGCTCGAGGTAGTGAATCTTCTACAGCTCATTAGTGAACCATCTGTATCAGGTAATGAAGATTCAAGGAAATGGAGATATGGTGACAACTTTTCTGTGGCTAGTGCATACTCGGCTCTTGAGACAAAAGACTTGCTAACGTTCCCGGATAAGCATCTCTGGAACTCAAAAGTACCTCTAAAGGTTTCCTTTTTAGTTTGGACATTATGTTACAGTGGAGCTCCAACCCTGGATAAGCTTTATGCTGCCGGAATGGTTCAAGATTCCAACTGCCTCTTTTGTGATCAGATGGTGGAGACGAATGAGCATTTACTCATTCATTGTAGTTACGTCTTTGAGGTATGAAGCCATTTTCTTAACAGTTTTGGTATCAAATGGGTCCTTTCTGATAATGTTAAGTCTAATCTCTGGGAATGGGGCGATAAAAAAGTAAAGAGATCTAAAAATATGATTAGGAACATATGGAGTTTACTCCCCTTTGCTATTTGGTGGTGCATTTGGAAAGAACGCAATGCTAGGCTTTGTAATAACCTTGTGAAAGATGTGAATCAAGTGATTGCGGACAGAAAGTGTTTGCTGTTCAATTGGGGGTTAGCCTCTGATATGTTTTCAGGTTTTACTTTGTCTAACCCGATTTGTAATTGGGATGTAGTAGTAAACTCATCTGTGTAATTTGTGTGTTTTGGTATCACTATTTTGCTGGCTCAAAACCTTTTAATTTAAAATTGCCCTTTTGCTGTCCAAAAAAACAACTAGTTAATCAGCTGGTGTTTAACTAAACAATTACAAGACGTTATCAGCACGGATTTCTCTGCAGTAATCGGCATGGAGGCTGACGATACGGAAAAGGATAGTTCTCTTCAACCTTTGCGTATTTTAGTTAACTATTGTTGATTAGTTTATGCATAAGTTTTTATGGTATATAACTTGGTTTCCTATTTTGAATAGGACTTGTTAAAGAGAAAATAAGACATCTTTTCGTGTCCTATATATGCTATTTGGAGCACAGATAGTTATACGGTATATGAAGAGATATCCTAAATAGGTATGTATTAGCAACGACTCATATATGTGATGTTATTCGATTCTCGAATATAGCAAAATATTTGAGTTCTGCAGCATTTTGCTATTTTCCTCCTTAGCCGGCCAACAGAAGGTTTTTCCGCATCCTTATGGATAACGTAGAGAATAAGATTACCTTTGCTGGTACACCAATGATTTTTTTGGTGTTAACGGTTTTAATATTAGCAGAGCGAGGAATTGTTGCATCCTGAGGGATAAAAAAAATTTTAATATTCCTTTGCTATAGTAATCTCCTAAATTCAAAGTTGTTTCACCTAAGGTCGGAATATGATGAAAAATGGACACTGGGTTAACACGGTTAGCCAATCTCTATCAACAGTTCGTAAAGTAACCTAATGTTGATATGGAGACAATTTATTTTAAGATAAAGAATGTGTTCATTTTGCAACTTTGATAAATTAATATTTCCTCGTCCCTAATAGACGAAGTTGGAGATTTGTCTATATTAAATTTTGAATATTTTTTCTTCCTTATTTCACCATTCATTTCTATGGTAAATGGTTCGGCTCAATTTTAGAGAAGGTATATGCACCGTATATAATATTGCGGCGGGCAATAAGGAGAGTCGCATATTTTGCGCCCTTATGTGTTCCTGCTAATTTTGTGGCCTGCATAATATGCGCCTATTATATGCATCGACGAGCTTTAAAGAGCTAGTGCTTAATTTGCACTTTGTATATGTTGTTACAGCAACGAGAGATGCATATTTTAATTGCGTCTCGTAGATATATAAAAGTCGAGCAATAATGAGTGTTGAATTTTCTTAAATGATATTTAGAGTTAATATCGTGTCTCCTCGTCGCCTGAGCTATTACCTAAATCATGAGTTTGGTGAACTAAATTTGCAGCAATACCTATGCAAATATTAGTCTATTTTTGAGAAATTAATAGACCCATAAAATGAGGAAGATGCCATTGTGGTAGGTATATATTTTTGAATATGGGGACCGAAATAATTATCAGGTTTGATAATCTGGTAAACCTCGTACCACCAAAAGTGGAATAATACGGGACGGTAGCATAATGAATGGTTTGAATAAGCCATCTTTGAGCCTGGAAAAGATCTGTTGTCGTTGTGACAGACACGGTACGTGCACCTGAAGTGTCGTTCATCATAGTTGATCTCTATCGGTCGTCTTGGCAGAACTTGGAATAATATTGAGATAATGACTATGTTCACAGAATTTATTTTACAGTTACTGTTGATTTTACATGGAAATGTAAATTCTTAAATTTTTTTCCAGCTGGACAGTAAACGAGAGAAAAACTTGATCAGTTATGTCTCCTGGGATGCGAGTTATTTTCTGCACCCAGTTTCTCCCTTGATAGGTAGATTAATGCGGAACTAGATGTTCTGTTGATGAGACATTCCCTCCTGAGGATCAGGGGGTGAATCGTCGACGATATTGGTTAAATCCAATTGTGTCTCATCTAAATGCTCACGCCTAGAAATGCCTAAGGTGTTGGAGATTACTCTGCTTCTAGATTTAGCAAGAGTATGCTTGCTTGATTCGGCGTAAATTAAAGTCCTTGCAAGGCATGCCATGGAATCGCAACAATTGTTTCGTCTGAAAATTTGCTTAGAAGTATAGACGAAAACTCTAGTTCGAGATATGCCAATCTTATCATATAACATCCATATTCTCTTTGAATGATGAGTTGATAACTCCTGACGAGGAGCATATCCATATAATTTGCGTAGCTGAATATCCGCATATTAAATTCTGGTACCAGTGGATTAGAATATCCTCATACTCTGGAGAATGATGTAAGATCATTATTAACTGATTGATAACTAGTTGTCGATAATAGTCAAAGTAGCTACTTAAATCAGTGTGGATGGATATCCCCCTCTGAAAAGGAATTATCGACAAAGTTCATTTGATTGGAAAACATAGATCTCAGTCCATATTGAGCTGCTCTTTCACTTGTGAGACCTCAGTCCTAGCATCCACGAACTTTGGTTTGAAATTTGATCCTTATAAGAAAGTGTAATCAGAGAATTAAGATCGCTTGTTGACAGTGAGTTTCCGCAGATAGTAACCAGGTTGATGGAAGTATGGTCTGGTAGTCATAAATGACTTGACATATCACCTGAGTGGGAACTGTGATTTTAATTGAATCTCTTGATTGTCAATCATTGATGTTGTATCATCTTAGTGATGATATGGGCATTGATGTTGAGTATTTTATTGTTCTTGTGCATTCATTGAATGATTTAGTTGATTCATTCATAAAGAATTTTGAACTTATTACTCATGAAACCATTGTCATGCTTTCTATTTGAGACGTACTACATTCCGCTGTTGTTACTATTCTACTACAAGATTTGCAAATTTGATGAGAAAGTTTTCCCACCGTTTAAGGGAGGAAAAGCCGTGGCCTGAAAAATGGCGTGATGTATCCTGGTCTGCCAAAAGATAAACAAGGATGTATCTCATCTTAATGCCTTCATCAGAGAAAGACATACAGAATATATGATATCTTTAAAAGTTGCAAATCGAATTGCTTCCTTGAGAAGCTGTGAATGTAGTAGCAAGTGTGTCATTTAAAACACACCATGACGTGGATGACTTGTTGATTCAAAATATTTTGCACCTCCTAAAAGGAAGAACCAATCTCAATCATTGATAGATAGTTCTCTCAAATGACTATCAAAGGTATATCTGATTTCTATGAGTATTGTTTTCTTAACAAGGGAACGTCTCTGCATAGGCAGTGGAACTTTAATATGAAGGAATTTCCATGTGACATGCTTGCAATAGATAAATCGTGGATCCTAATACAATGATTGTTGGAGACATATTTCAAGGTATCAATTGATATGACCATAGATGATGCTGGCATTAAGCTGTTCTTTATTGGGAAACATCATCAAAGGAATGATTGGTTATAATGGAAAGGATGGATTCAAGAAGAATAACAGTTTCTCATAAAATGCATATTTTTGGTACTGCAACCAGAACACTCGATAATGTGGGAAACTCTTAGCCACCAATGGGTGTTTTGTAGCACTGACATCCAATGATGTGTCCCTAGTGGCTACAGGTTGATTTTTTTATGAATAATGATAAAAACAAAGTCAACTAATGGCGCAAAGTCGTTTCACATAAATCTGAAATGGATTGCAAAGAAACATATTCTCTGTTATGGATGCAACTACCTCTTTGGTATTTGTCTGGCAGTCTTTTAAGGACTCAACGTGCATCTAATAAATATGGTTATTGCGAATCTATGTGAAAACATGATACAGATAACCGCAGACAAATTCCTGAAGGTTTTCACCTATCAGTGTATTACCATGTCATACGCATTCGCTCAATAAGGACGAAAGTTTTCAATCGTCTAAGTGAATGCTTATGTTATCCAGGAATGTGTGAACCATCTTATATGCCCATACACTGTGCATTTACTAGATTTGATGAGTAGAAACATCTACTTTATTGGAACTTCTGAAAAGTTCTCAAAAGCACAAAAATGCTTAAAGCAGAAGTTCGAGATGAGAATTTTGGTAAAATAAGATTGCAGTCTGAACATTGTAGCTAGCAGTCCATTAATTTTGTCAACCTTGAAGGTTTAGACATGTTTAAATGGACAAGCTAACATAATTGTAGTCATTCGATCTCTTATTTTTAAGCTTGATCGATTTACATCTCAAAGGCGATGTATCACTCTGTGGTAATGGTACATTAGCTGAAATATGCTAATACCTGATATTGCATTGTAGTAAACAAATAAGTATGGTTCTACCAAGCACCAATATTGAGGCATTGGTCCGAAGAAAACTCCTTCATCTTCGTGGCACCATTAAGCTTGATTTTTTGAATGAAAGATCGTTGAATGTCTCCCATAGATAAAATCTAAGCAGATTGTTTGAGTTAACTTTTTTAGGCAGGTTCGTTAAAACAACTAAATATTTACCTAGATAATTGTCTGGTAATAGAGGATACTTGTTTTCCTCCAATCAGTTACGATTGTTCAGACAAAGCTAATAGAAATTTAAGGCTGGAACAATCATATGATCATTACGAAATTGCACAGAGTAAAATCGGACCAAGTTTCTCAAGTAAAGGAAGTCGCTGAAGACATTCAAAGATAGTTCGTGGACTCTATACAACATTATCGGGCACAATGGTCAACTGAGAAGGCTACTCATTAGGGGAAGTAAATCCATGAAAGACTATGGATATGGGCATATTGGACATTACGTCGTGTACTCTTTTTCCTTAGTCAAGGTTTTGTCCCACTAGGCTTTCCTTGTCGAGGATTTAACAAGGCATGCGAGTCCAATATCCGTAGTTTGACATATTGTACTCTTTTTCCTTCGTCTTGGTTTTTGTCCCTTTGGGTTTTCCAGACAAGGTTTTAACGAGGCAACATCTTCGGGTCCAACACTGTTCTGAGGTCTCATGTTTTCCAACGTTCAGGTTTTGTCCCTCTGGATTTTCCTGACGAGGTTTTTAATGAGATAACAACTTAGAATGGTGAGCATAATCCAAAGAGATGCATGTACATAGATATTCTCGAGATGATCAGATAATCGCCAGTGTTGTCTGATTCAGGTTTTTGCCATACACGGTTTTTTCCTGATAAGTTTTAGACAAAGCCAAACAGACTGCATCGACAACACTGTTGTGAGCTTTCATCGTACATGTTTTGTCCTAAATGGTTTTCCTGGCGCAACTTTAACAAGAGGAGAAGATTCGTGATGACCATCACCGTTTTAAGACTACCAAGTATTGTATTTCAGTTTCTATCAGATGGATTTTTCTGATAAAATTTTAACGAGCAACCTGAAATGGTGATCCAAGGGGGAGTGTTATGTGAATACGATTTATGTATGGCCCACCATTAAGTGTTGAGAACTATCCAGTTTTCACTGGATTTAGCTTTGGTTAAGATAAGTCTAACCAATTCCTTAATCCATAAGGGTGAAGTTATATCTGTTGGTCGACACATGTAGCCCGACGTGGCTAATTTACATTTCATGTATCATTCAATACTCAGGCTATAAATATCCCATTAATTAAGTTCGGTGTAAAGGGGTATAATTGAGAAATGAAAAGTTCTCGTTTTCGTTCTCTAGCTTACTACGTTTTCTTTCACTATATTCATAGTTAGCATATATGTACAGTATTAAATACTAGTTAATCAGTTGGTGTTTAACTAAATAATTACAAGAGCATTTCAATTCTATCCAATATGTTAGTTAGATAATCTAGGATTTTCTTCTTGACGTTTGTTTAGGGTGGTTCTTTGGCCTATTAGGGATTTTGGCCTATTAGGGATAGTAGTAAATGCATTATTCTAGAATGAAAGATTATAGAGCCTTTTTATTTTTCACTAGAATGACTAGTGTATTTCCCGTGCGTTACACGAGACTAAGTTAATTGTGATAAACATGAGCATAAAGATTCTAATGTAATTGTGAGAATAATTCTTTGTATCTTCATTGATAGGCAATAGCCTGATTTATACATGTTTACACAACTAGATGAGGCAAATAGAAGATACGCCTAACAACTAGATAAGGCAAATAAAAGATACACCTAACAATATCTATGATATATACAGAAAGAATATATATGCAGTTACAACCAAATAACAAACACAATAATGTCAAGATATATCATATCTTGACCATATCTTAACACCCCCCCTCAGACTCAAGGTGGTGAAGTACACATCTTGAGTCTGGAAATTAAGAATCGAAGACGAGCTGCAGAGTGAGTCTTGGTGAAAAGATCAGCCACTTGAAATTCTGATTTAACATGCGGAAGAGTGATTGTACCTTTCTTGAAATGATGACGAGTAAAATGACAATCTATCTCTATATGTTTTGTACGCTCGTGAAAGACATCATTGTGTGTAATTTGAATAACAGCCTTGTTATCACAATACAGTGGTGTAGGAGAAGAAATTAGAACTCCCACATCACGAAGTAGCCACCGTAACCAAATGAGTTCAGATGTGGTGTGAGCAAGTACTCTATACTCTGCTTCAGCACTTGAACGAGAAACCACACTTTGTTTCTTACTTCTCCATGAAATCAACGAGTCTCCCAAGAACACACAATTGCCTGTAATAGATTTTCTATCCGTAATATCCCCATCCCAATCGGAATATGAGTAAGCTTGAAGAGTGAGATCGGACTTTGATGAGAAACACAGACCTTGATAAAGAGACCCCTTGATATATCTTAGAATTCTGAGAACAGCTGCATAATGAGTAGACCTTGGAGCAGACATAAACTGACTGACTATGTGAACTGCATCACTTATGTTTGGTCTCGTAATGGTCAAGTAATTTAGACTCCCTACTAGTTGACGATACAGTATTGGATTAGACAATAGAGTCCCATATGTAGGAATGTATGGGACAATAGAGGTGTGCCAGTTACGTTACTGTCAGATAGCCCTGCACGCTGTAGAATCTCAGATGCATATTTGACTTGTGATATGAAATAACCAGTGGGTGACATGCCAACTTCAATGCCAAGAAAGTAACTTAAAGATCCAAGATCTTTCATCTTAAAACAATCACTGAGATATGATTTGAGTTCAGTAATACCTTGTAGATCACTGCCAGGAATAACCATGTCGTCAACATACAAGAGAAGAATGACAATTCCTTTTTCTGACGATCTGACAAGCATAGCTGAATCACAGAAGCTTTGTGTAAAGCCATACTGGAGAATTGCATTGCTAAACTTCTCAAACCAAGCACGAGGTGCTTGTTTGAGTCCATATAATGCCCGTCGATGCTTACATACTTGATTAGGTTCATGAGGCAAACCAGGAGGAGGTTGCATGTAAACCTCTTCTTGTAACTCACCATGAAGAAACACGTTTTTCACGTCCATTTGATGAATCCCCCATTGTCGTGCTGCAGCAACAACAAGTAATGTATGAACTGTAACCATTCTGGTCACTGGTGCAAATGTTTCTTCATAGTCAACACCATACTCTTGTGTATAACCTTTTGCAACAACTTGTGATTTACATCGTTCAAACTCACCATCTGACTTGGTCTTAACTTTATAGACCCATATGCTTCCAACAACTGATTTTCCAGGAAGAAGGTCCACCATTTCCCATGTGCCTGCCTCTACATGTGCTTCCAATTCATCATCCATTGAATCTTTCCATTCTGGAATGGCTGCAGCTTCACTGTATGTTTTTGGTTCATAAAATGACAAAATAGAAGACAAGGAACAATGATAGTCTGTATACTTAGCTGGTGGTCTTCGATTGCGAGGTGGCAAAGAATTGTCTTTAGAATCAGGATCTCGTTCCTGAGTTTCACTGTTAGGTTGAGCGTAGAGTGGTCTTGGTCATCCGTACTTGGTGGATCAACAACTAGAGGATATGGATTTTCAGGAGTAGATATAAGAAAAGTGCTAGGATTGGATTCACTAGGAAATGGATCAGAATAAGTGAAAGACTCAAAAGATGATGATTTGCTGCTTGGAAGTGACCAGAATGGAACTTTCTCCCAGAATATGACATGAAGAGAGACACGAAGCTTTCTATTAACTGGATCATAACAACGGTACCGTTTTTGTTCAATACCATAACCAAGGAAGACACACAAGACATTATTTTGACCAAGTTTATGACGTTCACGTTCTGGAAGGAGTACAAAACAAGTTGAACCAAAGACTCGAAGCTCAGAATAGTTTGGTTTCTTACCATGGAAACGCTCATAAGGTAATATTCCTCCTATGACAGTTGTTGGGACTCTATTGATGGTGTAGATTGCAGTAAGGACTGATTCTCCCCAGAAATTAACTGAGTTCTAGCTGTCTCTATAATATGACGGTGTTTACGTTATGCAACTCCATTTTGTTCTGGAGTTTCAGTACATGACAGTTGAAGAATGGTGCCTTGGGTTTTAAGAAATTCTTTGAATGGATTGGAAATATATTCCCCTCCTTTATCAGCACGAAAAACTTTGATCACTTTACCAAACCGAGTTTTTATCATGGTTGAGAAATCAACATATAACTTAAGAAAATCTTCTCTAGAGCTGAATAGATATACCCATGTATAACGTGAATAAGCATCAATAAAACTGACATAATACAAAGCACCTCCCTTTGACATAATTGGAGATTTACCCCAGACATCAGAATGTATAAGAGCAAAAGGTTCAGTTGAGACAGAAGTGCTAAGATTAAAAGAAAGAGCTGGTTGTTTTGCCAGTCTACAAGAGATGCAATTTGGTTCTTTATCTAACCGAGTATCTCCTAGTAAACCCTTATTGATCATATATGAAATACGAGAAAAGGAAACATGACCTAACCTAGAACTCCAAGACATGAAGGGAGATATTGACACAGGTGCAGTGGGAGTAGCAGTTACGACATGACTTTTAGATTCCGCTGAGAGAGCAAGAGATTGAAGGAGATACAACTGACCAACTCTACGGCCTATCCCAACTAGCTTCCCGGTTTTGAGATCATGTATAGCACAACCAAAAGGAAAACAATATGTGTTATAACCTTGGTCACACAGTTGACCAACTGAAATAAGATTCATTGTAATATTTGGAACAAGAAGCACATCTGGTACATATAAGTTATTTGAATTATTGACCAAGTCTATATGACTTGCAGTTACTATTGATCCATCAACAGTATGAATCTAAGGGGTGATGACAGGATGAAGACTTTCAAAAAACTTTTGATTAAAAGTCATATGGTTTGATGCTCCTGAGTCGAGAAACCATTCTGTTGAATAAATACCTGAGGAGATAGAGAAGGCAGATGCAACTGTAGGGTTGTTACCAATTGAGAGTGCTTGTTTAATCATCTCTTGAATATCATCAAGGTTTGGTGCTGAACCACCACCAAGTACAACTAATGCAGATGAGGTTGTCGATGTTGCATATGGATCTGTTGCAGATGAAACTGGAGCTGCCGTAAATCTGGTAGGTGTATTGAATTTGTTTCCTCCATCAGCATTGATCCTTCTCATGTTTCTTGAGGTTGGTGAGGTGCAGAATCTAGATGAGTGACCAAATTACTTACAATACCCACACTGTGTTGTGGATGTGTCAGGTATTGAGGAAGCAGGTGATGTATTGGCCGATGGGAGATTACAGTTCCTTGCCAAGTGTCCAAAGGTCTTGCAGTTATGACACTGTACTTGAGACATATCACGTTGCTCTTGAGCATTTTAGTTTCTTGGAAAATTGTTAGGGCTGGATCATGAGGGCACATCAAATACTCCTGATATCTCCGGTGTGATTCTTTTCCTTGTTTCTTCAATAATAAGTTCAGAGAAAGCAACTTCCACCGTGGGAAGAGGTGAACGATGAAGTACTGATGCCCTAACAGACTCAAACTCATCACGCAAAGCCATTAGAAACTGAACTAAACGTGTTTCCTCTCTATACTTCTGCCACAATTCCAAATCTACGGTCCATATTGGTTCCATGAGTGCTAATTGATTCCAGATTAAAGACATCTCAGAATGAAAAACACTAATAGAATAATCATGCAATTGTTTCATAGATCTAATATCTTGTTCGAGTTTATACCTCTGAGCAAAGTTGATTTGGGTGTACCTTTTCGAAATAAAATCCCATGCATCTTTGGCTACCTCAAAACTTGTGAGTTGCATGCTTATGGAAAGAATGACTGTGTTTCCAATCCAAGTGAGAATCCTGTGATTGTTAATCTCCCATTCTTCTTTTGGATCCTTTTTTTGTGTTTCATTTTCTTTCCCTTTTTCAACAGAACTGCTTGCTGTAGGTTTCTTTTCTATACCATCGACATACTTCCACATACTCTTTCCTTTGAGAAAACTCCTCATGAGGAATGACTAGTGATTGTAATTGGTTCCATTAAAACGGAAAATGATAGGTTGAGAATCTTCTCTTGACATGATTACTATGTTTTCTCTGGGTTGTATTGCAGCGGAAACTGGTTCTCAGATCTTTCCTAGCTCTGATGCCATGATAAACATGAGCATAGAGATTCTAATGTAGTTGTGAGAATAATTCTTTGTATCTTCATTGATAGGAAAACGCAAAAGCCTGATTTATACATGTTTACACAACTAGATAAGGCAAATAGAAGATACACCTAACAACTAGATAAGGAAAATAAAAGATACACCTAACAATATCTAGGATATATACAGAAAGAATATATATGCAGTTACAACCAAATAACAAACACAATAATGTCAAGATATATCATATCTTGACCATATTTTAACAAATTGTAGTGTAATTGGCGCTGAAAAATGAAGAAATGGTTCTCTCCTATTGTGGAAAAATGTAGTATCAGCATATCAAATAGTTGTAGCAGCAAAAATCGTATAAATCGTATAAACTTTTACCTTTCTTTTAAATTGGTCGTCCCAGATTAGATTTATATCTATTTCGTGCGGCGAAGTAAAAAGTTCACTAGTCTAGAGTAATAAACTCAGTCTATTACACCAAAACTGATCGCATCAGCTTATTTGTATTTTATCACAACGTTAACATAATATGGAGTTTCTCCATTAAAGAATGAAAATTGGATGCAAGTTGAGCTAATGAATAAATTTGAGAATTCAATGTAAAAGCAGCAACAATTAAAGAAAAAGAATGAAAATTGGATGCAAGCTGAGGGGGTAAATCATTTATTCTTTTTCTATTTGAAAAATATCATACATCAGCACAAACTTATGTCACATCAAGTTAACCGTTACTGGATTCCCTATACACTAAATTATGGGAAAAAAGGACAAACTACCAAGCCGATATCGACAATTTTCCATGGTAATTTTTTATCCTAATAAAGGTTCTATTTAGAGTTACAACGAATATTACATTTTTACAATCTCTTTCAAAGAAGACTGTATTTGAAGATAGTGGTAAGTTCAGATCCTTATACCATTGCGCAGCTTCAAATAACGCTAATCCCTCAGCCTGTTCTGCACTTGTAGGCTGTAGCAGTATTAATTTCTGCTTTCTCTGCCATAAACCCATCCGCGGAGTCTCCAAGTATCAAACCAACACCAGCTTTTCTAGTGTCCGTATCAAAATCTGCATCAAAGTGTAATTTTACCCAATTGGATGGAGGTGCATTAGTCCAATACAGATTATTACGATGAGACCTAATAGATTTGTTATAAGAATGATGATGATATGAGATGAGTTCCATCTTATAAGAGGAACATAATATGAATTATAGCTCTCAGATCAAGACTTCAAGGATCTATATGATCACGCAACCACCCTCCAATCTTCCTGAGCTATATCAGTTAGACAGAGAAAGATGTAATCAAGTTCTCCAAAAATTAAGCTCAAACATTCACTCTCAAACTTGAATTTCCCAAGTAGAAACTGGTCAGTATGAAAGCACCCAAGTATGTACCTTCGCGTCACTTACACCCTTTACCTGACATTTTTCCATTGCGCTTCAAGCTCTTCTTTCCCTTTAATATATTATTAAGAACATCCTATAAAATAAGGTTAAAATGAGAACATGAGCTGACATATTTTTTGAAATAGGATTTAATGGAAACCATACCATTGGTGAAGCATAAACATTAGTTCGCATCGACAATCAAAGCATATTATACCAAATATTTCAATAATAAATAAATACATAATACATGATCAAATACAGCAAAGGAAAGGGAGAAAAACAACTCATATGGATACACCATTTTCAAAAACAATTTATGTCGGATGATTTTCGTATTAAAGCAAAGGAGGAAACATAGCTCATCTGGATCTACCACTTACGAATACTTATGAATGCATTATAAAATATAGAAAAGTAAAGGGGGGAAAACTCATATGCCAGTAATCAAGTATAGCTAAGTAAAGGGGGAAAAACTCGTATGAATCTACTATTTACAAAACCAATACACGCCAGATGATTTACATATAGAAAAGCGAAGGGGAAAAAAACTCAAGTTACATCTTTAATAATTCAGTAAACAAAGATCTTTATCCCATCGCTGCTTGAGACATTTTTTCAAGTACATATCCATGCACAAAGGTATTTACAGTACCGCGTCAGAGTCATTTTATGTTATCCCTCTTTGAGTAATAATTCCTATAGATTAATACTCTATATACAAATTGTGATATATACATATACCACTTCCTGCACTTGCATCTTGATTATCTACTATTTTATGTGTTACTCTAGATATAGAAAACACACCTTGGTCACCTAACAACCATAGCAGCTACCGCTGTCCAGGCATCCCCACCTTCAATAATGACTTAACTGGTAACAACTTTAAGAACCAATATGTGGTGTTAACGTTCGACGGAATAAGTCTGTACCTTAAATACATCGTGCACTTGTTGTATGAGCAAGCGTCATTTGTTCCTTTGTTTGACGTATCACCATTTCAATATAAGTTAGCAACATTATAATAAAACTTTAGGAACCTGACAATCAAACTTCCATTACGTAAGAGACTATGAAGAATGCCAATAAACATAGAAAATATAAAATCATACATCAAAACGATTTGCCCAAAGAACATTACCTCGAAAGTGATTCATGTTGGACAAAAGCGATTGGATTCTACATCCTCAGTAGCTGAGTTGAATAGTAATAAGCACCATTACCGATTCTGGGTACACTGACAATCAAAATTTGCAGATCATAACAAATAATACTAATCCCTGCTAATAACTCCGCTATGTAAACCAATAAATGATAATATCATTAAAAAAAGGAATTTTGGTTGGAAGAATGAACAGGTTGATGCAGAAAAACAGAAAATGAAACTTTGATATTACAGCACGGCATCTTCTTCAATGAAGTTCAAAATTCTGTACGAAATTCATAAATTTTAATTGCAGGAATAGCTCCTCAAACCACTTCCCAATCCAAAGCCACCTATTGTGCATTATCAACCACATTAACATCTTCCTTATTCTTATTTACAAAGATAAAAATGAGTAGCAAAATCACTTACACCTATTTCACTTTGTTAAAGAGAAACTTTAAGCTACACTCAAGAAAATCATTAGTACCTGAATGATACATTGGGAAATAGTTTATAGCATATCTGGCAAACTTCTTTAATTCCCGTCTTCATCAACATGTCAAGCACTTCCTTTGGATATCATCTTCATAGGATGTTGCAAGAAGAAATATGAAAAGTTTATTCAAGAAGAAATATCAACTATCTTGTGAATTTTGCTAATCGTATTCTCCCTTAATATGCAGATACATGCAAACATGAAGGTCAAGTTAAACAGTACTCACCCCGAGAATATTAAGAGGTGCAAATTAATGGGACCAGAAAGAAGCAAATTAATGGGAGCACAAAGAATCCGACCATTTGGTTTAGCATCCTTCAAGCTTGAAATTATGCAAACAAAGAAATTAAACCGGAATCAAATTTGATATGTGACTTACTTATCACTAACTTAACCACCCCAAAAGCAAGTACCGAATAAAATTTCAATTTGAAAGACGTAGTTCAAAAATATGTCATAGGAAACTTCCACATGGAAGTGTAATGCTTCTCAATCCGCTCCAAATTAATTGAAGGATGCAGACATCTTCCATATTAAGCAAGAGATGAGAATACGACTAACTTAATAATCTCAAAGTAAATTGACAGACAAACTTAATAATCTAAAATAAAATTCACGAAAAGGTGATAGACGCATTTAATAATCTAAAATAAAATAGACGCATTTATGTGTCTATTTTGATCTCAATTTTATATATTGTTAGTGCTCGATTTTGTATTTATTATGGTTTTTATGTCTTTGTAGGTGTTTTTGGAGAAATACACTTGTGCGGAGAAATTCGGCTTGAAAAGTTGATAAAGGCACCCGGAGGACACATACTAATCCGAACTCTCAATTTGGATAAAGGGCACTCCATTACTAAGGGGCAGCCACTTGCTATTTACACCCGAAGACACCCAAGTGCTGAAGGCACCCAGCAGTTGATTAGGGGGACTCCACCTTCTTCACGTTTTAAAGAGAAAAATGGCGGGAAATCAAGCTGGTTTGCTGCAGTGAATACTGGACGAGTTCTATTGGATCTTCTTCACGGATTTGGATTGGTATAATCCTTTTAAGTCATAACAGGCTTGGTAATGGGCTCAGATTAGAAAAAAAAAAACAAAACAAGTTGTTTCCATGGTATCTCGGCTACACAGGGAAACAAAGTTCACGGAGTTTTCGTGAGATTTTGGCAGATTTTTGGAGATTTTCAAGGGGTATTTGGTATGCGATTATTTTGTTACCTTATTAACAGGGATATATACGTGTGCAAGAGGTGAAACGAAGGAATCAAATCTGGTTATCAATGGATGTTGCGTTAAACAGAGGAGGAGAGAAAGTTACGGGTATTTGGTATTTTGGCTGTATATTTGGAAGTTTGGCGTGATAAAAATGGAAGAATATCTTCTCTGCTAGATTGCTACTATCGAATAACAAACTCTGATATTTGAAAAAGGAAACAGAGAACTGAGTTTCCGTGTATAGAAGATTTGGAGGGAAGAAAAGTCGTGACTTGAAGAGAAAATAAGGGGACGATAATTGAAGTAAAACTGGAGAGATTCGGACCTTTTGGATATATAAAGGCTTGTACGAGAGGCCAGGGAGTCTATCGAGACCTAGGGTAGAGTCTGGGGTAGTTTCAGAGCAAGAACAAAAGTTGCAGAGGGGAAAATCAGGTTACAGGAAAGTATCTTGATGATGTTGTAGAAGAAGCTGAAGAACATAAGACAGACAGAAAAAGTCGCAGAGAAATATCATTGTTCGACACAGAAAAGATGTATCGTTTATAAACAGCAGTTACGTTAGCCACTATTCTTCTTTGTAACAGCAACGTCTGTAACAGCAAATCTATGTGTTATACAATTTCTTCAATAAAACACCTTTTTGAGCTATGGATTATTATTTTCAGCGTGTTCTCGAGATGAGGAGCTAAACCCCATCACTGGGATGACGGATGAAGCCATGTTCACAATTGTTTGGTAATTATAATTGATTCTTATGACTATTTGCATTGATTTTTAATCGATTTATGATTTTCATTGATTATTTGTGATTTTGTTTGATAGTTATGCTTATTCTAAGAAATCTTGATGCGCTATGCTTATGATTTACATCTAATTCTTTGTAAAATCTACTTTTGTCAAAGAAATAGAGTCCACATAAGAGCTAAAATTATTATGAATCATTGTATGAACCAATTGATTGTGAAGTTTGGAGGAATCCTGATTCCTAGTAGTCTCTCAACCCTGTCATCATCCTTTATTCTATTTTCTAGTTTTAATATTTGCTTTCATTAAATCTAAAATCAACAACTTCATAAGTCCGAGAATCAAATCCCTTTCTTACCACTGTAAAAACTACGTCAGTTTTTGGTGCCGCCGACGCGGACTTGCCTTTAGGTTAGGTTTTAGATTATTTTTTTCTTATGTTTTTTTTTTCCTTCTTTTGTTAGATTTTACTTTGGGTATTGTTGTTTTTGGTGTGCAGGTTTGCTGGAAGCTAAAAGTGGAAGGTTGGACTTGCCTAAATCAATACAAAATATCCAAGAATTTTTTATTTTTGTTAGTTTCTTTATTTCTTATTTTGGACTTGTAATTTTATTTTATTTATTTGTTTGTTTATTTATTTTTTAGAATTTTATTGTAAAAAAAAAAAAAATACACTTGCACACACCAATTGCATTTTCGTCCGGCACCGATTTTAGGAAGACAAGTGGTTTAGTACGGTGAACCCTCTGGGCGTTATCATCCGAAACACCACAAACCTCAGCCCTGTACCTTTGGGCATATTTTGCTGTGGTAACCCAAGCCTACCTAAATTAGTTAGCCCAGCATTTGCATGTGTACAATTTTTGGTTGAATTCTTGTATGCCATAACGTAAGAGAGACGCTCTAGGATGGTTTATGCATGAAAAACCTAGAAGTGATATTTTAGGAATTAAGAATCTCGACTACCTTGATCTAGAGTCCTATTTTTGGACGTTCTTATCACGGTGAGGAAAATATCCTTAACACTTCTATTTTTGCCAAAATGGTTAAGGAAAATGATGATGAGGTCCCGGTAAAAACCCTTAGGGATCGTTTGAACCCGTCTAAAGTAGTACGTGAGCCAGGTGTACTTTTACCAGCTTCTACGGTCCAGTTTGATATTAGACCTGAGACTATTGGCATGCTACGTAAGTTTAGGGGGTTAGATAATGAGAACCCGTATACCTACATAAGAGACTTTGAAATGATTTGTGACACAATGAACTATCCGAATGTCTCCAAAGATGTGCTTAGGTTAAGTTTGTTTCACTTCTCTCTATATGAGAAAGCTAAAGAGTGGTATCACTTTATTCCTTCTAAAACAATTACCACCTGGGATGGTCTTGTCGAGGCATTTGTTAAGAAATTCTACCCACACCATAAGACTGCTGTTGTTCGACAGTCTATCCAAACCTTTAAGAAGAAATAGGTGAAAAACTTCATGATTGTGTAGAAAGGATTAGTGAATTGTTATACCGGTGTCCACATCACGGTTTTGAAAAAGCCTGCATGGCCCAAATTTTATATGAGGGCCTAGATAGTGAAACCCGTATGCAGGTAGAAACAATTAGTGGTGGAGAATTTACCCATCAAGACCCAGATGAATGTTTTGACGAGTTCATCGAGTTAGATGATAAAACTAGGCAATGAGCTTCAATGAGAGAACCAGAAATGCCTCGAGATCATATCCATAGGATCGATAGAGTTGATTATGGGTTAGATATTCTTAGGCATCTAGAGGCCTTAGAAATGAATCAAGGGTCACACCATGCCAGATACGATGAGAAATCCCATGCTCTTTATAACAACTCTGGGTTTGAAAACCGTCAGAGATTTGATCCATATTCAGATACCTATAACTCTGGTTGGAGGAACCACCCTAATTTTTCTTGGTCTAAGGGCCAGAGTCAAGGTCAGCCTAGTAGTTCTCAGGCTCTCTCGGGTTTTGGGTATACTAAGAACCATTTAGGGACAAATCAGTATCAGAACCTTTCAGATAAGAAAATCATGAGTTTAGAAGAGTCTCTCACCATATTATATCATAACAGTGTAGTGTTCAAGCAAACAGTTGAGAAAGGTTTACAAGAAAAATCTCAGGATATTTCTGAGCTAAAAAATCAGGTTAGTATGATTGCGGAGTTTTTGAGCGAAAAAGAAAAAGGTAAGTCTCCCAGTCAACCACTACCCAATTCTAGCGGAATTCATGAAGTATCCTCTAGAGAGAATAAGTTCAATCATGTGAACTCTGTAACAACCCTTTGAAGTGGTAAAATAGTAGACAATAAGGTAGCCATGCTAAATAGTGGACATATTGTGGATCCAACCTCTAGTTCCCAAGATGAGTCCCAGAAGGAACTACTAGCTGAAGAAACCGATAAAATTTCTAGTGATGCCAATATGGTTCCTGATAGGTCTCATTTTGTACCCAAAGCCCCATATCCACAGTTGTTAGCTCCAACAAAGAGAGAGTCGACTTTCAACGAAATACTAGATATATTTAAGCAGGTAAACATTAACATCCCTTTATTAGAAGCAATTAGGAAAATGCCTGCTTATGCCAAGTTCCTTAAGGACCTTTGTACACGAAATAGTAATCTTAATGTCCATAAGAAATCCTTTTTAGCTGGTCAGGTAAGTTCAATCCTTCTGAACCAAACATCCCCTAAGTATAAAGACCCTGGATGCCCCACCATATCCTGTACGATTGGCAATCACATGGTTGATAAGGCGTTACTTGACTTAGGATCCAGTGTTAACTTACTCCCGTATCATGTTTACACCCAGCTAGGTCTTGGTGATTTTAAACCGACTAAAATGACCCTACAATTAGCTGATAGGTCTGTCAAAGTCCCTCGTGGTGTCATAGAGGATGTACTTATTGAGGTTGATAAATTTATTTATCCAGTGGATTTTGTTGTTCTAGACACTCAACCTGTTCAGGACCCTAGTGCTCAAATACTTAGGTCGCCCATTTCTAGCCACAGCTATCATCGATTGTAGGACCGGGCTTATGAACATATCCTTTGGTAATATGACCACTGAACTAAATTTATTTAATGTTACTAGACAACCTTCTGATGAATTAGAGGAAGTAAATATGATTAGCACTTTAGTTCATGATATAATTCAGGATTATTTGAACGACACTTTGTTGGATGAATTTGATGAGATTCTCTTAAGTCAGTTAGGTGATAAAACTATTGAACTAGAATAATCTCTCGAGTACTTTAAAGACTCTACGGACCTTGAAATTCAAGCCATAGTGCTAGGTTTTACGGAGAATAATCACGACCCTAAGTTTGGGGGTAATGATCTAGAAGAAGCTCTTGAGTATTTTAAAGACTCTGAGGATCCGGAAATCCAAGCAATAGTTAGAGGTTTGTCTGAGAATACTGACTGCTCTAAGTTTGGGGGTAGTAATGGTCAAGCATCTCCATTAGAAGTCCCTAACTTGGGACTCGAACCTAGTGTTCCTGAGGTATTACTTGAGTCTCTTCTGACTCCACAACCTGATCCTCCTGATATTTTCCAAGAGGAAATCCAAGAACTAAAACCCATAGTTCAGAATAATTTGTTTGTCAAGACACTCATATGAAGCCCAAGAGGGCACCAAAGAAAAACCAAGTTGTCTTGCAGGAAACCTTTGATGAGGATGTGTTATGTCTGTTCATTTTTCTTATTTGGTGTAGTTATCTAATAATTGTGGCAATTTTATTTGATTTTGTTGACCCACAGGTGTTTGGACTATTGATATATGATTTTAAAGGTAATTAGCCATTTTGTGGGATTTGACGTCTGGCTGAAGACTTTAGACTTAGCACTTCTTGGGAGGTAACCCAATTTCATGCAACACGGTAATACTTTTCCTTAACTCTTTTGCTTCAAATGGTAACAGTTTCTCCTTGTTCATGTTTTTAATTTTATCTTTGGAACATTGAGGACAATGTTTGATTTAAGTTTGGGGGTATGGGAGAAACTTTTTAGTTGCATTAATAAATGAACTCCAAAGCCTAGAAATTTATGCTTATTAAGGATCTAAGTGGATGGAAGCATTTTGGTTTTAGGAGTTAAGGAACCAATCTGATTAGATGGAAACATCTAAAGAGTCTATTCATAAAAGTACAGAGCTCAGGTGTTAGAAATAACATGGTAGTTTCGCCATATCTCGTTGAGTGCTTTTCACTTCTGTTTTTATTTTGGTTTCTTTTGAAATATGTTTCTCTAAGTAATTAGGTGGGGCTCATGATTCAAGTTGTTGCCACTGATAGAGTGAAATAGAGTTATTGAGTTACTAAAAAAAAATTATTAACACTTGGATAACAGTATGTGTGTGTTCTCCCTATCTCCGTCGCCTAAGCAAGGGTGGAACGCAGGATCCACGGGAATTACCATGTAATCTGCTGACAAGAAGCATGCGCTTGGATCCAAGAAGATATAATCATGTTGTTAAAAAAAATGTTAATGTTTAGTGAATAAAGTCGACCACTGGTACCCTTGTATATGCCAGTAGTGTTGAACTAGAATTAGGATTATTGACCACTGGTTCCCTTGTATATGCCAGTTGTGTTGATATTAGTCAAACCAGTATCTCAATCCATTAGGATTCATAGGTTCATCTTGGTGGTGGTCTTCATACAGATATGAGAAACACCGTTCACCTAGAAAACATCAAAATCGTATATGTTTTTCTATATATCCATCTCTTAATCTATCCATGTGATTTGTTGACTCCGGATATTGATGTCCATAGTGCGACTATCTGAGTAGAGCTCTGTCACTTATATATGAATTTTAGTATGCTTGAGTGCAAACTCGTGTACATCAATTGGAATTTCGCATCAGGGTACTTCCTCCTGTAGTCAATTAGTATGCCAACCAAGGAGATTCTCTAGTGCCTTCCAAGGTTCTGCGTAAATAGAAAGGGTCTCGAGTAAAAGTCTTTGTGGGCATATCTCTTGTAAGCCCTCCCGAGACTATAACTCGGCCACTAGGGCCACCTGCGACAGTGAGTTAGGATTTTATTTTCTAGATTTGGTTTGCTCGGGACTAGCAAATATAAGTTTAGAGGTATTTGATAGATGCATTTATGTGTCTATTTTGATCTCAATTGTATATACTGTTAGTGCTCGATTTTGTATTTATTATGGCTTTTTATGTCTTTGTAGGTGTTTTTGGAGAAATACACTTGTACGGAGAAATTCGGCTTGAAAAGTTGATAAAGGCACCCAGAGGACACATACTAATCGGAACTCTCAATTTGGATAAGGGGTACTCAATTACTAAGGGGTAGCCACTTGCTATTTACACCCCAAGACACCCAAGTGCTAAAGGCACCCAGCAGTTGGTTAGGGGGACTCCACCTTCTTCACGTTTTAAAGAGAAAAATGGCGGGAAATCAAGATGGTTTGCTGCGGTGAATACTGGACGAGTTCTGTTGGATCTTCTTCACGGATTTGGATTGGTATAATCCTGTTAAGTCATAACAGGCTTGGTAATGGGCTCAGATTAGAAAAAAAACGAAACAAGTTGTTTCCATGCAGGGCCGGTCCCAAAGGGGAAGCAGGGAAAGCTCCACTTTGGGGCATAAAGGCCTAGGGGAAAAAAATAAGTTCTTTATTTTTGGGTTTTTATCAAAAATAAATACATTTTTAGGGACTTATTCATAAACATATGTTATAGATGGGGCAGAAATTGAATAGTTTTAGGGCTAAATTGGAAATTATTTTCTCTTTCCACTAAATAATCCTTAATTCCCTATTGCAGGCTTAGAAAAAAAAAATCGCAGCTACCAGAATTTGGGAGGTATATATGCTAATAAGGCATTGACTTGTTATGTGCACGACATAACTGATTGCTGGCACAATTGGTTGTTGTCAATGTTCAAAGATTTTCCTATCAAAAAACTATAGGATCTAGTAGTTCAATTTATAATCGAAAAATCATACGCTGTACATTCATTCCACTATTCAAATTTTGTTTATCGCAGTTACCTCTTTTCCTCCTTTAAGACACGCCTTCACTTAAAAAGGAAGCAAACATTACGATATCAAAATAAAAAGAAGAGTTAAAAAATGCTCTTGTTACACTAAGTTAAGCTGCAGCGTAAAAGAATTAAAATAATTATGGGGGCAAAAAAAATTTAGTCCACTTCGGGGCAAAAAAAAGACAGGACCGGCCCTGTTCCATGGTATCTCGGCTACACAGGGAAACAAAGTTCACCGAGTTTTCGTGAGATTTTCGCAGATTTTTGGAGATTTTCAAGGGGTCTTTGGTATGCGATTATTTTGTTACCTTATTAACAGGGATATATACGTGTGCAAGAGGTGAAACGAAGGAATCAAATCTGGTTATCAATGGATGTTGCGTTAAACAGAGGATGAGAGAAAGTTACGGGTATTTGGTATTTTGGCTGTATATTTGGAAGTTGGGCGTGATAAAAATGGAAGAATATCTTCTCTGCTAGATTGGCTACTATCGAATAACAAACTCTGATATTTGAAGAAGGAAACAGAGAACTCAGTTGCCGTGTATAGAAGATTTGGAGGGAAGAAAAGTCGTGACTTGAAGAGAAAATAAGGGGACGATAATTGAAGTAAAACTGGAGAGATTCGGACCTGTTGGATATATAAAGGCTTGTACGAGAGGCCAGGGAGTCTATCGAGACCTAGGGTAGAGTCTGGGGTAGTTTCAGAGCAAGAACAAAAGTTGCAGAGGCGAAAATCAGGTTACAGGAAAGTATCTTGATGCTGTTGTAGAAGAAGCTGAAGAACATAAGACAGATAGAAAAAGTCGCAGAGAAATATCATTGTTCAACAGCAGAAAAGATATATCGTTTATAAACAGCAATTTGTTAAGTCTTTAACCACTATTCTTCTTTGTAACAGAAACGTCTATAACATCGTCACAGCGTTGCAAATCTCTGTGATACAATTTCTTCAATAAAACACCTTTTTGAGCTATGGATTATTATTTTGAGCGTGTTCTTGAGATGAGGAGCTAAACCCCATCACTGGGATGACGGATGAAGCCATGTTCACAATTGTTTGGTAATTATAATTGATTCTTATGACTATTTGCATTGATTTTTAATCGATTTATGATTTTCATTGATTATTTGTGATTTTGTTTGATAGTGTATGCTTAGTCTAAGAACTCTTGATGCGCTATGCTTATGATTTACATCTAATTCTTTGTAAAATCTACTTTTGGCAAAGAAATAGAGTCCACATAAGAGATAAAATTATTATGAATCATTGTATAAACCAATTGATTGTGAAGTTTGGTGGAATCCTGATTCCTAGTAGTCTCTCAACCCTGTCATCATCCTTTATTCTATTTTCTAGTTTTAATATTTCCTTTCATTAAGTCTAAAATCAACAACTTCACAAGTCCTAGAATCAAACCCCTTTCTTACCACTGTAAAAACTACATCAAGAGGTACCATATATATCAAAACTTAATAATCTCCAAATAAATTGACAACCAACAAAAATTGATAAAGAGGGTACCTTGACGCCTTTGGATGTTGTTGTAAAAATGAGAGAATAAGAAGAATATGGAGAAGAAAAGAGGTAGCAGAGATTTTAGGTCGCATGCCACTGAAAGAACTCAGAATCTCCTTTATTCTCTACGCATGTCAACAGGTTTAGATGTTGTTATAAAAATCAAAGAAGAAGAAAAAAACAACAGGCATGCGTTTATTTGTGCTGTAAAAATGAAGAAGAACCAGCAGAGGGAAATCGGCAGCAATCGTTTCTTAGTGCTGTAGAAACAAAGAAAAATCGGCAGTAGAAATGGAAAGGGTTTCATCTTCGAGCTCACGAATTAGGGTATCGGTTTGGTATCTAAATATTGATTATGTACACCGAAAATATCTCAAAACTCTCTATTTCTATTGGTCGGGGGCCAGAAGCTCTAGAATTCAAGCTTTTGGCCTAACTTTCAATGTGAAGCCAACAATTTGTACTCAAATTATATATACAATGGTTAGTTTTTATTTTTTGATGTGGTATCTTCATGAGGTAGCTTTTTCTGCTCTTCTTCGCTTGGTACTGTGGTCCGCTCACATTTGGTTTTTTCAAATAGGACTTTCCCCCTTTTTTTTTCGGACTAAAGGGCTAAGCCAGGATCCCCAGCTTTTCTAAAATCTACTCATCCAGTTTTCTTTTTTTTAGGAGGAAAAAAAATTGCATTTCATTTCATGTTAGTTGTTTCTACGGTCTGTTTTTGGTTTGGATAAGTTAACTTGTATTAGTAGAGCTTCGTCATCACATCTATGCCTATCAAAACTCAGATATGCACCTCCGCTCTGTTGCCTCAAATAACCCAAAGGATTGATTCTTTCGGAATCTTGTCTATCCTTTCCCTTTATTATGTTAATTTGTGTCCTTAGCAGTAAAGTTCTGGAGAAAGGCGGGCCTTCAAAATTTCAGTTGGCTATAGAGGGGACATTCTCTTTATCTCTTCTCTATGAAGATCTGTAAATTTATAGTTTAATTCATAAGTTTATGATGATTACTATTCAACTTCACTAGTGTTAGATCACTTAACGATCCATGTTAGGTAAATGTTGCACTAAAATTAGTATTTAGTTCTTATGGTAGTTAGTTCTCTATAAATTGTTGTTTTTATATTGAACTAGAAATTAGTCCTCTGTACTAGTTGGTATTAGTTAACGGTGGTACACCAGTGTTGTACTCTATATGCAGTCATTCTAGCTTTTTATCTTTGTAAATATCTTTGCTCAGCGTCTTGGTTATAGGTCATTTGTAGTGGTTACCCATTAAGAAGATTAATTTTGGGTCTTAAATAAAAGGCGTATCCTTCTGTGTGGTTGCACCAACCTGTCTTAGTAGTTTCTTCTTGTTGCTCATTGTTTCATCGTTTTAATTAACATTACTGAGTAGCTCATTAGCATCACTGATTAGTTCACATGTGGAGTTCTTTTTTTTCATGAAACAATGGCTTTTCCTGTGAAACAATATGAAGTCGAAATGAATGTTATCTATGTTTTGTCTTGGTCCGATTTTATAAATCGTGACACATCTACTTCTATTAATATTGCTATTGATAGAAGGGTTCAGGACCATACATTCATAGTTTTATCACGAGTGAAGACGCTCAACATCCGCAACTCGCTCGTGACGACATACATAGTGCTACCATTAGTAGACAGCTGATAGACGCATTTATGTATCTAATTTGTCCTCAATGTTTCGTATTGTTGGTACTCGTTTTTCGTCCTTATTATGGTGTTTTGTGTATTTTTAGGTATTTTTGGAAAATAAATATTGTTGGAAAAATCGGCTCGAAAAATCACTCGGAACACCCCCGGAGGACACTTGCTATATGGAGCCCAGATTTGGTTAAGGGGCACCTCAACTACTAAGGGGTACCCCAGGTCACCCCAACCATGCAGCTGCTATTCACACCCCACAGCTGGTTAGGGGGACACCATCTTCTTCGTTTGAAAATTAAATTTGGCGGGAAAAAGAAGCACTGAAACTGGATGAAGTTTCGATCGAAATTTGAAGCAGTTCTGGGTAGACTAAAGGGCTGAAACTTAATGGGTAGTTGTGATATGTCCTAAAAAAGCTGGTATGGGTGTTTGTGTCGACCCAATTTGGCTGGAATTTCCGTGGTGAAGAAAACAGGGAGTACGTGGTCGGAAAACTCCATCACGGGATTACAAAAAATTGAAACGTGTACTGCTCGTGCTTGGATGGAGTTTGGACTCTGCAGAGGCGTGTAGAAGGAAAATAAGGAAGGTTGGAAAGCTGCAGATGCTCGGATGAAGAAAAAAATATCCGGAGAATATTTTTTATTTACTGCTGAATAATAGAGAATTTGTGGTATTTAACTCGAGATTCGAGGGGGCTGTTGAGTATAAATAGGCTGTTGGGATATCATAGAAGGGACGGAGAGATTGGGAGAAGTTTAGAGCACCACAGAGTCAAAAAAATCGAATTTGCAGAGAGACCACCTGCTGCTGCTGCTGCCACTGAAGAACACGAAGAACAGACTCGCCACAACCGTCGTTTTTAAACAGTGTCAGCGACTCATACTGTGGGTCGCAGATCAGAGACAGACTTAAAAAACGCAACAGTACAGTAACGGCTCTTTGTAACGGCTTTTGCAATAGTTATAAGCATTGCAAACCTGATTTTTATTATAATTCTCCCTTATTCATCATTCGTAACCCTTTGAACATAAATGAAATCAACTTTTGAGCGTGTTTCCAACATGATGAGCGGCTAATTCTCTCGTAACCAAGGCAATGGATGAGGCTATTCACACATGAACAATGGGTAACTATTTCATTTTCTCTAATATTTAATTATAATTCACTCAATCACTGCTTTTGCAGAGTTCTTAAAAGTTTACATCATTTTCTTCATTAGTTGTGATTCAATTAGATAGGTTATGCTTTGGTTAGATAATCTATGCTTAAGGGATACAATTAATTTTTGAGAATATGTTTGATTATTTATGGATTAAGAAATAAAGGATTAAAAGGATAATTAGAGTTATGAAATATTTGACATCATTCATGTGTAATAGTGGATTCTAGTGTCTTGGTTATTTTCCAATCACTTGAAATCAATTTTGAGTTAAGTTTTCTATATTTTTAAGTTCTATTAAGTCTAGAATTCATTGTCTTCACAAGCCTCAACGAACTCTTTACTACAACATATTTGAGATACCATCAACAGGTCATTGGGTACCGACGGAGAGCAAAAATTTTCAAAGAATCTAAAGAATTATAAATATAATTTTATATTTTTAATAGTTTTAATTTCGTTATAACTTCATGGAACTTTCGCGTCGCTCTCTTTTCCTTAGTCAAGGGTTTACCACCACGGGTTTTCTTTGACAAGGTTTTTAATGAGGAAACAAAAGCAAGTCAAGTTTTTCGACTTTTTAAATTTATTTCTTATGCATTCCTTATGAAGCGGGTAACTTGGGCGTACATTGGGAGCATATCCCTGTCTGGGAAACCTTTAATGTTCTAGTTCAAGCCACTTAGCCAGATCTATTCTCAAAAAAAAAAAAGGTTCCACCTTTAAGAAAGAATCTGTTTCTCCAACGGGACATCCACGTGCGGATGTTAAAGTTCGCTCCTTTTTAGGAAATTGATGAAAATCACAAAGAAATAAAATACTAGAGTATCTCCAATGGAGGACATTAAGTTCCTTTTTTAAAACTTGTGCTACTTTTTCTTAAAAATCATCTCCAGTGGAAATGTGTAGAGATATACTTTCAAGATGATTTGGCAGGTAGTTAGACTAACATCATCTAAAAGAACCTTTGGTTTCAGAATATCACCTAAAGGATTTGAGATACCTTTTCAGATTTTTAAAAGGTAAAATTAGTTATTTATTCCACAAAATATATTTTCCAAATTAAAAAAAAATATAATAGGAATCAATAAAGTTATTCCATCTGGATTCCAAAATAAAACTAAACTCTATCGGTTGGAGATGAAAATTCCAAACTTCCGAAAAATTATGAATTTTGGTCACTTTTCCCCCAAAGGATGTCTTTAAACACTATCCACGTAGGAACCACACCGAGAATCTATTGGAGATGCTGCTAAATGTCAGAATACACCTAGGATACACATCCATTTTCTCTTAAATCGTTCTCCAACCCTGATGTCTTAAACTAATGTATAGATGACTTTGGGTAGACATTGTCAAGGTGAATGTCTAGGTTTAGACATTCCCCTTGACATTGTCTACCATTCTAATCAACTTTTACTTAATTATGGAAAATAAAATTTATACTAATTACAAGAATTTGACCTTAAAATAATAATAATAAAATAACTCATTACAAAAGAGATTCATAAAGAACTTTAGTTGATACCCTAGCAACAAGCTGAGCACCAACCCCCCTGAATAGCGACACATACCCTATAAAAAAGAAATTTCCCAACACCACTAACAAGACAATTCTTCGGTCTCTTAAAAAAACACAAAGTATCATCTCCAAGTTCACCCAGCGTGGTAAAGGCTAGGACACCTAACCATAACCATGTGAAGTACATTGATCCAAGTACTTGTTTATTTTACGCGTAACAACATTAGAAATAGCTTGATTTGGGAAAAAAGTTCGGATACCCTCACCCGTGAAGGGAGAGACACCTGTAACATCCATACAAACATCTTGGCCATTCTCCCAGTTAATAACAAGGATGTTCGCATGGCGTAAATCTTTGCCATTATCAGACTGAAGCGCAAGTGTCGCCTCATATTAAAAGAAGTTACATGCAATATTGTTGGGAATGAATGTTTTCCTTTAAGAAAAAAACTAAGGATGTCTTATTTGTGTTGCCACATAAGAAACACATAGAATGATCATTGGAGAAGCTTTTAGGGATTAAATACCTATCAAACCCGTAAGAGATACTCTAAAATAAGAGGATGGGTTAGAAAAATCCACATAAGCTTCACATCTTCTCTATAGGTTCTCGTTCGAGATGATTTTTTATGAAAAGTAGTACAATCCATCAAAAAAGGAACATCACATTCTAAGTATGTATACATTATTTCAGTTTTTGCGTAGCCAATAATGGTCTACACTACAATGGGTGCTCAGAAGCAGATTGGATCTCGAAGGATAGAGATTAAAAGAGGTTTAGAAGAGAATAGAAGGTGAAATTAGAGTATTAGAAGGTTAAAATAAGAATACATGGATACAATAGACGAGAGATGATAAAAGATAGAAAGAGTTATATTACTCAATTGGATAACCTTACAGATGGTACCAGTACTGTGTATAAAGGACAACAATAAGCGATGTGGATGGGAAGATACTCGTGAGTCGTGACAGAGGCTATCTACACATAATAAGGGGTTCCCCGACTGGGTAGCCCTTAAGAACATATATTAATCACAAGGGGCATGACAACTATCCACTCCTCCAAATCATCCTTGTCCCCAAGGATGGACAATGTAAATTGAGTTCTGTTGGGAGAACTAGGTTGCCGCAGCTCCTTGTACACAGTAACATCCTCAGTAGCACTAAGGCCACTGAGGATGTTTTGAGTTCAGCTTCGCTAATGGAAGGCGCAGTGATGCACCAGTTTCTCAACCTAGACAGCTTAAGACCAAGCCCATAGACCATTGGTGATTGTCGTGTGAACTGCAAGCTCCATACACGAACATGATTTCTACTACAACAACAATCAGTAAACTTCCGATTTCTTCATATTTATCCAGATGGCAGTTATTTCCCCGGTCCACAAGGGCTGAAATTCTCCACCACCAGCTCATGCTAGACATAATTGCAACATGTCCGTGATACAAACATGTGTACCCAGGATATAGGAAGTCGCATGACTACTGTGGATTGTGTTGGATATAGGTCGGTGAGGTGATTTTGAGTTTTTTTAGTTAACTCACGCCAAAACAAAGTCGGTGGAGGAAGTTGGTTTTATCCCAACTTTTTTTAGTCGGTCACCAAGTTAGATTAGGATTAAGAGTTAAGATAACTCTTAATTAGATTTCTTGATCCTAAAGACGAGGAACTTATTATCTAAATTATGGAACCTTAATCCCTACCTATGTGTATATAAATAGTCTAGTAGAGAACCTAGAAAAACACACAAATTTTTTTTTCTTTCTGTCTTAGGGTTTATTTGTCTTCTCCCAAACGATAATATATAAATCTTTTATTTTTCCCAAGGATTCAACCTCATTAAATTCTCGTGTCTTTGCTTCTTTAGTTTGTGTTCTTTGCAATATTTGGAGTACCATTATGTAGCTGTGCAAATTCTCGTGTCTTTGCTTCTTTAGTTTGTGTTCTTTGCAATATTTGGAGTACCATTATGTAGCTGTGCAAATCGCTTCCGCAGGGTTTTCGCGCAACAATTGGTATCATAGCTCGGGTTACGTTCTTGGAATTTTGGGTATTCATAATATTGCAGCGAGGGTATTTTTTTTTCTGAGTTGTTTGAAGTAATTCTGATCTCAAAGCTTACACTAGTCCAAAAAGGGCTAATAATCACACTTTTAAATGACATATTAGTTATGTGATTTGGATCTCACAAATAAATTCCGTCATATAGCATGAAAATAGTGGGATTCACCATTTAACATGAAAAAACCGCCATTCTTAAACGTGGTAATTTAGCAGGTATGTGATTTAACAATGAACCACCAATATCACAGAATAAATTCGACAAATATTTTGGTTTTTTAGAGCCCACTACGATTTTTGTATCGTGCGCCCAACAATGACTAGCCACATGTAGTACCACGTTTTTATAAGGTTGAGAATGGTTAGCCACCGGCTAATTTGCCATAAGTCTTTCGCGTTGTGCTATATTGGTCAGATTCTCACAAACCCCAAACCAAAAGTTTCTTCAAACCTATTTCTGTTTTTTCGCTCAGCTGAAGATGACTCCCACCTCGTCCTTATCACCCGTATCATTTGGCTTTCAGTTTGCTTTTATCAAAAACATTGAAAACCCTAACCGTATCTCTCTGAAAACCAACCTACTGAAAAAATCATTCCACATACAAGCTTTGCATCTTCTTTTTTTCAATCTGTAGCATACTATGAACGATCGAGCTTCTTTTCTCCTTCTCTTCTTTTATTCTCCTTGTCGTGTCCACAGCTTGCTCCACAACTAGCAAAACCACCACCTCCATCACCACGAGCAACATCACCAGGTCTACCACCTTCTTCTTCTTCTTACTATTGATTTTGATGATTTTAAATTTTAGATAATTTGGTTGGATTTTAATTTCGATTTTGATGTGTTTGTTTTAGGGACTGGGATTGATTCCTTCAGAAATTTTGAGGTGGGTCTTTCGTTATTTTAGTGAAAGCCATTTCATAAGTTCTTTATCTGTTCTATTTTGTATATTTTAACTTGATTTCTTGATTTAATTTTTGAGTTTTGGTTTTTGATTTTATCCTATTTGTTTTCAGAAATGGCAGGAAAATGTAAAGGGTCTTTTTCAACTTTCAGAAATGTAGATGGAAGAATAGTTACTTCTGCAGATGATGAGGTAATGGAGGTAGACGATGTTCTTCTCGATATGTATGTATCCATTTTTCCAAATTTCGTTCTCTTTGTTAACTGATTTTCCTATTTGATTTCATTCGATTGATTTGGTTTTTTAGTTGTACTGTTTCGTTTTGATGGTGTTGTAATTCTAGAAAGGTGAAACTGTACCTATTGCATAGATGGAAATCAATGGAAAAGATGAGGAGTTGTAATTGTGAAGATTCTTAAACATAAGCAGAGTGAGATAGTTCGTTTGGTTATAAGACAATCTAAGACATTGTAGATCTGTGCTAGTCATATAGGTTTTTCTTTTTTTTTGTTTTTGTTTTTGAATTGATTTTGGGCTTATTTGAGGTTTTGATTTAATTTGTTAGATTTGGTTAAGGGGTTTCTTATGATTTTGATTTGTAGTGTTACCAACAATTTCTATTCAAGAACATGCTATGGTGTGTGTTGCACACTACTGATTTCTCTGATGGTGAATTGAAAGAAGAGTTGTTCTGTGTTCCAATTGCATCCATTGAGAGTAAGTACTTGCTTGAAATTTTCATTGATTTTAATTTACTGTATTGGTAATGGTTTTGAAGCACCAGTTACCATTAGGATTGTCTTTGTTTTCTTGTTTGGTTGCTCATGTTAATAGGCATACTAACTCAATGTGTGTCATATGGTTTAGGACATATGCCGAGTCTTATATTTGTGAGTTGGGGCTTTATGGTAGGATACAGTGATTGTTGTGCAGAGATCCGTTTTTTTCTTGACTTTTTAGTTATTACAAATTCAGTTGAGATTCTGTCTTAAGTTAATGTAATACTCTTTGGTTGGCTAAGTTAGTTCAATATTTTCATGGGATGAGCTTACCAATTCAATCATAGTAGCAAAACGCTAAGGGTATACATGTTAATTCTGCTATATGACTTAGTAATACCATTAGTTGCTTAACTGTTTGAGTCTCATAAACATAATTGCAAAATAAATTTTCCAGAATTAATTGACAAGTCTTGATGATTCTTAAATGGTCAAGCCAACATTTGATAAAACTTTTGCATTCTTCTTCAAACTGTTTGCAATTAGTATGGTTAAAATGAATGCAAATTGAGTGTATTCCCCAGAAATGCGCATTCTAAGAGTTTCAATTATATAGATGTAAACATAACGTTCTCTAGGCATGTAGCTAAACATACCATCACATGAGGCAATTGTTATTGTTGCTAAAGCCATGGATACCTCTCTCCTTAGTATGTTGCTTTCAACTTTGTATATTTTGGTCGAAGTTTTTCTCATAAATTGATGAATATTCTATTGCTTTACAGTACCGGAATACTACCTAAGTTGCTGAATCAATGTTTGGGGTACTGTTTCCTTCTTTGGTGCTGGTGTATCTTATTTGGAAACAAAGCTAGATGCAGGAAGACAGAATTGACACGGGAAGACATGATCAGACCTCCACTAGCTCTTGTCAGCAGGTGAATCCTTCTATAAATTTTATGTAATCAATAGGAGTTCAATGTCCCTATTCCACAATATGTTTTATGAGAGTAGGTTAATTCCAAAAAGGAGTTCAATGTCCCTATTCATGTGCGCAGCTGTACAAATCTGCACCATTCACAAATGAATTTACGATCATGTATGCATAATTTCTTTGCCCCCTTCTAGTTGTCATAATTCTACTAGGCGAACTACATAAAAGTTTAAATACTTCTCTTATTTGGAAAATTGAATCCTCCTGTGAGTCTATGAGCCACAGGGGAAGATTACAAGTTTGTCTCCCTTTCTAGCTCGCACCTAGATTGTTTCCACATCTTCATTGTCTCTCTCAAAAGCTGTTTCTTCTTGTTTTCGTTATATACCTTTCATGCTGTAACATTTTATAGATTTGATGTTTGTTGGGAGTGTTTTTAAACTAACTTGGCATCTGCGTACACAATATACTGGGATTACTCCCCTTGCGTATTGCTTTTTGTCTTTGAGGAACTGAAGGGAGCTGTTGCAAGTGCTTTTGTTGATTTTACTACGTCACCCAGCAGTGCCGAATATAACTGCCTCGTTAACGAAATAGTGGATCCAAGTGGGATGTTATACGATGTATATGGAATACTTCGGAGATGTTTCCCTAGGTCATATGATTAGGTGGCGAAAAACTTTCTGTAAACAGGAGAGACCTAACTAAAATGCAGATTATGGCAGTTTTAGTAGATTGAATGTTTCAGTTCAGATTTTGAAGTGTGATTTTGAGTTGTAATTGCAAAATAAATGTATCCTCTTTTGGTTATAATGTAAAACTGTATTCATCTTTTAAATGCAATGTATACCTGATTCCATATTCTATTTCAGATTCTGCTGATTCAGTTCCAGAATCCATTTCAGATTCAGCTGGTTCAATTCGAAATTTAGCTTTAGCTGATTCAGTTTAAATACAAACTCACCAAAAAAAACAAAAAAAAATCCGGCGATGCAATTTATATTAATATATTATATTGGGATACATGATTTATGACAAAAGTCCAATATCATTCTAAATAACAAACGGTTATTGTTATTCTAAATTATAAATATTGCTTGTCATTTTTAATGATAAACCAGACTCATGATTTTAAATAATAGCTTTTGTTCGTCATTTATAAAGAGTCACACCAAATATATAACGGTTCGAATAACAGATGAAAACCGTGATAAATCATGTTTTATAACAGACTTCATTCGTCATTTATAGCCCCTTCTGGACTAGTGTTAGTTTTTTATCTATATTTGGTTGTTTGTGAACAATGGTTGACAGGGAAACACCAGTTGATCCGAATGATCCGTTAGGGGAACATTCGGAGTCCACAAGTAAAGATAAAGAAACAAAAGAAGAAATACTACATTCTCATAGATCACAACTGAAGGTTGAAAAGTTCACCGGAACCAATAACTTTGGTTTATGGAGAACAGACGTAATGGATGCTCTTGTTCATCTTAACCTAGAAGAAGCACTAGAAGGTCGGCCAGCGGAGATGTCTGACAAGAAGTGGAACAAGATGAATAAATTATGTCTGGGTTCGATTCGTGGGTGTTTAGCAACGTCAGTAAGAGTTAATTATCAGCACGAGACTTCAGCTAAGGATCTCTGGGAAAAGCTAGAGAAGGATTACCTTGTGAAGAACGTGGCTAATAGGATACATCTTAAGAGAAATTTGTATCGCTATAACATGAAGAAAGGTACAACTCTAACAGAGCACCTGGATTCATATAATAAACTTCTTGCTGAGTTAGTTAACTATGATGAGAAGATCAACGACGAGGAACAAGCTTTGTGTCTGATAAACTCTCTTCCTGAAAAGTATGAACCAGTGATTAAGGATTTAATGCACGGCAAGGATAACATGACATACGTTGAGGTCACTACAACATTGCGTACTGAGGAGTTCAGGAAGATGGACCGTGAAGACCTGTCAAGTGAAGCTAACAGTGACTTTCTTCTTGCAGGATGTCGTTCAACAGACAGGAGAAATAAGAATGGTGATCGTGGAAAAGTGAAAGGGCGTTCAAAGTCAAGAGCGCGTCTGCAGAAGGATGAATGTGCATGGTGTCATGACTTTGGCCATTGGGCTAAGGATTGTACCAAGCGTAAAGATAGACAAGGAGATAACAACAAGACCGAGGTGAACATTGCTAAGGCAAGTGATGATTCAGATGTAGCTTCAGATTTCTCACTGACTGTGGCACCATCAGCTTGTATCGTAACTGACGGTACATGGGTACTAGATTCTGGTGCTACTTATCACATATGTCCTCATCGGGAATGGTTCTCAAGCTTCGAGAAGTTTGATGGAGAAGTACGTATGGGGAATAATCATACCTGCAGGGTGATCAGGATTGGTAGTGTTCGAATCAAGATGCATGATGGTATGGTTCGGGAACTGAAGGAAGTAAGGTTCGTACCTGTTGTGAAGAAGAATCTGATTTCGCTCGGAACTTTGGAAGTTAAGGGCTACAAGTTAGTCGCTGAAAATGGCATTTTAAAGGTAATTTCTGGATCGTTGGTTATCATGAAGGGCACAAGGCATCATAACTTGTACTACTTAACTGGAAGTACAGTAACAGGAGATGTGTCAATTTCTGAACACATCGAGACTGTATCTATGAAGACCACGAAGTTATGGCATATGCGACTTGCACATCCAGGTGATATTTATTGAAAGGTGTTATTGCCTGCAAATTAGAGTTTTGTGAACATTGTGTGAAAGGAAAGAAAACAAGAACAAGCTTTGGAACGACAATACACAACACTAGTGGAGTTCTTGATTATGTTCACTCAGATGTTTGGGGTCCCTCCAAGAATGCATCATTGGGAGGGAAACATTGGTTCGTGTCTTTCATTGATGACTATTCTAGGCGCGTATGGGTGTACACCATGAGGCATAAGGATGAAGTCCTAGAAGTTTTTGTGAGGTGGAAAAAAACAACTGAGACTCAAACTGGCAGAAAGATCAAGGTACTATGTTCAGACAATGGTGGAGAGTACAAAAGTGATCCATTATCGCAAGTATGTCAAGATGAGGGAATACAGAGGCACTTCACAGTTAAGAAGACACCGCAAAAAATGGGGTAGCTGAACGCATGAATAGTACTTTGCTGGAGAAGGTACGATGTATGTTATCTAATGCTGGATTAGGTAAAGCGTTTTGGGCTAGGCAGTTAGATATGCGTGCTTCCTCATTAATAGGTTTCCATCAGCATTAGAAGGTAAAACTCCGATGGAGAAGTGGTATGGTAAACCAGCTTATGACTATGACTCAATTCATATCTTTGGTTGCCCTGCTTGGTATCATGTTAGTGAAAACAAGCTTGATAGCCGTGCTTTTAAAGGGATCTTTACGGGTGTGAAGAAAGGAGTGAAAGGGTTCAAAATTTGGAATCCAGTAGAGAAGAAGATAGTCATGAGTAGAAATGTTACATTTTGAAGCGTCTATGGTAAAGTCTTGGGGTTCTCAGCAGGTGGAGAACAGAAGCACAATTACTAGTGAGCCTTTGCAGCAGGTGGAGATTGATGCAACTCCACTAATTCCAGCTAAGTATGTATCTGTTACGACTACTTTGAAGGTGTGACGTCTACAAGGGAGGTAACTACTGAAGTTCCAAATGATAATGTCGATGTTTATGAAGAGGAACATGAAGCAGTGGAAATACAAAAGCTACGGTCATGATACCATAGCAACCAGTAAACCGAGAAGATCAATCAAGAAACCTGGTTGGATGAATGATTTTATAGCTTATGCATTACCAGTTATTGAAGAAAGCATTTCTAATACCTATTTTGAAGCTATACACAGTGTAGAGCATCAAAATGGGAAGTTGCTATGCAGGATGAGATGGAGTCTCTTTGCAAGAATGGCACGTGGATTCTTACGAAGCTTCCGAACGGTAAGAAGGCCATTGGGTGCAAATTGGTATATGCTAAGAAAGAAGGATCTCAGATGAATCAAGTACGCTACAAGGTAAGGTTAGTTTCAAAAGTTTATTCCCAAAAGGAAGGGATTGACTACAATGAGGTGTTCTCTCCAGTTGTGAAACACTCATCAATCTGAATTTTGTTGGCATTGGTAGCACAATATGATTTAGACCTAGTTCAGCTAGATGTCAATACGACGTTCTTACATGGTGATCTATAAGAGGAGATTTATATCACTCAGCCGAGTGGGTTCAAAGTTGCTGGAAGTGAAGATTGTGTATGCAAGCTGAAGAAATCGTTGTATGGGGTGAAACAGTCTCCAAGACAGTGGTACAAGCGATTTGATCAGTTTATGATTGGCCATACATACACAAGAAGTCACTATGACCATTGTGTATACTTCAAGAAGATACGTGATGGGTCTTTCATATATTTTCTCTTGTATGTCGATGATATGCTGATTGCATCGAATAACAAGAAAGAGATTGATAATTTGAAGCAGAAATTGTCAACTGAGTTCGAGATGAAAGATCTAGGAGAATCTAAGAAGATTCTTGGAATGGAGATTCAACGTGACAGAGAGAAGGGTAAGGTTTGTTTGTCTCAGAAGGCATACTTGAAGAAAGTGTTAAAGAAATTTGGTATCTTCGAAGGAACTAAATTTGTAAGTACTCCCCTTGGTCCTCATTTTAAGTTGAGTTCTGATATGTCTCATACTACTGAAGAAGAGCGTGAGTATATGGCCCAAGTCCCATATGCTAGTGCTATTGGTAGCTTGATGTATGCGATGGTATGTACAAGGCCGGATATTTCACATGTAGTAAGTATGATCAGCCGTTATATGCATAATCCTGGTAAAGGACATTGGAAAGCTATGAAATGAATTTTGAGGTATCTTTATGGTACTGTTGATATTGTCTTGGAGTTTGTGAAGGAATATGGGAACAATGAGCTGTGTGTTGGTTATGTGGATTCTGACTATGCTGGTGATTTGGACAAGAGACGTTCAACTACCGGGTATGTATTTACCTTGGCTGGAGCACCGGTTAGTTGGAGATCGACTTTGCAGTCTACTGTGGATCTCTCAACTAATGAAGCGGAGTATATGGCAGTGACAGGGGCATTTAAGGAGGCTATATGGTTACAAGGTTTGCTCGATGACTTGGGTGTTGTGCAGGAAAAACTGCCTGTGCATTGTGATAGTCTTAGTGCAATTTATTTGGCTAAAAATCAAGTGCATCATACAAGAACCAAACATATAGATGTTCGATTTCACTTTGTTAGAGAAATTCTGGAAGAAGAAGACATTTTACTTGTGAAGATCGATACCAAAGACAATCCAGCTGATATGTTAACGAAAGTAGTATCTGGGGTCAAGTTTCTTCATTGCTCGAAATTGATCCACATTCTTCCGATTTGGTGAGACCCTTGGGGGTAGAGGTTCTTAGGAACCTGGTGGAGGCCTTCTAGTAAGGCCATTGAGTGAACTACGGTCGGTTTGATTCCTTGCAGAGGATGCGTAGGCAACCTATGGCGCAATCAATGTTGTAAGACGAAGGTGTTATATTGATCGTATCATGCATAAATGCATGATCCGAGGTGGAGAATTGTTGGATATAGGTCGGTGAGGTGATTTTGAGTTTTTTGGATAACTCACGCCAAAAGAAAGTCGGTGGAGGAAGTTGGTTTTATCCCAACTTTTTTAGTCGGTCACCAAGTTAGATTAGGATTAAGAGTTAAGATAACTCTTAATTAGCTTTCTTGATCCTAAAGACTAGGAACTTATTAGCTAAGTTATGGAACCCTAATCCCTATCTATGTGTATATAAATAGCCTAGTAGAGAACCTAGAAAAACACACAAAAAAAATCTTCTTTCTCTCTTAGGGTTTATTTGTTTTCTCCCAAACGATAATATATAAATCTCTTATTTTTCCCGAGGATTCAACCTCGTTAAATTCTCGTCTCTTTTCTTCTTTAGTTTGTGTTATTTGCAATATTTGGAGTACCATTGTGTAGCTGTGCAAATCGCTTCCGCGGGGTTTTAGCGCAACGGATTGAAACAATGTGGATGACCACTAAGGAATAACAGAAGTTTGCATAGCCCCCAATTATCAACGATAACATATATAGCTTTACCAGTGAACTTGTATCCCTCTTTCTAAACAGCATCACCTCATTTAACAGTAGTAAGGATGCAGTCCGTTGCACTTCTACTGTGAGCTGTGTAAACTGGAGCAGGACATCTGAATAATAAGAAATGACAGTGTTGGCTATTTCCAATAGGATGACCAGCTGAAGTATTACCGTTCTCATCACCATAGCTCCACGTAGCTCTGTAAACTGCATCAGATGACAACTTTTGCATCTCTTGATAATTCCTGTAATACTGTAACCTCGTCAACAAAACAGTGAGGTGCTACTACCTTATAGTTGCAGAACTAAGCTTATACCGGTTCACCAACAAAAGTTCAAGATCAACACTATTAGTAATAACCAACAAAAAAAAATGCCCAAAAGAAAAACCAGATTAAAAAAACAATAACTCCAACAATCAACACAGGCCCACAGGTGCACAAATCTGACAATTGTATGCATGGCCTATCTATTCCATTAAACATGAAAGTTTTCCGTAAATTCGGACCAAATAGTTTGACAAATCCACAAATGTGCCTAACCTCAGTAAGCCACTAAACCGAAAATCAAAGTACCTAGGGAAGTATCATAGGGGTCTATTGCTAACACCTCGAAAATATCAAGCGTGACCATGGAGAGAGTAGAACTATTCAGGGTTGCGAACCCACATACCAAGCAGGTACGTCTTTGTAGATATCTTTTAATAATGCAGTATCCATCAAGAAAAGAGGGTAGAAGACTTAATATTTCAGATGAAAAATGACATGATAAACAAACCTAAAGATTTTAGTGTTGCAGTAACGAAAAAAAGTACGAAATTTCAGGGTAATCAAACCCCTCCAATTTGGATACTACATCACTCTAATTCCAGTATATCCCTCTACAGTATTTCATAATGAAGGTTTCTCCCTCTTTCTAAACAGCATCACCTCATTTGCATACCGTCACAAGGTTCTGCGTATCAGTGTTCTTATGAAATTATAAAACAACTTCTCTGATATCCTTAACAAAGACAACTTTTCTGTTGTTTCCTATCCAAAGTACTGTTTTTCTTTGAATCAACAAATTCAGGAACTCAAAATGCACAGTAAATATCAAAACGATAGCATTATAAGGATAATAGCTTGAGTATAAAGAGCTGATTAAATTTTCTCGAAGGGTTAGGAGCTTAGGATTATTGGGAAAGCTTTCAGATTTCTACAATGTTTCCTGCATTTACTTCTCAGACACCGATTTTAATTTCTTATAAAAGGAAATAAGTATACTAAGTTAGCATTACATTTCCCCACTAAGACTAACTTAAGTAAATTACAAAATGCAGAATGAACATGGCAACAAAAAGCTATAAGAGTAATCCATCCATGATATTATATCAGCACACACTGTCTATTGATTAGATTCAGAAGATGGCTTGTTATCAAATTTTAAAATGCTTAAGATTTTCATTTAATGATCATTACACTTACCTACTCCTTCTGAGGCTCCGGCTTCTTCAGTTAATCACTGTTCTCTTCCTCCTCACTTGAACTTATCATTTCACAGAATTCCATTGTTTTTGTATTCATTTCTCCTAATAATTCAATGAAACTAACGTATTCTTATGAGGAATCGCTTCACAAATTGACTTGCCAAAACTGATATTGATTTTGGCAGACGAAGCTTTTGGATCGTAACTATAATAAATTTTACTTTTCCCATAGCACAAAAGCCTACCACTCTTCGTGAACTCGAATGGCCGTGAAATTTCATTGTCAAAACTAAACACTTTAATCCAGTTGAAGTCATCATTATCTTCATTCTGCTTTAATAACCATATGTCACAATCACCAGAATCGTAATAATGAGTAGCACTTAGAAAATCACCTAAAACCCCTAATCTAGTAGAGATATATGAATCATCAGTTTGTGTCAAATAAGGTGGTGATGGTGGAAGTTGGCTAGGCTTTTCATCAGCCAAATGGAAAGCAAGAACAGTGCATGTGGTTCCAGTGTTGTGCTTCCAAAAAAGAGCTCCATTTGCAAACATAGCAGCATTGTGTGAAAATCGTTTCATTCCGATGTTGATCGTTCCCACATTTCTCCATCCACTGACACTCCCAAGAGTGTACACCTGAACAACTCCAATTCCAATTTCTTCATTTAGGTTTCTCTTTTTCGAGTTATATATCCTAACAACCTTGTAGTCATTGAACGAACGAATGTGACCAAATCCAGTCCACCAGGAAGATTCTTTAAATCTTGGAAGGATAACATATTCTATGGTGATTGGATTACAGATATGAGCAGGTCCAAAATGCCATTTACCAATTTCGTCTCTAAGCCATGCATCGAACCAAATAAGGCCATTGCATGATCCATTAAAATAATAATCGTCAAATGGAGAGCTTAAATTCATCCTTCTTCTTCTGTTAAAGGGTGCCTCCTGACAATTATCATCATATTCACTATAATAAAATGCTTTAAGCCCTAGTACATGACTATAAAAGATACAGCTTTACTTACCAGAATCATTGAGATGATTCAAGTGCATCTGTGCCAAGGATGGATGCCGAACAAGATCTCTCCAGGCTTTAGAGACTAACTTGCATCCCAGAACAGATTCAGTTGGTAAAGGACTTAAAATGTCAAACATGATCTCGTAAGGAAGCATATTAAAGTTCCCCATTGGAACTCTAAGTTGAGATAGAAGGGATCTGCAGAAGAAGAAGAATTGAGAAAGTTAGGGTTTCAAGGAGAACGGGGGTTTTGGTTGATGAAACTGGATGCTGATAAATTAAAGGAAACGAAATGGTCAAGGGGTAAACAAAAATATCGTCAGCGTCAGGATTATGCCATAGGGTAGTCAATTGAGTGAGGGGCCTTGGGGAGTGTCTACTGTGAAATGGGCCACGGTGGAATGGGCATGTGGCATCTACCGAACTACTCCTTTAGTTTTTGCTCTGCAACCCTATCTATCCTAAAAACAGACAGTTATCTTCATATAGAAAACAGTTATCTTCATCTTCTCTGTTCGGATTTTGATTTCTTTTAAGATCTGGCTAGATTAGCTTATCCTACATTATATGTAAGTAAATAAATTGCAGTTCAGCAATGCGTATTAGGTTTTTCTGTTTATATTTTCTAATAAATATGGCAAATTACTGCCGTTGTTATTTTCTACGCACTCTCAGAGTGAGGGATCTGTTGGTGGTGCATTAATGCTTGGAAGGAATCGTGGATCCCCAATCAACTGCATCATCTGTTCCCATATCCGGATATTATGCATGGAAATATTCACATAGTGGCTCCTCTATTTTTAGAAGATAGTTATTCATGGAATGAAAATGAGAATAATTCCTTAAGAGTGATTCTGGGTATCTATATTAATGGTGAAGATGAGAATAATTCCTTAATCTGGAACCGACCTTTTAATGGAAAATACTCAACCAAATCTTGTTACAAGATACATGCAAAAAATATTCGGATTTCTTAATGAATTTCTATGGAGAAAGCTTTGGTTTTTTACTTTCATTTCGCCTAAGATTATGCCGTTTATGTGGAAAGTACTCCATAATGGCTTACCGGTTAAGCATAACATCAAAAGATTCAATACTCATATACGCTGTGTAAGCAAGATGTCCATGAAGAAACAATTGAACATATGTTCTTCAATTGTCCTTGGGCTATAAGAGTATTCATGTATTCTGCTTTGGAATTTTGGATGCAAATGGAAGTGAATAATCCTAAAACTATTATCTTGAAATGGATTGGTGATCAACAGATTCAAAAACTTCATTATGGTGCATGGAATGTATCAAGGAACATATGGGATAATCGTCCTTACATCATCTATCAATATTGGAATGTTCTGGAATTTGGCTACTGCAAGACTAAAGTTGATCCAGCATTCATCCCAAATCAAGTTGATGCAAGGGCAATCACGCAGAATCATTTGGGTTTATCTGAAGGATGTGGTACAAATACTGTTGATGCAACTTCGACACTTACGTCAGGGATAAATGCTGTTATTCTTGGTTTGACGTTGGCAAAGAGATTGATCCTAACAAAGATCATTGTGGAGGGAGATGCTTCAAATGTAACCAAAGCTTTCACGGAAGATGCAAGTGAAATACCATGGACAGCAAAATCTTTGATTCTCAGGATTAAAGTAGAAGCTGAGACCTTTCAGAATGTCAAGTTTGTTTTTATTCCTAAATGTGTCATTGTTTTAACGCATAAACTTTGTCAATTTGTAAAGCGCGATTCTGTAATAGGCTGGTGGGAGTATGATTCTCCACCTAAATGCATCTCTTCAAACCTCAATTTAATGAGGTAGTCTTAATAAAGCTTAGGGCTCTTCGAGCCCTTTATCCTTCAAAAAAAAAAAGAGAAGAATTCTGCACCATCAAAGAATGATTTAATCTTGGCTTGCTACAAGATTTTGATTCATATGTTTTTCAAGTTATGCAAATGCACGTTACGAGTCTTTGTCTTGGTTTTCATTCGAAGGACATTTTTTTTTTAAACAAGCTCGCAAGGAGATTTTATTGAAAATGAACGTAAAACGACATGCTATTAACTTATCTGAATCTGTAGGAAGGAAGAGAAGAAATATCACTTCCCATGGCAGATCCAATAAACGAAGGTGGTTGATCCCACCATTGAGACCCTGAAGTTGCACCCCATTTAGCTAGTAAATCCGCTACCGAATTTGATTCTCTAGAAATATGTGAGAATCTGAATTGAATTTAAGATAAGTATCTTAAACAATTCTCCCAATGAACTAAAAGCCTCCAAGGAACCAAAGATGAGTTGGACAGCTTCCTTTTAACTAAAATTGGAATATATTAGCCTCCAATAAAAACAGTGCGCGTGTACTATATGCTTCAATATGATTATTTGATTGATCATGAAAAAGAACCCCATGAAAAGTGTTTAGGTCACTGAAAATTTTATTATTTTTGTTGTTGCAGGAGATGATGAGCGACCCTCTTTCCATGCACTCTTGATATGAGTGTCTATGAGCTGATTGGCTAATAGATCAATCAAATTACACATAAGAGGAGCATTTTCGCTAACAATCACTCTATTAAAGAGAATCAAAAGAGATTAGTGTGTTCATTCGTCAGCACTTGGTTTTCCTGGGAAGCAGTAACAATATCTTCATCATCAGGCATAGCTTCACCATTCAAATCAAGATCATCAGATGATCTTTTCCACTCCGGAGTATTGGGACAAATAACATTACTGGGCTTCCTCTCATGATAGAATGCGTACAGTGCATCAACGTAATCCTGTTTATAAATTCCTGGAGGGCGTGCATTATGAAAAGCTCCAATTGCCTTTTCGACAGACAATGGCGTTGATCGCATGAGGAAATGAACAATCATGAAACCCGTACGGTTATGCCCATGAGTACAATGAACTAGGATATACTTGTTGGATTCCCTCTGTCGTCGGGAATAGAATTTTAAAACCTCGTAAAAAAATGTATTCACAGACTCGGGATCGGGTACTGAATCCCTACCCTTGCATGCAATCTTAACATGGTTAATACCCATTTTTCTCCAATCCGAAGGTTGATAATAGCGGGTGGTATTGGTCAGATCAATGACTAAACCAACTTCTCTTCCTAAAATTTTTTGCTGGTGAAGAACTTGCTTCAAAGAGTATCTTTTACCAGGAAATATGCACTCATTGAATGTTTCTCCCAGAGGAACTTTAGAAGGAATTATGTACCCTATGCAATCACCAGAAGCAGGGAAATCCAGCCAACCAGGGGGCAGCTTGTTTTTATCGTAAAATCTTGTCTCGTTAATGACAGGTTCTCTCCTTGGTTGGTTTGGACCCTCATCTGGGAAATGTCTTTTTAAGCGTTGCCGTCTCTTTCTTCACGCTCTCTGTGCATTGTCTCAACTGCAGTCTCTATGTGCTCCTCATGTGCAATATCCTCTTCGACTTGTGCTGAAAATATCTCTTCTTCCTCTTTATCATCTTTAGGTAACGAGGAAGCATTCAAATCCATAGAAATAATCATCCAACATCAACTAAACTACATTCGCTTAAAAGAAATCGTGGTAAATATAGAGAACCGAACTAGGGTTTTGCTGCTATTGAGACAGAAAGAGAAAACCCAGCAGTCAATCTGAGAAGGGAAGCCTGTCTGCTTAAGGAGGCCTTAGGAAATCACATCGGTTTTATAAAGTGCTTTGTTGCCTAATTTAAGGTTTAAGGGATCTTAAGGAAATCAGGACTCCTCTAATTTTAAGAAATCCCGGTCGCTACAGCTGCTTAGAAAATCAACTAAGGTTTAGGGTTTCCTGATTCGGCTCTAACAATCAATCGATTCATTCCAACTCTATAAATAGTAGCGTTTGCATAAGGTGCGTTTCAGTAGATTAACGGGGACATTGGGTTTTAGCGTATACTAGAGAGCATTACCAAAAAAATAGTTTGTGTGCAGTCATCGTTTTGTCAATTTCACAGTAATTTTGCTTTTTTGTGATCGAGATGGATCGGGAACACGTCTACTGTAGATCATGTGACCATAAGATTGGTCCTAAAAATGTATTTAAGCTCACAAAAGTACACACTTCTAACCCTTCAAATAGTTTGAGTATATTACGTTCTTTTCTTATTGGTGTTTAAACATACTGACCCTGTGTGAATCTACCAGGAACAGTATATGGAGCATCCTTCGCATTCAACTTACCGTGTAATACCAAGAGTGTAAGTTTGGCTTAATTGGTATCTTGGAGATATCTTGTTCATCAAAACAAAAAGAGAAATCTATCGACTAAATGTTGAAACCCAATTTTGCTTAATTGGTGATTAATACCGTCTTTGCAGGTCTGTTGTCGTAGGAACGCCCGAAGAAACCGAAATCCAGGGTTCAGCGTATACGCGAGTGCCCCTCTTGTGTAAATGCACAACAAAAATCGGCGAGTTCTATGTAAGAATATGTCTAGTAATTAAATTTTATACATCAGTCGGTCTAACAGTTGTAGTTATAATTGGCTAAGTTATATAACTTTTTTTTTTCTGAAGCAGTTAATTTATATAACCTGTGATTGCATGCAGTATCCTACAGGTATTTTTCCGAACACATGCAAGGAGCTCGCATACGATATCTCATCCCTTGAGTGTGAAAAAGGAAGCATATTTTTTGCGAAAACCCTGTATATACACATGACTCCTGAGAGTGCAAATCGGTTGTTCAAATCCAAAACATTCTGAACCAAAAAGATGCAATAACACAATTCGATTGAATTGAATACCCGACACCAGGATGCGATTAGATTGGGGTAAATTTCAGATTTTTCACTCTATTTTTCTTGGATTGGATATTGTCATAATCCCTCCTACACAGGGAAATACCCACTCTTCTATGAGACGATGGGAGTACCACTACCATGTTACTACAATTTAATTTTGAGCAATGTTATTTGCTTTCAATATATATTTTTGTTTAACAACAATATATATCTCGTATCATTCTGTTATTTTTTTTTTGGTAAGTGGATATTTGTAACAAAAACCAGCTGAGCTTTACATTATGGGAAAAGCTCTTCCCGCTATATCCTCATACAGAAGAGGCGACAAAAAAATAGGAGGGGTACAAACCCATTCCTGATTTACATTTGGTGTTGTTGCCTTCTTAGCCAGAAGGTCAGCTGCAAAATTTTCTTCGTGATAAAAGTGCGAGAAGGAGATATCCTGAAAAAGACTATCTAGAGATGATATATCATTCAGGATATTCACAAAAAGCCAAGGAGGCACACACAAAACCATTAACAAGTTGTACTACATACATAGAGTCACTAACCACCTGTAATCTAGAAATGCCTAGGTTATGCGCTAACCTGAGACCATCTCTAATCGACCATAACTCTGCCATGTTGCTCCCATTCATGTATATATGTTTGGCATATGCTGTAATGAAGGAACTAGTATCATTCTTGTTTGTACCGTGTATAAAATACACGGAAGTTCCATTAATCAAGCCCGTCTACCCGTGAAGATTCCAGAAGTTTCTAGAAGTCTTGTTGCCCAAGTTGCTTGCATATGAAGTTTATCTAATTAGGGTTACATAAACACTATAATTACATGTATCCTAAACCCTTAAAGGATATGGAATTTTAGGGTAGCTAACCCGGAGAAAACTCTTGTATCCTACAATCAATAAAGAATTTCTCTGTTCCACCGTGAATGTAGGCACAACTTGCCGAACCACGTTAAATATTTGTCTCTTCTCTTTATCTTTTATAGTTTCTATCCCTAATTTTCAATAATCATCATCAAATCATCGTGTTTAGTGCCTAGAATTTATTTTGGGTACAAACAATTTTGTTATTTGCGAGATGAAATGTTGGAGGAAGTGAACCCAACTATAGACTTTCTAAAGTGAGCAATTGGTTCAATATCCTTAAACCCTCACCTATGACTTTGACAGACACCTTGATATCCTCTCGTATAAAGACTGCAGACATTATCTTCATTTTGACGAGAAAGCCGGAAATGAGATGTTGGAGGAAATTGAACCCCGACTGCAGAAATTATAGCAGTGTGCAACTGGTTCAATTCCCTTGAACTCTCGCTTACGACTTCAACTCGTTTAAATTTTCTCATTTGCAGATCTACATTATCTTCTTATCGTCGTGTAAGCCAGGGATGAGATGTCGGAGGAAATTGAACCCAATTTCACCACGCTGTAGCAGTTTGAAACTGGTTCATATTCCTTGAACTCTCACCCTTGACTTCAACACGCATGTTCATATTTTCTCTTCAGGTATCGGCACTATCTAATCTCAGACGTGAAAGCCGGAGAGGAGATGTTGGCGGAAATTGAGCCAAATTAAACCAAACTGCACCCAAATAGTAGCAGTGTCCAATTGTTTCAGTTTCCTTCAACTCTCATTTACAACTTCATGACTACTTTTTTGTTTCGTCTTAACTAAAGAGTTTGTTACTACAATATATGATGGATGTAAGACACTGGAGAAAACTAAACTGAACACTGATAAGGACAATAATCACTAGCAATTTAGTTTTATCCAATTCTTACTTCCATCAGTTACATCCTTTTATTTTTTTTGCTCATAAGTGAAAGTTGGAGGTAAGATGTTGGAGGAAATTGAACCACGTTAGAGTCTCACTTAGAACTTGTTCACTTCCCTACAACTCTCACATACAACTTTGTAGCACTTTTCTTTGTTTAGCTTATTATGCATTGGAGACGCTGAAAGTGCCATCTATTTATAAGCCTTGAAATGAACAACAATCATGCTTTTCTGATGAAAGAAATTACATGTCTCTGGAATATCTCAGAGAAGAAGAGAATATCGAACAGAACACAGAAATAAAGCATGTTTGTTTACTTTATTTAAAAATAGTATCCCAAGGACAGTTTCTGTTTCTCTCTTTTAGGCAGTCTGTTTCATATCCAATGCGACCACCATATAGAGTTTAGTCTTTTTCACTAAAACTTCATATCCAAAAAAGAACCATCTCTAGACATTTTATTCCTTCTTTAATCGTATGCCCGTATTGATCATCCAATATCCACCAACCTTTGCAGTCCATTAAGATTGTTTTCCGAACATAAAGTGATTTCTATATCATCTTGGCTTATATCAAGCAGTAGTGATACTTTTCCAAGCGCAATGATTTACATTTTCCAAGGAAATGTACGTGCAAGCGTTAGGGCTGAGTGTACGTCCTTCAGATGATTACCTCTCCCTCTCCCATGCATTCAAAGCTGCATGTCAGCTCAATATCTCATCTTCAACAATATATACAAAGAGATGCAAAACCAAAATAAATGAGGGAATTAGTCTATGTTAACCAGTGTAAGCGTTGGTAGATTTTTTACTTAAATCCAGTGGGAACGAGACCGACACAACAGAAATATTGGCAAATACTGTAACAGATGATAAGAGTCAAAAGAAGGTTTTGTAAGTGTCAAATGTTTTTCTTAACTTTGAAATTTCTTTATATTATGTTCATGTAATTCTTATGGGTCTTAAGAGCAACTTTAGTGTTGAGTTGTTAAATTCCCATCCCAAATATAACCCTTTTTTTTTTTTTTGACGTAGTGGGAGACCAATTCCCATCTATCAACGCAGTTGATAGTCACAAGAAACGTAATTAAAAAATCCGTCCAAGTCAAATGTGTTTTATAAAAGCGTGTGTTATAAAATGCTATTATAAGTTACGTCTGGTATACGGCGTTTTTATAAATTGCGTCTGAGTGGTAAACGTGGTTTATAATTATGTTTTGGGTGAACGACTCTGGAGAGAAGGGAGAGATGGAGAGTTTTCATTGATGTAGTAGTAGTATTGTTACTGATGCTAATAACAAGACAGAAATGGACAAACCAAAGAAAACCGATGGATTCTTCTCAACACTTTCTTCTAATAAGAAACAACAACACCTGTTGAAACATTCTGGTAACCAATGCAGCTTAATATTATCTCTTTGATGAACCCAAATTTTGTCTTTACTTAGGGAATTATGGCAATGGACAAACTGAAAATTTGTTGAGCCATGTGGATGGCCAAACACGTTTCTCCATTATGGGAAGAAAGTGAGTGGTTGATCATCAGCGCCGGGTAAAAGAACAATTGTCAGCGTGTGTAGCTCAAACTCGGCGTTGGAACAACAACCGCGGGAGTTTAAAGGTTAAATGCAGTGTGCTTTCAAACACGCTTGCGTGAAGCAAAAACGCCAACGGATAGTTTTCTGAAAATTCAAAATTCCCTTTTTACCTCTATAAATTACCATCATCTTGAAACAATTAACTCACACCAAAATTCACTTCTCTTGAATTTCTCTTCTAAATCTATTCAATTTTTTAGTTTTATTGTTGGTTAAATGGCTGAAAAGGCGACCACACTTTTTCGGGATGCAAAGCTTGAAGCTGCTGTTTATAAGCTGCTGCTCCAAGAAAATGTTCCTCTAAAACGCAGAGAAGATCTCTAGTTTTGAAAGTTAGCAACAAAAAATTAAAAAACAAAGGCGAAACTGTCAAAGAGCGCGTTGAATGGAAGCTACGTCAAATGAAGATAAACATGAGGCCAAAGCTTGTACTTGATTTTTATTGAAGTTGTATAATACTTTTTATTATTGTCTATGTTTATATCTTGTAAAGAATTGGGAGTAATATCAATGTATGAAAATATTTAGAATTTAAAATAGATTTCCACTTCAGTTTAAACGATATTTATTACATTTTAAACTTGCATATAACATCAAACCACATTTTAATAAATCACAACAAGCTCAAACTACATAAAATACTGCGACATTATCTCTATAGAGTTCATAGCATTCAAAATGCTTAAACTCTCTTCCGATTTCTTCAGTAAACTTTGCATGAGCGATGGTTTTCTGTTAAAAAGATAAACAACATGCTAAGATATATGTGCATTTGATCGGTAAGGACAAAGGTAACATACTCACCAGTTCTTCATTGGATAATCCAGAATTACTACGGTGAACCATCCACAAAACTTCTGTATAATATTTGAATTCCTTAGTGATGAATTCAATTCTTAGTTCTAGGCTCACACAATTTCTAATGGTTTTGTTCCGCGATGCTATAAAATGTCTCAATACTCTTTCTCGGAAATAAAATGTTCATTGGTCTCATCATACGATGTAACCAACATCGAACAAGAGTATTATCTTCTTCCATTGTAAAGACCGGGAGAGGCATTGGAGTACAGTACTTATGTTCTTGAGATGGACCATCTTTTAGAATTCTGAAACACGCTTCGTAACGAAAAGGTTTACCGTGAGCTTCCTCCCAATTATCAAGAGTTGTTTGGATCACTTCATTTTCAGTCACAACGATGACCAAATAACCGGAAACTGCATATATCCCATCTGCGCAAAGAGCAGAGTACCATGTCGTGGGGATTCAAGAATTCCGGTTTGCACTTTTCTTTAAAAAACATAAGAACCTATTAGCTAGGACTTGTATGGTTGCAAATTAAAGATTTTTTTCTTCTTTTTTATTTTGAAGTCCATTTGATGTATTCAATTTGAATTGTATAATGAGTACTGGCATTTGAATTTAAGAATCCCGGTTTCATTTCCTTGTAATTTGAACTTCATTTTAGCTTCAATCAGATTTATTTTAGCTCAGTTAGATTCAGTGCAGGATTCAGCCAATTATGAATCTATATATTTTTTTTATATTTATAATCATATCTAAGACCGACTAAGATAGTCTTAATCCCTTGACCGTTAAAATTGGTAATTGTTCTGCGAACCACGATTGCAGGTCATACAAAATTAAAACGCTTTATCAACACATACCTGGTAGCAGGAGTGGAACTACATCCTAGATTGGGCTGACTTGAGCCACCCCTAGAGCCCACAATTATTATTTTTTAAGAACGATTTTTTGGGGACCATGGTATGGTTGTGGGACCATGGTTTTATTCTGGGTAAAGACATTAGAAGTAAATCTAGATCACCCCTTATCTAGACATTTATATTAATACTTAAATTACCCTCCTGATTAATTTTGGGTGATAATTAGTTAGTGTTAACAATAGTTAGTGTAATGATTAGTGAGATGATTAAGTTAAAGATAATTATGTGATTAAAAAATCAGATGGTTTTTTTTAAAAGAGTAAAGTTAGAGAAGATGAAGAAGGAAAACATGAAAAACGATGGATTTTACCAACCACAACCGGATGAAGGGTATTTGGGTACCCAGGTAGGTTTCAAACTTAGATAATGTTGGTTGAATTGCTCCAAACTTTCAAAAAAAATGAAATTTTTTATGTAGATTTGGGCCAGTTCGGTTACCATATGTCAAGAACATGTAACCGAACACACCTGAAAGTGTAGTTCAGTTAAGTTTTCCAAACACGCAGGTTACCGAATGGTGTGATTCTTAGAGATGCACACAATACACTTGCAAGTATACAAGGTCAATATTTGTAATAAAAGAGTGAGTAGGGGTTTGTCCACAGGGAGAGGAGCATATGAGAAGTTTTCCTAGCTAAGGTGTGTAATGAGCTAAGGGCAGGCAAGGTTTCAGGCAGAGAAATAAGAACACAAGGTAAAGCAATAGAGAAACAGGCTAAGAACCAAAGCAGGGAAAGATAAGCAAAGAACCAAAAGTGCAGGGTAAAGCAATAAAGAAGCAGTTAAGAAAAGCAACAAACAACCAAGGCTTGGCAGCCAAGGGCAAGAGGCAGGATTGTGCACTGACTTCAGTGCACAGTAGCTACAAGATGCAGGAACATAAAAAGCAAGAAAATATAGCTGAAATGCAAACACACAGGACTTGAAAAAGTGACTGAAATTAAGATTGACTGAAAGAGAAGTGGTGGGTAAGCCAAGGCTTATGATCCACCTTGTGTCCTAATCAAGTGACATGGTCTAGGTTATGTTCAATCCTAAGCATACAACTAGAAATGAAAGAACACCAACTTGCTCACTAGTCTACCCCTAGCATTGGCTGTCTTTTGACAGTACAGCCAATCACAGGCTCTATGAACATTGACATCTCTCATTTGCACAATCTAAACACAGCAGGGAAGAACTATCTAGCTCATTCACACTTGACAGTGCACAAGGCTTCACTGAGCCTTGGCCTGAAGATGATTAGCTCATGCTAACCATGAAGTGACAACATGCATACACTAACATAGATAATTCATACATAACTAGCAACATATCAGATAATTCAACACATAAGCAACTTGCAACTGTTAACTGAGAAGAACACTGAAATTTGAAATTCATAAAATTTTAGCAAATTCTCTACTGGCTAGTCCAGAGAGGTAAAAAATAGTCTTCTACACCCTTCACCCAACACCCCTTTATACCCAATACACATAATTTTGGTTTTTCCCAATTTTTCCCCAAAGTCAGTAGAACTAGGGTTTGGTGAAATTGATTTACCTACTGTTGATGAGATACTCGCTCCATCTCGTCGACCCAATCTTCTCCTGCTTCTTCTCGTTCCTCTCGAGCTCCAATTGATGCTTTAATCATCATTTATATCACCAATTTCTCACCTAGGGTTTCAGGCAGAGAGATGAGAAATTGAGGTTGTAAATGATGATTAAAGAGATGGTACGTGATGGGTTTAGGTAGAATAGAGTTGGGGAGAAATTAGTGGAGTGATTTGGGGGCGTCAGGGAGAGGTGGTGATGATGGTGGTGCGGCAGGTGAAGAAGGTGGTTCTGCAGCAGGGTAATGGCGGAGAAGAAAGGGTTCGATGGTTTGGGAGAGAAGGGTGTTTGGTTAGGTGGATGGGTTCGGTCGCTAGGGTGTGAGGCGGCTTCATCCAATCTTGATGTTCTGTGACGCTGAGTCACTGGATGCGAAGCTGGTAGATAGATCGGACGGTGATGTGAAGTGAAGATTGTAGAGACCGTCAGATTTTTTGATACAACGAAGTTAACGGCTCTAGATGGGGTTAGGTGTTGTAGTGTAAGGCGGAGATATCAAACGTTGATGAACAGCAAGGGAGCGACCGTTGGATTCAACTACCATCTAATCTGAAGGCTTGGAATTTCAGCGCTGTGGTGCTTGGCAGAGACTTCAGATTTTGATGCTCTATGAAGGAGCGACCATCGGATGCTTCTGGGAACTGATCTGACGGCTGAGAACGGAGGCGCTTTTGTGTGTAGAAAATGAGGTTGTGCGCACCATTCTTCGCGGCTTCCTTGCGTAATTTCTCCCGGCTTTTCACTACTTTTCTGCTCTTTTCGCTCCGCGACTCATCCGAACTTTATTTATTACCTAAAAATGCAAAATTAATTAATAAAAATATTTATTCTTGAAAACAATGAAAATACAGAATATGGGGTAAAATGTAGAATTAATGCATAAAAGATGAGTTAAATGCCAACAAAAAGGGATAAATATATACATTATTTGGCACTCATCAAATACCCCCAAACCTGAATTTTACTTGTCCTCAAGTAAAACAAAACTAAGGAAATCCTAACTATACCACTGTCGCTGGTCTCTCGAATGCATTTAGCGTATGCACTAAGCCTTTTAAACCACTAAGTGTCCCTAGTGGACGAGTTGAAGTCTCGTGAAGGTTTACCAGAGGCCTACAAACTAGGACAAAATATAAGCTCAGATTCCATCAAACGTGACATGTGCAAAACAGTTAAGCTCACAGCAAAATGGAGATGTCAATCTAGCTATCGAAGGCACAATCCTAGCACTGATAACAAAAAAGACATGTGATAAGAGTGTAAAGTGTATCTACACATGTGTAAAGAAAGATCTGAAGTCATGACTACTAATCACCAAGAGATAGTTTCTCAGGCTAAGAACTGAGGTCGAAATCTAGCTAGCTGTCCGGACTTTACGAGAATTGTGAATGAGTTGGAGGTATTTCACAATTACTCGCGTTGTACATCAATGGCATACACCCTCCTTGCTTATTACAAAAAACAACAAAATGACTATTTACATGACTCTTATTTACATTGACTATCTCTTTTTATTTTTGGAACAAGAGAGATGGAATTGATAAATACTTGATTTTTTTGGTATTTTTCTGATATTTTTTTTTTTTTTTTTTTTTTTTTTTTTTTTTCTGAATATACATCGTTTTTTTTTTTTTTTTTTTTTTTTTTTTTTTTTTTTTTTAAGGAAACACTTTTGATACATATACAAAAGGAAACAAAAATTACATGACACTTTGCAAGAGGTAGCCCTTTTTGATGCACCCAGTTAAATTCGATGGTTGTCTTTCTTAATGTAACCTCCACCTTCTATCCCAACCAACCAAAGAACAAGCTAGTCAGTTTCGTTCAGTATTCTAAAGTGATTGGCAATCGTAACTTCCTATCAACACCTTGAAGATCGAGGCCATACATGTATTGGTAGATCGTGCGCGTGCAAATTTCTTATCACTATGTGAATTGTGCTAGAATCAGGGTGCCTAAATATCTAGACTAAGACTCCTAATAAAAATACATATTTGCACAAGAGTCAACATTTCAAGGTAAATGAGCTCCATTTTTATGATTTTTTCATTTTTTAATTTTTTTTTGAATTTTGATTTTTCAATTTTTTTGGAATTTTTCAATTTTTTTTTTTCAAAAAGAAGGAGTTCGTTTTCAATTATAGCAATTATCATGGTATCTACTCTATACCCCCAAACCTAAACTAAACATTGTCCTCAATGTTTCAAAACATGGAAAGAATTATAAAACAATATATGAAGAGGAACATGCTGAGTAGAGTAAAAGGAGAGAGAATACCCGATTGTACGGTGGTAGCTCGATTAAAACTCCGTTATTTCAAGGCAAAAATCCATCATATTAGCAGTCACAATGGATGAGCACAAAATATATACAAAAGGAAATTTAACTAACACATTATCTACAAGAAAATTTGGTTTTTAATGGGATTGGACTTTTTGGAAAATTTGGTTTTGTTGGGAAAAAGAAAATTTGGTTTTGATGGGAAAACGAAAAATTTTGGTTTTTAGGGAAACATTTGGAAAACTGTTTGGTTATTTAGGGAAAGAGTGGACCAGTTTAGTCCACATAGACTGGGTCCTCCAGGTCGGTTGTTTCAATGTCGGGTGGAAATGGCTCAAGGAATGGCTTTAATCTCTGCCCGTTGACTTTGAAAACGTTCTTGTTGGAGACATCCTCCAACTCTACAGCTCCATGAGGAAAAACTGTGCGTACTAGGTACGGACCCTTCCATCTGGAACGCAGTTTTCCTGGAAAAAGATGTAATCGGGAGTCATACAGCAAGACTTTCTGACCAGGAGTGAAGGATTTGCGCAGAATACGCTTGTCATGAAATCTCTCATCTTCTGCTTGTACAGCTTGGCACTGTCATAAGCCTCATTTCTCAATTCTTCCAACTCGTTGAGTTGAAGTTTCCTTTGAATTCCAGCTTCGTCCAGAGAAAAGTTCAGCTCTTTGATTGCCCAGTAGGCACGATGTTCTAATTCCACAGGTAGATGGCACGGCTTTCCATACACTAGACGATAGGGGGACATGCCAATTGGTGTCTTATAAGCTGTTCTATAGGCCCACAAAGCATCATTCAATCTCAATGACCAATCTTTCCTGGACGGGTTGACCGTCTTCTCCAGAATGTGCTTAATTTCCCTATTAGACACTTCCACTTGTCCACTAGTCTGAGGGTGGTACGGAGTAGCAACCTTGTGAGTTATGCCATACTTGCGTACTAAAGACTCAAAGTACTTGTTACGAAAATGTGAACCGCCGTCACTGATGATAGCTCTAGGGGTACCAAAACGTGAAAATATGTTCTCCTTTAGAAATGAAAGTACCACCTTGTGGTCATTTGTTCTGGTTGCTATGGCTTCTACCCACTTAGAAACGTAATCAACTGCGACTAGGATGTACAACTTGCTGTCAGACATGGGAAATGGACCCATGAAGTCTATCCCCCAAACATCAAAAATCTCCACAATCAAAATGGGGTTCAATGGCATCATGTTTCTCCTCGAAATGCTTCCTAGCTTTTGACAGCGTTCACAAGCAACACAATAATCATGGCAATCCTTGAACAATGATGGCCAATAGAATCCACACTGCAAGATCTTTGCAGCAGTTTTCTTGGCACTGAAATGGCCTCCACATGCTTGGTCATGACAGAAAGATATCACATCTTTCTGTTCAGTGTTGGGGACACATCTCCTAATGATTTGGTCTGGACAGTACTTAACAAATATGGGTCATCCCAAAGGAAATGTTTGACTTCAGCCAGGAATTTAGAGCGGTCTTGTCTTGACCAACGTGAGGGCATCCTACCTGTAGCGAGGTAGTTAACAATATCAGCAAACCAAGGAAGGTCTGAGATAGACATCAGCTGTTCATCTGGGAATGATTCTCTAATCAGCTCACAATCATCAATAGACTCTAAAGTTAATCTAGACAAATGATCAGCAACCACATTCTCACAACCTTTCTTATCACGGATTTCGAGATCGAATTCCTGTAATAAGAGTATCCATCGAATAAGGCGAGCTTTAGCATCCTTCTTGGAAAGAAGATACTTCAAAGCCGCATGGTCTGTGTATATGATGATCTTAGACCCTATCAGATAAGATCTAAACTTGTCTAATGCGAAAACGACGGCAAGCAATTCCTTCTCGGTAGTTGAATAATTGAGTTGGGCATCATTAAGGGTTTTGCTAGCATAGTATATCACATATGGTAGTCTATCAACTCGCTGTCCTAAAACAGCACCAACAGCATAATCAGAGGCATCACACATAGTTCGAACGGAAGCTTCCAATCGGGTGGTCGGACTATAGGAGCGGTGGTGAGAAGGGTTTTTAATTCCTCCCATGCCTTACACAGGCAGCAGCATCGAAATTGAAGGCAACATCTTTGGAGAGAAGACTGCACAGAGGTCTGGAGATTTTGCTGAAATCTTTGATGAATCGCCGGTAAAAACCAGCATGACCTAGAAATGATCTGATCTCCTTCACAGAGCAAGGTTGTGGTAGATGTTGAATGAGGTCAACTTTAGCTTTATCCACTTCAATTCCTTTTCTGAGATGATGTGTCCTAGAACTATTCCTGAATTCACCATAAAATGGCATTTTTCCCAATTTAGAACAAGGTTCTTTTCTTTACATCTGGATATCACGAGGGCAAGATGCTTCAAACACTCGTCAAACGAGGAACCAAAACAGAGAAATCATCCATAAAGATCTCGAGAAAACTATCTATCATGTCAGAAAAAATGCTCATCATGCAACGCTGAAAAGTAGCAGGTGCATTACACAACCCGAAGGGCATACGTCTATAAGCAAACGTCCCAAATGGACACGTGAATGTAGTTTTTTCCTGATCTTCCGGAGCAATGTGAATTTGGTTATAACCGGAAAAGCCATCTAGAAAACAGTAGTGACTGTGTCCAGACACACGTTCTAGCATTTGGTCAATGAAAGGGAGCGGGAAGTGATCCTTCCTTGTTACTGTGTTCAACTTCCTGTAGTCGATGCATACTCGCCATCCTGTGATTGTACGAGTAGGGACTAATTCATTCTTGTCGTTCTGAACAACAGTAATGCCTGACTTCTTAGGCACAACTTGAATGGGACTAACCCATTTGCTATCGGGAATTGGGTATATGATACCCGCATCAAGTAGTTTCAGGATCTCTCCTTTGACTACATCTCTCATGTTAGGATTAAGTCTCCTTTGCATTTCCCTCGATGGTTTGGCATTCTCTTCAAGGTTAATGTGGTGCATGCAAATGGTGGGACTAATTCCTTTGAGATCTGAGATGGTCCATCCTAAGGCCTCTTTGTGTTCCTTAAGTACTTCTAAAAGCTTACTTTCCTGTTCCGTGTCTAAACATGATGAAATAATGACAGGTAAAGTATCAGAAGAACCTAGGAATGCGTACTTCAACGTACTAGGCAATGGTTTCAATTCAAGCTTGGGTGGCTCAACAATGGATGGAATAAGCTTGGAATCAGAGAATAGGGGTTGTTCCACTTCATATTTCCTTTCAGTGACGTCCATTTGAGGTACAGATTCGAGCAGAGATAGGACGTCACTACAGTATGCATCATCATAGAAATCAGGGTTAAAGTTCTCCATACATGCTTGAAAGGGGTCAACGGATAGAATGTTAGTCAACGAATCTTGCATTAATCCTTCAATCATATTAACTTCATGCACATCATCATCATCAAGATTCACAGGTTGTTGACTAATATCGAACACATTCAATTCTACCGTCATGTTACCAAAAGACAGTTTTAACACTCCATTCCGACAGTTGATGATCGCGTTGGACGTAGCCAAGAAAGGACGTCCTAAGATGACAGGAATGTGACAGTCTGGGTTTTGTACAGGTTGAGTGTCTAAGACAATGAAGTCTACGGGAAAATAGAATTTGTCAACCTTGATCAAAACATCTTCCACCACTCCACGAGGAATCTTGACAGATCGGTCTGCCAGTTGTAGAGTGATAGATGTTGGTTTCAACTCCCCAAGACCTAACTGCTCATAAACAGAATATGGCAGTAGGTTAACACTTGCACCTAGGTCTAATAACGCTTTATTGACCGTGTGTTCTCCTATAGTGCAAGAAATTGTTGGACATCCTGGATCCCTAAACTTGGGTGGAGTTTGTTCAGAATGATGGAACTCACCTGCTCAGCTAAGAAAGCACGTTTTTGCACATTGAGCTTGCGCTTTTGAGTACACAAGTCTTTGAGGAATTTGGCATAAGCAGGGATTTGCTTGATTGCTTCAAGAAAAGGAATGTTGATGTTGACTCTCTTGAACAGATCTAACATCTCATTGTAATGGGTACTTTTCTGTTGATAGATCAATCTTTGAGGAAATGGAGCAACAGGAAGATGAGTTGGCAAAGGGACATTCACAGCAGTAGAATTGTCAGATTTTCCAACTTGCTCAGATTCTTTGGTTTTCTGGGGTTGTGGAGACAACGTGGAATTTGTATCAGACTCATTAGGTTCGCCACGTTGTTCTCGATGACTTTACCACTTCGGAGGGTGGTAATGGCATGGATTTGATCAGGTGAGGTTTCAGTGCAGGATGTTGTGCCTGTTTGAAATATCCTCTTTGGATTTTGTTGGGGTTGGCTCGGAAGTTTACCCTTTTCTCTCTCACATATTTGATCCATCTTTTGATCTAGATTTTTCTGACTTTGCATCAAACTCTGGAACATTTCCTCTAGGTGGACAATCTCTTGTCGGTATTGTGTTGAGGATGATTGTTGTTGAGAGTTTGATTGTTGTTGAGGGTTTCTCGGGTGTTGATAACCTTGATTGTTCTGATATCCCTGATTGTTTTGATAGCTCTGATTTGATAGCTCTGATGGGTTGAGATGGTCCTCCTTGAGTGGGTCCTTTTGACCATGAAAAGTTAGGGTGGTTTCTCCATCCTGGATTGTAGGTCTGTGAATAAGGGTTATGCTCTGGTTTTGAAACATGGCATGTGCCTGTTCAAGCCTAGACTCCTGGACTGCAAGCAAATCTGGACAATTTTGGAATTGATGGTTGGGGTCGTTACAAGCAGCACAAACAGATGAAGCGACATGTTCTCGGAGAGTAGTGGTGGAAGGTTTTGAATTTTTATGTAGTTCTAACTCTTCTAATCTCCTAACTATTGATGCCATGTTTGCTCTACCCTCAAAATCCGCTTCAATCCTAAAAGCCTTTGCTTCGGATGTAGTCTTTCTGGTTTCACGGATGGATTCCCACTGTTGCGTCTTTTCAGCTACTTCAATCAAGAAGTCCCAAGACGCGTCAGCAGTTTTATCTACGAATAGACCATTACACATCGACTCAACCGTTGTTCGGGTGGACACATCTAGACCTTCATACAAAATTTGCACAAGTCTCCATTTTTCAAAACCATGATGGGGACATTGGAGCAATAATTCATTGAATCTCTCCAGGTATCTAGCTAAGGTCTCACCTTCTAATTGCACAAAGCTATTCAGACTTTGACGAATTGTCGCAGTCTTGTGGTTCGGGAAAAACTTTTTGAAAAACTCCTTTATGAGGTCATCCCATGTCATGATGGATTGAGGCTGTAAAGCATAGAGCCAGGCCTTTGCCTTATCTTTCAGGGAGAAAGGAAAAAGCCTTAACTTCAGGGTTTCGTCGGTCATTTGAGTGAAACGCAGAGTTCCACAAATTTCCTCGAATTCTCTCACGTGGTGGTAGGGTTTTCATTCTCAACACCTCTAAAAATAGGAAGCATCTGTATTGTGCTAGATTTCAGCTCATAATGGCCATTAGCCTCGGGCAGCAAAATACAAGAAGGTTGACTGGCTCTAGTTGGGTACATATAATCCTTGAGGGTACGTGGTTCTCCCATTGTTTCTGGTTGATCTGGACTGTCTCCCTCAGAACTTAGAATTTCGATAGGTTCGTCTGGGTTAATTCTAACAAGTCTGTTTGTCTGGTCTCTGTAGGTCACAATCATGTCCTAGTAGGTACCTTAACTAACATGTTGGTCAGACAGAGCAATCGGAAACAATTTGGCCCAAGGGTTATGAAGATTTGGTTTTGAATGGGTTTTGGTTTAAAGAAGGGTTTTGTTTTTGGTTTAAAAATTTTGGGTTTTGAAAATTTTTGAACTAAACCTAGCATAAATTATCACAACTCATAAAAGAAAATAAAAACAATAATAATAATTAACAAACCCATAAAAGAAAAAAGAAAAATAAAAGAAAAATAAAGAAAAACAAAAAAAAAAAAAAAAAAATTATTACAATCCCAAATAAAAAAAAAAAAAAAGAAAATAAAAAAAATTATTACAATCCCAAATAAATAATTAAAAATTATTACAAGCCCAAATTTGAATTTAAATGAGGCCCAAGTGGGTTAACTCATGGGTTAGGCTTACTTGTTTTTGGAGGGAAGCCCAAAAATAGGCTTTTAGTCCCCTTTTAGTTGCAAGGCCCAGTTGGGCTTTAGGATCGTCCTAGCAGCTCACGTCCAAGCCCAGCAGCAACAGGTGGAGCAGAGCCCAGCAGAATGCAGCGAAGCCCAAGAGCAGAAGTTGCAAGCCCAGCAGAAGTTGAGGTTACACAAGCCCAGCAGCAACAGAAATAGGCAGCCCAGTTGACAGCTTCAGTTGGCAGCCCAGTTGGCTTGGCAGCAGCAGCTTGGCAGCAGCAACAGCTCAGCAGAGAAGGCAACAGCAGCAGCAGGCTTTGCAGCAGGCTTTGCAGCAGACTTGGCAGCAACAACAAATAATGCACAGCTCCAGCAGCAGTTAGCAAGTGAACAAGATAGCAATGAACACACACAACTAGGCAAGCACAACAAGGCCACAACAGCTATGAAAACTTCAAAAATATGGCAGCCAGCTCCCCGGCAGCGGCGCCAAAAACTTGGTGTGATTTAAGATGCACACAATACACTTGCAAGTATACAAGGTCAATATTTGTAATAAAAGAGTGAATAGGGGTTTGTCCACAGGGAGAGGAGCATATGAGAAGTTTTCCTACTAAGTGTGTAATAGCTAAGGGCAGGCAAGGTTTCAGGCAGAGAAATAAGAACACAAGGTAAGGCAATAGAGAAGCAGGCTAAGAACCAAAGCAGGGAAAGATAAGCAAAGAACCAAAATGCAGGGAAAGGCAATAAAGAAGCAGTTAAGAAAAGCAACAAACAACCAAGGCTTGGCAGCCAAGGGCAAGAGGCAGGATTGTGCACTGACTTCAGTGCACAGTAGCTAAAATGCAAGAACAATGAAAGGCAAGAAAAGTAACAGGTGATAAACACACAGACTGAAAAAAAGTGACTGAAATTAAGATTGATTAAAGAGAAGTGGTGGGCAAGCCAAGGCATATGATCCACCTTGTATCCTAATCAAGTGACATGGTCTAGGTTAGTTCAATCCTAAGCATACAACTAGAAATGAAAGAACACCAACTTGCTCACTAGTCTACCCCTAGCATTGGCTGTCTTTTGACAGTACAGCCAATCACAGGCTCTATGAGCATTGACATCTCTCATTTGCACAATCTAAACACAGCAGGGAAGAACTATCTAGCTCATTCACACTTGACAGTGCACAAGGCTTCACTGAGCCTTGGCCTGAAGATGATTAGCTCATGCTAACCATGAAGTGACAACATGCATACACTAACATAGATAATTCATACATAACTAGCAACATATCAGATAATTCAACACATAAGCAACTTGCAACTGTTAACTGAGAAGAACACTGAAATTTGAAATTCATAAAATTTTAGCAAATTCTCTACTGGCTAGTCCAGAGAGGTAAAAAATAGTCTTCTACACCCTTCACCCAACACCCCTTTATACCCAATACACATAATTTTGGTTTTTCCCAATTTTTCCCCAAAGTCAGTAGAACTAGGGTTTGGTGAAATTGATTTACCTACTGTTGATGAGATACTCGCTCCATCTCGTCGACCCAATCTTCTCCTGCTTCTTCTCGTTCCTCTCGAGCTCCAATTGATGCTTAATCATCATTATATCACCAATTTCTCACCTAGGGTTTCAGGCAGAGAGATGAGAAATTGAGGTTGTAAATGATGATTAAAGAGATGGTACGTGATGGGTTTAGGTAGAGAAAGAGTTGGGGAGAGAAATTAGTGGAGTGATTTGGGGGCGTCAGGGAGAGGTGGTGATGATGGTGGTGCGGCAGGTGAAGAAGGTGGTTCTGCAGCAGGGTAATGGCGGAGAAGAAAGGGTTCGATGGTTTGGGAGAGAAGGGGTTTGGTTAGGTGGATGGGTTCGGTCGCTAGGGTGTGAGGCGGCTTCATCCAATCTTGATGTTCTGTGACGCTGAGTCACTGGATGTGAAGCTGGTAGATAGATCGGACGGTGATGTGAAGTGAAGATTGTAGAGACCGTCAGATTTTTTGATACAACGAAGTTAACGGCTCTAGATGGGGTAGGTGTTGTAGTGTAAGGCGGAGATATCAAACGTTGATGAACAGCAAGGGAGCGACCGTTGGATTCAACTACCATCTAATCTGAAGGCTTGGAATTTCAGCGCTGTGGTGCTTGGCAGAGACTTCAGATTTTGATGCTCTATGAAGGAGCGACCATCGGATGCTTCTGGGAACTGATCTGACGGCTGAGAACGGAGGCGCTTTTGTGTGTAGAAAATGAGGTTGTGCGCACCATTCTTCGCGGCTTCCTTGCGTAATTTCTCCCGGCTTTTCACTACTTTTCTGCTCTTTTCGCTCCGCGACTCATCCGAACTTTATTTATTACCTACAAATGCAAAATTAATTAATAAAAATATTTATTCTTGAAAACAATGAAAATACAGAATATGGGGTAAAATGTAGAATTAATGCATAAAAGATGAGTTAAATTGCCAACAAAAAGGGATAAATATATACATTATTTGGCACTCATCACCGAACTCACTCGTTAATGGAGGTTTTGGTCGTACAGTGTAATGTTCGGTTACCTAGGATAAAATGGTAGGTAACCGAACTTTGAACTTAACAATTTATTTTGGTACATCTTGTGTGTTCGGTTAGTTCGCAAAATTCAACGCAACCAAGTTCCCAACCGAACTGCAGGTTAAAAGTAACCCAGTGTTAGAAGTTCGGTTGGTTCGCAAACTTCAACATATTTTGCGAATCAACCGAACTGGGCTTATATATGCATATATGTAATTTGGCAAACGTTCGGTTACTACGAAATTTATTTCCTGGCGAATTAGGTAGAGTTCGGTTACGAAGTTTCAAAGGTAGAGTTCGGTTACAAAGAAAACTTAACATTTTTGCGAACGAACCGAACTTGTGGACTTCTCATTATTTTCGTAAACTAAAGTTCGGTGATATCCTTATTTTGCGAAGGAACCGAACTTATGGACTTGTGTTGTTCTAATACAAGGAGTTCGGTTAAAAGTATTTTTTTGCGAATCAACCGAACTTTGAGTTCGGTTAAGAAAAAATTAATTCTTGATTACCGAACTTATCTCTAAAAAAACCCTCCATTAAACCTTTCTGCAACTTCCATTTCAACTCATTTTAATAATTACTTTTCATTTATTCAACCAAAAACGAATGACAAGTAATGGGTTTGTGAGAATATCTTTGTTAATGTTTTAAATTAAGCTATATAATAGTGGTGGTGGTGGTTGGTGGTGGTGGTAATCGGAGGTGGTGGTGGTAATCGGTGGTTGGTGGTGATAATCGGAGGTGGTGGTGGTGGTAATCGGCGGTGATGGGCGGGGTGGTGGTGGTGTGGTAATCGGCGGTGGTGGGCGGGTGGTGGTGGTGGTAATCGGTGGTTGGTGGTGGTGATAATCGGAGGTGGTGGTGGTGGTAATCAGCGATGGTGGGAGGTGGTGGTGGGAGGAGGTGGTGGTTATATATATATATAGGTGGTTTTGGATTGGTTTTAAACTAAATTAGGTTAAGAATAGGTTATTCATTTCAATACTTTAGGATACCCCTTATAATTATAGGATAGGTGGCCTAACAGAACCATGCTCGCCCGACAACTTATTTGTGTAGGGACAATTTTAGTATGCTGATTTTATGTTAAGCAAGCCTAGCCAGGTGTATAAAATGGTCAGCCAGGGGTTCCCAACATTTCTGGTTCCGCACGATTCAGTACATTCGAGACAAGAGACAGATGTTTACATATACCCTAATCATTGCTGTCCTTAGATCTATTAATTTTATAGCCCGTAACCTATGTTAATTCGCTTTAAGCGAACATGTATTAGGAGATTCATCTACACATGACCTCTTCTTGTATTTATTTCTACATCAACTTTCCTGAAGGGTGAATAATGAAATATTTTCTTTCTTCAAAAGCAAAACAAAAAATATCAAAAAATAAATAACTTTGATTATACAAGGGAAAGAAACTCCTCGAATGTGAGCAACAATCTCACTTTTTTTTTTTTCTTTTTAATATGTAAGCAAAAAAGATACTCCCTCTGTTTCACAAAGGCAGTCCGCTTTGACTTTCTCAAAATATTAAGGAGACCATACTATTTTACTTGACTACCCTTAATTACTTACTTATTTTATTTAATAAAAATGCTAGCAATAAAGAATATCAAAATTGGGTGTGAGAATTAAAAATACGAAATATAAAAGGAAAATTTAAAAGATATTGAATTTAAGTACTATAGACTTTATAAGGAATCTAATTTTTAGAGGTTAAATGTATTTCTTTAAAAGGAATGAAGGATATATTTGTTTACTCAATTATACTAATTTTTTTAATATTTTAGATTGGGTCATGTTAAAAATGAATTTATGAATATAAAGAATTCAAGGGTATATTAGAGCGTCCATTAAAAGAGTAGACTATAAACAGAAGCTGGACACAATTTTGAAACAGACGAAAAAGGAATAGAGGACAGTCTTTCAGAAACAGAGGGAGTAATAAACATCCTTGCGAGAATGGGGTATACTCAAACTAATTGGGTATACCCAATAAGACAAAATCTGGTAATTTTGAAGTAAAATCAAGCCACCCCTTAACCTTGTATTTCTAAATGGCTAATATGCCCTTGGTTAATTAACACTAAAAATCTGATTAGATTAATTAATTGAGTTTAAATTAAAAATTATTATGAATTCAGTAAATTAAACCTTTCATCTGTGTTATGAGTTCGATTTCGATCAAAAATTTGGTTTGAAAATGCACAAGTCCGGCAAGGTTGTGGTTTGAATAAGGTTGCCGACCGATCTTCGGCTGGAAAGGTCCACTTTGAATAAGCTGGCGACCATTTTTCGGCCGGCAGTGCCCAATTTGAATAAGCTGCCGACCAGTATTTGGCCGGCATGATCGTCGGATGAAGAACACCCCGACTATCTTGGGAAACAATCTTACGGTCGACAAGTAAATATTTCCTACCATGCCGGCTATAGTAAAGTCGGCATGCACATAATTTATAACACTGTCGGCTGACATGTAGCCGGCCATGTTAAGGATTGATGTCCTTGCCGACCTAAACTTATACCAAACAGAAAACAAATTATGGAAGATGTAATTTACTTTATTCATGCGATTTTGGTTATTACATTGATTGAAACATAAAACCTAATCCTTGTCGACGGAAAAACGAATGCACTTACATGTGCATCAAGCCTTTGAACCCCTAGGAGACCTAGTGGACGAGTTATAGTCTCGTGAGGGCTTACATAGAGGTATACTCACAAAACCTACACTAAAACTTCTAAAACCATCAATCTTCCTCCGACGAAGACGATAACGCATCCAAGTAGTTCGGGTTATCCTCCGGGATTCTTTCGGCCAAAAAGTGATAGCTTGCATCGAATGCGAATGCTTCCCCCTTTACCTCCAAGTAGCGCGCTTTCACGACTTCGTGCTACAAAAACAAACTACATTTGTTAGTGGTGTTTCATTGGAACATAAAACAACATGGATCACGTAAAACAAAAACAAAAATCTCACAAATTGTGCAATGGACAAGGTGAAGGGGCGAGTGTTAAAAATACGAGGTTGGAGAGCTAAAAATGCAAGTATCGCATTTTCTATGACTAGGTGCCTCTCATGCACTTGTTGAACACTTCTTGCATTTGGATTCCCAAAGTCTTGGATAAATTTGTGTGTACCCTAGCCCAAAAGGTTGTGGAATCCACCCTTTCGGAGGATTGACGTCTAAATGTTTTTCAGCATACCATGCTTTTATGATTGCCAAATCTTCATTTGAATCAAATGAAGTCATTTTTGCTTAGCTATTGGGTGAGTTAGATGGATTGTATCATGATATGATCTTTTGATAGTATATGGAACTATTGTAGGTTGTTTTGTAGAGAAAAGTAGTGTATTATAGGATGGTGGCCAAATTTGGCCGTTATAGTGCCCAAGTACAAGTACTTGTATTTGCAAAAAATTGAATTTTAAATCCGTCGACGAGGATTGTTTTCTCCAATATGCCGACCTAATAAACAGCCGCCATGTATGAATTTTGTTACCATGCCTACCTGATAAGATTTTAGCATCAGGAGAAGATTTTTCTGCCACACATAGCTGGCAGGTCGATAAACATACTGCCCTGCCAGTTAATAAACAACAGTCTAGGTAGAAATTTTGTTACCATGCCGACCTGATAAATTTTAGGCATCAGGAGAAAGGTTCGTACCTGTTGTGAAGAAGAATCTGATTTCGCTCGGAACTTTGGAAGTTAAGGGCTACAAGTTAGTCGCTGAAAATGGCATTTTAAAGGTAATTTCTGGATCGTTGGTTATCATGAAGGCACAAGGCATCTAACTGTACTACTTAACTGGAAGTACAGTAACAGGAGATGTGTCAATTTCTGAACACATCGAGACTGTATCTATGAAGACCACGAAGTTATGGCATATGCGACTTGCACATCCAGGTGATATTTATTGAAAGGTGTTATTGCCTGCAAATTAGAGTTTTGTGAACATTGTGTGAAAGGAAAGAAAACAAGAACAAGCTTGGAACGACAATACACAACACTAGTGGAGTTCTTGATTATGTCACTCAGATGTTTGGGGTCCCTCCAAGAATGCATCATTGGGAGGGAAACATTGGTTCGTGCTTTCATTGATGACTATTCTAGGCGCGTATGGGTGTACACCATAGGCATAAGGATGAAGTCCTAGAAGTTTTTGTGAGGTGGAAAAAACAACTGAGACTCAAACTGGCAGAAAGATCAAGGTACTATGTTCAGACAATGGTGGAGAGTACAAAGTGATCCATTATCGCAAGTATGTCCAAGATGAGGGGAATACAGAGGCACTTCACAGTTAAGAAGACACCGCAAAAAAATGGGGTACTGAACGCATGAATAGTACTTTGCTGGAGAAGGTACGATGTATTTATCTAATGCTGGATGGATTAGGTAAAGCGTTTGGGCTAAGGCAGTTAGATATGCGTGCTCCTCATTAATAGGTTTCCATCAGCGGCATTAGAAGGTAAAACTCCGATGGAGAAGTGGTTATGGTAAACCAGCTTATGACTATGACTCAATTCATATCTTTGGTTGCCCTGCTTGGTATCATGTTAGTGAAAACAAGCTTGATAGCCGTGCTTTTAAAGGGATCTTTACGGGTGTGAAGAAAGGAGTGAAAGGGTTCAAAATTTGGAATCCAGTAGAGAAGAAGATAGTCATGAGTGAAATGTTACATTTTATGAAGCGTCTATGGTAAAGTCTTGGGGTTCTCAGCAGGTGGAGAACAGAAGCACAATTACTAGTGAGCCTTTGCAGCAGGTGGAGATTGATGCAACTCCACTAATTCCAGCTAAGTATGTATCTGTTACGACTACTTGAAGGTGTGACTCTACAAGGAGGTGGTGGTAAACTACTGAAGTTCCAAATGATAATGTCGATGTTATGAAGAGACAGAACATGAAGCAGTGGAAAATACAAAAGCTACGGTCATTGATACCATAGCAACCAGTAAACCGAGAGATCAATCAAGAAACCTGGTTGGATGAATGATTTTATAGCTTATGCATTACCAGTTATTGAAGAAAGCATTTCTAATACCTATTTTGAAGCTATACACAGTGTAGAGCATCAAAAATGGGAAGTTGCTATGCAGGATGAGATGGAGTCTTTGCAAGAATGGCACGTGGATTCTTACGAAGCTTCCGAACGGTAAGAAGGCCATTGGGTGCAAATTGGTATATGCTAAGAAAGAAGGATCTCAGATGATCAAGTACGATCAAGGTAAGGTTAGTTTCAAAGTTATCCCAAAAGGAAGGATTGACTACAATGAGGTTTCTCTCCAGTTGTGAAACACTCATCAATCTGAATTTTGTTGGCATTGGTAGCACAATATGATTTAGACCTAGTTCAGCTAGATGTCAATACGACGTTCTTACATGGTGATCTATAAGAGGAGATTTAATCACTCAGCCGAGTGGGTTCAAAGTTGCTGGAAGTGAAGATTGTGTATGCAAGCTGAAGAAATCGTTGTAGGGGTGAAACAGTCTCCAAGACAGTGGGTACAAGCGATTTGATCAGTTTATGATTGGCCTACATACACAAGAAGTCACTATATGACCATTGTGTATACTTCAAGAAGATACGTGATGGGTCTTTCATATAGTTTCTCTTGTATGTCGATGATATGCTGATTGCATCGAATAACAAGAAAGAGATTGATAATTTGAAGCAGAATTGTCAACTGAGTTCGAGATGAAAAGAATCTAGGAGAATCTAAGAAGATTCTTGGAATGGGATTCAACGTGACAGAGAGAGAAGGGTAAGGTTTGTTTGTCTCAGAAGGCATACTTGAAGAAAGGTTAAAGAATTTGGTATCTTCGAAGGAACTAAATTTGTAAGTACTCCCTTGGTCCTCATTTTAAGTGAGTTCTGATATGTCTCATACTACTGAAGAAGAGCGTGAGGATATGGCCCAAGCCCCATATGCTAGTGCTATTGGTAGCTTGATGTATGCGATGGTATGTACAAGGCCGATATTTCACATGTAGTAAGTATGATCAGCCGTTATATGCATAATCCTGGTAAAGGACATTGGAAAGCTATGAAATGAAGTTTGAGGTATCTTTATGGTACTGTTGATGTTGTCTTGGAGTTTGTGAAGGAAGATGGGACAATGAGTGGTGTGTTGGTTATGTGGATTCTGACTGCTGGTGATTTGGACAAGAGACGTTCAACTACCGGGTATGTATTTACTTGGATGGAGCACCGGTTAGTTGGAGATCGACTTTGCAGTCTACTGTGGATCTCTCAACTAATGAAGCGGAGTATATGGCAGTGACAGGGGCATTTAAGGAGGCTATATGGTTACAAGGTTTGCTCGATGGACTTGGGTGTTGTGCAGGAAAACTGCCTGTGCATTGTGATAGTCTTAGTGCAATTTATTGGCTAAAAATCAAGTGCATCATACAGAACCAAACATATAGATGTTCGATTTCACTTTGTAGAGAGAAATTCTGGAAGAAGAAGACATTTTAACTTGTGAAGATCGATACCAAAGACAATCCAGCTGATATGTTAACGAAAGTAGTAATCGGGGGTCAAGTTCATTGCTCGAAATTGATCCACATTCTTCCGATTTGGTGAGACCTTGGGGGTTAGAGGTTCTTAGGAACCTGGTGAGGCCTTCTAGTAAGGCCATTGAGTGAACTACGTCGGTTTGATTCCTTGCAAGAGGATGCGTAGGCAACTATGGCGCAATCAATTGTTGTAAGACGAAGTGTTATATTGATCGTATCATGCATAAATGCATGATCCGAGGTGGAGAATGTGGATATAGGTCGGTGAGGTGATTGAGTTTTTTGGATAACTCACGCCAAAGAAAGTCGGTGGAGGAAGTTGGTTTTATCCAACTTTTTTGTCGGTCACCAAGTTAGATTAGGTTAAGAGTAAGATAACTCTTAATTAGCTTCTTGATCCTAAAGACTAGGAACTTATTAGCTAAGTTATGGAACCCTAATCCCTATCTATGTGTATATAAATAGCCTAGTAGCGAACCTAGAAAAACACACAAAAAAAATCTTCTTTCTCTTAGGGTTATTTGTTTTCTCCCAAACGATAATAATATCTCTTATTTTCCCGAGGATTCAACCTCGTTAAATTCTCGTCTCTTTTCTTCTTTAGTTTGTGTTATTTGCAATATTTGGAGTACCATTGTGTAGCTGTGCAAATCGCTTCCGCGGGGTTTTGCGCAACGGATTGAAACAATGTGGATGACCACTAAGGAATAACAGAAGTTTGCATAGCCCCACAATTATCAACGATAACATATATAGCTTTACCAGTGAACTTGTATCCCTCTTTCTAAACAGCATCACCTCATTTAACATAGAGTAGTAAGGATGCAGTCCGTTGCACTTCTACTGTGAGCTGGTGTAAACTGGAGCAGGACATCTGAATAAAAGAAATGACATGTGGTATTTCCAATAGGATGACCAGCTGAAGTATTACCGTTCTCATCACCATAGCTCCACGTAGCTCTGTAAACTGCATCAGATGACAACTTTTGCATCTCTGATATTCCTGTAATACTGTAACCTCGTCAACAAAACAGTGAGGTGCTACTACCTTATAGTTGCAGAAACTAAGCTTATACCGGTTCACCAACAAAAGTTCAAGATCAACACAATTAGTAATAACCAACAAAAAAAATGCCAAAGAAAAACCAGATTAAAAAAACAATAACTCAACAATCAACACAGCCCACAGGTGCACAAATCTGACAATTGTATGCATGGCTATCTATTCCATTAAACATGAAAGTTTTCCGTAAATTCGACCAAATAGTTTGACAAATCCACAAATGTGCCTAACCTCAGTAGCCACTAAACCGAAAATCAAAGTACCTAGGGAAGTATCATAGGGGTCTATGCTAACACTCGAAAATATCAAGGTGACCATGGAGAGAGTTAGAACTATTCAGGTTGCGAACCCACATACCAGCAGGGTACGTCTTTGTAGATATCTTTTAATAATGCAGTATCCATCAAGAAAGAGGGTAGAAGGACTTAATATTTCAGATGAAAAATGACATGATAAACAAACCTAAAGATTTTAGTGTTGCAGTAACGAAAAAAGTACGAAATTTCAGGGTATCAAACCCCTCCAATTGGATACGACATCACTCTAATTCCAGATATCCCTCTACAGTATTTCATAATGAAGGTTTCTCCCTCTTTCTAAAAAGCATCACCTCATTGCATACCGTCACAAGGTTCTGCGTATCAGTGTTTCTTATGAATTATAAAACAACTTCTCTGATATCCTAAAAAGACAACTTTTCTGTGTTTCCTATCCAAGTACTGTTTTTCTTGAATCAAACAAATTTCAGGAACTCAAAATGCACAGTAAAATATCAAACGATAGCATTATAAGGATAATAGCTTGAGTATAAAGAGCTGATTAAATTTCTCGAAGGGTTAGGAGCTTAGGATTATTGGGAAAGCTTTCAGATTTCTACAATGTTTTCCTGCATTTACTTCTCAGATCACCGATTTTAATTTCTTATAAAAGGAAATAAGTATACTAAGTTAGCATTACATTTCCCCACTAGACTACTTAAGTAAATTACAAAAATGCAGATGAACATGGCAACAAAAAGCTATAAGAGTAAATCCATCCATGATATTATATCAGCACACACTGTCTATGATTAGATTCAGAAGATGGCTTGTTATCAAATTTTAAATTGCTTAAGATTTCATTTAATGATCATTACACTTACCTACTCCTTCTGAGGCTCGCGGCTTCTTCAGTTAATCATGTTCTCTTCCTCCTCACTTGAACTTATCATTTCACAGATTCCATTGTTTTGTATTCATTTCTCCTAATACTTCAATGAAACTAACGTATTCTTATGAGGAATCGCTTCACAAATTGACTTGCCAAAAACTGATATTGATTTTGGCAGACGAAGCTTTTGGATCGTAACTATAATAAATTTTACTTTTCCCATAGCACAAAAGCCTACCACTCTTCGTGAACTCGAATGGCCGTGAAATTTCATTGTCAAAACTAAACACTTTAATCCAGTTGAAGTCATCATTATCTTCATTCTGCTTTAATAACCATATGTCACAATCACCAGAATCGTAATAATGAGTAGCACTTAGAAAATCACCTAAAACCCCTAATCTAGTAGAGATATATGAATCATCAGTTTGTGTCAAATAAGGTGGTGATGGTGGAAGTTGGCTAGGCTTTTCATCAGCCAAATGGAAAGCAAGAACAGTGCATGTGGTTCCAGTGTTGTGCTTCCAAAAAAGAGCTCCATTTGCAAACATAGCAGCATTGTGTGAAAATCGTTTCATTCCGATGTTGATCGTTCCCACATTTCTCCATCCACTGACACTCCCAAGAGTGTACACCTGAACAACTCCAATTCCAATTTCTTCATTTAGGTTTCTCTTTTTCGAGTTATATATCCTAACAACCTTGTAGTCATTGAACGAACGAATGTGACCAAATCCAGTCCACCAGGAAGATTCTTTAAATCTTGGAAGGATAACATATTCTATGGTGATTGGATTACAGATATGAGCAGGTCCAAAATGCCATTTACCAATTTCGTCTCTAAGCCATGCATCGAACCAAATAAGGCCATTGCATGATCCATTAAAATAATAATCGTCAAATGGAGAGCTTAAATTCATCCTTCTTCTTCTGTTAAAGGGTGCCTCCTGACAATTATCATCATATTCACTATAATAAAATGCTTTAAGCCCTAGTACATGACTATAAAAGATACAGCTTTACTTACCAGAATCATTGAGATGATTCAAGTGCATCTGTGCCAAGGATGGATGCCGAACAAGATCTCTCCAGGCTTTAGAGACTAACTTGCATCCCAGAACAGATTCAGTTGGTAAAGGACTTAAAATGTCAAACATGATCTCGTAAGGAAGCATATTAAAGTTCCCCATTGGAACTCTAAGTTGAGATAGAAGGGATCTGCAGAAGAAGAAGAATTGAGAAAGTTAGGGTTTCAAGGAGAACGGGGGTTTTGGTTGATGAAACTGGATGCTGATAAATTAAAGGAAACGAAATGGTCAAGGGGTAAACAAAAATATCGTCAGCGTCAGGATTATGCCATAGGGTAGTCAATTGAGTGAGGGGCCTTGGGGAGTGTCTACTGTGAAATGGGCCACGGTGGAATGGGCATGTGGCATCTACCGAACTACTCCTTTAGTTTTTGCTCTGCAACCCTATCTATCCTAAAAACAGACAGTTATCTTCATATAGAAAACAGTTATCTTCATCTTCTCTGTTCGGATTTTGATTTCTTTTAAGATCTGGCTAGATTAGCTTATCCTACATTATATGTAAGTAAATAAATTGCAGTTCAGCAATGCGTATTAGGTTTTTCTGTTTATATTTTCTAATAAATATGGCAAATTACTGCCGTTGTTATTTTCTACGCACTCTCAGAGTGAGGGATCTGTTGGTGGTGCATTAATGCTTGGAAGGAATCGTGGATCCCCAATCAACTGCATCATCTGTTCCCATATCCGGATATTATGCATGGAAATATTCACATAGTGGCTCCTCTATTTTTAGAAGATAGTTATTCATGGAATGAAAATGAGAATAATTCCTTAAGAGTGATTCTGGGTATCTATATTAATGGTGAAGATGAGAATAATTCCTTAATCTGGAACCGACCTTTTAATGGAAAATACTCAACCAAATCTTGTTACAAGATACATGCAAAAAATATTCGGATTTCTTAATGAATTTCTATGGAGAAAGCTTTGGTTTTTTACTTTCATTTCGCCTAAGATTATGCCGTTTATGTGGAAAGTACTCCATAATGGCTTACCGGTTAAGCATAACATCAAAAGATTCAATACTCATATACGCTGTGTAAGCAAGATGTCCATGAAGAAACAATTGAACATATGTTCTTCAATTGTCCTTGGGCTATAAGAGTATTCATGTATTCTGCTTTGGAATTTTGGATGCAAATGGAAGTGAATAATCCTAAAACTATTATCTTGAAATGGATTGGTGATCAACAGATTCAAAAACTTCATTATGGTGCATGGAATGTATCAAGGAACATATGGGATAATCGTCCTTACATCATCTATCAATATTGGAATGTTCTGGAATTTGGCTACTGCAAGACTAAAGTTGATCCAGCATTCATCCCAAATCAAGTTGATGCAAGGGCAATCACGCAGAATCATTTGGGTTTATCTGAAGGATGTGGTACAAATACTGTTGATGCAACTTCGACACTTACGTCAGGGATAAATGCTGTTATTCTTGGTTTGACGTTGGCAAAGAGATTGATCCTAACAAAGATCATTGTGGAGGGAGATGCTTCAAATGTAACCAAAGCTTTCACGGAAGATGCAAGTGAAATACCATGGACAGCAAAATCTTTGATTCTCAGGATTAAAGTAGAAGCTGAGACCTTTCAGAATGTCAAGTTTGTTTTTATTCCTAAATGTGTCATTGTTTTAACGCATAAACTTTGTCAATTTGTAAAGCGCGATTCTGTAATAGGCTGGTGGGAGTATGATTCTCCACCTAAATGCATCTCTTCAAACCTCAATTTAATGAGGTAGTCTTAATAAAGCTTAGGGCTCTTCGAGCCCTTTATCCTTCAAAAAAAAAAGAGAAGAATTCGCACCATCAAAGAATGATTTAATCTTGGCTTGCTACAAGATTTTGATTCATATGTTTTTCAAGTTATGCAAATGCACGTTACGAGTCTTTGTCTTGGTTTTCATTCGAAGGACATTTTTTTTTAAACAAGCTCGCAAGGAGATTTTATTGAAAATGAACGTAAAACGACATGCTATTAACTTATCTGAATCTGTAGGAAGGAAGAGAAGAAATATCACTTCCCATGGCAGATCCAATAAACGAAGGTGGTTGATCCCACCATTGAGACCCTGAAGTTGCACCCCATTTAGCTAGTAAATCCGCTACCGAATTTGATTCTCTAGAAATATGTGAGAATCTGAATTGAATTTAAGATAAGTATCTTAAACAATTCTCCCAATGAACTAAAAGCCTCCAAGGAACCAAAGATGAGTTGGACAGCTTCCTTTTAACTAAAATTGGAATATATTAGCCTCCAATAAAAACAGTGCGCGTGTACTATATGCTTCAATATGATTATTTGATTGATCATGAAAAAGAACCCCATGAAAAGTGTTTAGGTCACTGAAAATTTTATTATTTTGTTGTTGCAGGAGATGATGAGCGACCCTCTTTCCATGCACTCTTGATATGAGTGTCTATGAGCTGATTGGCTAATAGATCAATCAAATTACACATAAGAGGAGCATTTTCGCTAACAATCACTCTATTAAAGAGAATCAAAAGAGATTAGTGTGTTCATTCGTCAGCACTTGGTTTTCCTGGGAAGCAGTAACAATATCTTCATCATCAGGCATAGCTTCACCATTCAAATCAAGATCATCAGATGATCTTTTCCACTCCGGAGTATTGGGACAAATAACATTACTGGGCTTCCTCTCATGATAGAATGCGTACAGTGCATCAACGTAATCCTGTTTATAAATTCCTGGAGGGCGTGCATTATGAAAAGCTCCAATTGCCTTTTCGACAGACAATGGCGTTGATCGCATGAGGAAATGAACAATCATGAAACCCGTACGGTTATGCCCATGAGTACAATGAACTAGGATATACTTGTTGGATTCCCTCTGTCGTCGGGAATAGAATTTTAAAACCTCGTAAAAAAATGTATTCACAGACTCGGGATCGGGTACTGAATCCCTACCCTTGCATGCAATCTTAACATGGTTAATACCCATTTTTCTCCAATCCGAAGGTTGATAATAGCGGGTGGTATTGGTCAGATCAATGACTAAACCAACTTCTCTTCCTAAAATTTTTTGCTGGTGAAGAACTTGCTTCAAAGAGTATCTTTTACCAGGAAATATGCACTCATTGAATGTTTCTCCCAGAGGAACTTTAGAAGGAATTATGTACCCTATGCAATCACCAGAAGCAGGGAAATCCAGCCAACCAGGGGGCAGCTTGTTTTTATCGTAAAATCTTGTCTCGTTAATGACAGGTTCTCTCCTTGGTTGGTTTGGACCCTCATCTGGGAAATGTCTTTTTAAGCGTTGCCGTCTTTCTTCACGCTCTCTGTGCATTGTCTCAACTGCAGTCTCTATGTGCTCCTCATGTGCAATATCCTCTTCGACTTGTGCTGAAAATATCTCTCTTCCTCTTTATCATCTTTAGGTAACGAGGAAGCATTCAAATCCATAGAAATAATCATCCAACATCAACTAAACTACATTCGCTTAAAAGAAATCGTGGTAAATATAGAGAACCGAACTAGGGTTTTGCTGCTATTGAGACAGAAAGAGAAAACCCAGCAGTCAATCTGAGAAGGGAAGCCTGTCTGCTTAAGGAGGCCTTAGGAAATCACATCGGTTTTATAAAGTGCTTTGTTGCCTAATTTAAGGTTTAAGGGATCTTAAGGAAATCAGGACTCCTCTAATTTTAAGAAATCCCGGTCGCTACAGCTGCTTAGAAAATCAACTAAGGTTTAGGGTTTCCTGATTCGGCTCTAACAATCAATCGATTCATTCCAACTCTATAAATAGTAGCGTTTGCATAAGGTGCGTTTCAGTAGATTAACGGGGACATTGGGTTTTAGCGTATACTAGAGAGCATTACCAAAAAAATAGTTTGTGTGCAGTCATCGTTTTGTCAATTTCACAGTAATTTTGCTTTTTTGTGATCGAGATGGATCGGGAACACGTCTACTGTAGATCATGTGACCATAAGATTGGTCCTAAAAATGTATTTAAGCTCACAAAAGTACACACTTCTAACCCTTCAAATAGTTTGAGTATATTACGTTCTTTTCTTATTGGTGTTTAAACATACTGACCCTGTGTGAATCTACCAGGAACAGTATATGGAGCATCCTTCGCATTCAACTTACCGTGTAATACCAAGAGTGTAAGTTTGGCTTAATTGGTATCTTGGAGATATCTTGTTCATCAAAACAAAAAGAGAAATCTATCGACTAAATGTTGAAACCCAATTTTGCTTAATTGGTGATTAATACCGTCTTTGCAGGTCTGTTGTCGTAGGAACGCCCGAAGAAACCGAAATCCAGGGTTCAGCGTATACGCGAGTGCCCCTCTTGTGTAAATGCACAACAAAAATCGGCGAGTTCTATGTAAGAATATGTCTAGTAATTAAATTTTATACATCAGTCGGTCTAACAGTTGTAGTTATAATTGGCTAAGTTATATAACTTTTTTTTTTCTGAAGCAGTTAATTTATATAACCTGTGATTGCATGCAGTATCCTACAGGTATTTTTCCGAACACATGCAAGGAGCTCGCATACGATATCTCATCCCTTGAGTGTGAAAAAGGAAGCATATTTTTTGCGAAAACCCTGTATATACACATGACTCCTGAGAGTGCAAATCGGTTGTTCAAATCCAAAACATTCTGAACCAAAAAGATGCAATAACACAATTCGATTGAATTGAATACCCGACACCAGGATGCGATTAGATTGGGGTAAATTTCAGATTTTTCACTCTATTTTTCTTGGATTGGATATTGTCATAATCCCTCCTACACAGGGAAATACCCACTCTTCTATGAGACGATGGGAGTACCACTACCATGTTACTACAATTTAATTTTGAGCAATGTTATTTGCTTTCAATATATATTTTTGTTTAACAACAATATATATCTCGTATCATTCTGTTATTTTTTTTTTGGTAAGTGGATATTTGTAACAAAAACCAGCTGAGCTTTACATTATGGGAAAAGCTCTTCCCGCTATATCCTCATACAGAAGAGGCGACAAAAAAATAGGAGGGGTACAAACCCATTCCTGATTTACATTTGGTGTTGTTGCCTTCTTAGCCAGAAGGTCAGCTGCAAAATTTTCTTCGTGATAAAAGTGCGAGAAGGAGATATCCTGAAAAAGACTATCTAGAGATGATATATCATTCAGGATATTCACAAAAAGCCAAGGAGGCACACACAAAACCATTAACAAGTTGTACTACATACATAGAGTCACTAACCACCTGTAATCTAGAAATGCCTAGGTTATGCGCTAACCTGAGACCATCTCTAATCGACCATAACTCTGCCATGTTGCTCCCATTCATGTATATATGTTTGGCATATGCTGTAATGAAGGAACTAGTATCATTCTTGTTTGTACCGTGTATAAAATACACGGAAGTTCCATTAATCAAGCCCGTCTACCCGTGAAGATTCCAGAAGTTTCTAGAAGTCTTGTTGCCCAAGTTGCTTGCATATGAAGTTTATCTAATTAGGGTTACATAAACACTATAATTACATGTATCCTAAACCCTTAAAGGATATGGAATTTTAGGGTAGCTAACCCGGAGAAAACTCTTGTATCCTACAATCAATAAAGAATTTCTCTGTTCCACCGTGAATGTAGGCACAACTTGCCGAACCACGTTAAATATTTGTCTCTTCTCTTTATCTTTTATAGTTTCTATCCCTAATTTTCAATAATCATCATCAAATCATCGTGTTTAGTGCCTAGAATTTATTTTGGGTACAAACAATTTTGTTATTTGCGAGATGAAATGTTGGAGGAAGTGAACCCAACTATAGACTTTCTAAAGTGAGCAATTGGTTCAATATCCTTAAACCCTCACCTATGACTTTGACAGACACCTTGATATCCTCTCGTATAAAGACTGCAGACATTATCTTCATTTTGACGAGAAAGCCGGAAATGAGATGTTGGAGGAAATTGAACCCCGACTGCAGAAATTATAGCAGTGTGCAACTGGTTCAATTCCCTTGAACTCTCGCTTACGACTTCAACTCGTTTAAATTTTCTCATTTGCAGATCTACATTATCTTCTTATCGTCGTGTAAGCCAGGGATGAGATGTCGGAGGAAATTGAACCCAATTTCACCACGCTGTAGCAGTTTGAAACTGGTTCATATTCCTTGAACTCTCACCCTTGACTTCAACACGCATGTTCATATTTTCTCTTCAGGTATCGGCACTATCTAATCTCAGACGTGAAAGCCGGAGAGGAGATGTTGGCGGAAATTGAGCCAAATTAAACCAAACTGCACCCAAATAGTAGCAGTGTCCAATTGTTTCAGTTTCCTTCAACTCTCATTTACAACTTCATGACTACTTTTTTGTTTCGTCTTAACTAAAGAGTTTGTTACTACAATATATGATGGATGTAAGACACTGGAGAAAACTAAACTGAACACTGATAAGGACAATAATCACTAGCAATTTAGTTTTATCCAATTCTTACTTCCATCAGTTACATCCTTTTATTTTTTTTGCTCATAAGTGAAAGTTGGAGGTAAGATGTTGGAGGAAATTGAACCACGTTAGAGTCTCACTTAGAACTTGTTCACTTCCCTACAACTCTCACATACAACTTTGTAGCACTTTTCTTTGTTTAGCTTATTATGCATTGGAGACGCTGAAAGTGCCATCTATTTATAAGCCTTGAAATGAACAACAATCATGCTTTTCTGATGAAAGAAATTACATGTCTCTGGAATATCTCAGAGAAGAAGAGAATATCGAACAGAACACAGAAATAAAGCATGTTTGTTTACTTTATTTAAAAATAGTATCCCAAGGACAGTTTCTGTTTCTCTCTTTTAGGCAGTCTGTTTCATATCCAATGCGACCACCATATAGAGTTTAGTCTTTTTCACTAAAACTTCATATCCAAAAAAGAACCATCTCTAGACATTTTATTCCTTCTTTAATCGTATGCCCGTATTGATCATCCAATATCCACCAACCTTTGCAGTCCATTAAGATTGTTTTCCGAACATAAAGTGATTTCTATATCATCTTGGCTTATATCAAGCAGTAGTGATACTTTTCCAAGCGCAATGATTTACATTTTCCAAGGAAATGTACGTGCAAGCGTTAGGGCTGAGTGTACGTCCTTCAGATGATTACCTCTCCCTCTCCCATGCATTCAAAGCTGCATGTCAGCTCAATATCTCATCTTCAACAATATATACAAAGAGATGCAAAACCAAAATAAATGAGGGAATTAGTCTATGTTAACCAGTGTAAGCGTTGGTAGATTTTTTACTTAAATCCAGTGGGAACGAGACCGACACAACAGAAATATTGGCAAATACTGTAACAGATGATAAGAGTCAAAAGAAGGTTTTGTAAGTGTCAAATGTTTTTCTTAACTTTGAAATTTCTTTATATTATGTTCATGTAATTCTTATGGGTCTTAAGAGCAACTTTAGTGTTGAGTTGTTAAATTCCCATCCCAAATATAACCCTTTTTTTTTTTTTTGACGTAGTGGGAGACCAATTCCCATCTATCAACGCAGTTGATAGTCACAAGAAACGTAATTAAAAAATCCGTCCAAGTCAAATGTGTTTTATAAAAAGCGTGTGTTATAAAATGCTATTATAAGTTACGTCTGGTATACGGCGTTTTTATAAATTGCGTCTGAGTGGTAAACGTGGTTTATAATTATGTTTTGGGTGAACGACTCTGGAGAGAAGGGAGAGATGGAGAGTTTTCATTGATGTAGTAGTAGTATTGTTACTGATGCTAATAACAAGACAGAAATGGACAAACCAAAGAAAACCGATGGATTCTTCTCAACACTTTCTTCTAATAAGAAACAACAACACCTGTTGAAACATTCTGGTAACCAATGCAGCTTAATATTATCTCTTTGATGAACCCAAATTTTGTCTTTACTTAGGGAATTATGGCAATGGACAAACTGAAAATTTGTTGAGCCATGTGGATGGCCAAACACGTTTCTCCATTATGGGAAGAAAGTGAGTGGTTGATCATCAAGCGCCGGGTAAAAGAACAATTGTCAGCGTGTGTAGCTCAAACTCGGCGTTGGAACAACAACCGCGGGAGTTTAAAGGTTAAATGCAGTGTGCTTTCAAACACGCTTGCGTGAAGCAAAAACGCCAACGGATAGTTTTCTGAAAATTCAAAATTCCCTTTTTACCTCTATAAATTACCATCATCTTGAAACAATTAACTCACACCAAAATTCACTTCTCTTGAATTTCTCTTCTAAATCTATTCAATTTTTTAGTTTTATTGTTGGTTAAATGGCTGAAAAGGCGACCACACTTTTTCGGGATGCAAAGCTTGAAGCTGCTGTTTATAAGCTGCTGCTCCAAGAAAATGTTCCTCTAAAACGCAGAGAAGATCTCTAGTTTTGAAAGTTAGCAACAAAAAATTAAAAAACAAAGGCGAAACTGTCAAAGAGCGCGTTGAATGGAAGCTACGTCAAATGAAGATAAACATGAGGCCAAAGCTTGTACTTGATTTTTATTGAAGTTGTATAATACTTTTTATTATTGTCTATGTTTATATCTTGTAAAAGAATTGGGAGTAATATCAATGTATGAAAATATTTAGAATTTAAAATAGATTTCCACTTCAGTTTAAACGATATTTATTACATTTTAAACTTGCATATAACATCAAACCACATTTTAATAAATCACAACAAGCTCAAACTACATAAAATACTGCGACATTATCTCTATAGAGTTCATAGCATTCAAAATGCTTAAACTCTCTTCCGATTTCTTCAGTAAACTTTGCATGAGCGATGGTTTTCTGTTAAAAAGATAAACAACATGCTAAGATATATGATGCATTTGATCGGTAAGGACAAAGGTAACATACTCACCAGTTCTTCATTGGATAATCCAGAATTACTACGGTGAACCATCCACAAAACTTCTGTATAATATTTGAATTCCTTAGTGATGAATTCAATTCTTAGTTCTAGGCTCACACAATTTCTAATGGTTTTGTTCCGCGATGCTATAAAATGTCTCAATACTCTTTCTCGGAAATAAAATGTTCATTGGTCTCATCATACGATGTAACCAACATCGAACAAGAGTATTATCTTCTTCCATTGTAAAGACCGGGAGAGGCAGTGAGTACAGTACTTATGCTTGAGATGGACCATCTTTTAGAATTCTGAAACACGCTTCGTAACGAAAAGGTTTACCGTGAGCTTCCTCCCAATTATCAAGAGTTGTTTGGATCACTTCATTTTCAGTCACAACGATGACCAAATAACCGGAAACTGCATATATCCCATCTGCGCAAAGAGCAGAGTACCATGTCGTGGGGATTCAAGAATTCCGGTTTGCACTTTTCTTTAAAAAACATAAGAACCTATTAGCTAGGACTTGTATGGTTGCAAATTAAAGATTTTTTTCTTCTTTTTTATTTTGAAGTCCATTTGATGTATTCAATTTGAATTGTATAATGAGTACTGGCATTTGAATTTAAGAATCCCGGTTTCATTTCCTTGTAATTTGAACTTCATTTTAGCTTCAATCAGATTTATTTTAGCTCAGTTAGATTCAGTGCAGGATTCAGCCAATTATGAATCTATATATTTTTTTTATATTTATAATCATATCTAAGACCGACTAAGATAGTCTTAATCCCTTGACCGTTAAAATTGGTAATTGTTCTGCGAACCACGATTGCAGGTCATACAAAATTAAAACGCTTTATAACACATACCTGGTAGCAGGAGTGGAACTACATCCTAGATTGGGCTGACTTGAGCCACCCCTAGAGCCCACAATTATTATTTTTAAGAACGATTTTTTGGGGACCATGGTATGGTTGTGGGACCATGGTTTTATTCTGGGTAAAGACATTAGAAGTAAATCTAGATCACCCCTTATCTAGACATTTATATTAATACTTAAATTACCCTCCTGATTAATTTTGGGTGATAATTAGTTAGTGTTAACAATAGTTAGTGTAATGATTAGTGAGATGATTAAGTTAAAGATAATTATGTGATTAAAAAATCAGATGGTTTTTTTTAAAAGAGTAAAGTTAGAGAAGATGAAGAAGGAAAACATGAAAAACGATGGATTTTACCAACCACAACCGGATGAAGGGTATTTGGGTACCCAGGTAGGTTTCAAACTTAGATAATGTTGGTTGAATTGCTCCAAACTTTCAAAAAAAATGAAATTTTTTATGTAGATTTGGGCCAGTTCGGTTACCATATGTCAAGAACATGTAACCGAACACACCTGAAAGTGTAGTTCAGTTAAGTTTTCCAAACACGCAGGTTACCGAACTCACTCGTTAATGGAGGTTTTGGTCGTACAGTGTAATGTTCGGTTACCTAGGATAAAATGGTAGGTAACCGAACTTTGAACTTAACAATTTATTTTGGTACATCTTGTGTGTTCGGTTAGTTCGCAAAATTCAACGCAACCAAGTTCCCAACCGAACTGCAGGTTAAAAGTAACCCAGTGTTAGAAGTTCGGTTGGTTCGCAAACTTCAACATATTTTGCGAATCAACCGAACTGGGCTTATATATGCATATATGTAATTTGGCAAACGTTCGGTTACTACGAAATTTATTTCCTGGCGAATTAGGTAGAGTTCGGTTACGAAGTTTCAAAGGTAGAGTTCGGTTACAAAGAAAACTTAACATTTTTGCGAACGAACCGAACTTGTGGACTTCTCATTATTTTCGTAAACTAAAGTTCGGTGATATCCTTATTTTGCGAAGGAACCGAACTTATGGACTTGTGTTGTTCTAATACAAGGAGTTCGGTTAAAAGTATTTTTTTGCGAATCAACCGAACTTTGAGTTCGGTTAAGAAAAAATTAATTCTTGATTACCGAACTTATCTCTAAAAAAACCCTCCATTAAACCTTTCTGCAACTTCCATTTTCAACTCATTTTAATAATTACTTTTCATTTATTCAACCAAAAAACGAATGACAAGTAATGGGTTTGTGAGAATATCTTTGTTAATGTTTTAAATTAAGCTATATATAGTGGTGGTGGTGGTTGGTGGTGGTGGTAATCGGAGGTGGTGGTGGTAATCGGTGGTTGGTGGTGATAATCGGAGGTGGTGGTGGTGGTAATCGGCGGTGATGGGCGGTGGTGGTGGTGGTAATCGGCGGTGGTGGGCGGTGGTGGTGGTGGTAATCGGTGGTTGGTGGTGGTGATAATCGGAGGTGGTGGTGGTGGTAATCAGCGATGGTGGGAGGTGGTGGTGGGAGGAGGTGGTGGTTATATATATATAGGTGGTTATTGGATTGGTTTTAAACTAAATTAGGTTAAGAATAGGTTATTCATTTCAATACTTTAGGATACCCCTTATAATTATAGGGTAGGTGGCCTAACAGAACCATGCTCGCCCGACAACTTATTTGTGTAGGGACAATTTTAGTATGCTGATTTTATGTTAAGCAAGCCTAGCCAGGTGTATAAAATGGTCAGCCAGGGGTTCCCAACATTTCTGGTTCCGCACGATTCAGTACATTCGAGACAAGAGACAGATGTTTACATATACCCTAATCATTGCTGTCCTTAGATCTATTAATTTTATAGCCCGTAACCTATGTTAATTCGCTTTAAGCGAACATGTATTAGGAGATTCATCTACACATGACCCTCTTTCTTGTATTTATTTCTACATCAACTTTCCTGAAGGGTGAATAATGAAATATTTTCTTTCTTCAAAAGCAAAACAAAAAATATCAAAAAATAAATAACTTTGATTATACAAGGGAAAGAAACTCCTCGAATGTGAGCAACAATCTCACTTTTTTTTTTTTCTTTTTAATATGTAAGCAAAAAAGATACTCCCTCTGTTTCACAAAGGCAGTCCGCTTTGACTTTCTCAAAATATTAAGGAGACCATACTATTTTACTTGACTACCCTTAATTACTTACTTATTTTATTTTAATAAAAATGCTAGCAATAAAGAATATCAAAAATTGGTGTGAGAATTAAAAATACGAAATATAAAAGGAAAATTTAAAAGATATTGAATTTAAGTACTATAGACTTTATAAGGAATCTAATTTTTAGAGTTAAATGTATATTTCTTTAAAAGGAATGAAGGATATATTTGTTTACTCAATTATACTAATTTTTTTAATATTTTAGATTGGGTCATGTTAAAAATGAATTTATGAATATAAAGAATTCAAGGGTATATTAGAGCGTCCATTAAAAGAGTATGACTATAAACAGAAGCTGGACACAATTTTGAAACAGACGAAAAAGGAATAGAGGACAGTCTTTCAGAAACAGAGGGAGTAATAAACATCCTTGCGAGAATGGGGTATACTCAAACTAATTGGGGTATACCCAATAAGACAAAATCTGGTAATTTTGAAGTAAAATCAAGCCACCCCTTAACCTTGTATTTTCTAAATGGCTAATATGCCCTTGGTTAATTAACACTAAAAATCTGATTAGATTAATTAATTGAGTTTAAATTAAAAATTATTATGAATTCAGTAGATTAAACCTTTCATCTGTGTTATGAGTTCGATTTCGATCAAAAATTTGGTTTTGAAAATGCACAAGTCCGGCAAGGTTGTGGTTTGAATAAGGTGCCGACCGATCTTCGGCTGGAAAGGTCCACTTTGAATAAGCTGGCGACCAGTTTTCGGCCGGCAGTGCCCAATTTGAATAAGCTGCCGACCAGTATTTGGCCGGCATGATCGTCGGATGAAGAACACCCCGACTATCTTGGGAAACAATCTTACGGTCGACAAGTAAATATTTCCTACCATGCCGGCTATAGTAAAGTCGGCATGCACATAATTTATAACACTGTCGGCTGACATGTAGCCGGCATGTTAAGGATTGATGTCCTTGCCGACCTAAACTTATACCAAACAGAAAACAAATTATGGAAGATGTAATTTACTTTATTCATGCTATTTTGGTTATTACATTGATTGAAACATAAAACCTAATCCTTGTCGACGGAAAAACGAATGCACTTAGCATGTGCATCAAGCCTTTGAACCCCTAGGAGACCCTAGTGGACGAGTTATAGTCTCGTGAGGGCTTACATAGAGGTATACTCACAAAACCTACACTAAAACTTCTAAAACCATCAATCTTCCTCCGACGAAGACGATAACGCATCCAAGTAGTTTCGGGTTATCCTCCGGGATTCTTTCGGCCAAAAAGTGATAGCTTGCATCGAATGCGAATGCTTCCCCCTTTACCTCCAAGTAGCGCGCTTTCACGACTTCGTGCTACAAAAACAAACTTACATTTGTTAGTGGTGTTTCATTGGAACATAAAACAACATGGATCACGTAAAACAAACAACAAAAATACTCACAAATTGTGCAATGGACAAGGTGAAGGGGCGAGTGTTAAAAATACGAGGTTGGAGAGCTAAAAATGCAAGTATCGCATTTTCTATGACTAGGTGCCTCTCATGCACTTGTTGAACACTTCTTGCATTTGGATTCCCAAAGTCTTGGATAAATTTGTTGTGTACCCTAGCCCAAAAGGTTGTGGAATCCACCCTTTCGGAGGATTGACGTCTAAATTGTTTTTCAGCATACCATGCTTTTATGATTGCCAAATCTTCATTTGAATCAAATGAAGTCATTTTTGCTTAGCTATTGGGTGAGTTAGATGGATTGTATCATGATATGATCTTTTGATAGTATATGGAACTATTTGTAGGTTGTTTTGTAGAGAAAAGTAGTGTATTTATAGGATGGTGGCCAAATTTGGCCGTTATAGTGCCCAAGTACAAGTACTTGTATTTGCAAAAAAATTGAATTTTAAATCCGTCGACGAGGATTGTTTTCTCCAATATGCCGACCTAATAAACAGCCGCATATGTATGAATTTTGTTACCATGCCTACCTGATAAGATTTTAGGCATCAGGAGAAAGATTTTTCTGCCACACATAGCTGGCAGGGTCGATAACATACTGCCCTGCCAGTTAATAAACAACAGTCTAGGTAGAAATTTTGTTACCATGCCGACCTGATAAAATTTTAGGCATCAGGAGAAAGGTTCGTACCTGTTGTGAAGAAGAATCTGATTTCGCTCGGAACTTTGGAAGTTAAGGGCTACAAGTTAGTCGCTGAAAATGGCATTTTAAAGGTAATTTCTGGATCGTTGGTTATCATGAAGGGCACAAGGCATCATAACTTGTACTACTTAACTGGAAGTACAGTAACAGGAGATGTGTCAATTTCTGAACACATCGAGACTGTATCTATGAAGACCACGAAGTTATGGCATATGCGACTTGCACATCCAGGTGATATTTATTGAAAGGTGTTATTGCCTGCAAATTAGAGTTTTGTGAACATTGTGTGAAAGGAAAGAAAACAAGAACAAGCTTTGGAACGACAATACACAACACTAGTGGAGTTCTTGATTATGTTCACTCAGATGTTTGGGGTCCCTCCAAGAATGCATCATTGGGAGGGAAACATTGGTTCGTGTCTTTCATTGATGACTATTCTAGGCGCGTATGGGTGTACACCATGAGGCATAAGGATGAAGTCCTAGAAGTTTTTGTGAGGTGGAAAAAAACAACTGAGACTCAAACTGGCAGAAAGATCAAGGTACTATGTTCAGACAATGGTGGAGAGTACAAAAGTGATCCATTATCGCAAGTATGTCAAGATGAGGGAATACAGAGGCACTTCACAGTTAAGAAGACACCGCAAAAAAATGGGGTAGCTGAACGCATGAATAGTACTTTGCTGGAGAAGGTACGATGTATGTTATCTAATGATGGATTAGGTAAAGCGTTTTGGGCTAAGGCAGTTAGATATGCGTGCTTCCTCATTAATAGGTTTCCATCAGCGGCATTAGAAGGTAAAACTCCGATGGAGAAGTGGTATGGTAAACCAGCTTATGACTATGACTCAATTCATATCTTTGGTTGCCCTGCTTGGTATCATGTTAGTGAAAACAAGCTTGATAGCCGTGCTTTTAAAGGGATCTTTACGGGTGTGAAGAAAGGAGTGAAAGGGTTCAAAATTTGGAATCCAGTAGAGAAGAAGATAGTCATGAGTAGAAATGTTACATTTTATGAAGCGTCTATGGTAAAGTCTTGGGGTTCTCAGCAGGTGGAGAACAGAAGCACAATTACTAGTGAGCCTTTGCAGCAGGTGGAGATTGATGCAACTCCACTAATTCCAGCTAAGTATGTATCTGTTACGACTACTTTTGAAGGTGTGACGTCTACAAGGGAGGTAACTACTGAAGTTCCAAATGATAATGTCGATGTTTATGAAGAGGAACATGAAGCAGTGGAAAATACAAAAGCTACGGTCATTGATACCATAGCAACCAGTAAACCGAGAAGATCAATCAAGAAACCTGGTTGGATGAATGATTTTATAGCTTATGCATTACCAGTTATTGAAGAAAGCATTTCTAATACCTATTTTGAAGCTATACACAGTGTAGAGCATCAAAAATGGGAAGTTGCTATGCAGGATGAGATGGAGTCTCTTTGCAAGAATGGCACGTGGATTCTTACGAAGCTTCCGAACGGTAAGAAGGCCATTGGGTGCAAATTGGTATATGCTAAGAAAGAAGGATCTCAGATGAATCAAGTACGCTACAAGGTAAGGTTAGTTTCAAAAGTTTATTCCCAAAAGGAAGGGATTGACTACAATGAGGTGTTCTCTCCAGTTGTGAAACACTCATCAATCTGAATTTTGTTGGCATTGGTAGCACAATATGATTTAGACCTAGTTCAGCTAGATGTCAATACGACGTTCTTACATGGTGATCTATAAGAGGAGATTTATATCACTCAGCCGAGTGGGTTCAAAGTTGCTGGAAGTGAAGATTGTGTATGCAAGCTGAAGAAATCGTTGTATGGGGTGAAACAGTCTCCAAGACAGTGGTACAAGCGATTTGATCAGTTTATGATTGGCCATACATACACAAGAAGTCACTATGACCATTGTGTATACTTCAAGAAGATACGTGATGGGTCTTTCATATATTTTCTCTTGTATGTCGATGATATGCTGATTGCATCGAATAACAAGAAAGAGATTGATAATTTGAAGCAGAAATTGTCAACTGAGTTCGAGATGAAAGATCTAGGAGAATCTAAGAAGATTCTTGGAATGGAGATTCAACGTGACAGAGAGAAGGGTAAGGTTTGTTTGTCTCAGAAGGCATACTTGAAAAGAAGTGTTAAAGAAATTTGGTATCTTCGAAGGAACTAAATTTGTAAGTACTCCCCTTGGTCCTCATTTTAAGTTGAGTTCTGATATGTCTCATACTACTGAAGAAGAGCGTGAGTATATGGCCCAAGTCCCATATGCTAGTGCTATTGGTAGCTTGATGTATGCGATGGTATGTACAAGGCCGGATATTTCACATGTAGTAAGTATGATCAGCCGTTATATGCATAATCCTGGTAAAGGACATTGGAAAGCTATGAAATGAATTTTGAGGTATCTTTATGGTACTGTTGATGTTGTCTTGGAGTTTGTGAAGGAAGATGGGAACAATGAGTTGTGTGTTGGTTATGTGGATTCTGACTATGCTGGTGATTTGGACAAGAGACGTTCAACTACCGGGTATGTATTTACCTTGGATGGAGCACCGGTTAGTTGGAGATCGACTTTGCAGTCTACTGTGGATCTCTCAACTAATGAAGCGGAGTATATGGCAGTGACAGGGGCATTTAAGGAGGCTATATGGTTACAAGGTTTGCTCGATGACTTGGGTGTTGTGCAGGAAAAACTGCCTGTGCATTGTGATAGTCTTAGTGCAATTTATTTGGCTAAAAATCAAGTGCATCATACAAGAACCAAACATATAGATGTTCGATTTCACTTTGTTAGAGAAATTCTGGAAGAAGAAGACATTTTACTTGTGAAGATCGATACCAAAGACAATCCAGCTGATATGTTAACGAAAGTAGTATCTGGGGTCAAGTTTCTTCATTGCTCGAAATTGATCCACATTCTTCCGATTTGGTGAGACCCTTGGGGGTAGAGGTTCTTAGGAACCTGGTGGAGGCCTTCTAGTAAGGCCATTGAGTGAACTACGGTCGGTTTGATTCCTTGCAGAGGATGCGTAGGCAACCTATGGCGCAATCAATGTTGTAAGACGAAGGTGTTATATTGATCGTATCATGCATAAATGCATGATCCGAGGTGGAGAATTGTTGGATATAGGTCGGTGAGGTGATTTTGAGTTTTTTGGATAACTCACGCCAAAAGAAAGTCGGTGGAGGAAGTTGGTTTTATCCCAACTTTTTTAGTCGGTCACCAAGTTAGATTAGGATTAAGAGTTAAGATAACTCTTAATTAGCTTTCTTGATCCTAAAGACTAGGAACTTATTAGCTAAGTTATGGAACCCTAATCCCTATCTATGTGTATATAATAGCCTAGTAGAGAACCTAGAAAAACACACAAAAAAAATCTTCTTTCTCTCTTAGGGTTTATTTGTTTTCTCCCAAACGATAATATAAATCTCTTATTTTTCCCGAGGATTCAACCTCGTTAAATTCTCGTCTCTTTTCTTCTTTAGTTTGTGTTATTTGCAATATTTGGAGTACCATTGTGTAGCTGTGCAAATCGCTTCCGCGGGGTTTTAGCGCAACGGATTGAAACAATGTGGATGACCACTAAGGAATAACAGAAGTTTGCATAGCCCCCAATTATCAACGATAACATATATAGCTTTACCAGTGAACTTGTATCCCTCTTTCTAAAAAGCATCACCTCATTTAACATATGTAGTAAGGATGCAGTCCGTTGCACTTCTACTGTGAGCTGTGTAAACTGGAGCAGGACATCTGAATAATAAGAAATGACAGTGTTGGCTATTTCCAATAGGATGACCAGCTGAAGTATTACCGTTCTCATCACCATAGCTCCACGTAGCTCTGTAAACTGCATCAGATGACAACTTTTGCATCTCTTGATAATTCCTGTAATACTGTAACCTCGTCAACAAAACAGTGAGGTGCTACTACCTTATAGTTGCAGAACTAAGCTTATACCGGTTCACCAACAAAAGTTCAAGATCAACACATATTAGTAATAACCAACAAAAAAAAATGCCCAAAAGAAAAACCAGATTAAAAAAACAATAACTCCAACAATCAACACAGGCCCACAGGTGCACAAATCTGACAATTGTATGCATGGCCTATCTATTCCATTAAACATGAAAGTTTTCCGTAAATTCGGACCAAATAGTTTGACAAATCCACAAATGTGCCTAACCTCAGTAAGCCACTAAACCGAAAATCAAAGTACCTAGGGAAGTATCATAGGGGTCTATTGCTAACACCTCGAAAATATCAAGCGTGACCATGGAGAGAGTAGAACTATTCAGGGTTGCGAACCCACATACCAAGCAGGTACGTCTTTGTAGATATCTTTTAATAATGCAGTATCCATCAAGAAAAGAGGGTAGAAGACTTAATATTTCAGATGAAAAATGACATGATAAACAAACCTAAAGATTTTAGTGTTGCAGTAACGAAAAAAAGTACGAAATTTCAGGGTAATCAAACCCCTCCAATTTGGATACTACATCACTCTAATTCCAGTATATCCCTCTACAGTATTTCATAATGAAGGTTTCTCCCTCTTTCTAAACAGCATCACCTCATTTGCATACCGTCACAAGGTTCTGCGTATCAGTGTTCTTATGAAATTATAAAACAACTTCTCTGATATCCTTAACAAAGACAACTTTTCTGTTGTTTCCTATCCAAAGTACTGTTTTTCTTTGAATCAACAAATTCAGGAACTCAAAATGCACAGTAAATATCAAAACGATAGCATTATAAGGATAATAGCTTGAGTATAAAGAGCTGATTAAATTTTCTCGAAGGGTTAGGAGCTTAGGATTATTGGGAAAGCTTTCAGATTTCTACAATGTTTCCTGCATTTACTTCTCAGACACCGATTTTAATTTCTTATAAAAGGAAATAAGTATACTAAGTTAGCATTACATTTCCCCACTAAGACTAACTTAAGTAAATTACAAAATGCAGAATGAACATGGCAACAAAAAGCTATAAGAGTAATCCATCCATGATATTATATCAGCACACACTGTCTATTGATTAGATTCAGAAGATGGCTTGTTATCAAATTTTAAAATGCTTAAGATTTTCATTTAATGATCATTACACTTACCTACTCCTTCTGAGGCTCCGGCTTCTTCAGTTAATCACTGTTCTCTTCCTCCTCACTTGAACTTATCATTTCACAGAATTCCATTGTTTTTGTATTCATTTCTCCTAATACTTCAATGAAACTAACGTATTCTTATGAGGAATCGCTTCACAAATTGACTTGCCAAAACTGATATTGATTTTGGCAGACGAAGCTTTTGGATCGTAACTATAATAAATTTTACTTTCCCATAGCACAAAAGCCTACCACTCTTCGTGAACTCGAATGGCCGTGAAATTTCATTGTCAAAACTAAACACTTTAATCCAGTTGAAGTCATCATTATCTTCATTCTGCTTTAATAACCATATGTCACAATCACCAGAATCGTAATAATGAGTAGCACTTAGAAAATCACCTAAAACCCCTAATCTAGTAGAGATATATGAATCATCAGTTTGTGTCAAATAAGGTGGTGATGGTGGAAGTTGGCTAGGCTTTTCATCAGCCAAATGGAAAGCAAGAACAGTGCATGTGGTTCCAGTGTTGTGCTTCCAAAAAAGAGCTCCATTTGCAAACATAGCAGCATTGTGTGAAAATCGTTTCATTCCGATGTTGATCGTTCCCACATTTCTCCATCCACTGACACTCCCAAGAGTGTACACCTGAACAACTCCAATTCCAATTTCTTCATTTAGGTTTCTCTTTTTCGAGTTATATATCCTAACAACCTTGTAGTCATTGAACGAACGAATGTGACCAAATCCAGTCCACCAGGAAGATTCTTTAAATCTTGGAAGGATAACATATTCTATGGTGATTGGATTACAGATATGAGCAGGTCCAAAATGCCATTTACCAATTTCGTCTCTAAGCCATGCATCGAACCAAATAAGGCCATTGCATGATCCATTAAAATAATAATCGTCAAATGGAGAGCTTAAATTCATCCTTCTTCTTCTGTTAAAGGGTGCCTCCTGACAATTATCATCATATTCACTATAATAAAATGCTTTAAGCCCTAGTACATGACTATAAAAGATACAGCTTTACTTACCAGAATCATTGAGATGATTCAAGTGCATCTGTGCCAAGGATGGATGCCGAACAAGATCTCTCCAGGCTTTAGAGACTAACTTGCATCCCAGAACAGATTCAGTTGGTAAAGGACTTAAAATGTCAAACATGATCTCGTAAGGAAGCATATTAAAGTTCCCCATTGGAACTCTAAGTTGAGATAGAAGGGATCTGCAGAAGAAGAATTGAGAAAGTTAGGGTTTCAAGGAGAACGGGGGTTTTGGTTGATGAAACTGGATGCTGATAAATTAAAGGAAACGAAATGGTCAAGGGGTAAACAAAAATATCGTCAGCGTCAGGATTATGCCATAGGGTAGTCAATTGAGTGAGGGGCCTTGGGGAGTGTCTACTGTGAAATGGGCCACGGTGGAATGGGCATGTGGCATCTACCGAACTACTCCTTTAGTTTTTGCTCTGCAACCCTATCTATCCTAAAAACAGACAGTTATCTTCATATAGAAAACAGTTATCTTCATCTTCTCTGTTCGGATTTTGATTTCTTTTAAGATCTGGCTAGATTAGCTTATCCTACATTATATGTAAGTAAATAAATTGCAGTTCAGCAATGCGTATTAGGTTTTTCTGTTTATATTTTCTAATAAATATGGCAAATTACTGCCGTTGTTATTTTCTACGCACTCTCAGAGTGAGGGATCTGTTGGTGGTGCATTAATGCTTGGAAGGAATCGTGGATCCCCAATCAACTGCATCATCTGTTCCCATATCCGGATATTATGCATGGAAATATTCACATAGTGGCTCCTCTATTTTTAGAAGATAGTTATTCATGGAATGAAAATGAGAATAATTCCTTAAGAGTGATTCTGGGTATCTATATTAATGGTGAAGATGAGAATAATTCCTTAATCTGGAACCGACCTTTTAATGGAAAATACTCAACCAAATCTTGTTACAAGATACATGCAAAAAATATTCGGATTTCTTAATGAATTTCTATGGAGAAAGCTTTGGTTTTTTACTTTCATTTCGCCTAAGATTATGCCGTTTATGTGGAAAGTACTCCATAATGGCTTACCGGTTAAGCATAACATCAAAAGATTCAATACTCATATACGCTGTGTAAGCAAGATGTCCATGAAGAAACAATTGAACATATGTTCTTCAATTGTCCTTGGGCTATAAGAGTATTCATGTATTCTGCTTTGGAATTTTGGATGCAAATGGAAGTGAATAATCCTAAAACTATTATCTTGAAATGGATTGGTGATCAACAGATTCAAAAACTTCATTATGGTGCATGGAATGTATCAAGGAACATATGGGATAATCGTCCTTACATCATCTATCAATATTGGAATGTTCTGGAATTTGGCTACTGCAAGACTAAAGTTGATCCAGCATTCATCCCAAATCAAGTTGATGCAAGGGCAATCACGCAGAATCATTTGGGTTTATCTGAAGGATGTGGTACAAATACTGTTGATGCAACTTCGACACTTACGTCAGGGATAAATGCTGTTATTCTTGGTTTGACGTTGGCAAAGAGATTGATCCTAACAAAGATCATTGTGGAGGGAGATGCTTCAAATGTAACCAAAGCTTTCACGGAAGATGCAAGTGAAATACCATGGACAGCAAAATCTTTGATTCTCAGGATTAAAGTAGAAGCTGAGACCTTTCAGAATGTCAAGTTTGTTTTTATTCCTAAATGTGTCATTGTTTTAACGCATAAACTTTGTCAATTTGTAAAGCGCGATTCTGTAATAGGCTGGTGGGAGTATGATTCTCCACCTAAATGCATCTCTTCAAACCTCAATTTAATGAGGTAGTCTTAATAAAGCTTAGGGCTCTTCGAGCCCTTTATCCTTCAAAAAAAAAAAGAGAAGAATTCTGCACCATCAAAGAATGATTTAATCTTGGCTTGCTACAAGATTTTGATTCATATGTTTTTCAAGTTATGCAAATGCACGTTACGAGTCTTTGTCTTGGTTTTCATTCGAAGGACATTTTTTTTTTAAACAAGCTCGCAAGGAGATTTTATTGAAAATGAACGTAAAACGACATGCTATTAACTTATCTGAATCTGTAGGAAGGAAGAGAAGAAATATCACTTCCCATGGCAGATCCAATAAACGAAGGTGGTTGATCCCACCATTGAGACCCTGAAGTTGCACCCCATTTAGCTAGTAAATCCGCTACCGAATTTGATTCTCTAGAAATATGTGAGAATCTGAATTGAATTTAAGATAAGTATCTTAAACAATTCTCCCAATGAACTAAAAGCCTCCAAGGAACCAAAGATGAGTTGGACAGCTTCCTTTTAACTAAAATTGGAATATATTAGCCTCCAATAAAAACAGTGCGCGTGTACTATATGCTTCAATATGATTATTTGATTGATCATGAAAAAGAACCCCATGAAAAGTGTTTAGGTCACTGAAAATTTTATTATTTTTGTTGTTGCAGGAGATGATGAGCGACCCTCTTTCCATGCACTCTTGATATGAGTGTCTATGAGCTGATTGGCTAATAGATCAATCAAATTACACATAAGAGGAGCATTTTCGCTAACAATCACTCTATTAAAGAGAATCAAAAGAGATTAGTGTGTTCATTCGTCAGCACTTGGTTTTCCTGGGAAGCAGTAACAATATCTTCATCATCAGGCATAGCTTCACCATTCAAATCAAGATCATCAGATGATCTTTTCCACTCCGGAGTATTGGGACAAATAACATTACTGGGCTTCCTCTCATGATAGAATGCGTACAGTGCATCAACGTAATCCTGTTTATAAATTCCTGGAGGGCGTGCATTATGAAAAGCTCCAATTGCCTTTTCGACAGACAATGGCGTTGATCGCATGAGGAAATGAACAATCATGAAACCCGTACGGTTATGCCCATGAGTACAATGAACTAGGATATACTTGTTGGATTCCCTCTGTCGTCGGGAATAGAATTTTAAAACCTCGTAAAAAAATGTATTCACAGACTCGGGATCGGGTACTGAATCCCTACCCTTGCATGCAATCTTAACATGGTTAATACCCATTTTTCTCCAATCCGAAGGTTGATAATAGCGGGTGGTATTGGTCAGATCAATGACTAAACCAACTTCTCTTCCTAAAATTTTTTGCTGGTGAAGAACTTGCTTCAAAGAGTATCTTTTACCAGGAAATATGCACTCATTGAATGTTTCTCCCAGAGGAACTTTAGAAGGAATTATGTACCCTATGCAATCACCAGAAGCAGGGAAATCCAGCCAACCAGGGGGCAGCTTGTTTTTATCGTAAAATCTTGTCTCGTTAATGACAGGTTCTCTCCTTGGTTGGTTTGGACCCTCATCTGGGAAATGTCTTTTTAAGCGTTGCCGTCTTTCTTCACGCTCTCTGTGCATTGTCTCAACTGCAGTCTCTATGTGCTCCTCATGTGCAATATCCTCTTCGACTTGTGCTGAAAATATCTCTTCTTCCTCTTTATCATCTTTAGGTAACGAGGAAGCATTCAAATCCATAGAAATAATCATCCAACATCAACTAAACTACATTCGCTTAAAAGAAATCGTGGTAAATATAGAGAACCGAACTAGGGTTTTGCTGCTATTGAGACAGAAAGAGAAAACCCAGCAGTCAATCTGAGAAGGGAAGCCTGTCTGCTTAAGGAGGCCTTAGGAAATCACATCGGTTTTATAAAGTGCTTTGTTGCCTAATTTAAGGTTTAAGGGATCTTAAGGAAATCAGGACTCCTCTAATTTTAAGAAATCCCGGTCGCTACAGCTGCTTAGAAAATCAACTAAGGTTTAGGGTTTCCTGATTCGGCTCTAACAATCAATCGATTCATTCCAACTCTATAAATAGTAGCGTTTGCATAAGGTGCGTTTCAGTAGATTAACGGGGACATTGGGTTTTAGCGTATACTAGAGAGCATTACCAAAAAAATAGTTTGTGTGCAGTCATCGTTTTGTCAATTTCACAGTAATTTTGCTTTTTTGTGATCGAGATGGATCGGGAACACGTCTACTGTAGATCATGTGACCATAAGATTGGTCCTAAAAATGTATTTAAGCTCACAAAAGTACACACTTCTAACCCTTCAAATAGTTTGAGTATATTACGTTCTTTTCTTATTGGTGTTTAAACATACTGACCCTGTGTGAATCTACCAGGAACAGTATATGGAGCATCCTTCGCATTCAACTTACCGTGTAATACCAAGAGTGTAAGTTTGGCTTAATTGGTATCTTGGAGATATCTTGTTCATCAAAACAAAAAGAGAAATCTATCGACTAAATGTTGAAACCCAATTTTGCTTAATTGGTGATTAATACCGTCTTTGCAGGTCTGTTGTCGTAGGAACGCCCGAAGAAACCGAAATCCAGGGTTCAGCGTATACGCGAGTGCCCCTCTTGTGTAAATGCACAACAAAAATCGGCGAGTTCTATGTAAGAATATGTCTAGTAATTAAATTTTATACATCAGTCGGTCTAACAGTTGTAGTTATAATTGGCTAAGTTATATAACTTTTTTTTTTCTGAAGCAGTTAATTTATATAACCTGTGATTGCATGCAGTATCCTACAGGTATTTTTCCGAACACATGCAAGGAGCTCGCATACGATATCTCATCCCTTGAGTGTGAAAAAGGAAGCATATTTTTTGCGAAAACCCTGTATATACACATGACTCCTGAGAGTGCAAATCGGTTGTTCAAATCCAAAACATTCTGAACCAAAAAGATGCAATAACACAATTCGATTGAATTGAATACCCGACACCAGGATGCGATTAGATTGGGGTAAATTTCAGATTTTTCACTCTATTTTTCTTGGATTGGATATTGTCATAATCCCTCCTACACAGGGAAATACCCACTCTTCTATGAGACGATGGGAGTACCACTACCATGTTACTACAATTTAATTTTGAGCAATGTTATTTGCTTTCAATATATATTTTTGTTTAACAACAATATATATCTCGTATCATTCTGTTATTTTTTTTTTGGTAAGTGGATATTTGTAACAAAAACCAGCTGAGCTTTACATTATGGGAAAAGCTCTTCCCGCTATATCCTCATACAGAAGAGGCGACAAAAAAATAGGAGGGGTACAAACCCATTCCTGATTTACATTTGGTGTTGTTGCCTTCTTAGCCAGAAGGTCAGCTGCAAAATTTTCTTCGTGATAAAAGTGCGAGAAGGAGATATCCTGAAAAAGACTATCTAGAGATGATATATCATTCAGGATATTCACAAAAAGCCAAGGAGGCACACACAAAACCATTAACAAGTTGTACTACATACATAGAGTCACTAACCACCTGTAATCTAGAAATGCCTAGGTTATGCGCTAACCTGAGACCATCTCTAATCGACCATAACTCTGCCATGTTGCTCCCATTCATGTATATATGTTTGGCATATGCTGTAATGAAGGAACTAGTATCATTCTTGTTTGTACCGTGTATAAAATACACGGAAGTTCCATTAATCAAGCCCGTCTACCCGTGAAGATTCCAGAAGTTTCTAGAAGTCTTGTTGCCCAAGTTGCTTGCATATGAAGTTTATCTAATTAGGGTTACATAAACACTATAATTACATGTATCCTAAACCCTTAAAGGATATGGAATTTTAGGGTAGCTAACCCGGAGAAAACTCTTGTATCCTACAATCAATAAAGAATTTCTCTGTTCCACCGTGAATGTAGGCACAACTTGCCGAACCACGTTAAATATTTGTCTCTTCTCTTTATCTTTTATAGTTTCTATCCCTAATTTTCAATAATCATCATCAAATCATCGTGTTTAGTGCCTAGAATTTATTTTGGGTACAAACAATTTTGTTATTTGCGAGATGAAATGTTGGAGGAAGTGAACCCAACTATAGACTTTCTAAAGTGAGCAATTGGTTCAATATCCTTAAACCCTCACCTATGACTTTGACAGACACCTTGATATCCTCTCGTATAAAGACTGCAGACATTATCTTCATTTTGACGAGAAAGCCGGAAATGAGATGTTGGAGGAAATTGAACCCCGACTGCAGAAATTATAGCAGTGTGCAACTGGTTCAATTCCCTTGAACTCTCGCTTACGACTTCAACTCGTTTAAATTTTCTCATTTGCAGATCTACATTATCTTCTTATCGTCGTGTAAGCCAGGGATGAGATGTCGGAGGAAATTGAACCCAATTTCACCACGCTGTAGCAGTTTGAAACTGGTTCATATTCCTTGAACTCTCACCCTTGACTTCAACACGCATGTTCATATTTTCTCTTCAGGTATCGGCACTATCTAATCTCAGACGTGAAAGCCGGAGAGGAGATGTTGGCGGAAATTGAGCCAAATTAAACCAAACTGCACCCAAATAGTAGCAGTGTCCAATTGTTTCAGTTTCCTTCAACTCTCATTTACAACTTCATGACTACTTTTTTGTTTCGTCTTAACTAAAGAGTTTGTTACTACAATATATGATGGATGTAAGACACTGGAGAAAACTAAACTGAACACTGATAAGGACAATAATCACTAGCAATTTAGTTTTATCCAATTCTTACTTCCATCAGTTACATCCTTTTATTTTTTTTGCTCATAAGTGAAAGTTGGAGGTAAGATGTTGGAGGAAATTGAACCACGTTAGAGTCTCACTTAGAACTTGTTCACTTCCCTACAACTCTCACATACAACTTTGTAGCACTTTTCTTTGTTTAGCTTATTATGCATTGGAGACGCTGAAAGTGCCATCTATTTATAAGCCTTGAAATGAACAACAATCATGCTTTTCTGATGAAAGAAATTACATGTCTCTGGAATATCTCAGAGAAGAAGAGAATATCGAACAGAACACAGAAATAAAGCATGTTTGTTTACTTTATTTAAAAATAGTATCCCAAGGACAGTTTCTGTTTCTCTCTTTTAGGCAGTCTGTTTCATATCCAATGCGACCACCATATAGAGTTTAGTCTTTTTCACTAAAACTTCATATCCAAAAAAGAACCATCTCTAGACATTTTATTCCTTCTTTAATCGTATGCCCGTATTGATCATCCAATATCCACCAACCTTTGCAGTCCATTAAGATTGTTTTCCGAACATAAAGTGATTTCTATCATCTTGGCTTATATCAAGCAGTAGTGATACTTTTCCAAGCGCAATGATTTACATTTTCCAAGGAAATGTACGTGCAAGCGTTAGGGCTGAGTGTACGTCCTTCAGATGATTACCTCTCCCTCTCCCATGCATTCAAAGCTGCATGTCAGCTCAATATCTCATCTTCAACAATATATACAAAGAGATGCAAAACCAAAATAAATGAGGGAATTAGTCTATGTTAACCAGTGTAAGCGTTGGTAGATTTTTTACTTAAATCCAGTGGGAACGAGACCGACACAACAGAAATATTGGCAAATACTGTAACAGATGATAAGAGTCAAAAGAAGGTTTTGTAAGTGTCAAATGTTTTTCTTAACTTTGAAATTTCTTTATATTATGTTCATGTAATTCTTATGGGTCTTAAGAGCAACTTTAGTGTTGAGTTGTTAAATTCCCATCCCAAATATAACCCTTTTTTTTTTTTTTGACGTAGTGGGAGACCAATTCCCATCTATCAACGCAGTTGATAGTCACAAGAAACGTAATTAAAAAATCCGTCCAAGTCAAATGTGTTTTATAAAAGCGTGTGTTATAAAATGCTATTATAAGTTACGTCTGGTATACGGCGTTTTTATAAATTGCGTCTGAGTGGTAAACGTGGTTTATAATTATGTTTTGGGTGAACGACTCTGGAGAGAAGGGAGAGATGGAGAGTTTTCATTGATGTAGTAGTAGTATTGTTACTGATGCTAATAACAAGACAGAAATGGACAAACCAAAGAAAACCGATGGATTCTTCTCAACACTTTCTTCTAATAAGAAACAACAACACCTGTTGAAACATTCTGGTAACCAATGCAGCTTAATATTATCTCTTTGATGAACCCAAATTTTGTCTTTACTTAGGGAATTATGGCAATGGACAAACTGAAAATTTGTTGAGCCATGTGGATGGCCAAACACGTTTCTCCATTATGGGAAGAAAGTGAGTGGTTGATCATCAAGCGCCGGGTAAAAGAACAATTGTCAGCGTGTGTAGCTCAAACTCGGCGTTGGAACAACAACCGCGGGAGTTTAAAGGTTAAATGCAGTGTGCTTTCAAACACGCTTGCGTGAAGCAAAAACGCCAACGGATAGTTTTCTGAAAATTCAAAATTCCCTTTTTACCTCTATAAATTACCATCATCTTGAAACAATTAACTCACACCAAAATTCACTTCTCTTGAATTTCTCTTCTAAATCTATTCAATTTTTTAGTTTTATTGTTGGTTAAATGGCTGAAAAGGCGACCACACTTTTTCGGGATGCAAAGCTTGAAGCTGCTGTTTATAAGCTGCTGCTCCAAGAAAATGTTCCTCTAAAACGCAGAGAAGATCTCTAGTTTTGAAAGTTAGCAACAAAAAATTAAAAAACAAAGGCGAAACTGTCAAAGAGCGCGTTGAATGGAAGCTACGTCAAATGAAGATAAACATGAGGCCAAAGCTTGTACTTGATTTTTATTGAAGTTGTATAATACTTTTTATTATTGTCTATGTTTATATCTTGTAAAAGAATTGGGAGTAATATCAATGTATGAAAATATTTAGAATTTAAAATAGATTTCCACTTCAGTTTAAACGATATTTATTACATTTTAAACTTGCATATAACATCAAACCACATTTTAATAAATCACAACAAGCTCAAACTACATAAAATACTGCGACATTATCTCTATAGAGTTCATAGCATTCAAAATGCTTAAACTCTCTTCCGATTTCTTCAGTAAACTTTGCATGAGCGATGGTTTTCTGTTAAAAAGATAAACAACATGCTAAGATATATGATGCATTTGATCGGTAAGGACAAAGGTAACATACTCACCAGTTCTTCATTGGATAATCCAGAATTACTACGGTGAACCATCCACAAAACTTCTGTATAATATTTGAATTCCTTAGTGATGAATTCAATTCTTAGTTCTAGGCTCACACAATTTCTAATGGTTTTGTTCCGCGATGCTATAAAATGTCTCAATACTCTTTCTCGGAAATAAAATGTTCATTGGTCTCATCATACGATGTAACCAACATCGAACAAGAGTATTATCTTCTTCCATTGTAAAGACCGGGAGAGGCATTGGAGTACAGTACTTATGTTCTTGAGATGGACCATCTTTTAGAATTCTGAAACACGCTTCGTAACGAAAAGGTTTACCGTGAGCTTCCTCCCAATTATCAAGAGTTGTTTGGATCACTTCATTTTCAGTCACAACGATGACCAAATAACCGGAAACTGCATATATCCCATCTGCGCAAAGAGCAGAGTACCATGTCGTGGGGATTCAAGAATTCCGGTTTGCACTTTTCTTTAAAAAACATAAGAACCTATTAGCTAGGACTTGTATGGTTGCAAATTAAAGATTTTTTTTCTTTTTTATTTTGAAGTCCATTTGATGTATTCAATTTGAATTGTATAATGAGTACTGGCATTTGAATTTAAGAATCCCGGTTTCATTTCCTTGTAATTTGAACTTCATTTTAGCTTCAATCAGATTTATTTTAGCTCAGTTAGATTCAGTGCAGGATTCAGCCAATTATGAATCTATATATTTTTTTATATTTATAATCATATCTAAGACCGACTAAGATAGTCTTAATCCCTTGACCGTTAAAATTGGTAATTGTTCTGCGAACCACGATTGCAGGTCATACAAAATTAAAACGCTTTATCAACACATACCTGGTAGCAGGAGTGGAACTACATCCTAGATTGGGCTGACTTGAGCCACCCCTAGAGCCCACAATTATTATTTTTTAAGAACGATTTTTTGGGGACCATGGTATGGTTGTGGGACCATGGTTTTATTCTGGGTAAAGACATTAGAAGTAAATCTAGATCACCCCTTATCTAGACATTTATATTAATACTTAAATTACCCTCCTGATTAATTTTGGGTGATAATTAGTTAGTGTTAACAATAGTTAGTGTAATGATTAGTGAGATGATTAAGTTAAAGATAATTATGTGATTAAAAAATCAGATGGTTTTTTTTAAAAGAGTAAAGTTAGAGAAGATGAAGAAGGAAAACATGAAAAACGATGGATTTTACCAACCACAACCGGATGAAGGGTATTTGGGTACCCAGGTAGGTTTCAAACTTAGATAATGTTGGTTGAATTGCTCCAAACTTTCAAAAAAAATGAAATTTTTTATGTAGATTTGGGCCAGTTCGGTTACCATATGTCAAGAACATGTAACCGAACACACCTGAAAGTGTAGTTCAGTTAAGTTTTCCAAACACGCAGGTTACCGAACTCACTCGTTAATGGAGGTTTTGGTCGTACAGTGTAATGTTCGGTTACCTAGGATAAAATGGTAGGTAACCGAACTTTGAACTTAACAATTTATTTTGGTACATCTTGTGTGTTCGGTTAGTTCGCAAAATTCAACGCAACCAAGTTCCCAACCGAACTGCAGGTTAAAAGTAACCCAGTGTTAGAAGTTCGGTTGGTTCGCAAACTTCAACATATTTTGCGAATCAACCGAACTGGGCTTATATATGCATATATGTAATTTGGCAAACGTTCGGTTACTACGAAATTTATTTCCTGGCGAATTAGGTAGAGTTCGGTTACGAAGTTTCAAAGGTAGAGTTCGGTTACAAAGAAAACTTAACATTTTTGCGAACGAACCGAACTTGTGGACTTCTCATTATTTTCGTAAACTAAAGTTCGGTGATATCCTTATTTTGCGAAGGAACCGAACTTATGGACTTGTGTTGTTCTAATACAAGGAGTTCGGTTAAAAGTATTTTTTTGCGAATCAACCGAACTTTGAGTTCGGTTAAGAAAAAATTAATTCTTGATTACCGAACTTATCTCTAAAAAAACCCTCCATTAAACCTTTCTGCAACTTCCATTTTCAACTCATTTTAATAATTACTTTTCATTTATTCAACCAAAAACGAATGACAAGTAATGGGTTTGTGAGAATATCTTTGTTAATGTTTTAAATTAAGCTATATATATAGTGGTGGTGGTGGTTGGTGGTGGTGGTAATCGGAGGTGGTGGTGGTAATCGGTGGTTGGTGGTGATAATCGGAGGTGGTGGTGGTGGTAATCGGCGGTGATGGGCGGTGGTGGTGGTGGTAATCGGCGGTGGTGGGCGGTGGTGGTGGTGGTAATCGGTGGTTGGTGGTGGTGATAATCGGAGGTGGTGGTGGTGGTAATCAGCGATGGTGGGAGGTGGTGGTGGGAGGAGGTGGTGGTTATATATATATATAGGTGGTTATTGGATTGGTTTTAAACTAAATTAGGTTAAGAATAGGTTATTCATTTCAATACTTTAGGATACCCCTTATAATTATAGGGTAGGTGGCCTAACAGAACCATGCTCGCCCGACAACTTATTTGTGTAGGGACAATTTTAGTATGCTGATTTTATGTTAAGCAAGCCTAGCCAGGTGTATAAAATGGTCAGCCAGGGGTTCCCAACATTTCTGGTTCCGCACGATTCAGTACATTCGAGACAAGAGACAGATGTTTACATATACCCTAATCATTGCTGTCCTTAGATCTATTAATTTTATAGCCCGTAACCTATGTTAATTCGCTTTAAGCGAACATGTATTAGGAGATTCATCTACACATGACCCTCTTTCTTGTATTTATTTCTACATCAACTTTCCTGAAGGGTGAATAATGAAATATTTTCTTTCTTCAAAAGCAAAACAAAAAATATCAAAAAATAAATAACTTTGATTATACAAGGGAAAGAAACTCCTCGAATGTGAGCAACAATCTCACTTTTTTTTTTTTTCTTTTTAATATGTAAGCAAAAAAGATACTCCCTCTGTTTCACAAAGGCAGTCCGCTTTGACTTTCTCAAAATATTAAGGAGACCATACTATTTTACTTGACTACCCTTAATTACTTACTTATTTTATTTTAATAAAAATGCTAGCAATAAAGAATATCAAAAATTGGTGTGAGAATTAAAAATACAAAATATAAAAGGAAAATTTAAAAGATATTGAATTTAAGTACTATAGACTTTATAAGGAATCTAATTTTTAGAGTTAAATGTATATTTCTTTAAAAGGAATGAAGGATATATTTGTTTACTCAATTATACTAATTTTTTTAATATTTTAGATTGGGTCATGTTAAAAATGAATTTATGAATATAAAGAATTCAAGGGTATATTAGAGCGTCCATTAAAAGAGTATGACTATAAACAGAAGCTGGACACAATTTTGAAACAGACGAAAAAGGAATAGAGGACAGTCTTTCAGAAACAGAGGGAGTAATAAACATCCTTGCGAGAATGGGGTATACTCAAACTAATTGGGGTATACCCAATAAGACAAAATCTGGTAATTTTGAAGTAAAATCAAGCCACCCCTTAACCTTGTATTTTCTAAATGGCTAATATGCCCTTGGTTAATTAACACTAAAAATCTGATTAGATTAATTAATTGAGTTTAAATTAAAAATTATTATGAATTCAGTAAATTAAACCTTTCATCTGTGTTATGAGTTCGATTTCGATCAAAAATTTGGTTTTGAAAATGCACAAGTCCGGCAAGGTTGTGGTTTGAATAAGGTGCCGACCGATCTTCGGCTGGAAAGGTCCACTTTGAATAAGCTGGCGACCAGTTTTCGGCCGGCAGTGCCCAATTTGAATAAGCTGCCGACCAGTATTTGGCCGGCATGATCGTCGGATGAAGAACACCCCGACTATCTTGGGAAACAATCTTACGGTCGACAAGTAAATATTTCCTACCATGCCGGCTATAGTAAAGTCGGCATGCACATAATTTATAACACTGTCGGCTGACATGTAGCCGGCATGTTAAGGATTGATGTCCTTGCCGACCTAAACTTATACCAAACAGAAAACAAATTATGGAAGATGTAATTTACTTTATTCATGCTATTTTGGTTATTACATTGATTGAAACATAAAACCTAATCCTTGTCGACGGAAAAACGAATGCACTTAGCATGTGCATCAAGCCTTTGAACCCCTAGGAGACCCTAGTGGACGAGTTATAGTCTCGTGAGGGCTTACATAGAGGTATACTCACAAAACCTACACTAAAACTTCTAAAACCATCAATCTTCCTCCGACGAAGACGATAACGCATCCAAGTAGTTCGGGTTATCCTCCGGGATTCTTTCGGCCAAAAAGTGATAGCTTGCATCGAATGCGAATGCTTCCCCCTTTACCTCCAAGTAGCGCGCTTTCACGACTTCGTGCTACAAAAACAAACTTACATTTGTTAGTGGTGTTTCATTGGAACATAAAACAACATGGATCACGTAAAACAAACAACAAAAATACTCACAAATTGTGCAATGGACAAGGTGAAGGGGCGAGTGTTAAAAATACGAGGTTGGAGAGCTAAAAATGCAAGTATCGCATTTTCTATGACTAGGTGCCTCTCATGCACTTGTTGAACACTTCTTGCATTTGGATTCCCAAAGTCTTGGATAAATTTGTTGTGTACCCTAGCCCAAAAGGTTGTGGAATCCACCCTTTCGGAGGATTGACGTCTAAATTGTTTTTCAGCATACCATGCTTTTATGATTGCCAAATCTTCATTTGAATCAAATGAAGTCATTTTTGCTTAGCTATTGGGTGAGTTAGATGGATTGTATCATGATATGATCTTTTGATAGTATATGGAACTATTTGTAGGTTGTTTTGTAGAGAAAAGTAGTGTATTTATAGGATGGTGGCCAAATTTGGCCGTTATAGTGCCCAAGTACAAGTACTTGTATTTGCAAAAAAATTGAATTTTAAATCCGTCGACGAGGATTGTTTTCTCCAATATGCCGACCTAATAAACAGCCGCATATGTATGAATTTTGTTACCATGCCTACCTGATAAGATTTTAGGCATCAGGAGAAAGATTTTTCTGCCACACATAGCTGGCAGGGTCGATAACATACTGCCCTGCCAGTTAATAAACAACAGTCTAGGTAGAAATTTTGTTACCATGCCGACCTGATAAAATTTTAGGCATCAGGAGAAAGGTTTTTTTGCCACACATAGCCGGCATGGTCTATAACATATTACCTTGCTGGCTAGCAAACATCTGGCTTGGTAGGAATCATTTTATCTTGCCGACCCTGGTAACTACACAATTTCCGTTGTCAGGGCCGACTGTCTGAAAATTCACAACCTTGCCGGCCCTGGGACACTCGGCAATGTAACTTAAAAGAAGCATGCCGTCATATGTATTTAAACTTTACATATCTAAACAAACCATTCATTCAACAACTAGAAATCCAACACTTTTTGTCCAAAATACGAAAACATGTCCCATAAACCTTAAACAAACATTTGTCCACACCATTAACTTAAAATTTGTCCACCACAACATAAACAAATAAACTAGCAATGCATTCATTCACCACGACCACGAGCACGAACTCGGCCCCGTTTTGGAACACTACCTTCACCACCACGACCATTGCTGCTACCTTCACCACCACGACCACTGATGCCACCTTCACCACCACGAGCACTACGAGTCCTCTTTTTATAAGCCTTCATATTGGCTTGTGCTTCCCTCCTAGCTTTTTCTTCCGCCTTTACTTGAGCCTCAATTTTCTTGAACAATATATGGGCATCCTCGTTGTCAACATTTCAATCATAGTCAATGTGTTTGGTTTGCTCTTCAATCGACAAAGGCTCTCCTCTGTCTTTCGCGCAACACAACACCCTCATAAAGGTCTTCAACTGGTCCTTATATTTTAAATTAAACAACAAACAATTAATAGAATGATTCAGTAATGCAATCAATCTTAAAATAGTAAGAGAAAATCTAAAATACTTACAAAGAACTTAAGCATTGTTGCTGGGTCTTTCGATTCCATTTTCTTCTTACGAGCCAGTTCTTCAGCAATCATTTTCCTAATCACAGTAGGACGAGCCCAACCCGAGTATCACGCCATATATTTCTCAGTAGCTTCATGACTAGTGGTCACCTCGTCCAAAAGACTCACATCGATTTTACGGCCACGTCTGTCGTCCCAATGTTCTTTAGTTGGCGTTGGATCGTAAACGACGTTAATAGTTTTTTAGGACGTGGTGCATTCAGCCATTTTCAAAGTAAAGAACGGCTTTTCTTCATCGAAATGAGGTTCTTCATGGACATAACCCAATTGTCGCATTACCCGATGTGGATCGTACATTGAATATCCATCAAACGTAGTCATCAAGGGTCCATAGTATAATGCAGCAACTCCATCTCTACTTTGGATTAAACCTTGATTTCTAGCATCTCGATACAGATCAAATATCACCTCCTCCGCAGTCAATTTGTCGATGGCGTTTCGGAGTTTGATAAGTTGTTGCGGCATTTTCTTATCCTGAGTACCCTTAAAACTGTACCTTTGCGCTCTTGGCTTATCAACCGCAACACTCTCATCCACTTTGACGTAGGAGTTGGTTTTGAACAAAGAAGGGAAGTTCTCATATATCCAAACCTATGCAAAAAAAAAAGTTTAGTAAGAATCTTATATATCTTACCAGAATTTTGCAAATATAAATGATTTAGACAATAAAATTACCTAGACGAGACATGTGTTTCCGTTAACTTGCTTAGTGAGTGCCCTAGAACATTTTCCCAACTCATTGTTCAAGAAGGCGACCTCCGCACTACCCCAAGAAAACTCACGCATCTTATCTAAGGCATCCGATAGTTGCAAGTAACTGGCCTCGACCAAGCTTCCGGAACTGTCGGGGAAGATACATTTGCCCAGGACGTATAACAAATAAGATGACGCAATAGCATTGATTCGCACTGGGTTCACCCTTCCTTCCTTATCAAATATTTTCTTTGCCTCCCACAATTTGTCCCTCAACTTCTTCAAATTAAACTTCTTGCTTAGACGACCATCCTTCATCTCAAGAACAGACTCTGTCTCAACCTGATTCCAACAGAATAATTTCTGGCTCAATTTGTAAATATCCTTGAAAGGAAACTTATTACCGAATCCCTCAGTGACTTCTTTTCCATCAACCTGGAGCCTAGAATTTGTTGAGCATCATCGGGAGTTATCGCCATCTCACCGAATGGGAATAACATTGTATCAGTCTCTCCGTAGAACCTCTCATATAATGCAGATACGGTAACTTTATCATGATCAATATTCGAACTCTCCACTGCAGGCCACAACCCAGAGTTCTTGACAATCACTTTCACCTCCTCACATTCCTTGTCAAGCTTCCAAGTATTAGTCACTGAACACGAAGCTTGGCGCCTCATGATACGGACGGCATGCCTGTGATCCTAAATACCAAAAAAACAAAATGACAATAAATACAAACACTTGACGCAAATTTAATATAGTTACACACTTGAATAAAGAACAAAGACGGATTGAGATTACTTACGATAGTATTATGGATCGTACATGCCCATGAGTCTTTGTATCCAAAAAGAACTTTTTTACCATCTGCTGGGGTCCTTTTTGGAGGCTCACCTGGTCTCGGTGCAACCATCAAGTGTTTGGGAGGCATGTGAGAATCATCTGGTTTAGTGATCGCCCTCTTCTTCGTTCCGGCTGAAGTTGAATCCGAAGCTTCGGTGGGTTCAACAATAACTAGAGTTTGTTCTCCATCTCCATCTCCATCTCCATCTCCTTCTTATTCTTATTCTTCTTTTTGTTCCTCTTCCTCTTCAACAATTTCATATTGGATGATATTCTTGCCTTTATCTCCATTACCATCATCATCATCACCATCATCATTACCTCCTCCAATATCAGGCATTTCTTGATCACCATCATCATCATCATTGTTACCTCCTCCATCAGCCGGAATGCATTCATCAACATCGTCATCATAACCTCTTCTACCAGATGGAATTGATTGGTCTTCATCTGGAGTCTCATATGAATCACTGGGTTCCGACGGTGGTTCAGAATCATTCGGTACACAGATCTTGAGCATTCCCGGTACAACGTATGCCCCTTTATGTGTTGAAGTCAAGAGTTTTTCACCAACACGAGGAGGTATTGAAGGAGGACTAAGCGCTTTCTTCTTTTCCTTTTCCAACCTAAACAAGAACAATTAAGAAAACAAATTACAGGTCGGCAGGGTCGACAGGTTTAACCAATTCAGCGGAACAATGGCCAGAAGGGTCGACTAAAACATACGTGCCGGCTAAAGTATAGCCGACAAGGTATCATCAAAATAGCCTGCCGGTTGATGACAAATATGAACACAGTAGAACATGAATTTTTCACATTACAGGTCGGCAAGGTCCATTACCCATACACTGCCGGACAACTAACATTCGGCATGGTCTTATATAAATACCTTTCCGGTTTTATAAATTCTAGGCATCAGGAACCAAATATTCAAAACAAGGGGCCGGCAGGGTAAAAACTAATAACATGCCGACTTCATTAAAAACTGCCGCCGACAAGGTCTATATTTGAATAACCTACCGGCCCTGCTAGTAGCAGTTACAGATACTAAACAGCCGGCAAGTTCTTCAACCTAAGAGCTTGCCGGCCAAACCTTAACTATGAAAAGCCGGCAAGGTCGATAACATAGTACATTGCCGGCGTCGCAACTGCCAATTCACATTTTCGATTTTTCTGCCCTAATTTAACATGCAAACATCAAATCGAAGTACTAGAGTGAGTTTAAGTAGGCCCTTACTTTCTTAATCGCACCATTTCTTCGTTTTGAGCGGGTTCAATTTCCCCTTATTCAACCGTTTTTTTCTTCACTTTCTTAGCAACCAAACTTGCAATTCCAGGGTTATACTCATTGGGTTTTCGATTATCTTCTTTCATACGAGTTTCCCTCCGCCGTGGTGGATCCATTGATAAAGATTAATCGGAGTTTTCGAAATCGACGATTTTAACGAATTGATCGACGAGTTTTGGTGGTGGTGGGGGTGATGGATCCTATAGGGTTTTGGAGGAGAAGAAGAAGAGAAGAAGATGAAATGTAAAGATTAAAACTAATTTAGGATATTAGGTTTTTAAAGGGTAAGGGCAGTTTTGTAACTTACCCATTAAAACTCCCCCCAAAAACCCTCAAAAAGAGTCCCTTTCAAAAATTGGGTATACCCCAATTAGTTTGAGTATACCCCGATAAACATCTCATTGCATCCTTGTGGTGGTGTATTGGAGTGGTATTTCTGGAGAAAGGGTAAACTTGAGAATTCACTGATATAACAATATTCCACCACAACACCCCCTAGCCGGGTTACAAGGGTGGCGATATAAGGTTTGAGCGCAAACCATTTTGTCTCTGCTGCCGTCTGTCTGTGAAAACTAAACCCCTTTGTTAATTTGAGCTAAAAACGTAGAAGAAATTTCTCCAGTTTAAGGAGGAGTATTTCTTTCCTATCAGGTTATATTAATCTCCCTCTTCAAATTCGATTTCCCCAATTTTCACTTCTTGTTGTTAAACCCTAGCTTTAACAAGAAATTTTATCAATTAATGGGGACTTTGTTGTTCTTCTTCAACCCCTCAGACTCAAAATCAAGGTTTAGTTCTTTCTGTTAATAAACCTCATCCCTCTGTTTTTGGCTTTTGTGAATCTTTGTATGTGTGGGTCTGTGTTCTTGTTGTTATTTGTTAAATTTGTTGTTGCTGATTGCAGGATGACTTGGGATAATAAGGCTAGGGATTACACTGAGGAGGCTAATGAAATCAATACATTAAGGTATGTTTGTTTCTTCATTTATGCTAATTTGATTTGATTTATTCAAGTTAGCATCCAATTAAACTTATTTATAGGCAGCATTTTGGTGTGTAATCAGACTAGACTGACCCAGAAGCTATAGCAAAACCTCATATTCCCAAAAATCAAATAATTAAAATTTTCTTCCTTCTTATGACACAATTAGATACATTTTGAAGCAAATGAAATTCCTTTCTATGAGATCCTTCAAATTTTATTATCCACAGAATTTTCGTATAATAATTTCCTTAGCAGTTAAAATGATACATGGAAGTTCGAATTAGACCATTGAGTGCTTTGACATTGTGTTTCCGTATTATGTTTTCATGCTGCAGTCCTATTGTAGAAGAACTTGAGATTAGTAAATTCGAGCATGACCCTTCCTCAAACAGTGCTTCTACATCTATCTTCGAAGAAGAACTTGAAGAACGAATGATTTGTGTCATGAAAGATCCGTATTTGAAACCTATTCTACAAGATATTGAGACTGGTGGTCCAACTGTAATGATGCGGTATTAAGTTATAATTCTGTCTACATTTTGAGGGTTTAATAACTTTTCTATCTTAATTCTGAAACTGTAAGGATGAAGTATTTGTTCTATTTATTGGATCTTTCGATTGAATGTTCACATGTTTTTAGGTACTTGGATGATCCAGAGGTTTTGCAGAAGTTGGCGCGGGCTATGGTTTTTGAACCAAATGTTGATACTGAGGATCAAATTGCCGACGAAAGTAATCCTGCGGCAAACATGAGTGGAAACAAATGAAAAAGACGCTCACAGAAAAGACCCTCAAAAAAACAAAGGATTAGAAGGCAAAGGCACTTGGATGATCCAGAGATTTTGCAGAAGTTGGCGCGGGCTATGGTTTTCGAACCAAATGTTGATCCTGGGGATCCAATAGCCAACGAAAGGTTGTCAACCCTATGTACTACCTCTGTAATCACTAATCCAACTCCCTTATACATGACAAACACAGAAGAGAATTCATTTTCTGAAAAAGATAAGCCACAAATGAGTTCTGACGTTCACCGTGATACTCGAGATGTATTAGTTCTGCATGCTAGTAATCCCGCAGCAAACATGAACGGCAAGAAACGAAAAAGACGCTCACAGAAAGAAAAGAAAAGACCCTCAAGAAAAGATAGGATTAGAAGGCAAAAGCAGGCCAAAATAAATCTATTGTCAGGAAGTTGATGAAGTTTGATCAAGCAATGAGTTGGTGCTTTGCTATGTGCATTGTGTCATGGATGCCACAGGTCTCCAACTGTCTTTGTGAACATTAAGGGAAGTGAGAAAGTAAAATGAGGTACAGACTAAAGACTTAATAATTTTGTATTATGCGTTTGGGGTTCCAATGTGCTATCTTGTACATACACCACGCCTGTACTGTGAAAGACATGTGCTACATTGAGGTATGTCGTAGTTCTTCATTACCTTTAATATCTTCTCTGTTGTGGAGTATAAATATAGATCAGTATAATTCAATGCCATGTTATTTGTCATTCTCTTCTTTTACTAAAGTCTTTTTTCCCTTAATTTCAGTGCTTCATGCTTAAATTAATGTGTGAGTGCATATTTCTGTTCAGACGAACAATAGGTTTAGAATCCGTAGTGGTGTGTTTGTGTTTGTATGTTTACCGCATAACCAGTATTTCATAAGTACAATCTAGTTAAGGAAGATTGGAACTTTGAAACATGGAAAAATTGCACTTTGGGTTTGATGTGAAAAAGCTTCCTGAGCGATTCTCAAAGTTCCATTTTTTTCTTGATTCACTAGTTTAAAGTGACTGTTGGATATTGCAAATTTTTGAGGTTCTGCAATTGTCTGATATACATATTGTAACCCAGCTCTTTGTAGACCTTCACATTATTCTTTATGTACAAGTCTTCCCACATGATTTATTTTTTTATCTTCTGTTCTTCGTGTTGGCCATAAACTTAAACCAGTAGATATGAAGTTGAAGATTTTCCATCACTTGATTTTTTTTGTTTTGTTTTTCCTTCTATGAATGCTGAGGGAAACCAAAACCAGAAACAGTGTTATATGTGGTTGTAAACTTGTGTATGTATAAAACCAGCATGCCATACACTTTTTATTAGTGATGTTTGGATAACCAAAAGTAACAGGGACGTAAACTGACAGCCTAGATAGAGTTACAACACATTGAGATGGATCCTTCAACCATCGAATCTGATCTAAAAAGTTCTCATTCTGGTCTAATGGTGGGAATCGAGAATTTAACAACTTCCGAACAGATTGAGATAGTTTTAGCGCTATAAACTGCTTGTTCATCTTTACCTCTTACGATAACTTTCCTGACCTTTCTATCTGCTTCTGTAGGTGCAGAGACAATTGTAGCTGAGAATCGGGAAGTCACTGACCAGTATTGCTGAATATACAGGATATAAACAAGCCTATTATGGGGGGCTTGACTTTGTCATCGCATTGACCAAGGAAATTTTGAGGCGATGCTCTTTGCTTTTTCCACCAAACCAGCCATGGGTGGGGAGGTTTTCTATCATCTCAGTCTCTATTACCAACCCATCCAGAAAGACTATGTGTTCCAGAAGTGGATTTTCTGCTGCAGATTTCTTCTTCCATGATTGTTATCGATTCTGCACAAGAAGTTTGTAGTTGAGCAGTTGTATTGATTTAGAAAGCTCATGTAGTTTCTTAGGTGCTGCATTGTTGATCGTTTGGAAAAACAACAGTCAGCTCATATCTTATACTTGTAACGGCAAGGTTCAAGACATGGGTATTTGTAGAACTCTAAAAGGAAGCTCTTCGATAATTGTGGAAGATATAGCAGATGTTGTGAGAGGAATGTTATCGACCTCCCAGGCATCTGAAGTCCCAGATGCAGGGTGGAGACCTCATGGTGTACTTGTGGCACATCTCCAGGAGCATCGTGTGTCCGTGAAAGATATTGCCATTCAGATGATCATTGTTTTTTCGTCATCAGATCTGATGATTCTACTGCCAAGGTATGGGATACCAAAGAAATGGAGAAGGATATCTCGTTTAGGTCGAGGCTCACTTACCCCTTGCATGGGAGCCTCATTTGAAGGGACGGTGTCCCTAGTCAGAGTGATGTATATAGTACCCAGAATTGTGGAAGAAAGGTGCCCTAATACTTCCATGTCCGCAACAGCAAGACCCATTGTCTATGCTGCTGCAGGTTGCAATGGGGTTTCCTTGTGGAATGCTGAAAATGGAAGTTGCCACCAGGTATATGAATTAAAATTCTTCTTTGTTATGTTATTTCTTCTCCATCTTAGGTTGCCTGAAGTATATTTATATATGATGTAGGTATTAAGACTGACCAACAGTGACGGTGAAGCTGAAATGTCTGACCTTCCATGGGCTTTATCCAGGAACCAGAGGATAGCCCCCACCAAAGCTTCCTGGAACCCGATCAATGCTTCCTTTACCTGGCGGGGACTTGTTAACAGGAGGAATGGACTTGAAGATACGCAGCGGGGATCATCTTTGCTTTGTTTAATTTTTGAGAGTAAGTTAACTGTGCTGATCAACTCTGGTGATTGTTGCTTTTGCAGTCGTGATTGTAGTTACCGCATGTGTGGACCAATGTTAAAAGGAATTAGAAAAATGAGGACCTCTATGAAACCAGATATATCTAGTTCCGGGGTGTGGGTAGTGCAGGTATGTTTAATAATTAGGGGATTTTAGTCGATTGATTTACAGTAGCTTCATCATAAAGAAGGGGGTGGTACCTTGTTCTGTGGTAAAGAGTCAAGACCACATCTGAATGATACTCTATGGACGTCTCCAGCTCAAGCTATCATTGTTTGAAAATACATGTCTAAAAGACCAGTCAATAAAGGCTAGAGCTTTAAGTTTGTTGTGCACAAAATTATACTTCTTCCGTTTTAGGAAAAATGTTATTTTTACTTTTTCAGTTTGGCCCATTTTTAGGCAAAAATGAAAATGTGAAAGTATCTATTTTCCTGATATTTAACTGATCTAAACCGAGCATTTTGTGTCCATATGAAAATGGAAATATGTAAACTTTTTTGTGTTTGAAATAAGATTTGATTTATTTTTAGTGGAGTTATCTTGTGGAACTAAGTCAAATGTGTAAATATGATTTTCGTTCTTCTTTTTCTGGTACATTTTTTTTCGGGGAAATATTTTTGTAGCCCATTTTTGTTTTTTTTTATATCACTAACCCACCGTTAAGTTACCTTATATGTGAAACCCATAATTAGTAAATAATACTAATACATTACAAAACTAACCTTAGTGATAATAATTTCGTTTCAATTTAGATTATTTAGAGAATAAATGTGCGATAAAGTCAAATATTAGGATATTTAAGAATATCCCTAAAATTTCTCCTTCACGATTAAATCGTTCTTCCGATAAGATCCGTACTTTCATCTTCCCCATTTTTTCACAAGAAAGAAAAAAAATAAAATAAAGAGACAATGAAAGAAAAAAAACCTGGCGTTTTTAGGGGCCACTCAAAAGAATTTAGGGGCCAACAATAAAACAAAAAAGGTCACCCAAAAGGAAAATGTAGTCAACCCTTATCTCGCGTAATTCGTAATGGCGAAATTACCCTTATATATTCGGAGGATATGATAACATTGTTACCCTTCGAATGAAATCGGAAGCCAAAATATTTCCCATACTTCCGATTGTAGTCGGTGCAGTATTTCTTGGTTCGTGTTTTGGATTTAGCGTTAATCGGGAGTTAAATATATTACAAAACCTACCGATTATAAGTTGCCGCAAATTCAAATTTTGAAAGCTACCATAATCGGTAGATATGCTAAATCCAATACCTACCGATTATTGGTTTCTCCACATTCAACTTTCGTCAAATTAGCCGTTGGAGTTTTTGGGAAAAACAAAAAGAGTCGTTGGACCCTAAACCTATATGAAGAAACTCATATCTATCACCCCAATTGCACCAAACTCTTTCCTCTCTTCAGTTTTAATTTTCATAACAAAAAACATGGATATTGCTTTTGCCGAATAAGAAGATTGTGCTATTTATAGAGCGTGGGTTGTGGTAACTGCTCATGATCGTGTTCACAAGCTCCACAAATCGGAATCCGAAGAGCAGATATGGAACCGTATCTTAATGGTATTTGAGGCATTATATGGTAATCGAATTCGAAGATCATCCAATGACATTAAGATGAGAAAGAATGCGCTCGATAAGGAGATTGACAAACTTGAAGATGAGGAACGGTTTGTTAGGAACGCTTTTCCTTGGTGGACTTATGAAAAACGAGTAAGTATCTCTGTAACTCCAACTCACATTAACAAAAGTTAGTACTAACTTGTTACTCATTCGTAATTTCAGAGAAATCTTGCGGATCGCCGGTATGTGGACCTCTACGGGAAATGATTTGAACATGAAGGATGCTACAAAATCAAAAGGGACAATTTCTATGGTCACTGGAAGTTATGATCTGTTTTAATATTTTTATGGTCAATTATGAGTATGGATTTAGGTGCTTTTGACGAAATTGTAAGGTTAAGGCCGTTTGAACTTTATGTAATGGATGTAATCGGAGTATTATTAATATAAAAACTAGCCGATTATACGAAATCGGTAGAATATTTTGTTAAATAACCTACCGATTGTAATATTCGGTTATGTTATGAGTCAACTTTCTTTCCGATTATGGTGTTGTTTGGTTCCAGGAAACAATTTTTTTTGTACTTGTGATATTCGGAGGATAGGTTTTTTTGTAAAGTTTCGAATGTACGATGACTCAAAAATCAAAATTTGGAAAAACTTATACTTTTAAAATTTTGTCTTTGAAATATTCGGAAGTTAAATTAGTTACCAAAACTTCCGAATATGGGATGTCTAACCTTCAATATTGGCCCTTGGAACCACCTGGAGCCATGGCGTGGTTTGTTTTGAACTTGTGATATTCAGAGGATAGGTTTTCTGTAAAGTTCCGAATATACGATGGCCCAAAAATCAGAATTTGGAAAAACTTATACTTTTCAAATTTTGTCTTTGAATTATTCGGAAGTTAAATTAGTTACCAAAACTTCCGAATATGGGTTGTCTAACCTTCAATATTGGCCCTTGGAACCACCTGGAGCCATGACGTGGTTTGTTTTGAACTTGTGATATTCGGAGGATAGGTTTTTTGTAAAGTTCCGAATGTACGATGGCCCAAAAATCAGAATTTGGAAAAACTTATACTTTTCAAATTTTGTCTTTGAAATATTCGGAAGTTAAATTAGTTACCAAAACTTCCGAATATGGGATGTCTAACCTTCAATATTGGCCCTTGGAACCACCTGGAGCCATGGCGTGGTTTGTTTTGAACTTGTGATATTCGGAGGATAGGTTTTTTTGTAAAGTTCCGAATGTACGATGGCCCAAAAATCAGAATTTGGAAAAACTTATACTTTTCAAATTTTGTCTTTGAAATATTCGGAAGTTAAATTAGTTACCAAAACTTCCGAATATGGGCTGTCTAACCTTCAATATTGTCCCTTGGAACCACCTGGAGCCATGGCGTGGTTTGTTTTGTACTTGTGATATTCGGAGGATAGGTTTTTTGTAAAGTTCTGAATGTACGATGGCCCAAAAATCAGAATTTGGAAAAACTTATACTTTTCAAATTTTGTCTTTGAAATATTCGGAAGTTAAATTAGTTACCAAAACTTCCGAATATGGGCTGTCTAACCTTCAATATTGGCCCTTGGAACCACCTGGAGCCATGGCGTGGTTTGTTTTGTACTTGTGATATTCGGAGGATAGGTTTTTTGTAAAGTTCCGAATGTACGATGGCCCAAAAATCAGAATTTGAAAAAACTTATACTTTTCAAATTTTGTCTTTGAAATATTCGGAAGTTAAATTAGTTACCAAAACTTCCGAATATAGGCTGTCTAACCTTCAATATTGGCCCTTGGAACCACCTGGAGCCATGGCGTGGTTTGTTTTGAACTTGTGATATTCGGAGGATAGGTTTTTTGTAAAGTTCCGAATGTACGATGGCCAAAAAATCAGAATTTGGAAAAACTTATACTTTTCAAATTTTGTCTTTGAAATATTCGGAAGTTAAATTAGTTACCAAAACTTCCGAATATGGGCTGTCTAACCTTCAATATTGGCCCTTGGAACCACCTGTAATGTTGATCTGTCTTGTTCTATAACTGGCATGCCTCCTAAACTCTGCTGTTGTTGTCTCTTCATCCCAACCTAAGCACTTGTTAGTTAGAGAATAAAGTTGTGCCAAACTTAACTGCTTTGTGTAGTTAAACTTCACAGCTGTGCCTTGGTCGGGAAGGTTAAGAATCTGCACAACATCATCCGGGGTGATCGTCATCTCCCCAAACGGTATATGGAAAGTATCGGTCTCAGGATACATTCTCTCCAAGAACGCCGATATGGCCACACGATCATGTTCCAACAATGAATTCTCGGCGGCATTAGCTAACCCCGATTTGGCAACAATTATCTTGAACCTTTCACATTCACCAGATAAAGGCCACGCAAGCATTTTTGTTGGTGCGGCGGTAGGTTTGAGTAGACGGACCACATCTTGATGATCCTATTAAAGTACATAAAAAAATCCTTAATACAAGTATTACGATATAACACATAGACAAAACATTAATAAAAAAATAGTAATTTTATTACCTCGGTTTCATATATTTCTCTGGCCCATGAGTCTTTGTATCCAAATAGCAATTTTCCTCCATCCGCTGGTAGTCCAAGGATTGTGCCTGCTGGAATACCCTTCTTCTTCAAGTGCTGAGGGACAAGATGTGATGCTTTCTTAGCAATATCCTTCCTTACAACATCTTTTCCTTTTTTGGCTTTTTGGGTACCACTTGGTTGTCCTTCTTCTTCTACTCTTGCCACTGGATCAACTGGTTCAACACTTGGTCCTGCACTTTGTTGAGCGGCTTGTTCAACACTTGGTCGCACCCCTTGTTCACTGCCTTGTTGTTCAACAGTTGGTTGCACTCCTTGTTGACTGCTTTGTTCTTGTTCGCTTTGTTGAGCACCTGAATTATCTTTGGCACTCGTTTCCCTCCTAGTACTAGCTGTCACTTTCTTCCTCCCTTCTCGACTTTGTCTAAACAACAAAGAAAGGAACAATATTTACAAACAATACAATCGGAAGACAAAGTATGGAAATATAACCCGAATGTACACATTCGGACGTAAGAAGACACATATTGTTCCCGAATACAAAACAATCGGAATCTAACTAAACATATTTGCAACCGAATATACATCAATTGGAGTTCAGAAGCTGTAAATTTTTCATCCTACACAATCGGAAGACAAAGTGCACATCTATAACCCGAATGTACAAATTCGGAAGTAAGAAGACATATATTTTTTTCGAATGAAAAAAAATCGGAATATAACTAAACATGTTTACAACCGAATATTCATCAACTGGAGTTCAGAAACTCTAAAATTTTATCCTACACAATCGGAGGTATAAAACATTATATTGTCTTCCGAATGAATACTGGCCCCAAAATGGGATTTTTCCTATATCAGAAATTTTGAGATTTTTTCAATATATACATTCGGTAGTGAGTGTTCTTCCGAACACTTTGTGTCTACTTAAATATATTCGGTAGCCAAAAAATTCATTAAACTACCGATTATTAGCAGTTTGTATCCAGGAAGATATGGCCACCAATATTCGGCAGATAATCATCAAATCTTTCTCCCGAATACTGTCGATGTTCTTGAAAAATGAAGAACACGACTACATTCGGAAGTAAATGAGCATGCATATCGCCCGAATCTGGATAAATAACCGAAAACCCTAGAATTTTTTTTTCTCGATTCGACGAATTAAAGCGAAATAAACCCCAAAAATGATAGATTTTTACCTAATTGGGGCCATTTGAAGTTGACGAAGTGTTTGAGTCTCGGAATCTCCACCACCGACTACATTGCCGGGTACTTCTTCTTCGCGTTCTTCTTCATTTGCAGCAAGAATTTCTTTATTTCTTGCTAAAATTCCAATGTTTGGATCGATACCCCGAGCAACATTTTTGGTTCTAGGTCTGTGGGTTTCATTTCTCTTTTTATAATCGAATCGACGATGTTTTGATTTTACGATTCGCGGCGATGTTTCGGTTGAACGACGAAATTTTTTTTTTCTTCCACAATCGGAAGATAATATGAAACTGGAAGAAGAAGAAGAGTTGAAATGAGTAGAATTGTTTTTGATTTGGTTTTATACAGTTTTACCAGAAGGGCATTTATGTAACTTCAATATCATATAGGGTACCCCTTAACTAGAATCTTTAGCTGGGTATAAATTGATGGCCCCTAAATCCTTTGGGGTGGCCCCTAAAAACGCCAGGAAAAAAAAAACTCCATTATCATAAGAGAAAAAAAACGATTATCACCATTATCAACTTCATGATATCATGAATAAAGGCACTTACTTGGTATTAAGTTCTGTACAAGAATCAATTTCATTATTATATTATAAGGTTAGAATCTAGATTTACTTGATGTGTACTAATTGATGGTGATACATGCAGTAAGGCGAGTATGCTATTTACTGGTGCTATATGCCTACGTATTTGGATTTTCAAAAGTTTAATTGTGATTTTAATCCCGTGAATGCTCTACCTAAATCTTATCACCCTTTTGTGTTGTTGTCTATTGGGGTTCGTTCTCGAATCAGGAACAAGAGACACAGAGATAGTAAGAAAAGCAGTGAAAATGAGAATAAGCACAACTATAAAGGATTGAGAAAGTTTCAAATTTCACATTGTTATGAAAATTTGAATTTTCACATTTTGTGAGAGTTTTCACTTTCTGTATATTTGTGAAAGCTTTAGTTTTCAGAGTTAACAGCCGGTGAAAAGTACCATTATCATTGGCCAGTAGATTTCAGATTTTGGTAGTATATCACTAATTTTCATCATTTTTCTTCACATAAAGCTTTCCAGAAATATGGTAAGCGTGATTAAGTTGAAGAATTTTATGGCTGATTTTATTGCAACCGGTTACATCTTGAAAAAATTGCAATTGTCACTTCCAGTCCATTGAAAATTCTAATTTTCACAATATGTGATAATTGCCGCTAGCACTACCAAGAAAATGTCAATTTTCACAATTATGTGATAACCAAAATTTTCAGACGGATTTTGGATGTAAAGAGCTTATCAATTATTTTGTTCAAAATTGATTCCATTAAATTTGAAATCAGATCATGGTTGTTTTTTTTTCCATGGTAGATCTTGATACAAACGTATCACAAACCCATTACACCTGTTGGTGTAAACATGCTATAAGATGAGAGAAATAATTGTGAGACCAGGGAAATTCTTGGTTCGTGCAAAACTAAAAATTGATCACGGTGCAGTATATACGGTATAAGTGGGAAGAAGTAAAGATATAGGTTTCCCTTTTTATCTTCATGAGAATTTTTAGTTTGAACAACTATAATATACTCAAAAAATCTTATTTTGGTATATATGCCATTTGGTAGGCGACAGACTTTTGGTGAAGATAATACGGAACTAAACCATGAAAGAAATGAAACCGAAAGGATTTCTTTCCGTTTTAAACAAACTAAACAGATCATAGGAAAAATCACTTATTAATTGGACCGATTATCAAGTGAGTTTTTCCTAAAATATATATCATTAATAATATATAACTAATTAGGGTTAGTTTAGCTCATCTAATATAAATCTAATCTAAAATTATTATTTTTAACCATTGTTTTTTCTATTTTGGACTACACGTATATACCATCTTAATGATGAGTTTATGAAAGAGAGAGGAACCAAACTTGGATTCTCCATAAATTTTCACTTTTTTTTTTCTATTTTTAGGTTCACGGTGACTTAACCGACAGAAAACTGATAGTTCGACCGGACCGAGTATTTTTCGGTTTAAAACCGGACTGACTGCTTGGCTGGCCGGTGATAGTTTCATTAAAGACAGACACGAACTAAGTAAAATCTCCAGCCTATATAAGTTGGATTTCAAATTTGGCTATCATCTTCAATGCCTCCTCTGACAATATAAAAGGCTGTTTGTTGATCACCTCAACTCTCCAAGACTCCTCATATGGGTGACAATTTTCCAACAGATCCTCCGTGCCCAATTCTTCGGCTGTCATCGTCCTAGCCCGATACAGATCTTCCTTCAGCTGCCGTTCTTCTTTCTCCATCTTCTGCTGCAACATCAGCTCCTCCATGGATCCGTGACCATAAACTTCTTTATAGAGTATCTCTGCTATTTCTTCATCCTCGTCAATTTCATCTAATCTCAGCTCCTGGTCTATTCCCAAGTTTGCCAGATGCCAAACAGCTTGAGCTCTTGATGATTTAGTAGTAGACAGACGAAAGCATGGAAAATCTCCTTGGCGTTCCAACTCCAAAGCATCATAGAAGATTTCATCAATGAGTGGTAAAATTTTGTCTGCGTTCTTCCCTTCACCAACTTGATTTAATCTACTCTTGGAACATTTAACACAATAATACTTTTTCTCATTTGGGTTCTCGGGATTATCTCTTTCTGGACAACCACATGCATATTTCCATTGCCAACTCTGCATAACGTACCCAGCAACTTCTTCAGAGATGGAGTTAACCTTAAAATGATAAAATTTATATTTCAGTGCGAGCTTCAAACCCAGAGACACTCCTTGCAACTCGTGATAAAAGGGGGAAACATATTCATCAGGAACTTTGGATATAACAATTATCGGGTTCCTCATACTGTCACGTAAAATAACCCCGTATCCCTTATGCCAACCACAAACTTCAATTCGAAATAGATGCAGCTGATTGGAAGCTATGGAAGCTTTAATTTCATCATCAGTACTTCCCCAATCATCAATAACCATACTTAGCCAATAAGACCGTGTTGGAATCAGATGGTACGGTATAGTACCAATCTCACTGTTCCAAGAAACTAACATTAGATGACAAACAATGTAAACTTCCAAGTAGTAATTAATAAGCACCTATGTTCGAAAAAAGTTCATAACATATTTGCAAACAATACCTCAATTTGGCAACCTTCTTGCAATTAAGACGAGCCCCCCTGTTAAGAAAACATAAAAAGTGACATGGGCACGGATGATTAGATTGGGCAACTGATAGAAACCCAAAATGGATAAATATAGGCAAATGAGGTAAATTCTTAATAATGAGAACGATGATTTACCTTGTCTTCTCAGCCACCCGAAGCTCCCATGTGGGCTGATCAAAATTTATGGGAGGTTCCTCCTGCACAAGCTGTTGTAAAATAAGGGCATTCAGACACAAAACTCAAGCATGCAACTGAAACTGAAATCCTGACAGCATCAAATTGAAGGAAAAAACAGATGATAGGCAGTAGCTCACACTTAGCTTTCGCTGCTGCTGCTGTTCCATGATGGATTTTTCCTGTAAAAGACGTTTGAAGAAAACCAAGAAGAAAATCGGGTCTCTTTCTTTTTATTGGAGCTTCAAAGATTTTCTCACACCTCTCAGAATTAAATTGATGCCAAAACCAAAGGGTTATAAATCCTGCCTAGCAATTGAAGTCAATAGAGAACAACTTCCAAATAAAACTAGAAATAAGATTCCTAAAACAAGTTTGAGTAGGTGTCAGAAATTGATTTAGGAAATACTTGCTGTTTCCTAAAATCAATCAACTATATAACAGGTAAACCTATAGAAGTAATGCGCAAGATTATTTTGGCTTATTGCTTGTTTTCGTGTCAGAGTTGCGTTGCTTTGTTCTAGTCGCGTTGTTTGTAAGCTATTTTGGACACTCTCCATCTCTCTATATCTATATATATATACTAGGTATCACCCCGGCCTACGGCCGGGCTCAACCTTTTTCGTTTTCGTTTTGTTGTTTGATCGGCTGGTCAGTATTCTACCAAAATCTCTTTTAGTCATTCGCAAAACTAATTAGATTATAACGGTCAAACATCGAGTTTATAAGTTAGTTCGGACTTGCGTCCCTAGTATTTGTGGTTGTGTCAAATTAGTCGGGGCTTACAGCCCCGGTCGTGATCCATTGAGGATACCATAGTATTTTGTTGATCGGGTCAAAATAGCCCCTTAAGGATACTATAGTATTTTGTTGGTCAGGTCAAATTAGCCGGGGCTTACAGCCCCGACCGTGGCCCTTAAACATTCCCTAATGTTTTGTTGGTCGGGGATGTGACACTTAAATCTCGCACATAAATCTTTATCATGTTTTTTATTTTATTTATTTTTTTAAAAATAACTTTTAGATTAGTTGAGGCTAACTTAAATTTTCTTGAGAATGTTATGGCACAAATCATTATGCTTATTGGATGATTGAACGTTCGATGGACCAGAGTATATCTGGTGTATACGAATAATCTTCATGGAGGGTCATCCACCAAACATAATCCAAACAGACCCTTAGCCATATGTTTTCCGTGAAGATGTATTAGTAAGGAGATATTTGGTTGCATCAAACATAAAACCTCTTACCCAATTCACTCATCTTCCTCTATTAGGTTTTCTTTCTTCTCCTTTCCTCTTTAGACCAATTTTTTTTTTAAATCATCAGCTCTGTTTTCTTTTATTTCACCGTATCCATCCTTTAAATCATCCATAATAATAACTTAGTATTAAAACTCAGTATTATTATGATATAGAGAGACGAAGTTAAGAATTAGAAGTCGTTAATGGAGGGGAAGAACTATAGATAGAAGACCATCTGTTGGTGAAACCGTTAAAGAATGATGCTCTTCTGTTCTATAAATACATCTACTTAGTGTTAGCCTATATTAACGGAAACTTAGTCAAATTAGGAAAGCCGACGTTGCAGTCAAATTAAGAAATCCAAGGATCCGACGCCGTTAAATAATCTTTAGAATCATATTTTTATTAGGAAGCCAAGGGATCGGACGGACGTCTTGTTAGTTATTGGCTTGATTTAGGAAACACCCTGTTTTAGCAAAGATCAAACTGATTTCCCTAAAACAGTTTTGCACCTCCTCAAGTATTTCAGGAATCTGTTTTCTAAGTTACATTAGGAAATAGTTCTCTGTTTAGGACTTTTATTTCTAGGCAATTCTACATTATTCCTAGGCCTATAAATAAGAGTGTAACCCTTTGGTTATTGTATCTCAGTCTGAATTGTAGAGGTGTGTGAAGAATTCTAATCTCTAAGTTTCAATAAAGAAGTTTATTGCTGCAGTGGAGTAGGCACATTGCCGAACCACTATAACTCTCTGTGTTCTTGTTTAATTTCGCACTAGTTTTCTGTTTTCTGTGTGAAGATCTTAGGGTGTCTAGGAAGTAGATAATCTTAAGCATAACAAACTGGTATCAGAGCCAGTTCTAGGGTTTCGTGTAGAATTAGCTTGTTTGAAGTCAGAATTTGAAGGAGAATATGTCGAAGTCGATGTCGAACGCAAAGTTTGAAGTAGAGAAGTTTGATGGTAAGAAAAATTTTACCATGTGGCAATGTGAAGTTTGTGATGCTTTAAGTCAGGACGACCTAGAGAAATGCTCTATTAGAAGCAAAACCTGCTGCACCAGAAACTACGGACGCTGAATGGACAAAGATGAATCGTCAGGCTTGTAGCACAATCCGTTTGTGCCTTACGAAGGATATAAAGTATGAAGTGATGAATGAGAATGTAGCTTTCAAGCTATGGAAGAATCTGGAAGACAAGTACGTCGTGAAAAACGTTTCAAACCGAATCATGATGCAGAGAAGACTTTTCAGATTCAACAAAAAACCAGGTACCTCTATGGTAGAACACCTTGCTGAGTACAATAGATTAATTGCTGATGCACTTAATATTGATGTGAAACTCGAAGATGAAACCAAAACTTGTTGTTTTTTGGCATCTCTACCTGATTCATATGAGACTTCCATTGATAGTTTATCGAATAAGATAGAGGATAAAACACTCAAGTTTGATGATGTGGCTGCTGCACTTATAAGCTATGATATTAGGCAAATGGATATAGATTTGAACAGGGAATCGACTAGTGAAGCCTTGACAGTCAGAGGGAAGTCTGACAAGAAGAATTCAGGTAAATCAAGGTTCAAATCAAAGTCCAAATCAAAGATCCCAGCATATGATGAATGTTCCTTCTGTCATCAGACTGGACATTGGAAGAAGGACTGTCCTAAAGCAAAGAACAAGGACAAGAAGAAGAGTTTGGATGCAAACGTTGCTGAAATCAAGTCTGGTGCTGTTGAAGACGATGAGTATGACAAGTTCTCGATGACTGTTCATGAATCCGCACTAGTTGCAGATACAACTGAGTGGATTATGGATTGCGCAGCTTCCTACCATATGTGTCCTAGGAAGGACTGGTTCGTTAAGTTTGAAAAGTTTGATGAACCAATGGGGTTTATGGGTAATAATAATACCTGTAAAGTTGAAGGGATTGGGAAGATTCGTTTGAAGATGAATGATGGTGTTGTTCAAGAGCTTGAAGATGTTCGTTATGTACCAGAATTGAAGAAAAATTTGATCTCAGTAGGTGACCTTGACTCCCGAGGGTACGAGGTGGCATTGAAAGGTGGAGTTTTGAAAGTGTATTCCAATGGCCTAGTTGTTATGAAAGGTTTGAAACATGGGAACTTGTATTTTCTGCAAGGAAACACAAGTATGAGTGAAGGAATTGCAGCAGTATCGGATAGTGTTGAGTCGGACACTACCAAACTATGGCATATGCGTTTAGGGCATACCGGAGAAAAGTCTTTGCAAAAGCTGACTTCGCAAGGCTTGTTGAAAGACACAAAATCATGCAGCAAGTTGGGATTTTGTGAATATTGTGTGAAGGGGAAGAAAACTAGAACGAAGTTTATGACCGGTAAAAGCACCACAAAGGGAATTCTAGACTATGTTCACACAGATGTATGGGGACCTTCAAGGACTGCATCCTTGAAAGGTAGAAGATATTTTGTCTTCTTTATAGATGACTTCAACAGAAGAGTATGGGTGTACACCATGAGAAGAAAGGATGAAGTTTTGGGAATATTTTTGAAGTGGAAGAAGAAGGTCGAGATGAAGACCGGCAGAAAAGTGAAGGCCTTAAGATCAGACAATGGTGGTGAGTATAAATCTGATCCGTTCCTGCAAATCTGTGAAGATGAAGGCAATGAGCGTCATTTCAAAGTAAAGGAGACTCCACAACAGAACGGGGTGGCGGAGCGCATGAATCGTACATTACTGGAGAAAGTACGATGTATGTTGTCTAATGTTGGATTAGGCAAACAGATTTGGGTTGCAGCTGTGGAATATGCGTGTCACCTAGTGAATCGGTTGCCAACAACGACACTAGAAGGTAAAACACCGATGGAAGTATGGTATGGTAAACCAGTTTCAAATTACAATATGTTACACGTATTTGGTTTTCCCGCTTCTTACCATGTGAGGGAAGGAAAAATTGATCCTAGAGCCAAGAAAGTTATTTTCGTAGGTTTCCAATCAGGAGTAAAAGGATACAAGTTGTGGTGTCCCGAGTCGAAGAAGGTCGTGATAAGTAGGGATGTTACCTTTAATGAGACTGCAATGTGGAAGAATGAATCATCTGAAACGAATGAAGTAAGTCGGCAAATGGCAGTGTTTGAAATGAATGAGAAACCAGCGAAGTCTGTCCACATAGACGAGAATTTAGAATATGAAGGATCTGACGAAGACTTAGAATTGGGAACAACTAATGGTTCAACCCAAGAACCGGAACAAGAGGTACAAGTAGAAGAAACACAATCTGAGGTACCGGAAGAAGCTACATATTTTGATAGTATTGCTCATAGGAAAGAAAAAAGAAATACTCGCCAACCAGAACGGTTTGCGGATATTGTTGCATTACCGATTGTAGAAGAAGAAATTCCTTCCACCCATAAACAAGCTGTCAAGACAGTTGAAAAGGTGGAATGGGAGAAATCCATGAGTGAGGAGATGGATTCTCTTGACAAGAATGGAACTTGGGAGCTGGTGGAGCTACCTAAAGGAGAAATGACAATTGGATGCAAGTAGGTATATACAAAGAAGGAAGGATCTCCAAGTGCAAGCAATGTAAGATACAAAGCAAGGTTGGTAGTTAAGGGCTACGCGCAAAGGGAAGGGATTGACTATAATGAAGTGTTTTCTCCAGTGGTAAAGCATACTTCCATTAGAATTTTACTTGCTTTGGTGGCGCAGTTTGATCTCGATCTTGTACAACTTGATGTGAAACCTCCTTGCTTACACGGTGACTTGGAGGAGACGATTTATATGAAGCAACCTAAGGGGTTTGAAGTAGCAGGTAAAGAAGATTGGGTATGTAACTTGAAGAGATCGTTGTATGGATTGAAGCAGTCTCCAAGGCAGTGGTACAAACGATTCGACAAGTTTATGAAGACATAAACGTACACAAGCAGCAACTATGACTCTTGTGTGTACTTCAAAAAGCTCAGAGATGAATCATTTATCTACCTACTTTTATACGTAGATGACATGCTTATTGCGTCTAAAAGTGAGGTGGAGATTCAACGATTGGAAAATCAGTTGAGTAGTGAATTTGAGATGAAAGACCTCGGTGAAGCAAGGAAAATTTTGGGTATGGAAATTGAGAGAGATAGGAAATCAGGCACTATTAGTCTTTCTCAAAAGTCTTATTTGAAAAGGGTATTGAAGCGTTTTGGTTTAGATGACAATTCTAAAGCGGTAACACAACCTCTAGCTCAACACTTTAAGTTGAATGATGAACAGTCACCAAAAACAGTGGAGGAACAGAGGTTAATGGCTGAAATACCTTAGGCAAGTGTTGTTGGAAGCCTTATGTATGCAATGGTATGTACTAGTCCTGATATTTCACAAGCTCTTAGTGTGGTTAGTAGATATATGCATAATCCAGGGAAGGAGCACTGGCAGGATGTGAAGTGGATTCTGCGGTATATTCAAGGTACCGTAGATGTTGGATTGAAGTTCTCACGAAATGAGAGAACTGCTTTCAAAGTAGTCGGATATTGTGATTCCTATTACGCTGGTGATTTGTATAAGTTTCGATCCACTATGGGGTATGCTTTTACAGCTGCGAGTGGACCAATTAGTTGGAGGTCAACCTTACAACCAACAATAGCATTATCGACAATCGAAGTTGAATATATGGCTGCTGTATAAGGTATAAGGGAAGCCGTTTGGATGAAAGGTTTGTTTGAGGAGTTGGGAATTCAACAAGAGAAAGTAAGCGTGTATTGTGACAGTCAAAGTGCAATACACCTAGCTAAGAACCAAGTTTATCACGCTCGAACAAATCACATCAATGTACGATATCATAAAATACGGGAAATTGTTGAAGAAGGTGAAATTCAGCTGGAAAAGGTTGGAACCGCCAACAATCCAGCAGATATGCTCACCAAAGTGGTGACAGGTGAAAAGTTTAGACATTGTCTAAACTTGATCAGCATTGTGCATATTTGAAGACACCTTAGGGTGTAGCGGTGCTGTCAAGCACATGTGAAGCCCAAAAAAGGGAGTGAAGCATCTTATGATGAGTGAAGAAGTGAAGCATCTAAGGATGAGTGAAAGCAGCAAAGTTTGAAGGAAATGGAATGTCAGATTTCATGCCAAGGTGGAGAAATTAGAGAATAGTGAAGTTGTCCTAGAAATCTTGCCAAGGTGGAGAATTGTTAGTTATTGGCTTGATTTAGGAAACACCCTGTTTTAGCAAAGATCACACTGATTTCCCTAAAACAGTTTTGCACCTCATCAAGTATTTTAGGAATCTGTTTTCTAAGTTACATTAGGAAATAGTTCTCTATTTAGGACTTCTATTTCTAGGCAATTCTAGATTATTCCTAGGCCTATAACTAAGAGTGTAACCCTTTGGTTATTGTATCTCAGTATGAATTGTAGATGTGTGCGAAGAAGTCTATTCTCTAAGTTTCAATAAAGAAGTTTGTTGCTGTAGTGGAGTAGGCACATTGCCGAACCACTATAATTCTTTGTGTTCTTGTTTAATTCCGCACTAGTTTTCTGTTTTTCTGTGTGAAGATCTTGGGGTGTTTAGGAAGTAGCTAATCTTAAGCATAATACGTCTATATAAGACATATAACCGATCGATCTCCATCGTGGGATGATGAATTCGATGGTCGGATTTGTAAGGACACACACACAGCACATCTTTTTATAATATAGACTAGGTGTCACCCCGGCCTACGGCCCGGGATCAACCTTTTAGAGTTCTGTTTATTGTTTGGTCGGTCGGCCAGTGTCTTCCCATATTTTAGTCCATCTATAATAGACGGGAGTATATTTAGTTAATCCGGTCAATACCACAACGGTCCTGATATTTAGTTGGTCGTGTCATATTATACCGTGTCGGGTCACAATAGCGTGTTCAATTAGACGGGTCACAATAGCCGGATAGGGACGGGGCCGTAGAAAATTTAAAGGGAAATATGATATCCGCAATAAAATAAGTCGTGATTAGGTAAAATCTAATAGAGTCTTCAAATTAATATTTGTTTTTTATTTTTGGTAAAATAAAAAAGGTTATTTATAGTTAGTGCATGAAAACTTTCAACGAAACCGACACGCATTAGGAAATGTTGATTCGAGTCGCATAAGGAAATGTTGAGTCTCGTTTTGCACCGGGCCGGGGCATAATCCCTGTCGTCTAAAACAAAATATTAAAAGAAGATCATCTCACGAACCGACGGACGTAAATATCTCTCAAAATTACATGTCTATAACGGACGGATGGATGGAAATCTCGCCAACTATCTTTCTTAGCCGTCGGATTGCCGAAATCAAGGGCCGCCTATTACCCAAGACAGACATCACTTCTTTTTATAACAACCTTATTATTACTTAAAAGTCATATATTCTTATATCGTGGCATCAATCCTGAACGTCCAAAATAATAAAATCCCCGTCATATATACAACGGACGGATGTACATTTCGCGAACTAACGGTCCAAACGGCAGATTGGCCAAAGTCAATGTTTGGATCTGTCCCAAGGATAATTTGTAATATGCATGAATCTAATATTTCTATACATGGTTCTAAAATTGTACATAGAATATTAGTAAACTACACCGAGTTTGTTTGTCCATTTTGTTGTACAAGTTTGTCTCCATTCAGCAATTTCTTATCTCATGGCAGTTGAAACTCAACATTGAACCTATTGAATTCCTAAAATTTTGCCTGCCTTTTGCTTTATGGCAACAAATTTGGAAAGAAAGGAACGAAAGAATCTTCCGTAACAAAGAAAAATCAGTGGAGCGGATTATCCTTCAGGTGAAAGCTTCTCTATTCAGTTGGGCAAGTGTTCATATTTCCTTTAAGCATTTCAAGTTTGCAGATTTCATCCATGATTGGCGGGCTTTTAAACGATAATGGATGGTATCTTGTAATAGGGAAAAACTTTTATGTGTCTTTTTAGTTTTAGCATGCTGTTGTTGTAAGTTTTTAGTGCTTTCTCAGCACTTTCTTCAATGAATTTTATCTTTTCCAAAAAAAAGCAATTTGTACATTTGCATCCTCAAAGGTATGATTGACCGAGTCAAACTTTTAGGTTCTTCATTTTTTATGTTTTTGGGCAAGGTTTTATACTTGCTCCTCGTGCTTTCTTTAAATTGCAAATTAAATTATGTCATTGGGTATTTAATTTGCAAGAGATGATTTCATGGGGTGTTATTCGTGTTTTTGAGTTCGTGTCTATTTGGTAACATTTTCTTTTTGCTTTGTCTTAATTTGCTGCGAAAGGAAGAGAATGAAGTACCAGGTTGCATCCGGGTGAAGCTTCCTGCCCAAAAAATTTCTCCAATTCCTTACTTTACCTTACCATGACTTAGTTAGTTTAACTTGATACCTAGTACATATATAGATACTGTGATATTGTGCTAATGTCCTACGGCTGTCTACATTTTGTTTGAAAAAAAAGTTTGCGAAATTTTTCGCATTGGTTTCCTTTTTTGTTTTTTTGTTTTCCCTTGTAGATAAAACGTAAGTATCTCTAAAAACGTAGTCAGATAAGGAAATTTGAATATATCCCTCTCCCATATTTTTATTAGGAAACGTAGTTAACGTGGTATTTTTTTCCGGATATATAATGGTCAAGACATCTTATTATGGAAGCATAGTCAAATCAGGAAACCCAACAATCCGACGGACGTCTATGTAGAACATATAACGAATCGATCCACGTCGTGGGATGACGAAATCGATGGTCGGATTTATCAGGCTACACACACAACACTTCATTTTATACTATAGATATATATAGCTGTGTGTGCGCGCACGGACAAGCTACTACCTTCTTTTTGCAAGATCTAAGAAATTATAAAAAGAAGGAAACTGGGAATAAAGAAAAAGACAATGGCGAGCCTTCCCAAAGACATTATCATCGATATATTCTTAAAGTTACCAATCAAATCAATCTCACGTTTCAGGTGTGTATGCAAAAACTGGTATGAATTGTTCAAAAACCCTATATTTATTTAGAAGCACCTTCATCATGCTATTGAAAACAACAAGTTTAGTGTTTTACTTGAATCCTATACGGATTCTGATTATGGGGATAAGGATGCTTGCTATTCCATAAATTTTGATTAACATCCCCACCTTACCATATGGTTGTGGAAACTAAACTCCCAGATGATACATTTATAAAAGTTTCATGCGATGGCCTAATCGGCTGCTTATTAACCGGTACTTGTAATGGGGATACACTCCATAAGATCTGCTTGTGGAATCCATTAACTGGAGAATACAGGAATGTGTCGACACCAACATCAAGTAGTAACCAATTATATGACTCCTTTTCCAATTATGGGGTTTGCTACGATTGGAAAATTGATGATTACAAGTTGTTCTTAATAGTGGTCAATGACAGTGCTTGTTCTGAAGTTTGGGTTTGTCGATTGGGTTCAAATTCATGGGAAAGTACTGGATTCATACCTTATGATATAAGTCCCTACAATATATGTCTGACGCCTTTAAATGGGATTATTCACTGGATAGGATACACTAAAGTTATATTTTCATTCGATATAGTTGAAGGGAGAAACAAAGAGATCCAACTACCCCCTTGCTATCTGAACGATAAACTGTACTTGTTTCAAGATATGGAAGTGGGTGTCTTGAGAGAGAACCTTTACCTATCAGTTAATGCTACATGTAAGAGCAACATCGATCTATGGGTGATGAAAGATTATGGAGTTGCAGATTCTTGGAGAAAATTTTTCAGCATTTCGACAGATGAAACTTTATTTGATTCACTATGGCCCCTGCATTATCTCGAGAATAATCACAAGATTTTATTCCATGGATATGTGAATACAATAAATGATGAAGATTCAGGTGAGGCTGTTTTGGTCTCTTATGACCTAATAAATGGAGAACTAATGACCTTGGATATCCCCTACAAACCAAAACATTTTTATCCCATTATTTTTGTTGGAAGTCTAGTTTCACTCAATTCGTGTGAATTAGTAGAAGCTAAACAAATTTCTGAGGTAGCTTGATTTGATTTCAAAAGATGTATGGTGAACATCAGGAATGGCGATTGCTTATATGCTTAGAAATATAATTGAACAATACAGTGCTGATGTTTCTATATATCTTTTTTGTTTCTGTAAAGACGGGTTCCACAAAGAGGTCAATCAATGTTTCTGTAAGGTACCTTGATAATTAATTTTGGTCATCATAGAACACAAACTTCAGAGAAGTTACCATTCATTAAAGTGTAAACGAAGATAAGACAAAAATATACTCCGTGGTAAGTACTACTGTAAAGCATACATTATATATGCTCTGCGATTCAACTAAGATCAAGCCACTAACAAAATGCAAAGTTAACAAAGTAAAACACTCTCATAAAATTGTCAAGATGATATAAGAAGACACATATCACTCACTAGCTAAGACAACGTCCATAACATTTAGGATCACACAAAATTCAAAATGAAACTCAACCAAGATTACATCCCCAGTTAATAAGTTAGTATCCAACCTCTATCCTGCCGCACCTGGTAGAAAATTTGACTCCGTTATCTTTGCATCCTTTTCCCCTAATTCTTTCAGCGAAAAAGGTGATTTTGTGAGGGATTATTTTACGAAAACTTTCTTTATATACCACAAGCCTTTTCGAGGTTGAAGCTTTTGTGTCGTAAATACTGATATCATTATCATTGTAAGTTAAAGCACCTTCACTCTTTGTAACGGCTAACAATTCGCTGCTGTCGTCAACCCTAAACTCTTTACTCCAAACAAATGATTGTCGTTCCTCCCACTCCCTCATGCCATGAAAATCATCCTTGTTTTTTAATAGCCATATTTGATAATATCCAGATTCTTCGACAACTAGATGCATAGCAAAAAACAAAAACCCATCAACAACCCCTATGCTCTTATAATTGGAATTAGTGTATGGTGGCAGCGAAGGTAGTGAAAGATGTTCCAGAAACTTTTCTTCCGCCAAATCGAAGGTAGCGATCACATCGATCCAATCCCCGATCCAGCCAATAAAGAGCTCCATTAGCGAAGAAACACTCCGTCAAATATACATTGGATCCAAGATTAAACTTTCCAAAGTTTCTCCATCCGTTGCCACTTCCTAGAGTGTATATAAAGACATTATAAATCCCGGTTTTCAACATCAACATTATTCTTACAACTTTATATTCATTTAATGAGGACACGTAACCAAATCCGCTGGTCCATTGATGAACTTTTGGATGTTTGGAACTGTGGAGATGCATGAGCATAGATTTAGTGTTGCTCATACAGAGCTCCTAGCTCTTTACTAGTGTTGGAGCAAGATTAAACTTAAACTCTCTGATTATATTGTTGTTTTTGCTCAGTTACAAACGATGATAGACTTGCCTATTTAAGGCTATATTCAACCGACAGTACAAACTCCAGTTCTGTCTAGAGTTATTTTCTGATTTTTATCTAGCTTTTGGATAAACTTTTGACCGCCTACAATTCTAGAGAATTCAGTGTCTAGATTTTTCCTAACCCAATAACTTGTTCAAACTACAGACTCTTCTTGTCTTTGCTAACACTAGCCAGTTCTAGACTATTCCTACCTTTCAAAGACTAAACTTCATTCACACTAGTCAAACCAGTTTAGATTACAAATTAGTATTTCCAACATCCATGAATGACTCCAACAGATATACTGATCATCATCAATATCCCAATCTCTCCCACAGATATACTGATCATCATTAGTATCCCAATCTCTCTCAATTTCAGGAATCAAAACATGTTCTTTGGTACTGGGGTTACAAATACAAAGAGATGCTGCTTCTAAATATGGGTATCTGGCAAGAAAGATCAATCCATTGCACGAGCTAAGATATTTAACTCTCGTGAATGGTGGGGTGAAATTAATCCTTGTAATCCTTTGAATGGGTGGTGTAGACTGATCATGGTTCTCATTATATTCAAAATACCAAAAAGAATCATTCATAAATGTCAAAGCAAGAAAACCCAACTTACCGGAATGAGCACCAAAATTAGAAGGATGAATAAAGATATACAAGTACATCCGGGAGAATGATGGATGACGAAGAAGATTATTCCAACTGGTGCATACTAATTTGCAGTCAAGAACGGATTCATTTGGTACTCGACCGAAAATGTCTAATGTGATCTCCATAGGAAGAATCTTGCAAAACGCCATTGAAACTCTTGTAATGTTTATAGAGAATAACAGCAATTCTTAGGGTTTGAGAAAGCGTAGGGATTAAAAGGTTGTGCCGTGGTGGTTGTGCCGTGGTGGTGTGCGTGGTGATGGTGTATGCAATATCAAGTGATATATATATATATAAGCAGTGGCGGTGCATAATGGTGAGAATGGTGGTGGTAACTGCTGTGGTAGGTAAAATACGTGGCTGTGGCATATGCATACCAAAATGGTATGTAATCAATCTTAAAACGTCCATAATTCGGGACAACTAAGAACCCATAGAAGTCCAAAACACGCGTGTTGTATCCCATGAATGTAATAAGTATCAGAATTTAAATACCTTCCACTTCTGTAAGCATTAAAATCAATATTGAATACTTCATCATTTTTGTTAATCTATTATTATCATTCTAATACATTCCATTTGACACTTTTTGCTCTCAACTCATGTTAACAATGATAACTATTATGATGCTCAAGGCTGATGCCTATTGACACGAGAGCAATGCCCCTGCTAACCCCTGTTTCGGAAATTGATTGAGCTGCCTTCTACCTCTAAATAAAGGAACTTGTTGCTATATATAGAAGAAGAGTACTCTTATGGATGCGCATAAATGCCGCGTCGATGATGTACAGGCTCATTTCAAATCAAATGCAATAAAATAGTGTTTTAATTACTGGGAGAATGGTTGAACAATTATGAAAAGATAAGTACTAAGGTATGCAATTTTAGAGTGTGGTTTCTGCAAAATCAGTCCCTATTCAAACAAAAGAAAGATTACGTACGTCAATGATGCCAGCAGAAAATAAGAGTACCCTTCACCTAGAGCACCATCTTATGAAGAGCTTGAATCGTGTAGTAAAACAAGTTTTGTGACTATGAGTTAGTTGATAGTAAGGACGCACCTAGTCTACATTCTTAATCAATGTCATTAGCGCTAGTAGTGTAATACAATTGTAAGAACGATGAAGTTGTATTGATTCACGTTAAAGAAAACAAGAAAGGGAAGGATGCTTTTATAGACAAGCATCAGTACAAAGAAAACAGAACAACAGACTGTTCTGATAAAGACAGTTAGATGAGCTGTCAAGATACATATGGCATTACAACGCTGGACAGATTAACTCATACAGACATACATAGGAGTAACGGCTAGGCTGTGTTCTGACAGCCGTCACAGCCCCCCTCAAACTGTGCAGTCTGACAGTGCAAAAGTTTTGCTCTGAGTCTGAGAAACAAATGTTTAGACAAGCCCTTTGTAAAAAGATCAGCAGTTTGTTCTAAATTAGGAATATACTTAACCTGCAGAAAACCAATCATTACCAGGCTACGAACTGTATGGTAATCAACTTCAATATGCTTGGTTCTGGCATGACATACTGGATTATTGGCTAAGCTCCATGCGCCCATATTATCACAATAGACCACACAAGGAGTTTAAAGAAGAACACCAACTCATCCAAGATAATAAGAGACCCAGCGCACCTCAGAAGAAGCCACAACTAATGCTTTATATTCATCTTCAGTAGAAGATTGAGAAACTGTCGGTTGTTTCTTTGAAGACCATGCCACCAAATTGTCACCAAGATAAACACAATAACCGACAGTAGACTTCCTGGAATCAGGGCAGCCGACCCAATCACTGTCACTATAAGCAGTAATAGTAGAACAATTCTTACCATTCAAAGAAAGACCAATACCCAAATACCCTTTGATATATCTTAAAATACGCTTAACAAGCTGTAAGTGAACATATGTGGGTTGATGCATGAATTGAGACACATAATTTACAACAAAACTAATATTAGGCCGTGCAAGAGTAAGATATTGCAAAGCTCCCACTATACTTGTATACAAAACAAGATCATCCAATAAAATACCATCAAACAAAGAAGCCCTTCTGCCTGAAGCAACCGGAGTCCTACAAGGCTTAGAATCAATCATATCAAACCTTTTGAGAAGCTCCAGGGAATACTTATTCTGAGTAAGAAGAAGAGTGTGTGTAGAAGTATCTAGAGTTGCTTCTATGCCCAAAAAAATAAGAGAGCTGACCGAGATCCTTCATATAAAAAGCTGATTGTAAAGTTGCAATAAATGAAGATATGGCAGAATCAGAATTCCCAACTAAGATGATATCATCAACATACACCAGCAATATCATCTTCACACTTGACTTGCTATGATAGAACATGGAATGATCACACAAAGATTGAGTAAAGTCATGAGCAAGTAAAAATTGCTGAATTTATCAAACCATGCCCTAGGGGCTTGTTTAAGTCCATATAGAGACTTCTACAAATGACAAACATAAGAAGGATTCTCTTGAGACACAAATCCTGGGGTTTCATCATGTAGACATCTTCAGTCAAATCTCTATGCAGAAAATCATTTGATACATCAAGTTGTATCATAGACCAGTTATGATGTAAAGCAAGGCTTAATACAACTCTAATAGTACTAGATTTTACCACAGGGCTAAATTTCTCTGTATAATCTATGCCATCCACTTGAGAGTACCCTTGAGCTACTAGCCTAGCTTTGTTTCTTTCAATGGTGCCATCAGCCTTGAATTTGCTCTTATAAACACATTTACACCCAAGAACATTCATCCAAGGTTCATAAGGAACTTCTCTCCAAGTGTCATTCTCAAATAAAGCAGTGTACTCATTTTTCATAGCTTGAACCCAAACTGTTCTTTTTGCAGCTTGTTTAAAGGTTTTAGGTTCATCTAAAGAATCCAAAATAGCAGTAAATGCTTGTGGAATGGGATGTTTAACATGAACATGAGCTAAAAAATTTGAATCTAAAGGTTTTGGTTTTGAAATACCAGATTTGGATCTTCTATGAATAGAAGTAGGAGCATTGGATAATAAAAATTCTGAAGAGGGTTGCAAAATAGAAGTACCTGAAACTGCTGGTGAATCAGAAGAACTAACAATAGAAGAAGTAGGTGATGTAGTAGATGAAGACACTACAGATAGTTGTTGAAGAGAAGTATCACTTGAAGGCAATGAAGCAGCAGACAACATAGTATGAACTCTTGAGGAATTAGCATATGGAAACACTGTTTCATTTAACACAACATGAACTGTGGTGTAGACTCTCTGAGTTACAGGATCAAAACACCTATAGCCCTTATGAGAGGGACTATATCCAAGAAAAATGCAAGCAACAAACTTTGGACTCAACTTGTCATGTCTGGTAGGCACAATATTTGAAAAACATAAGCATCCAAATACCTTGAGGAAGGTTTACTTAGGTTGTTTATAAAATAAAACTGCATAATGACACTTATATTTCAGAATTGGTGGGAGTTCTATTAATCAAATAATTAGAAGTCAAGAAACTGTCAAACCAGAATCTTTTTGGAAGAGAAGCAGCAAATGACAATGTATTCCCCATTTCAGTCACATTCCTATGCTTCCTTTCAGCTCCTCCATTTTGTTGATGCACATTAGGACAAGAAATTCTCACAGAAATCCCATTGGAGTCCAAAAATTCTCTAAAATTTCCTTTTACAACTTCATAAGCACCATCAGTTTGAAACTCTTTAATTCTTGAATCCAACAAATTTTTCGTTGATGATTTAAACAGTTTGAAACAATTAAGACTATCAGTTCTAGTCTTTATTGGATAAATCCAAGTAAATTTACTGTAATCATCTAGAAACAAAATGTAATATCTATATCCTAGAGTAGATACTATGGGTGCAGGACCCCATATATCACAATGTACCAAAGCCAAAGGCTTACAAGATATAGAAGCAGAAACTGAAAAAGGCTGACACTTGCTTTTGCATAGATGAGAAGATGAACAAACAATAGGAAAATCCTTAGTTGATATTCTAATAGATTCAGTGGATTGAAGTTGCTGAACAATCTTAGTTGCAGGATGCCCCAATCTTTGATGCCACAAATCTGAAGAAGCTGAGACTGAAGAAGTGAAGGACACCTTATTTGTTGAATGAAGTAATTGCTTAGTTGTTGAAGAAAGTAGTTGATGCAGACAGGAATTCATAGGATATAGATCGTTGTGCATCAATCCTCTAGCCAGTTATTGTGTATTGTGAATAGACTTTATTTCATATCCACATGGGAAAAATTCAAAAGAGCATTCGTTATCAGTAGGAAATCTGGCTATAGAAAGTAGATTGTTCTTGATATTGGGAACATATAGAATTTTATCTAATAAAAAAGACTTAGAACTATGAGTGGGTATGATATGAGTATTACCAGTAAGAGTAATGGGAAGTAACTTACCATCACCCACCATAACTTGCTCATCACCAGTAAATTCTTCCTTAGCAGTTAAAATGGTAGAGTCATTTTTCATGTGACTAGTAGCACCTGAATCAGGAATCCAAACACGTCCATGTTCATTGGAGCACCAATATCCTGTATAAGAATTATTTTCACCAAGACCAGAAATAGGAAAGGTGTATGATGTTGATGCCATAGAAGTAGCAGGTGGAGGAATTCACATTCCAACAAAAGCTTTCTGCAAGGCAGTAGTTGTTCCATTCTTTGAGGCAGAGTAACGATATCTGCATTTATTTGCAAAATGACCAGTATGATTTCAAATCTGGCAAGGTATTTCTTCTGTAGATTGTTACTGTGTAGGATTGAATTCTCCTTTCTTAAACGAATGACCACCATTTCCAACATAAAAATACGAAGAATTCCCAGATGAATTCTTGCCAGAAAATTTACTAGGGAAATTGTTGTTGGAAGTGCCTGAAGAATTTGAAGAAGATCCAAATGAATTCTGAGAATTAGAAAACTTAGGCACAATGCAGAATTTGTTGGATCGGCAACAAGAGGAGAGAAAGAATCTTGATATTGTTCTTTAAGCCATTGCTCGTGATGAATTAACCGAGATCTGAGTTCAGCAAAACAAAGAGGAGTCTCTCGGTTCTGCATCGTAATGAAAAAATGAGAATAATCTCTTCCTAAACCAGAGAGCGTGTGTATCACCAAATTTTCATCAAGAACGGGTTCACCGATTTCAGCCAATGAATCAGATATATTCTTGATCTGATGTAAAAAATCAAACACTGTAGAATTTCCTCGACGAATAGAATGTAACAGAGACCGAAGTTGAGACTTGCATGCAAAAAATTATTGAGTGAAGATTTTGTTCAGGTAAGCCACTTCTCACGATCAGTAGGTTTACTTAATAATTCTGAAGCCAGCGAAGGTAAAACTGTAGCGTTGATACAAGATCCAAGGAAGTGATCCATAGACCTCCAATCCATATACAAAGGATTGACAATTTGCAGATTATTCTGATATAGAAACGGAGGTTGTGGTTGAATAGTATCATCAACAAATCCATAAAGATTAGATCCAATGAAAACAGATGATAATTGATCTTTCCAAACTAAAAAATTTGTTCCATCAAGTTTAACAAAAACGAAATTAGAGGTGGAGGAGTATTTGCTGTTTGATTTCTTGGTGGTGGTGGCGGTGATGATTGTAAAGGAGTAAAATTTGTGGTTTTATATACATTTATACCCTTATTTAGAAGAGGTCCAGACCCTCTGGACTGAGTCAGCTGCCACCTCAGCAAAAAAAAGCCGACACAGTCAGCTACTAACTCAACAAATTTTCGTTATCTCCGTCCTCTTGTTAATTCCGTCAAAAAAAAATTGACTTCGTTATCATTTTCTTCTTTTCTTCTTTTCTTTCTTCTTTTTCAGCAGTTCTCCGTCCAGAAAAGATTAGGGAAGAAGAGATCAGGGAATAAGATTTTGATAAAGGGAGATCCTAAAGAGTGCAGGATAAAAACATATCAACCCAACTTCAAAACGAGAACGAGCAGCAGAAAAAAAGAAGAAAAAAAAGAGGTATGATTTAGGGTTTAGAATTATTGGTTATCAATTTGAATTGAGGATTCAATTTTGGGTATGTATGAAATGAAAGTTTAATCGATTTCGTTATTGTAGGTAGATAAGAACTTAGTGCGGTTTGTAAAAGAGAAATGAAGAGCAGAGCAATGGATTGAGAAATTTTGATGTTTACTAGATTATGAAACAAGTATTTTCATTAACTTCACTTACGATTTAGGGTAACTGAGAAAAAAAAAAGTATGATTTAGGTTTTAAAATCTCATTTTTTCTGTTTATCGTCGTCAGAGTATTTAGAACTGAGACAAATGAAAATTTTTGCGATTTATTCCATGAAAAATAGTATGTAGCTTCAGTTTTGATTTTGATTTCTTAGGTTTTTCAGAATAGATTTTGTTTTTTTTTTTGTTAAATTAGGTTTCATACTTTCATCACTGTAGCTTGTTGTTAATGAGAAATTTTTATTTATTTGTTTTAAAGATGGGTGTATTATTTTGGGTTTCTCTCTAATTCTTGTTTGTGTTATGTCTTTTTGAGGAATGGGTTATCGGATACTAAACATCTAAAGTACTTGTGGATCCTGTGCTCAGAGATAGTTGGAGTTGTTACTTGAATCCTAGTTCAGAGCATTGGCGTGGTCCACCTAAGTTTAAGTGCAGGTAAAACTCTTGTCATTCATTACATAATTAGTACTCTTCCTTGTTTTCCTATGCTTTGTCATGGCCACCAAAAGCTTCATTGTTTTAAATTCAACAATAGCTCTAAATCATGAATTTGTGGATGGTTGTAACATGTTGTATGAATAACTATTTAACCACTGCTAGCTCTAAATATGGACATTTCTCGGCTTAAATTACAAAATATTAACCCAATCAGCATATAATTAAGATAGAACCAAAATCCCAATTAAGTTACACTAGACTACTGAGTAGTGTATTCCTTTTACCTGCATATTCTCATCCCAACCCGCTAACAAGAGGTCGAATTTGTTCCCATTGTTTTGTAAATTAGATTTGCTGTATGATTCCATCTTCATCGAATAGATTATTTTTCTTAGCATAATTGGTGGCCTTTTTCTTTCCCTTGTTATTACCTTTTTCTTTGATAAATTTATCATCTACGTCAACCTAAAAACATTGGATATATATATATATATCATGTAATTTTTTGAAAATTCTTATTGAGTCAAGAATTTATCAGACAATAAGAATCATATATATTTAAAATTAAATGTATACCAGCTCAGATAAGTTGGTAATCCACTGTAAATTTTCATTGATGTTGTAATTGCTTTTCCTGCAATTTGTGGTATCAATCCGTAAGGGAACTGTCAGTAAGGCTTTCCCCGGTTACATGATAGTGGTAAAATTTACACTGATGGTATGATGGTGTTTGTTTGATACAATTTCATTCATGGGTTTACCATTTTAGGCTTTGATATCATATGGTACTTGATATATTGTTTCAAAAAACTCTCATACGTATTATTGTACACTTCCAATGGATGATCTTCAATGTATGATGGAAGTTTTGGAAGCTTTTTTTTTGCACAAGTTTTAGTTTCAAACTAATCTAATAACCTCACTTGCGAATTTTTTATAATGTCATAATAGTGTCATGATGAGCACATAGTTTTAGGTAGATATGAACTTGGTTTTTCTTAATCACTATAACTTTGTGTCCGGAGTGTACTTTGAGTAGCTAAAGAATATGAATTACTACTATGTTATTACTAATCTCGACTATATTAGTTTTTTAGGTTCCAAGTTATGGGTGCAGGAGCGAAGAAGAAAAAGTGTTCTCCAAAAGTGAAATCTGCTGTTCATGTGGATGAAACAGTGTTGGATGCCACTGTTGAGGACAAAAGAGTGGTATCTGCAGATGGTGTTGAAAGGTAGATAGGTGACATTTAGCCCGTTAAGGCTAACCATTTATTTTATGTGTTGTGTCTGGTCACCTTTTTTTATTTATTTATTGCTGGAGATTCACATAAGATATTTCCTGAGTATAATAATCAGTAAAGCTCGAATATCTGATACTTACTTTTAGATATAGTTTTGAATCTACTTTTTCTAATAGATGATTGTATGGTATAGTGTAATTGTGCCACCATTGATCATTCCCTGTCAAATGCTGAAATGTATGCTAAAATAGCCTAGAACCCAAGCTACTGCCTATCTGCGCACTATTTTATGAAGTTAAATTTGAACAATAACAATAGTTTAGTTATTTATATATAAAAGAAAGTGAGATGCCTCTATGCGAATCCTATTTTTTCCATGTTGCTGCGCTGTTCTTTCTAGGTTTATTTGATATAAGCCACTTGTAAACGGAAACTAAACCGGTCATTCCTTGAGTCACTTTTACAACTTGAATACAGGTGGTTATTGGATTAGTTGGAATGTACGACTATTTATCTTTTTCAATGTTGTTTCTTGCCGCTCTCAAATACTTAATTCTAAGAACTTGTATGTTGTAATTGGTGTAACTATTTATTTCTATGTTGTAGGATGTTTGTTCACCCTGTCAGGTACCGGGCTTATACGTGCAAGGTAAAAACACACTACAAGAAAAGTCACTTTCAGTGGTAAAATATTGTGTCATAAAAATCAATTTCTTCGTTGCAAAAAGAATTTAGCGGCGCAAAAAGTTTCATCACCTATAGCGAGTCGTTGAAAGTGTTATGTGACGTCCTTAAGAAATCGTCACCAATAAGGTCACTAAAAACTTATGAGTGACGAAACCCGAGTCCCGTTGCTGAAAACCGAACAACAGTGACAAAAATTAATTTGGTCACAATAACTAAGCTTCAGAAATGAAATATTCTTCGCCGCAAAAACTATCGTCACCAAAGCCACGTTTTCTTGTAGTGACATACTTGAGCCCGAAGGTTTTGAAGTGGGTGCGTAACCTGTTGTCTCCTGCCGACCAAGAGAAATTTATGTCAACTACAATTGGCCCCTTACTGCACCTGCCAATGCAAACGTGGTCTAGTGCCTTGTTTCATTTTTTATTGGCTAGTCAGATCTCCACGGGTGATGAAGGTGATAAGGGTAACCGTGGAAAGTAACTCTCCTTCTGAAAGAAAGAGTTCGCATTGATTTCGGGGCTTAGTTTTAGGAAGTCGGACCATAATTTTTCTCGTCCCGCCACGAAGCCCTGCCTTAAGATGAAGCATTTCCCCGATGAAGGAAAACCAGTAACTGGAAAACGTTTGAAATTATTACCTTTTGGAAAAGTGGAGGAGGAGGACGACGACGACGAAAAAAAATCGAAGACATGTAGCAAAAAGGAGGACAAAAAAAATCGAGGAAATGTCACCGATCAAGCAAAAAGGAGGAGGAGGAAAAAAGATCGCGTGAATGTCACCAATCAAGCAACTCTAATGCTGAATGTGAAATTTTCAAAGTCCCACTGGAAGCTGATGACAAGGTGAATTTGTCGTTACTATATGTTGTCCACAGGTATGTCCTGGGAAAGGGAGATGAAAAAGTAGTTGAGCATGATCACTGGTACCTGGTAGATAACCTCGTCGACTTCAACTCTTATCATTGGGCTGAAATAGCGTTCAGACGAACTATTGATAATAGCAATTCTTCCTTAGATTATCAGATTAACGCTAACAAGCCTGTTGGAAGTGAGGTGACTTACAAGAGTCAAGGAATGGCCCAGGTCATGGTGGTAAGAATCAGTTGGGTTGATATTTTCTAGTTGTCTAATTTTTTGTGATTGTTATTTTAAAGGTTTTCATTTTTTCACCAAGGTTTGGGGTCTGGAAGTGTTGCTGAAAGTTCTTGATAAGTTTGGAAGCAAGAATATTTTTGAAAATTGGCGCCCCCATATGCATAGTGTTACATTCGATTTAGTAATACATCATGAGCCTCTACTTACGATTTTGGAGGAGTCAAAGGCATGAAGTAATAACTACCTTAGTTACTTTATTTTTTTGTTTGCTACATTATTAATTTGGTCGAGTGACTTTATAAAATTACAGGGTGAAGTGTGCGATAACATTATGTGGCATAAAGAAGATGCAAAGAGTTTGGTAATGTTGGGGTTATGTGAAGGTCCCTTGGTAGATGACGAAGAAGAAGTTTCGTTAAAGAATGAAAATGTGGTGGAGAACGAAGATCTGCTTGAGAAGGGTGAGGAAGAAAATATGTTAGAGTCTGAAAATGTTTTTGTGGATCAACAGGTTCCAGAGGAGAGCAGCATGGATGATAAAGAGGACGAAGAAGATTTGTTAGGGAATGAAAATGTGGTGGAGAAAAAAGATCTGTTTGAGAAGGATGAGGAAGAAGCACGTGTGGCACATCCTAGATCCCAACCTGATGTTCTTTGTTATAGGATATCAACTTCAGTCATTGCTTCTTTCGAGTCTTTTGTGAAAAATGCAATGATTGGTCATACGGAGGATTTGAAAATGACGGTGATTGGTGAAATTGAGGTATTTAAAAGTGCAGTGAAGGGTCCGTTGGAGGAGTTAGGTGTCCAGGTAAGTAATAGCCATAAAAAAATGTTGAATCATGTGGAGTGTTTAACTGCTTAGATCAAATCAATAAAGGATAAGATTGGTGGAACCCAGATGCACAATGCATTTTCAAAGACGAAAACAGTGAGTTAATTGGAAATTTATTGTATTAAGATAGATAGAATGTCACATCTATTATGATAATGAAGTTTTATTGAAATGATATTTATGTTGTTTGAACAGGGGACTCCACCTGGAGGACATAACGAAGAAGGATATTTTGATGGTGCAGCAATGCAGAAGCCAAATGTGACTCCTGGAAATAGATCCAACAATATTGAATTAAATCCACCATATCCGTACAATCCTCCAAATAAGGAAGTTGATGTGAGTCGAGCTGTTGTAAGTATTTGTTGCATCTCTAGTTTTGTTGCTACATTAGCACGTATATATTTTGTACCTTTTTCACAAAACTATCGTGGTATGACTTTTTGACTGTGTCGGATATGTAGGTAGAAAACATTTGTAACAACTCAACGGGGAAAAAAAGAAAGCGTCAGAAAAATAAACCCTGCATTGGACCTTCTGCACCCATTATCGTTCTTTTTGATGATGTTACAAAAGGTTAGGGAAGGGCTAGGAGGAAAATAAACCCTGCACCTTCCCTGTTGCCCCCGTATACTCCTACAGGGAAAGTGGCGAAAAAGAACACAAAAAAGGTTACGACAAGCAAAGAGCCTGTTATCATGAATTATTTTGAAGAAGACACATTGGATCAGCGAATAACGAAGCAGGATATAGATGATGTAAACAGATTCATAAACCTCGGGTTAGCCTCATCCCTAACATACCCTTTTGTTTCTGTGTCTTGTTTCTCCTCCCTAGTATACCCTTTTGTTTCTCTGTGTTGTTGTATATGTGAAAAATAACAAATCATGGTGTTTCCTTGTAATGGATCTTAATTTACCACAGTGTCAAGGAACATGGAGATAACTATAATGGTGATGGTACATAATTATTGTCTTTCTCTGAGTATAAACTACTACTACGTTCAACTGGTTGGTTATGCGGTAATGTGAGTCAGATTGCATCATTTGATATTGACGATTAAATCTATAATGAGAACATCATTTGGGTTGTGAGAAGTTTTATGTTTATTGGTCTTCCTGCAGATTATTGACAGTGCATTGGTGCTTTTGCACAAGTCTTATCCTTCTAACAAATCCACTGGTACCTGGTCATACTTTGAAAGTCACTTACCGGTAAGTTTTTGTGCAGAATAGATTGGATATTTTCTACTTATTTATATTATTTCATGAATACATTGTGACTGAGATGACATTTTGCGAATGGTGATTTTGCCTAAGTTGACAGATTGAGATTAGGGTTAGCAGGACGCCGTGGTTCACCACCTAGTGAGCATTTACCCTCTTGGGATAAGGTTGATGTCGTATATAGTGTAGTTTTTATTGAAAATATTCACTGGATTGCAGTCTCCATTCAAGTAAAGGAGAATATAATTATAATTTATGATTCTCTTAGACCGAATCCTAATAATCGCTCAAGCAAAATTCACCCGGAAGTCGGTCAAATTCGTGATTATTTGGATAAAGCATACAACCGCGATCCATGGTGGTGTAGATATGACTTAAAAACCCCTAAGTAAAATGATACGTGAGTCTTACTTGAAATCTATTTTTAACCTTATATTTGGAGAATTGATCCATATACTATTTATGCAGTAACTCTTGTGGGGTATTTGCTTCCAAGTTTATCGAGCATATGGTCAGGAAGATTCATGTTTGTGAAGTCGAACCTGATTTCGCTACTCGTTATCTGCGAACTTGCGGTGCAGCTATTCAAGAAAAAATTCATAGAGGTGAATGGCACAAGTGGTGAATAGTAACCTGTAATCATATGATCTTGTAGTATAATTCCTAGCCAACATGTTGGTCCCTGTTTTTTGGATGTGTATAGTTGAAAAAGATGTCAGCTGGAGTTCTAAATCTAAGTTAGTGGCGATAGACTCTTATACCCTGGATATATCTGTTTATATTTTGTTGATCATGTTATGATCCTTCAGTTATGTATGTGTAGAGGCTTGTCTCTGCTTTCAAACGTGTCTGCTTCTAAAAATTGATGCTTAGATATTTTATCTACTCCATGTTCTTTGAAGGGAGTTAGCAGCTTAGTGTCAGCTAAAGATCACTGGTTTGGGTGACTTGAAATTTAAAAACTAAGAATACACAGGTAGGAAAAATGTGTATAAAAAATCCTAAAGTTTAAAAACAATATAGAATACATAGGTAGTAAAATATACAACAGAACCTAGTTAGTAATTCTCCGAATCATTCCCTAATAGTAAATCATATTTTCATCATGCATATCCTATAATCTCTTTTTCTTTTCAACATGCTTAGTTTGTCTCTATCTCTATCCTGAGAGAGATCATCTCAGGATCCTATAATCTTTTTTTGCTGATTTGTCTCCTTCTTTTGCTTTCTGAGCTTCCTCTACTTCTTCCTAGTCTCTCAGTCTTAATTAACCTAGGACGTGCGGCAGAATTATATGTTTTGCATGCAACCTAGTTCTATATTGATTTGTCAAAATTAATTGTGGCTTTCTATCCCTTCCCCGGTAGTCTTTTCAAAAAAAAAAAAAAAAAAACACAAAACTAAGCTTATGCGGGTCTCGAGACTACTCTTGAAGTTGGATCCGGGTCGGAATCTCCATACCCGGTACCAAATACTGATTCCCCATCTTTATCTGATAATAATATCTCTTTTCAAGAAGACTATCTTTCTCTTCGCCTATTTGGAGGGATTCTCTTGAATCCTTAATTTCACCTTCTGTTCCAGTGAGCCCTGAAAGATTCTTATCTAGGAACACCTCTATTTGTAGATAAAACCAAAATAACACTGTTTGAAAGCATAATAGAAAAAATAAAACACAGAGAAACTCTGCTTTTAAAAATAAAATCCTTTCCTCTAGCTCTTGGATGTGGAAATGTATCTACAAAGGAATAATTTTAGTTGAACAAAACAGTATTTGGGAAATAGGTGATGGAATGAAAGTCAATATATGGGAGGATAACTGGGTTTCTGTTTGTGTATTTTCAAGAATATAAGAACCCGGGACGATAAGAACTCGTATAATCCATCCTCAGTTCATCCGAGTGAGAGACTGATGCATAACAAGGATAATCACACCTAAGGGTGCACACGGTACGGTTCGGCTCGGTTCTCGCCGAGGCCGAGTACCTGTACCTCCCAGAGGTCGGTTCCCAGATTTTGGACCGGTACCGTGTACCTCGGTTCCGGTACCATTCGGTACATGTACGGTTTCGGTACGGGACCGGTACCGGTCGGTACTTTTCCAGCAGCAACATCATTTTCATTAAAACTCTGGATTTAATCAAACCTGCACCACCTAAAACTCCATTACTCAAACATGTAACACTTCATCAGTTCATCACCATTTCACTCCAAAGATACCCAAGCCATCACCTTCATCAACTTACAACTCCACCTGTAGTTTCAGCTTAACTATTTTATCCCACTATCTCCATTTCTGCATCACTAACAACATCATCCCAACACTAGTTTATTCCATTAATCTAAACCTCACTGCAACTCTAAGAAATTACAGCTCCATTCACATAATCTGCACCACCATCCCTGGAACTAAAGTTCAGCTGCATACTCAACTCCTCTTCTTCCCGAACTATAACTCAGGTCAACAATTTCATTACCTCCAGCAATCCAATAAATCACTAAACCTAATACAATTCAACTTCTCAAACACTTAACCAATTCAATCATCTCCAACTCTGACAACTAGAGCCAGTTATACCAAACAACTATCTTAACTATAACTCACAGATTCACATACATTCATATACACTCAAGATAATGAATAATCTACCAATTGAAACAAAAATACTAAACTTAATCGAAAAAGGAATCTTACCCAAGCGTTAGAATCCTCTGAAAAGCTGAATTTCCAATTCAAGTTTATAACATGCATTCAAACTCTTCAATTCGACCAAACCCAGTCTCTAATAATCCATGTAGAACCTTAAATTCAACTTCTAAATCTCATTTGAGTTCCTCTTGTGAAACCCTAACTCTTCAACCTAACATCAACAGCTTCTGAACATCAATTTAAACAACAACCCATTGATTCTGCGTGCAACAGATACTCGGTATCGTTAACAATTCTTCTAAAACCCTTATCTCAAGTTGGGGAAGAACACATGAACCCTAACCCTTCAATTTCTCAAATTAAACTCCCGAATTAGAAACCCTAATCTTCATCCTCAAATATGCCTTGATCTCTGCTCAACCCTCACGATCTCATAATTTAATTTCATCTGTCAAAACTTTCAGAATCGCCAGAGGCGAAGAACAGAAGAAGAAAGAAAGGGAAGTAGGAAACTGAAACCCTAACCGGCTAACCCTTAGTTTATATATCCCCTTTAATCTAATGGCTAATACTGATCCTTATCCCCCAAATCTAACGATTTATATAATTCGGGACTTTCGGTCCAGTACAGCACGGTATTTGTATTGGACCGTGTACCTGTACCTCCCAGACCTCGGTTCCTATTTTTGGGACCAGTACCTGTACCTTGTACCTCGGTTCGGTCCAAAACCAGGTACGGTTCCACCGGTTCCGGTTCGGTCCGGCTCGGTTCCTGTGCACCCTTAGTCACACCTGAAAGTTACAACTTTCAGAAAATATCTAATAGTTATTTTCAGTTTCTATTTTCAGTTTCTTATCTTGTGTGTCTAATGTGTGTGTTAACTTCCTATAACTACCTACTATTATTTAATCTTAGGATCCTGATTTGTAAAACGTTATTGATGATTGTTATTTTAAAAGGAACTAGTTTTCTGTTTTGTGTATTTTCATGTGTTCTATTTGTTGTTTCAAGATGAGAGTTGATCTTCCACCTTTTAATGGCCAGTTACACATAGAAGAATTCCTTGATTGGTTGAATGAAGTAGAGCGTTTCTTTGAGTATAGATTCTTATCACCTGACTATGATCAAGTTCTATTTGTTGTTCTTATGGATTAACAACACAAATCTCTTGAGATTATACCTTGTTCCATGGATTCAGAACAGTGTTCTGTGGATTCAAAACACACCTTGCATATTCAAGGCTATTTCTTATCGTTACCGCTACGTCAGAGACTAGGGTCTAACTCGTGTAATATACGAACCCGGGATGATAAGAACTCATAATCCATCCTCAGTTCATCCGAGTGAGAGACTCGGGTCTACATCATGTAATATACGAACCCGGGATGGTAAGAACTCATAATCCATCCTCAGTTCATCCGAGTGAGAGACTCGGGTCTAACTCATGTAATATACGAAACCGGGATGATAAGAACTCATATGATCCATCCTCGGTTCATCCGAGTGAGAGACTCCAGTCTCACTCGTGTAATATACGAAACCGAGATGATAAGAACTCATATAATCCATCTTCAGTTCATCCGAATGAGAACTCGTGTCTAACTCTAGTAATCTTTGAACCCGAGATGTCGAAATGCGATATATTTCATATTCAGTTCATCGAAATGAGAACCTCTGTTTTAACTCTAGTAATCTTTGAACCCGAAATGTTGAAATATGATATATTTCATCTCTATTAATTCGAAATCTGACAATGTGAAATATGACCCATATCTAGACGTGGACTAAAATATACACGACATTTATTAATATACTTGGTCATAATGAAGGTTGTTAATACCCCGAAAACACGAATTGAGTTTAGCAAAGAAACACAAAGAAACACAATTTAGAAAATAAACACAAACTTCATGATCTGTATGAACAAAATAGGTTTATGTGAACCATTTGATACTTAATCCGTATGAGACACAATAGATGGTTATTGGCCATCGATTTAGGGAGAAACCTGAATGTCGCGAATTTTCCCTAAAGATTCACAGTAATTACAACCGTTGCCACAAATATAAGCAAACCATAACCCTAATTATCACTTTTACCTGTTGTATCCTCTCTCTCTTCATCAGTTCATTTGCAAACGAGAACTAGACTAGACAAAATATCTCCTCCTCTCTTTGAACTCCACCATTACCAACCATTTAAGCCCTATATGACAAAACCTCATTAAAATTCATTATGATTATTAACCTTCAACATCTCTCAATTGTGCAACACTTATGTTTGATTTTACAAAATCAGCAGGTACAGTTAGGGTTTTTATTTAATTTTTTTTTTCTCTTGTTGATTTCTTACTGGTCGATTTTCTTAATGGGGTTTAACAATTATTTTTTCTGGTTGGTTTCCGGTAGATGGAACAACTGAAGTTGCAGTTCAGATCTTCTACAGGTAGATCTCAACATCTTTAGTCGCAGTTCATATCGGGTATACTTGATTTTATTCGATTTAGGTGACTTTTACCTTTTGTATAATAATGATGTTAGGTTTGGCTTGTTGATTTTAACCAATTTTTTTTTTTGGTATTTTTATGCAGATGCATGGAGTTAGGTTTTAATATGGGATTTATCAGTTTGTTGTTAGGTTAGTTACTTAAATTGAATGAATTGAACTTTAATTTGATATGGAAGTTATGTATTGGTGTGATTTTTTTTTTTTTTTTTGTTGTTGTTTTTGCAGGTTGAGAATCTAAAGAAAGAAAATGAAAAAGAAAATGAATTTGAAGATGAATAGAGAACTAAGTTAGGAACATGGAAACACGCCCAACTGAAGCTGAGAAGAAATTGAAGGACTCCAATTTGAAGCTAGTGAATGTAAGGACTTCAACTGAAGCTGAGAAATTGATATAGAAGTTGTGGATTGGTGTTGATGATATATATATATTTTTTTTTTGTTGTTTTTGCAGGTTGAGAATGTAAGGAAAGAATTTGAAACTCCTTAAGAGTTCTTTATGTGACTCTTTATAATAGCGATTTAATGCCTGGTGATCCTGAACTCCACTTAAGGGTTAAATGACCCCGTCAGTGTCTCAACCCGCTGAGTATGTAGATGCTTACGTAGCAAAAAGGGGCAGTCGCTAGGACTGTGTAATCCTCTTGTTACCCTATTGGAAGGAACTTTGTAACTACTAACTAGTGGCCGGTTTCCTGTTGTATATACTTCCTTATTGGAAGTATATATACCTTATTGCTATATATACTTATTGTGTGATGATTGTTGAGTGCCCAACATATAGTTAGGGGTTGACCAATATATGAATTATAGAAAAGATACTATGGTTTTTCTGCTAACAAAGGGATATCTAAATATAATTTTGATGGGTGTTTGACCCCCTTTGAGATGATAACATTTTGAACATTATGTATGCATTAGTTTTCTTTGAAAACTATGTTGAATAAGTTGAATTATGGTAGATAAATACCTTTCTATATTTTATGAAAATGTATGTTCGTCTGATTCGGGATGTATTTTGACAGTTTTGTTCTGGATCAAACCCAAGCTGATGGTTTTGTTTGTCGCAGTTGTGCAGTATGAATCTCACTGAATACAAAGGGAGAGAAACAAAGTAGCAATGGATATTAAAGGCTATTAATGGTGTTAGATATTAAACTGATAACTATCGTCGTAATCTAATGGGTTGTTTGGAGAACTGCGATATTGTTCGTAAATTTATACTCTGAAGTACTATCTTGCTGCATTGCACTTGCACAACAACTTCAGTTACTACCAAGTAAACTGAACATAAGATAAAAGGTATACTAAATTGCCACTCATACATAGCATTTCTCTAAATAAACTTTTTTTTACCATAATACTGCAAGAGAAAATGATTGATTTTACTACCACTCCAGTTACATATTAGTCCCATGTAGAGCAGAATACTTCTTCCGATTAATCAATCTCTTATTAAGTGTGTTATTCTCAGCTCTTATAGAATTAACACATTTGACCAGATCATTGTATGTATGGTGTAATAGATCTCCAAGAGGTGGAAACGGCGTAACTGGAAAACCCAACTCAGTTGTTTCCTTTCTTAATCTACGACCTTCTTCAATCGCGTCATACCATTCCTCACAGGACATAACCCCATTGGCAGAAGTATCCAGATTTGTTAAAGACATACTTGAGGAACCCTCATCCGCTGGTTTTGGTAGGTTGTTGGTTTGTTGGTTGCTTTGACGTCTTCTTTTTCAAGGAATTTTAGAAAAACATTTTTTCAAACATGACTTGCTCTCTAATCTTGAACCTATGTGATCGAAGTGGATAGTTTAAATTGTAAGGAATCACTCCTAAGGGTTAGATGTCATATATATATATATATATGTATGTATAAAATTGTAGACTGAGAAAGCATCTTCCTACCTCACTCATATCTAAGTTGTTTGATTTTCCTTTTGTTTATAATTTTATTTTCTTTGTTATGTTAAATGACTCACCCATTTGCTTTGAAATTTGAATAAGCATTTACTTCCCAACTCCCACACTCCCACCTGCTTTGACTTAAAATAAACTACCGACCGCCACAATGACCATCTGGACTCTCTTTAATTTATTAGTCAAAGGCAATAGTTTGTCTCGTTTTTCCCCGTTTGTAAGGAGTGGTTTGAGTTAGTAGAGGAGGATCGCCAGTTACGTGAAGAATGCAACAGGTTAAGGATCTCAGTCCCGGAATCATGTATCATTCCTTATCATGGCAGCGGCGTAGGGATCAAGGAAGAGAATTTTGGACAGAGTTTGTTTCAAGATCTTTCCCTTGTTAAGCTGATGAATGGTGCAATGAAGAGCGATATCCGAAGGCACAAGAACGCAGAACTTGAAAAGAAAAGTGATGAAAAATGGTTTAAGATAATGTCTGATTAGTTTATTTTATATTTGAATACCTTTTTATTAGGTACGATGGAACGGTTTTTACTTCTAGGTTGTTCTACTTATGGCTATAAAATTTTTGTTGTTTCAATTAGAAAAGTAAATGAAAATTAGCATGTTTAAAAGAATGCATCACCTAGATACCAATCACCAAAACAACATGGTAGTAAATGATTTTTGATTCTTGTAATCAGTTCACATGAAACATGCCAGTAGAACTTACAATTAATAAACATAAGAAAACTAAGGAATTCCTTTTCAAAGGGTAATTCCTAAATTCAATTACAGAAGACCTATTTTACGAAATTTAAGGTTTGATATCCAGTATGAGAAAAATAATTTACCCTGAGGATGAAAATATGACTAAAACCACTCTACTAATGATGCCGCCTAAACTATTTCAAACAAACATAACAAGGTAAGCAACGTCAGCAACCAAAATCACTCAAATTCTAAGCCTTGGGACAACGTTTGCTGTTAGCATCTGTCTGGTGACACCTTGAACAAGCTCTTTTATTTCTAAGTTTTTCAATGACATACCTTTTCCTCTTGATGCTCTCCGACGACCAACTTCCGGTGTAGTTTTTGGAGGAAGCACCACCCGTTATGCCACCTCCGCTGGGACATCCCAAGTTTCTGGGATCAGCACATCATAGATTTTAGGTTCATACATAGATCTCCAAACCGATGTTTTATAATATTCCCCACAAAGGCCTTCTTCTTTTATCTTATATGTCTCATACACTGCAAGTACGTGGGGACACAGAAGATGTTGATAGTCAAACACTTTGCACGTGCAAGACCTTCGTTCAAGATAGACGGTGTGCTTCTCTTCATAGTCACCCTCGTCCACTTCATATTCCTCCCCATCGACATGGCAAGCCACAAACCTTTTTTCCACAACCCACCGTTCTTTGATTATATCCCGTGCATGTTGACTCAAAGGATCTTTCCGATCACGAGCTAGTTGTCTACGTTCGCAGAACCATTCCATAAGGAACCTGCGAATGTAATCGACTAAATGGAAGATTGAAATACCTTTAAGATCAGCTATTCTTGAATTGAAAGTTTCACAGGCATTTGTACTCATGAGAGTAAAACGACCTGTTCTAGCCTTCACCCTGACCCACATTTCCGGTCCAATATCCACTATAGATTTTAAAGCAGTGGGGCTCACTAAACCTAGGTCTCTCATAGCAAGTTCATACTCATCATTGCTAAACGCTTTTGCAGCTCTTGTAAATGCCACCGAATCCGCGGTGCTGTGGTAGGTCTGTTTGATATTTTTTGCAAGGTCAAACATTACAGGACTGACCTATAAGTACAACATGAAGCATGCATATATATATATATATATATATATATATATATATATATATATATATATGAAATGTATCATACAACAGGGTGGACAACAAAACTTTTTTGGACTGTACATATATATGTGGCCATTATTGGACATATTTCTAAGAGATTAAGGGGCATGATGCAAATAGAGAATAGATTTTAGTGGTTCACGATAAATATTTAGTAACTATCAAAAAAAAAGAAGACAAAAAATCAAAAATATTTCATACATCGTTTTATCCTAAGGGCACTCTTTCTTCATTCCTGTTCTTGAACACTCAACAACTCCCAATCTAATTTGATGGTGATTGAAATCACTCTAAAAATATCATAGATTATCATCATTTATATAGTATATAGGTAATTAAAATCATGAACTATTTTCTATTAGTTGTTAATACTCTCAATTTTTATCAATTTGTTATCCTACTTTTGATAGACTTGTTGCTTGCTGCTAATGCTGTCTCATGCTACTTTAGAAAACCAATTCCGAAATCCTAATGATGTCTTCATTTTGAGTCCACCAATCATGCAGTTAAACATATACTTTTTGTGTGAATCCTTTTAAGATTTAATTTCCATGGTAACTATCTTCAAGTGTCCTATCATGGTTTACTTGATGAACAATTAAAACTAGTTGAACTTCAAGTACGCAAACATATTTTACTTGATGCAAATATAACACTTCTTTCTCAGATGAAAGAGTTGAATTTGCAGGTAATGTACAAGGGATTTAATTTAGTTTCCCATGTAGTATCTGATAGGTTGGGATTATTGAACTGTATGGCATGTTAGTGCTTTGAAAATATTGAATTTTGAAGTGTTAAATCATCCCTATTTGATGTCAAATTACGCCTTGGATATGCAATACAAATCCCCATCAGATTAAACGACCAATGAGAACGAGACACTCTAATGGGGAAACAATTTTTCTCAGGCTTCGGGGTAGCAAAAACTCAGGGCCGGCCCTGGTACTACTGTCATGGACCTAAATCCGTACCAAGTACATTATATGCAATATGATGCTATTGTCATTGACTTCATAACTCTATCTAGATACGCACATATAAAGACCTACAGTCTGATAAGTTACACTAAACACAAATCAAGGTTAACGTTGTATCCATTCAAATAACTAACATCAAATCTATTTAAACACAAAACTCGTGTGTATAAAGTCTTGTTAAATACCTGAAAGATGGTGGATGCAGTATACTTGATTAGCACAAGGAAATGCCAACCTTATGGCTCTACCGATCGATGGGTGCCTGTCTGTTGCCACAACAACGTCTTCATTCATAGCATACTTATCGCCAAGTACTCCGACTAACTTTCTAATAAACAATTCCCAAGATTCATTATTCTCTGAATCAACAACAGCAAAAACAATAGGATAGATCGACTCGTCGGGATCCATTCCAACGGATGACAATAGAACTCCTTGGCGTGGCCCTGTAAGATGTGTACCATCAATCGCAAATGCGGGTCTGAAACAGTTTTTGAATCCTTCAATACATACTCCAAAAGCAAAAAAATAATATAGAAAAGAATCATCTGAATCAGTTACAATCTCGGTAACAGTACCCTTGTTACGAGCACCAAGCATGTGACTATAACCAACGAGGTGTTGGTTCGATTCATCGGGGCTACCTTTGATCATCTCAATACCACGCTTGAAAGCGTTGTATCCCTGCCGGTAATTGATAACCACTCCATAATCCCTTTTTATGTCCTTAACCAGTTGTTTGGGCGTAAAGGACGCATCTAGTTCTTTGAATTTGTGCTTGAAAAGCTCTGCAATTCCAGTAGCGGCCGCTTTGGTTCTTAATTCAGGGTCAGTCCTTTTGTTTCTTTCACAAGAATGCACATTGTTTGCAACTGTCAGTTTCCACCACCCACAAGAATCTAAGGGAACTGCTCGCAGACGCCACTCGCATGTCTTGTCTTTGCATTTGGAAATAAACCTATGGCTGTTGGATTTAAAAGATTTATACTCAAAATTTCTTTCTACTTTTTCTATTGCAAGTATAAGTTTCAGCTCCCCCTTTCTTTTAAAAGTGTTACCCACACGTAGATCATTGTACTTCATATCCTTCGGGGGTTTAGGAATATCCAAAACCGGCGCTGGAGTTGTTCGTGCATCATGAAGACAGCGGAGTTTCTTGGCTGATGGAGTCATTATTGGTTCAAGACATCTCTTATCCTTTGGACCACTAGTACTTGCTGAAAAAACAAAACGTTCAACATTAGTGTGACTATTTGGTCAGGAAAAACATAATATAAAAGTACAATAATAAGAGGGACAAATAAACGTACCTTTAACACCACCATCTCCCTTGATGGTTTCATTCTTGGACTAATAATACTCACTGGAACACGACGTGAGATTGTTAAGAGGGGTAAAGGGAGTGTGGGGAAGCATCTTGGATCCGCTGTAATCTCCAGTAGTTGTTTTGGGAGTCACGGGAGGAATATCTACTTTTACTTCTTCTCCATATTTGATTGTGTAAAAGCTTGGGACTCCACATGTTTGGCAAACATAAAAAATCAACACTTCTTCATTAACAATCTTAATCCTTTGCTTAAATGAGGTTCCCGGGACATCTATGAGGCCATAGACATCAAACAAGGTTTGTGCACGAAACCTAAAACATCCATTGCTCTCTTCTTCACATCCTCAAAAGTGTGCTTATCAGGTACCCCTGCAAGATGTGTCATACCTTTGTAGTCATCGTTACCTTCTTTGTGCACCCATTCACCATTGTAGTGGATGAGAGAAGCTTTTCTTATCATTATGGCGACGGCAATTTAGGGTTCTAAAAGCAACTGCATTTTACAAAACATACTATCAGTTATATACAATATAAACTTCTTAAGCAAAAAGTGAATTACCAATCAATTCCTAAATGAACATTTAAATCACACAACTAAACCCTTGATTACAAATACTGATGATCTACTAGATCGCATGCCTATTTCAACTAACTATTTTCCTGTAACCTAACCATAAAAAAATTTAGCCACGGTTAACACATCCTAAATAAACAGAGGCCAAAATTAAGATCATCCTGTATCATAAACCCTACATAAATTAAGTAACCAAACCACAAAATTAAAGATAACCCATACCTTATTTCATCGTGAACTATATAAATAAACATGGATTTAAATTCCCAATGTACATATTTAAAACCCCTAACTTTGAGTTTGAAATTGAAATTAACCAAAATTTAATATCGAATTTGAAAGAGTTAAAAGTTAAACTCACATATTGAACACTATATAGATCCTTCCTTCTCTATCTCAGTTGGATGCTTAGTAAAATATAAAACCCTAGCTTTCATGGTGTAGCAGCTGCCATGATACGAACACAATAAAAAGGACAAGAAATGTATAATATGGTGAAATAAGAAGAAGAAAAATAGAATAATAAGAAGAGGTGTCCCTGATAGAGCAGTAGAACCTCAAGAAGATGAAAGAGCAGGAAGAAGAAAAGTGAGGGAATGAGGGTAAAGAATTATTGGAAGCTGCCGCACAAATTAACCAATTGAAAGGTGTCGCCCAAGTTAACCAATAGAAAAGGACCGCTTATATTGACCAATAACAAAAGGCTTTTATAATATTATATTAAAAGAATTATTTTTAATAAAACACATATGACAACGGTTGTACTGTGTAACGAGGTGCAAGGGGTGAAGTAATGTGAAGGTCCTCACCCTGTAACGGGATGTAAGGAAGGTGAAGGTGAAGCGTTAGGGTCCCGACAGCGTGGGTCATGACCCTAGTAGAAAAAGGTTCTCACTTCGTTCATCCTACTTGTCACCTACATGGCGCCTAGGTGGTCGAGTTCGAAGGTCCTTAGTCCGGAGTGACATGATCCAGACCCAACAAGCCCATGGTCCCGACCCTAAAAACCTTATTTAACTCCCTTTACAAGATTATTTTATTACTAAACCAAGAGTCTAGTAAAGGGTGCAGTAAAAGGTCCTGGACCTTGACAATAAAATATTAACAAAAATTATCTTATTTTAATATTTTTATTTCTATTAGAAGACTAGAGTTGGGTCCAAAAAGGTCCTGTTCGGAGTCCAGACCCCCTTTAGGGGACCCTAAATACTTAAATACCATTAAAAAAAGTGATTTCTAAATTTTCAATTCATATAATAAGATTTGTTTAAAAAATGTTTGGGTCCGGTAAAGAGTCCTGACCTTTTCATCAAGACCTTGCACCGAAAACCACCCGAAAAAACACTTATTTTAAGTTTTGAAAATTGGAAATAATATTAAACAACTAAGGGTCCTCTACTATCAGGGGCATAAATGTCATATAGTGGCATTTTTGGTAGGTTTGGATTTAGGGTGGCACTTTTGGAAACCCATTTCCAAGAGTGGCACTTTTAAGAATTTAGCCATCTTTTTGATTATTTTAAGATAAATAGATCGATCAAGATAGGTAAATCAAGACTTATTCTTCGTCATTGGAGGAACGATGATGCTTTTATTAATCAAGCCAAAAGTACGGAAAATGTGCATTGGATTAGTATTCGGGGTTTGTCTTTTGATCTCTGGAATTTTAAAACATTTCAGAATATTTGTTCTCCATGGGGTAAGGTGGTGGAGTTACATTCTGCTACTCGTTCTTTTAGCAAGCTGAATTGTTGTTGTTTGATTAAAGTGACTGCTGAGCAATTGTTGTTTGTTCTCCATGGGGTAAAATCCCAGCTGCGATTAATTTTAATGGCGTCTGGTTAAGCATCGAGTGGCTCCAAGATCAAAAACAATTATATCCATCACATCATGATCAGCATAAGTTACCCAAGCTCAAATCAAAGGTGGTGATCAGAGAGGAGAGTGAGTCAACCAAATCTCCTTGGTCAATTCATTCAAATGGAAAAGAGTTTTTGGATGATTCTCAGGACTCTAATTTTTCAAACTCGAAACTGTCGCCGGAAAATAAGCTCAGTTTAAATTCGAATTATTCTTCAAATTCGAATTCAGCGGTAAAAAATTTAAAGAAAGTTTGGAAAAGGGTGTCTGAGATTCAGCTAAGGAGTAACCAACTGGACATTTCAAATCAGAATGGAGAGGTGAGTATCCCTTGGGTTACAGTTCGTAAAAAATATACGGGTAAAGCTACGGGTCATAATTTGGTTACTCCAGCCCATTGTCCGGCTAATCAATACCCGTCAAATCAAAGGAGGGTGGGGTGTTTGAATCCGAGACTGACCACGTTGCTGGTTCTAGTCAGTTGGATATTTTTCAATCCCCGAATCAAATCTTTCTTTGTTTTCTTCTCCTACATCGGTAAGTCCTGATATTCTATCTGAGAATAGTGCAATCGATCCTGAGTTGCAAGAGAAAATAAACCACCAAATTCGTTTCAATAAAAATCTAGGTATTTCCACAAATCATCCTAATTCGGGTTTGATTTGTAAAGAGTTGATGGAGAGAGATTCGAAACAAACTACTGATATGGAAATCCCCCTAAACGAAGACGATGATGGTCTCGGGAAGATTGATACAGAGATTGAATTACAGGGACTTCCATGTAATGTTTTGGAGGATGAGCAAATTGAGGCCGTGAATTGTGCTGCTGATGGTGAAAATTTTGATTTGGAATCTAGTTTCAATCCATTAGCTTCAAGGGCAACTGTGAGAGGTAAATGGATCATAAAATTCTTAGTTGGAATATTAGGGGGTTGGGTGAAGACCCTAAAATTGTTGCTGTTAGAAACGCAATTTTGAAGAACAACCCAACTATTTGTACAATTCAAGAGACGAAGAAAGAATTGGTGGACGATAGTTTAATCAGATCCATATGGGGTAGTAACAGGTGCGACTATGTGTTTTTACCTTCGGAAGGTGCTTCTGGTGGAATAATCGTGATGTGGAAAGAAGGAATTCTAATCATGGAAGACTATCTCATTGGGGCTTTCTCTGTCTCAATAAAATTTCGCAATGTTGCTGATAATTTTGTCTGGGTTTTTACTTCGGTGTATGGTGCTTCTGATTCAGGTTATTACAACCAATTTTGGCAAGAACTAAGGGATATTCGAATTTTGTTTGAAGACCCATGGCTAATATTGGTGGAGATTTTAACGCAATTCTCTCGCCGGATGAAAGAAATGTACCTGGTGGAGCTATGAGAAACAGAAGATTGTTCAAGTCCTTTGTAAACAGTTTCTCTCTGGTTGACTTACCCATGGCAGGAGGAAGATTCACCTGGACTAATTCGCAGCAACCACCACTTCTGGTCAGGTTAGACAGATTTCTACTGAGTTATGATTTTCTTGAGAATTGCCTTGTGCCTATGAAAATTAGGCTTAGAAGGCCTATATCAGACCATAAACCTATTCTTTTATGCTGCAATTCCGGTGACAAGTTAAAATCTCCATTTAGGCTTGATAATTTCATTCTTCATCATCCTGATTTCCTAGAGAGTCTTAAGATTTGGTGGGACAATATTGTCTTCTCAGGTAAACCTAGTTATATCTTTTCCAAAAAGCTTCAAGCTTTGAAATTTTTTGTGAAAAAATGGCAAAAAGATACTTTTGGTAATCTGCATGCTCAACTGGATAATTTGGAGCTTACAATAGATATGCTTTATAACCTTGAGGAAGTTTTAGGGCTCTCTGATGAAGATATTGTTGAAAGGGAACAAGCTAAAATTAAGCATTCCTCTATTGCTTTAAATATTGCTAGAAGAGCAGCTCAAAGGGCGAAAGAGAGATGGGCAAAAGATGGAGAAAGGAACTCAGCATATCTACATCAAATTGCTAGTTTTAAATATAAACTTAATAGCATTAACTGCCTTAAAATTGCTGATGCTTTATGTTTTGATAAAACTTTGATTGCAAAAGAAACAAAGGATTTTTATTCTTCTTTGTTTTCTGAGTCTCATAGGAATAGACCTGACTTTGAGCAGCTCACTATGCCTACTATTTCTGTTGCGGACAGTATGCATTTAGAAAGGCCTTTCTCTGAAGATGAAGTAAAATCATTGATTTTTTATTTTGGCACAAATAAAAGCCCGGGTCCAGACGGTTTCACAATGGAGTTTTATAAGCACGCGTGGGAGGTGATTAAATCTGATCTAATGATGGTGATTAATGAGTTTGAATTGTCTAGCATGATTGATTGGAGATTGAACTGTACTAATCTTACTTTGATTCCCAAATGCGCTGGTGCAGTGTCTTTACGTAATTATAGACCTATTAGTTTAATTGGTAGTATCTATAAAATAATCTCCAAAATGTTAGCTGAAAGAATGAAGTTAGTTCTCCCCAGTATTATTTCTGATTTTTAGGGCGCTTTCATTCATGGAAGGCAAATTCAGACAGTATTCTAATAGCTTCGGAGCTCATCGATTCCAAAATTAGACAGCAAGACCCTGGTTTGATTTGTAAAGTGGATTTCGAGAAAGAGTTTGACAACGTGAATTGGAATTGTGTTGATTTAACCCTTCAGAAATTTGGTTTTGGTTCCAAGTGGAGAAGTTGGATAAATTGGTGTATCACAACCCCTAGGTTTGCTGTTTTGTTGAAAGGTGAAGCAACTGAACTTTTTAAAAGTCAGAAAGGTATTAGGCAGGGGATCCGATTTCACCTTTCCTGTTCATTTTGGTGGCTGAGGTATTGTATTTGATGATTAAAAAAGCGGCGGATGATGGACTTATTTCTGGATTTCAGCAAATCAAAGTGCAAGTCTGTTTGGAATGAGATAATTCAACGTTTTCATCAGAAATTAGCGGGTTGGAATAAGACGTACTTATCCAAGGGTCAGAGATTGATATTGATTCAGAGTGTACTGTCTAGCTTACCAGTTTACTATTTAGCTATGTTTCAAATGCCAGTTGCTGTTGCTATGGATATTGAAAGAATTATTCGCAAATTTCTTTCGGGTTCCTGTAATTCTACTAGGAAAAGAAGTTGGATTTCTTGGTCTAAAGTTTCTCTTCCAAAATGTAGAGGTGGAATAGGTATCAAAAAGTTGAAATTAGTGAATAAAGCATTACATGCTAAATGGGTCTGGCGATATGGGTCTGAAAGACATGCTCTATGGACAAGGATAATAAATCAGAAATTTGGTGGTGCATATGATGCTTTATTCCCTCACTTGACTAATACGTTTATTTGTCGCAGCTTGTGGAAAGGAATTATGAAATCCAGAGAATTTGTAAAGTCTGGCTCCATATTGACTTTAGACAATGGAACAAGTATTCATTTTTGGGATGATGAGTGGGTTGGAGGGCAGACACTGAAAACATCTTTCCCTGATATTTATCACCTGTCAAGAAGAAAAGATGCAATGATTAGTGAAATGATTTCGCCAGAGGGTGCATGGAACTTACATTTCTCTAGACATTTGAATGAACGGGAGGTGCTCGAGGTAGCGAATATTCTACAGCTCATTGGTGAACCGTCTGTATCAGGTAATGAAGATTCAAGGAAATGGAGATATGGTGACAACTTTTCTGTGGCTAGTGCATACTCGGCTCTTGAGACATAAGGCTTGCTAACGTTCCCGGATAAGCAGCTTTGGAACTCAAAAGTACCTCTAAAGGTTTCCTTTTTAGTTTGGACATTATGTTACAGTGGAGCTCCAACCCTGGATAAGCTTTATGCAGCCGAAATGGTTCAAGATTCCAACTGCCTCTTTTGTGATCAGATGGTGGAGACAAATGAGAATTTATTCATTCATTGTAGTTACGTCTTTGAGGTATGGAGCTATTTTCTTAATAGTTTTAATATCAAATGGGTCCTTTCTGATAATGTTAAGTCTAATCTCTGGGAATGGAGCGATTAAAAGGTAAAGAGATCCAAAAATATGATTAGGAAGATATGGAGTTTACTCTCCTTTGCTATTTGGTGGTGCATTTGGAAAGAACGCAATGCTAGGCTTTATAATAACCTTGTGAAAGATGTGAATCAAGTGATTGCGGACATAAAGTGTTTGTTGTTCAATTGGGGGTTAGCCTCTGATATGTTTTCAGGTTTTACTTTGTCTAACCTGATTTGTAATTGGGATCTAGTAGTAAACTCATCTGTGTAATTTGTGTGTTTTGGTGTCGCTATTTGTTGGCTCAAAATTTTTTAATTTAAATTTGCCCTTTTGCTGTAAAAAAGAAGATAAAGACACTTGGATCAGCTGTCAAGATACAGATGGCATTACAACACTGGACAGATTAACTCACAGACATACATAGGAGTAACGGCTAGGATGCGTTCTGACAACAATCACAAATAAGTATCTAAACATATATTTGCACAGATGACTAAATTTGCAAGGACTACAGACAGGTGAATCAAATCAACTGTTTTTCTCGCCATACTAGAAAAAGTGAAAAATCCATTTAGCTTGTAAAATATGCTGTTTACATGTAATCCCATCTACTAACCCTTGTACTTGTTGTGTTTGTGCTGTCTCACCACTCCAAGTATGAATTTGCTGTTTCGAAAATATTCAGGGAAACAAAACCCAAATTCTAAAGCAATTAGTAGACAGAAAATTGGTTAAAAAGATCAAAATCAACAATTTCTGGGTGAAAAAGACATCTAGATTTTGATACTGTTTAAATGGACAAAGATGTTAAAATAGCCAGGATGTAAACAGTTTCATCCTATCCATTTTCAAATATTTTTTCTTATTTTTAATTTACATGAGGAAACGTTCAGTTTCATCCTGGCTATTTTTTAAGTTTAAGCCAGGATGAATTTAGTTTCATCCTTGCTATTTTTTTGGTGTCCATTTCACCCATACTAATATCTACTCGTTCATTAGAAGCATGTTTTAAAAATATTTGGACAAATGACCTATTTTCGAATTAATAGACACGTGGAAGGAAAGGAGATTTCCCTTATTTATTTATTTTTGCTCGATTGGAAGGAGAATACTGATTACCTGCTTCCGAGCTAAATCTCTGCTGCATATATTTGGCATTTATGTGCATCATTTAATTTCTTGCAATTGTTATGAAGTACCATTGTACATATTTTCTGACATGTTTAATTTTTTTAGGAAGGCCGTAAATATTGAAAAGAAATCATCCGACATGCTGCAGATGTCATATACTTCAGCGCAATGTAGTTGAGAGATTCAAGCAATTTGGTGATCCAACAAAGGTTTCCCGTTCATCGAGCCTCGGTTTGTATTTGTCAATATTGGTTGCATAACACCTTGAGCCTAACACCTTGAGCTTCCGCCAGTACGGGTCCTTTTGGTTGAACCATTAGCTAACTTATTAGATATCCCTTCATTGAAACAGACCATTTGCACTTGTTTGACGGTGCGGCATGTTTTAGACTCTTTATATTTCTAGTGTTTGGCATTCTTCTCGCATTTGTTAAGACGGAGATTCTACTCAAAGATGATTAGGGTATCCAGGTATCGGTAAGTCCAACCAGCTCAATTTTCATTTACACTTATCATACTTTTATTTACTTGCACCTGCGTCACACCAGACCAGAGGATAGCGCTACTGCTTTTACGCCATACTAACAGCCCCACAACCCAAAGCGGAACATCGACTAGATTACGTATCAAAAACGGACCGAACAAATAACCAACGTGTAGTTGATTAGCCAAAAGAAATATTCTTAATCACATCCTCTTTTGACCATTTGATTAATCACAACTCATTCAATAACTCAACAAAATTCATAAGCAATAAACACCATGTCCGCAATTTACTTACAGTATCCAAAGCTTCATACCGGCAGGAATTTACCTATTTTCAAGTTATCTTTTCTAGGTTAAAAACTAACATCATACCCAGTACCATTATTAGCATTAGGAAAAAAGTACTAAACTATAATACACGGATTATGTTTACAGCTGAAGATCTGAACACTCGTAAGTATAAACTCTACAACCACGCAAGCGAAAATTCCCGAGGATTACTAGTGAGTTCTGGTAACTAGTTCTAAACAAAGTCAGATAATCAAGCTTAGTTTATACATGAAGGCTTAGTGATGTCGACGCAATACCCACTAGACTGATACATGAAGGCTTTTTCATCATGTTAATGTTACTGGCATATCGATCGGCAATTAGACTGTCAAAAGATGGTTATTGAAGTTGACATATACATCTGAACTTAAATAGGAGTGACGGCGCGCGGTTCATCGGCAAATATATATGAACTACTGTGGATTCTTTTGAGATGCCAATGAGCAGTTAGGTTTTGTGGACCTAACCCAGTTTCGATTTGGCTAAAAGAAATACCACGTATTGGACTGGACTATGGATTTGGCCCGTGAAACTGTTTTTCCGATATGGATTTGCCTTGGTCACGGTTAGCACCCCCCTCCACCGACGAACCCAAAGTACTCGACATGTTTAGGAAGATGGTCTAAACAGCAAACTAATATCCTAGAAGGATTCAGTATATATTCGTGATTCCATATAAATATGGACCTCAGCGGCACCATATGACATTGTGATTGAGCGAAGAAGAGATTGATAAGTTTGTTTTCTTATTCTTGGTTCATTCAATTAGCGATCGAGAGAGAAAGAAAGAATGAGTACTAAATTTGCACCACCTGGTTATCGCTTCAATCCAAGCGATGAAGTGATCATAAAACACTATTTGATTCCCAAGATTGAAAGCAAACCTCTTCCAAGTGATCATATTTATGAAACTACAGAAATTTATGGAGAAGCGCCACAGGATTTGGAGGAGACGTTCCAAGAGGGTAAAAAATATTATAGAAGATATGCCTATTATGATGAAAACTGTGATAGTTCGTTGTATTTCTTTACTAAGTTGAAGAAAAGATGGGAGAATGGTTCTCGAATTAGTAGAACAGCCGGAGGCGGAACGTGGACTGGGGATAATGGAGGTAATATATCATAAAATTCCATCAAATCTTGATTCTTGGTATTAATAGTTTTACTTTATTTTTTAGGGTTTGATTCTTGGTTGCATGCATGCATGTCGGCTTGGAATATTTTCTTGAAATATGTTGGTATAATAAATCCCCATGCAAAAACCAAACAAACCTACGTATCTTTTTGAAGCCTAATCATGATCTGTGTTTTCGGTGTTACAGGTAAAGAAATCTATGGATACCCACCGTATAAAGTAGAGAAGAGGAAATTGTCACTTACTGACAATGCTGTTAAGGGTCAGAAAAGGAAGTATTTAACATTAACAAGCGATGGATATGTTACTTGGAACATGGAAGAGTATTCGGTCGAGAAAGATGATAAAATTTCAGATTATGCTATTGTTAAGATCACGAGGAAAAAAAACAACAACAAATTCTCAAAATCATCAGCATCACAGACAGCATCATCATGCAGTAATTATGAGGTCAACAACAGTGAATTAGTAGGTAACGATGATTTTGAAGTTCATGATGCGGTACCAGAAGTACCAGCCCTTGAAGATAATCAACTGCCAGTTCATGGTCAAGCAGAACCGGAAATGAATGATGCGCAATTCCAAGACTGGTTCATGAATAATACATGTATTTTGTTTGAAGATGAAGGACCAGTGCCAGTAATCCAGGATGCCGTGCTTCCAACTGATCAGACACAGCAATTACAGTCGAGTGGTGATCCTGTCGACTGCGGCGTCCCCAACTTGGATTTTTTCTTTGACTCAGACTCACTCTTGTCAGCTGTTGGACCAGTGGGAGCTGGTAGTTTCGGAGCTATTGGCGGGGATAACACTGCTGCTCCAGATCATAATCAAGAGGGTACTAAGAACATATTAGGAACAATTTCTTCAGAAGCTGCGCAGCCACAAAACGAGTCGTGGGTAATATCTGATGAAGAACTTTTCTCTGGTTTAGATAATTATGATCTTTTACCCGATTTAGGGGTTTTGTTTTAATTTTTGATAAAATATTGGATGTAGCTGGCTAGTATTAATTGGTTGAACTGGATGAACGTATTTATTGATGTAAGATTAAGTATGTACTTGAATGAATTTTTTTTTTATCCAATTGTGCTTAAATTGCATGTTTCTAAACCTATTGTGCCTGCGTCTAAAAGGATCTTGCAACTAAAGTAGTCATTTTCATCCATAATTTAGTCGTTGAACAAAAGGTTGCAGCATTTGTAGAACTTTGCTTTTCATCTGCTCTAGACATATAATTAAGTTTGATACGGTTTAGCATTGGCAATAGGGTTAAGGTATATATTGCTCTTCCAATAAAGATCATCGAGTAGAATTTGTTTTCCATCTTCAACTGTTGTGAGTATACTAAAGTAGTCATTTTCCTCACAGAATATAGTCGTTGAACAAACGTTTTTTAGCGTCAGGTTCAACCTTTGCTCAAAGCTGAACCAAGGGGGCAATGACACCAGTTTACGGGTTTAGCAATCAACACTAGGCTACAAGTTCTTTAAGCAGACAGATATATGTATGCTAAACAGAGTATCTCAACACTACCCTCTTCTTCTACTGGCCCAATGGCATTGGGTGAGGACATAGCCACATAGGTTAAGGAAAGGAAACTCTCTGCAAATGGTTCGTTCTCAGAGAAGACCGCCTACTCTTGTCAGTTCCCACCATCGGCTCTTCATATTTCCCTTGCAAGAAAATTGGGTATTTCGTCCTTAACTGCGGTTTACATTCTCCCACTACTTTCCGGCGCTTGTAGTATTTTCGTGGTAACTATTGTCATTTCGGAGCAAGAATGTCATGGAACCGCTTTTTTATTTCTTTTCAAAGGACTATTATTTTTAAGTCACAGCTAGCTACAACGGAGTACAAAAAACACTCTGACAGTTAGGTCCTTGAAAACGAATGAAAAAGTGAAAACACTTCAGCAAAGAAAGGGAAAAAAATAAAAAATCATCCACATACATAAATATCATCCAATGCAAATCTTCTAGCAAGATGATACAGGACTCCAGGTTCACTAAAATAAGCTTACTTCGCCGTATCACAGTTGGTTTACTTCTATTGTCTTTTCTGGTGATGTTGTCATATTAAAAAAACTAGTTTTTCACTCGTGCTACGCGCACGGGTTTTTTTGTCGCTTATAATATATTGGGTTCTTGTTTTAAAATTTATTTTACAAAAAAAATCTAATAAATATAATTATGCTCGTGATCTTGGAACCAAATAAAATATTTTAGAACTATGAGTTTGCAGAATAAATTTTTCAAAGCCCATAATACTTATTCCAGCTTCATAAGTTGATTAAAAATTTTGTCGTTTTAGACTTTCTCCAAATTTTGATATCCATAAAAGTTCTGAAGATCATTTTATTGTTTTTTATATAGTCTTCTTTCGCAAATAAAACTGTGGAGAGAGGGTTACAGGAAAGATTGAGGTTTAATGATTTCATTTGAATGCTCTCTATTCTAAATTTAAAAATCGAACAGTAAAAACTTTATCCTTAGATTTTTGGGTCACTCGTTGTATTGTGAAAAAGCTAAAACGATAAACTACACCAAATGGCTGAATTCAACATAGTCTTTCGGTGAATATCCACAAAACATATTTAGATTGAAAACTATGGTGTATGAATTTTAAAAAAATCCAGTAAGCTAATACATCGTTTCACCGATAAATTAATTACCTCGGCGGATGTGTAGTAGTAGAAAATCCTATTCCTACATCTCTTAAATAATCTATGTATCAAACTAAGAAAACATTATGAAGAACACTAAGAAATAGTTTTATTAACTGTAGAAATCAATACAAAGATGATAGATAGAACCCTAATTTGGGAAACAAATAACTTTCTCTCTCCTAAAATTCTATCTCCACTCTCAAAAAGATCTCTCCCTACCACAAGGATAGTTGGTCTTATATATAGGGATTTTACATAGTGGAGGACAGCTAATAAAGCCCCTATTTTCGGAACTAGCATGCGAGTTGCTCGCTCCTGTATACTATGTCTTCTCGCACATAGTCTTGGACTTCGTATAGCTCTCACACTTTGCTCATGACTTTGTGACGCCATTGATTCCGTCATTTAAGATATGCTATGTGCGAACTCTGTTCGCTCCTTAGTAATTCAGTTGTCTCGCACGATTATTCATGTGTGCGATATTTAACCCCTACATTTTGCCTCTTCTCTTATCGATCTTTATTTTGGAAATAGCGATGAGTGAACTATTTTCATCACCTTCTTCGCACCCTTTATGCGATTTGTCGCATTTTGTTAACCCTTCATCTTCTTTTTCAACCGACAAACTTCCGGTTTTTCCATGTAACCGTCTACACGTCCTCATCCTTGCAATTTTTACTGACACGTCATCCCTTTTTACTTGATATAGACGGTTGTCTTCTTCCTTATTTAACCCCTCTTCAAAAAGAGAGAGAGACTTTCTTCTTAGTTCCTCTTCTTCACAAACTCTTTTCGAATTTTCGTCTCCTTCAAATCCTTATTTTAACTCAATGGATACTCCTCACAGGTTCGTCTTTTTTCTTTTGTTATGCTTTTTGTTGGGTACGTCTTATTTTTGGTATTGTCTGTAATCGTGAGCCGTCATTGTTGATCTGCTGCTGTTTACCATCCACTGTTATTTCTGGTGTTGTTATTCATAATTCCCCTACTGGTATTGTTGCAGCAAAACCGCTTCCGCGGGAACTCGTTTTATCGTTCCAAACCCTAACCCTTCTTTGAGGCGCGAAAGTGACAAGTCTCTCAAGAGGAAGCCTTCGCATGACAAGGTAGTAAGAAACACCTTATTCCTTTTAAACAATATTTTCTTCCTCTGTTTCTTATCTGCATTGTAATTCGCAAGTTGATGCGAAAGAGAAAGAGAAGAAGCACAAAAAGAGTAAGCAATCTCCTAATCTTAATACTCGCATGGGCCTCCCGAGTTTTAAAAAGAGATCTAGCTCTTCTCAGCAAGTGCCCTCTGGTGAGACTGTTCTTGTTGTTCTGGCAAGTTTGGCCACTTCCTATCAGGCAACTAATACCACACCTTCATCGTCTCTCATCTATTCTCCAACGAACATCCCTGCCGGCTCGTCATCTCTTTCTCCGTATGAGAATCCCTGTAAGGATCTTATTCTTCCAACCTTGCCACCTATCTTTTCTTTTCCACCAACAATTTCTACGTCTCTGGAATTAGCGTCGGTGACTCATGCCATAACTTCTACTACTGAAGAAGTTGTTGCATCCATGCTAAACATTCATATTACTACTCCTTCGGCTACTCCCATATTTTTGGATCATTCCGTCTCCTCTCTTTAAGATGTTGTTGCTGCTATTTCTTCCACAAGCACTGTTCTGACTACTTCTCCTCTTCGCACAGCTGGTCATTCTCAAGCGAAATCTGCCACTCCTATGGTTGGCGTCTTCGATGATGCTGGTTCAGGACTAGGAATCTTCTTGATATTGTTCAGCTCGCACACTCATCCTCCAATGACCCATCTCAACTTCGTTTATGGGATTATCTCATCAAACGGTTGGGTAATTCTTCTTTGGATAAATCGGATAGGAGCGAGATCTTCGCTCAAATGGATTCATCCATGAATGTTTCCTTCGATCGTTTGGAATCCCCTCGCCGGTTTATTCAAGCCGACGGTTTTGCAGAATCCAGCTCTACGGTTCGTGAACTTACTCATCAGAATGCCCAATTGAGAGCCGATGTTCACGTTGGGGAGATTACAGCCGAGAAACTTCGCAATAAAAATCAAGAGCGTAGAGGTATATTCTACACATCCCTTTATTCGTTTTGTGACTCCATTACATCTTGCTCTTTCTATTTATTCGCTGGTACCTTTTCCCTTCTTTGCCTCTGTTCGTGTGAACATATAGATTTTTTCCAAAAGAGAGTTATGGAGAGACATGAGTTTCAACATTCTTCCGAGGATGTTACTGCAGAGAATAAAGAGATGCGACATCAGCTGAATCTATTGCTTAGTGATCGCTCGTATTTAGTAGATCAAATCGATAACTTGAATAATGAAAATCATGGCCTTAGTGCTCAGTTTGACTCCCTGAATCCCAAATATCCCATATTTCTGGGATTTTATATGATACTGACTTAAGTAATCAAACTCTATCAGAGAAAAATCGTACCCTAATGGGAGAGAATCAATCCCTTTTGAAGGAAAAGGCGAACTATAGCCAGCAATATCTCGCCCTTCGTCGTACCTGTACTGAGCAAGAGGAATCTCTTCATTCTTTGGGAAACCAATATGACAGGGATATAAGGAGAATGTCCTTAGAAAATGACAAGATTATAAATAACAAGGTGAAAATGACTGTCGAGATGAAGAAGCTTCGCGAACATCACACTCGGTTGGAAAGCTCGCATGGTATCTTGAAAAAGAAACACGCCTCTCTTGTTAAAGATGATAATAAAATTCGCTTGCGTCATAAAGGCTTGATAGGTTATGATTATGATAAGCACTTGGAGGTTATGAGAAGTAGTAGTTTGTGGCCCTTTCTCAGTATTATCTTTCCCAAACGGAAGGTAGTCGCACCAAGCTGACTACCTTTAATTGTATTTTCATCTTCTTTCAAATGTTGTTTCCTTCGCACGTCTTTGTGATTTCTAAGATAATTCTAGTATTTTTTTTCTGAAGTTTCCGACAAGGACAATCAACTCCTTGTCCAAAAGTTGAGGTCTGACTTGGCAAAATCTCGCAAGGATGTTAGGGATCTTGCCTCTATGCTTTCATCTTCTCGTGATAGGGAAGAGAGGAGGCAAATATATATTGAGCAGCTGATGAAGGTTTATGTGAAGAATTCCTAGAAGGACGTCGCACGTGAGGCTCATCTTCAGGCTAAGGCTTATGCTGATGGGATATGTATTTCCAATTCGCTGCCTCTGGAGGAAATTGAATCTCTTGACATTTCTGATAATGAATCTATTCCACAGCCTGATAGTGACTATGATTATGTCAGTTGTGATGAGGAAATCCCTCATCTTGAAGATCATCCTGAAGGTAATGGTGTTGGCGGTAATCTTATTGATGTATCAAACACTGATGTTATTCCTCAAGCTGAAAGCCAAGATATTCCCCATGTTGAACCTTCTGCGAAGGCCTCTATTCCAAGCTCTCCTACTGCTGAAGAGATTGAAGCCATTCATCCACATGATAAAATTCCTCTGAATGACCCTTAGCTTCATTCTATTTCCATGTGTTTGAACTCGTTTGGACCTCGCTTCTTTTTTGTTTTTTGCTGCACATTTAGGAAAAACAAATTTGTTTCTAAAGGTTAATTTCTAAGCATACAACTCTACAAATTATTTTCTAAGTATTCGAGCAATACTTTCTCCCTGGTTTGTTTCTATACAAGGTTATTTTCTAATCATGCGAATAATACTTTCTTTCTGTAATTCCCCTATTTGCCTCTATTATGAGTACGGTGGATAATGAACTTTTCATTGATTTAAAACTTTAAAGGATACAGAATATTAATTGTGTGAATATAGGATAATACTTCTGCGAATATAGGATATTACTTGTTCGAATAGATGATACCAATTATATGATATAAAACTTTATTCATGCGGGTTTAAGATATAATATATAAGCGAATATGTTGTAACTTTATTCATGCGAATATAACCCTTTTTATAAAACAAAGATTTTTATGACATGGGCATTTATTTAGGTCTCTTGGTGTTTGATAGTGAGGTCTTATTGAGCCTCCCTAAGTAGAGGTCTTAATCATCCTCTCCTGATGATAGGGATAATCTTTGCCTCAGGATATCGTTTTGGCCATGCGATAGAGTCGCAGGACGTCTTTACGTATTCGTGGATTGACCCCTTGACCCTATCTTATCATCGTTCGTATTATTGCCTCTGAAGGATATGTGAATGTGCATTAATACAATAAGTCTACTTACTCACATGAGTAAAAGCCTTGTGATATTAACGTCTTTGACACAATTCAGCTCCTAGTGGAGGGTGTCGTCCTTATCTCCCCCCTGGTTGCCCCTTCAAGGAGACGTACCCCTACCGGGTTGGGGTGGGATCCTCCCATCCAGTGATGCAACAACCAGTGGATTTCTTGGTCTCTTATCCATTAACCTATGTGGCTTATGGTTTCGAGACCACACCCTAAGTGGGGTTTCTTGAGGACCAAGTGTATCATTGTCAGGACTTGCTAAGAGCAGCGAGGTACGCTCCAGACGCCCCCATCACCCTTATCTCAACCATGTACCGCGGAGCCCTGGTCGAGTTTCTACACTCCATAATAGAAAACTTAGTACCTTAGCCTTTCGACTAAGGAGTCTCTACCAGATAGGATTTTATTTCGCCCCCACCTTCCATGACTCATATCCCAGGGTTGGTACGGCTTTCGCCTGATCCATGCATTACTAGGTTTTCTCTTAATTATGACGCGCGTTAGGGCTCATTTATTTTTCCTCTTGCACAAGTGTGAACTAGGGTGCACGCCACAATTGGTTACCCAGCCTCCCTAGTTAGAGGTTTTAAATTTTATTGCCCCCTATTGGGGTCTTATTTTGAGGTCTTATTGTTGCCTTTTTCTTCTATTTGTATTTGTATAGATCCTTGTTTTGAAGGGAGCAAATATTTTCTTTTTATTCATAACTTCGCGCATACATTATTAGCTTCTCTCTTCTTCTTTCGGATAACTACTCTATTAAACCTCCTATGGATAATACTTTTTAAGGTACAATCTATTCCATGGATGATCGAGCTTTCTCTCGACATCCTTTCCATCCTTGTCCATTAACTCGTACGCTCCATTTCGTACAATTCGCTTGCTTATATGATACGTATGATCTTTGTACCTTGGTAGCTATTACTATAAAGGCGGAATTCAGAATATTAATAGACGAGAAACTTAGAAAATAGAACACAAGTAGTAATTTCGAAGAAAATATCTTCTCTAGATTATGAACAAAAAAACGATTACAATTCTCTCTTTGTTATGCTCACAATCTTCTCTAAACAGTAGATTAACCTTAAACTGTTTGCTAGGTTTTCTGTGCCTAGTATTTTGTGTCCTTAGTTGTTAGACAAAGCCCTCTATTTATAACCTTCATCGTACTCAGCCGACCAAGGATTTCTATTAGGAATCTATTTCCTAAACTAAGAGTATTTCCTAAAACAAAACTCTTCCCTAACTAGGAATTCTGCCTAAACAAGGATTCCATCCTAGAGTAGGATTCTTCCCTCAACTTAGCTTGAGTTTAACTAAGTTACTTAAAGGAGTATGGATACACCTGTATCATGGGTCCCCCTTTTAAGAACTTGAACTCCTGTGAGAGTTAAAAATGAAGGTTAGTGAACTCGAGAGTACCTTTTTATTTGTTAAACCACTTGTCCTTGCAAGGTACTTGACCTTTACATCCAATTAGGAAAGCTTCCTTCTCTCTTTGTCGTGTTTTAGTCACTCTTCGCTTGAATATGCAGTCTTCCTTGAGTGATTCTTCTCTATCAAACCATAAGTCTTCTACTCGTGGTAAGATCATAGTGTTGTCGTCGTCATCATCAAGTAATGGTGGTTCAAACAACTTCAAGTATTCATCATTTATAACCAAATACATTCCTAGATAAGGTGGCAGATCCAGGCGAAACACATTGTCCCCAATCTGGTCGAGGATACGAAATTGTCCATACCTCAATGGCTTCAACTTCGTACCTTCCCCCTTCAGTAGTTCCTTACCTAAATTTAACCATACCAAGTCACCAACACCGAAATTACAAGGCACAAGATGCTTGTCATGCTTTACTTTGTATCTGGCATGTGACTTCATTAATTGTGCTTCAACAGTTGCATGAATCTGAGATATCTTCTCCAAGAACTTTTTTGCCTTTTGTCATTCACTTCCTTCCTTCCCCCCCATAGAGTTGTCACTAGAAAATACTAGATCAAAAGGGCTAGGTGGTAAGTAACCATAGCACGTCTCGAAAGGAGATTTTCCTGAAGAACTGTGAACTGCTCTATTGAAAGCAAACTGTAGATATGGTAAACTCTCATCCCAAGTTTTAAGATGCTTAGAATTATATCCCCTTAACATGTGAACCATAGTCCTGTTGACCACTTCTATTTGTCCGTCTGTTTGTGGATGAAAAGTTGTACTCTTCTTCAACCTAGCTAGTGTCCATCATCTTCCATAAAGAATCCCAAAAATGACTAAGGAACCGACTATCCCTATCAGAAATAATCGAAGTAGGTAAACCAAAATGCTTCCACACATGCTCAAAGAAGAGCTTTGCTGCACCGGCTCCCGTTACCGTCTTTGTACATGGAATTAATGCGATCATCTTGCTGAATCGGTCGACCACAACGAACAAATAATCATGACCAGACTTGTTCTTCGGTAACCCACCAAGAAAATCCATAGAAATACTTTCCCAAGGCCTTGATGGTACTGGTAATGGGAGATATAGCCCACGTTTTCTGTTGGAAGGTTTAGATGTGCTGCACAACTTACACCCTCTAACCAACTTAGCCACATCATCTTGCATCTTCATCCAAAAGACATAACGTCGGAGGTTAAGTAGATTTTTTGTTCATCCCAAAGTGTCCAGCAACTCGGGAAGTGTGTGCCTCTCTCAACCAATGTAAACGATATCCATCTTCTGGTATGCAAAGTAACTGACCTTTGTATAACAATCCATCTCGGAGTTCATACTCGTTTTTCAGACCACTCTTTACACCTTCTAACACCACTAGTAGAAAAGTGACATTTAGTAACAGTTCAAACTTTTATAAAGTAACAGTTCGTAAAATGCCTGTTACTAAATGCTAGATAGTTAAATAACAGTAACACTTTTCGTAAGAACTGTTACATAATGTCATCCAGGTTGTATACTGTAACTGTTTTTATAGTAAGTGTTACTATATACCCATGTTATTTTAACATATTTCGTATGTCGACATTACCATTACAGTTCTTTAAACCAACTGTTAATATATACCTATGTTACCTTAACATATTTAATATGTCACCATAGTTAGCATTATCGTAACGATTTTTAAACTAAATGTTACTATATATCTATGTTACTGCAACATGTTTAATATGTTACCATAGTTGACATTATCAGGACATTTCTGTAAATTATTTATTTGTATAACTAGTTTTTGGGTATCGGGTTCAAAAAAATAACTACTTATGGACTGACATTAATTTAACATCTTGATTTAGTTCTAAGCACAAGAACTAGCATGGCTCGTACTGATGGTTACCTAAGGTTTGAGAAAAATCAAATATAATACAAAATAATAAACAAGTTGTAAAAATATGTAGGAATATTAAAAATATAAATTGTGTTGTAGTTGCGTGGTGTGACGACGAAGGTGGTGGAGGTATAGTTTACTATCTAATGAGAGTAAATATTTTATTTGGATAACATTAAACAAAAGGAAAACATGGAAGAGTGGTTCAAGAGTTATAATTAATGCAATAGGTCTCAAGGTCGAATCTTGTGAAGTGTACTTTTATAGAATTTATATTTCATGTCCAAGAATACCAACTCATGGTAGTGTACGCGGTGGACATGGTGGTGACGGTTGTGAAGATGCTAGTGTTGATGGTTGTGCCAGTGCTGGTGGTTGGAGGTAGTGGTGGTGCTAGTGGTGGAGGTGATGGTAGTCAGTAAAAACTGTCAGTTTTTATGACAGTTTCAATAAAAATTGTTACGGTTACTCAAACAATGGCAACAGTTTGTTCCCAAACATGTTACAATAAACTGCTAATGGTAACAGTTTTATGTAAAATAGTTACAGTAGAAATTATTCAGTAACATATATTTTATAAAGTGTTACTGAAAACCAACAGTAATAGTTTTAGAATTTATGAGTCATTTTTCAATAGCCTTTCCGTAACATGTTTTATAAACTTTCCGTAACAGGGGCTTTAGTAACACCGCAGAAAAAACTAAAACTGTTACGGAAATAATACAGTAACAGTTTTTAAATGTTACGGATCATCATTTTTCTACTAGTGCACCTTCTTGAAGTCTTTGCTGGATGTGTATGACTCTGCATACTCTTGAGAAACAATTGACTGAATTCTCATGGCCACCAATAATGCTTGAATTGGATGTCGAGATAACATATATGGAAACTTCTTTGTTACTCCCTTCTCGTACCTGATGAGAATATTGAAAGCCATCAAGTAAGACATCGACTTCATGTACCGGGCTTGTTGTAGTTTTGTCTGTGCATGTAGATACTCCAATGGTTTGTGATCTGAATGTACCACTACTTCTTTACCTAAAAGATACACTCGCCAATGCTTGATACATTAATATAAAGCATAAAATTATTTGTCATAAGGTGCGTAGTTTTTAATAGCACCTGAGAAAAATTCTGAATGGTACTCCACTGGTTTACCATATTGTAACAACTCTCCTCCCAATGCATAGTTAGAAGCGCCGGTCTCAACTTCAAAAGTACCCTGTAAGTTAGGCAATGCCTACACTAGTGCTTCTGAAATATTCCTTTTTAGTAACTGAAAAGCGTCTTCATGGGTTTGCTGCCATTCCAACTTGGCCTTAGCTCCTTTCAAACCATGTAATGGTCCTACAATATTCGAAAAATGCCGGATAAACTTACGCAAGTAGGTGCAAGCCCCTAAGAAACTCCTGATTTCAGTTACGGTACTAGGTCGAGGCCACTTAGTGATCACTTCAACCTTCCTTGGATCAATCTTCCGTTGTACACCACAACAATGAATCTGAGATATACTAACTCCTCCTTCCCAAACTCACACTTCTTTACGTTCAACTTCAGTTGTCCTTCATTAACACTTTAAACACCTTCTCAACGTGAAAAAGATTCGCTTCCCAAGTTCTGCTGTATATTAGGATATCATCCAAGTAAACAATCACAAAATCTTCTATAAAAGGTCGTAACAAATCATTCATCAAACGCATAAACGTCTCTGGATCATTACACAAACCAAAAGGCATCACCAACCATTCTAACAAGCCTTGTTTGGTTTTGAAAGAAGTCTTCCATGTATCATCTTCTCGAACTCTCATCTGGTGGTATCCGAATTTGAAATCCAATTTTGTAAAGACTCGAGCTTTTTCCAACCGATCCATCATGTCGCATATCCTAGGTAGAGGGTAACGATTCTTGATTGTGATCTTGTTTAATGCTCTATAATCAATACACATACTCCAGCCTCCATCTTTCTGTGGTACCAACAATACCGCTGATCCACAAAGTGAAGTACTTGGCACTATCATTCCTAATTCTAGAAGTTCCTGGACTTGTTTCTTGATATCATTGGATTCCTCTACGGTCGTGCGATAAATACCTACATTAGGTAGAGAACCCTCCCGGTCAACATGATCTCATGCTCCAAACTCCTCTTTGGTGGTAATCCCGTGACATCCGAAAATAAATCCTTGTACTTCAACCTTTCTAGGTCATCTTCTTGTTGTGCAGACAAGGCTGCTAAACAAATTATACTCGACTTCTCCTCAAGAGAACGGATTACAAGGAGAATGAACTTTGTGTGGGTAAAATACCCGACGGCCACGTGTCAACATCCCAAGGGGTGAATATATGATGAGATGATGAGGTTGAAGCACCGAATCATTCGTTGAGAGAAGGATTTGTCTCAGTCGAGGCAACTGCACAAACACCACATGAATGACGCGTGTGTATAAAGGTCTTATCTGCTCAGACGGTCAAGTCTAAAAAGCAAGTACGCATTTAATGAAGGATAAGAACAGGACTTGGGTAGTTGGGCATCGTGCTAGAAGACTCGGACGATCTATACTACGACCCAGAGGCGATGGAGCACGAGGTTCTCCACAGAAGGGCGACACGATCCAAGAGAGAACCAAGTATGCCATCGCGAGGGACGGTGTAGAACGAGTCCGAGGGAGCCAGGACGAAGTATGACAGCTCACCCAACTCGGATGATCAAGCGACCACGAGTTTATTTTGTCTATAAATACCAGTCCATGTACCAGGAGATGGACAACTTATGTAATCTTAGATGGTTTTCTATAGATAATTCTTGAGAGAGATTTAGATCGAGATAAAGTGAGAAATCTAGAAAAGATCTGTAACACTTTCAAGGGTAAGACCTTATAATCAATAAGAAAACATCTTCTTCTCCGTGGACGTAGGTCTTCATGGCCGAACCACGTTATATGCTTGTGTCAATCTTTACATTTCATGCTATTTACATCTTGTTCATGATGAATCTTGTATGTTTAAGTAGTTTTTAGTCTTTAATCTTACTTGGGTGTAGTAGTCAGAAAATACGCAGCTACATTTTGGCGCTAGAAACAGGGAGGTATGAAGATCTAATCTACCTCCCTAAAAACAACTCTATATTATTTTCATAATCTCTGTAAGAGAAGTGTTTTCACACTACAAAGTATATTTCTGTTGAGACGAATGAGTAGAGCTCGGACTCAAAAATGATCTTCACGATCTAAGAAGTCTAGAAGAACCTCAAGATCAACATATCTGCATTTTTTCCACTATTTTTCTTTAAGATTCCTTGTTATTTTCAAGATTTTTAGAGTCTTCCTCAAGTAGCTCAGGAGAGTTGTAGATCGGAGTAGATATGAAGTTTTAAACACTTCTGTACTCAAACGATCTCCTCCATGAAAGAGCTGGGAAGAGATGCTAGTCAGTAAGATATATAAGGAAGAAATCACCTTATGAGAGTTGAAAAAGACGAACTTTTCATGATGTTCTTCATCAAACTCACCATAATCTTGGAATCTCCTTCTTAAAAATTTAAATTTAATTCAAGGGGAGGGGTTAATGAGTATATAATCAGTCATCAAACTCAAAATTTTATTTGAAATCATAAGTTAAAAGATGATGAGATATATTTCCTAGAATGGGAAAACGTACTCAATCGTCATAATTAGATTCTTTCCCTATAGGGGTATGGCGTGTTGAAGGAGATATTTCCTCGAAAAGAGGGGACTGGAAAAATACCTTTTCTCCAACATCAACACCTCATGCAAACATGGATGTTTTGACATTTTCACATGTCTCCAAAATCTACTACAAGGTCTTCATGTACTAAACTGTCCAGTCTGAACTATGATTTAGTAATTGCATGTGACCTGCAAATATAGGGTCCCACTTTTCTAAAAGAAAATACAAATTAAGTATTATTTCATATGTTGCAGGGAAGGTAATGGTAACGCGACGATATACTCGTGCGAGCCAAGGAGAAAATGGTGGAGCCCAAACAGAAAGACTCGACGATATGGAGCCAAGCGAGTCTCTGATCCCAGGCGAGGAACAACCCGATGAAAAATATCGAGAAGGACTAACTGATAATTCTAGATCTGAAGGCGAGGGAAACCCCTTAGAGAAGCATGACGATATTCGTCTTACTCAGACAGGAGGGTTGAGCTGCTTTCCGAGAAAAGCAGCAAATGGTGAGGTCAAGAAGGACAACCCTTCAGACCTCGCCGATGCTAATGCTGCAATTGCAGCCATCCTGAGTACCCAAGAGGCACAGGATAAGAGAATGATGAACTTAGAAAGGCGCAATAGAAAGCTAGAACGGAGAAACCGCAGGCTAAAACGCAAAGTAAAAAAGAAGGTACCACTCACCACCATTGAAGAAGTCCCGGAGGAAGAAAACCCTTTCGAGCATCTGCAAGACGACGAACGAATTAACATCCCTGACACCTCGAACAAGGAAACAACGGATCAATTTCCTATGGGAAGTAGAGGCGTGCCTGACCATGAGGCTAGCCTATCCGAAGGGTCATCAGATGCTGATCCCAAACACAAACGAAACAAGACCAAGAATCTCGCAGCCACAAACCCAAAGCGAGGGTAGAGCTCGAGGTTAGCTCGCTCTAAATCTTGTCATACCACTAGTACAAATATAGGCTTTGGTAACAGTTCACGCGATTTAACTGTTACAAAAGATATTCCTCCTAGGTATAGGTAACAGTTTCTTACCAAAACTCATACCAATAGTACTGAACAATGGTGACAGTTTTTAAACTGTTACTAAATAATTATGCAGTGACAGTTTTTTCATAAATATGTTACTGTACAATGATGTATGATAACAGTTATAAATTGTTACGATGCTCAAGCTACTGCAACTGTTCAATACAAAAACTGTTACCGAAGTGTAATCATATAGATAATTGTTCTATGGTTAACGCCACACTTCCATTTATAGTGACAGTTCTGATACAAAACTGCTGCCACACCATAAAGCATTCCCAAACACACGATGTTGTCGGTTTGAGTCCCTAACTAGCCAGTAGCCATTATCTAGTGTGGTGGGTCTGTTTTATAACTTCTATTAGTGGGTCTCTCGCAACCTTCGCCTCTCAATCTACTCGAAACCCCAAAAGAGGAAGCTTAACTACAACTTCTCAATACCATAGAAACCTTCGCCTCTCAGTACCATTACCTTTACCATCGCCTCTCATTTTCATTTTTCAGTAATTTCCCTTTTTCTTAAAATCAAATCCGGATAGGAATCTCAAAATGAGAAAACCTTCGAAGAAGAAGAAAAAAAATGAAACCCTATAAATTCTCAGATTCAAACTCAATTCAAGAAAGGATTCTCAATTCGGAAATTCTTAGATTCAAGAAACTCCAAACTCAATTCTTCTGTAAAATCAATTTTCGGTTTTAATTTTTCGATTCATACATAAGCCCATTTTTGTACTAGTGTACATTGAACAATCGAACGATGACTCAGGGAGATCAAGGCATCTCCCCCATGAACCATCTTTCTCGCCTGAGAGAGCTCTGGGAAGAAGAAAGAAGGCTGAAACCAGGCGAGATGAGGACGAACTCCAAACCCGGGTCAACCGACTCGAGGCAATGTATAGAGAAGCTATAGGGAAGCAGGAGAACAAGAAGTTGGCAGTAGTCATGAGAGAAGCGGGACAATCTCCCTTATTCGAAAATCTATTAATATTGTCATTCCCAAGGAAATACTCCCTACCGATGTTCACACCCCCGTTCAAAGGAATAAGAGATGCAGCTGAGCACCTTAGGACTTACTGTATGACACCGACCACTGGGGTACCCATACATCGTGTGGAGATCCACCACGAGGTACGGTACTTATACTGTAACACCATATCACATTCGGCGATATCCACCTTCGTACGAGACGTAAATACTACTGGACGACTTCACAAACGAAAGTTCAACGGAGATAAAGTTTTCAGTACAGCAAGAGAACCCCAATTGGAGGAATGGATGAAACTTCCCATTACCTTTTCAGCCTCAGAAGCACCAGAAGGAGGATAAAACCATAATGACCCACTAGTGGTCACGATGGCCATCGCACTCCCCGAGCACGAGGGCGATGATATAAAAAACAAAGCACTACCATGGGAGATGCCCAGAATCCTGATCGATGTCGGCAGTTCTGTATAGATCTTGTTCTATGAAACATTTAAACAAATGGGCCTCAAAGATGAATGTCTCGTACCCGCCACTTATAACATATTTGGCTTCAACGGATCATCAACCCGCCCAAAGGGTGAGGTAACGTTAGAAATTCGGGTAGGAAAGATCCTCACTCTAACCACCTTCTGCGTGGTAAATGTACTATCACCTTACACAGCCATCGTGGGACGATCCTGGATCCACGGAATCAAAGGATTAGCCTCGACATACCATCAAAGGCTGAGATTTCCTACGCCTGATGGAGTGGCAGAGATCGTTGGAGATCCCGCCGAAGCAAAATACTATTACGAGACGAAAGTTCAATACGAAGAGAACAAAATAAACTCTGCCACAGCAAAAAAGAAACGAGCTAAAATTGCCAAAAATCAGGTCGAAATCGATGCTTACATTGCTCGAACGAATGAGACGAGACCATCAGGCAACAAACTCGCAATAGAAAATAACCCCCTATCGGACTCACCCATGGGACCAATACAAAACCTCTCCCATATAGGGGAATTAAAATCAAATTTCTCGTCCTCGAAGCCAACTAAGGAGGTCAACATCAGAACACCCGAAAACCCGGGTATGGTGAAAATAAGGACACTCCTCAGCAAGGAAGAAGAAGAGAAACTAATACAGGTTCTAAGGGAATATTCCGATGTCTTCGCGTGGCGTATGGAAGATATGCCAGGAATAGACCCCGAAGTGTGCTGTCATCACCTAAAAATTGACCCAAAGCACAAACCCATGCGGAAAAAAATGAGAAAAGTGGCACCAGAATACCATGAAGCCATCCATAAAGAGCTAAAGAAAATGGAAGCTTTAGGGGTGATACGAGAAGTCCATTACTCAACATGGATATCTAACATGGTGATTGTACCAAAGAAAAATGGGGAAGTAAGGATCTGCATCGACTTTAGCGACCTTAATAAAGCTTTCCCCAAGGACAACTTCCCACTCCCTAGTATCGACCAACATGTAGAAGCAACCTCAGCATACGGATTGATGTCTCTGACGTACGGATACTCTGGTTATAACCAGATCCCCCTCGCCGAGGAATATCAAGAGAATATCGCTTTCTTCACCCCTCGCGTCCTATACTGCTATACCAAGATTCCATTTGGATTAAGAAATGCAGGGGCCACCTACCAAAGAATGGTGGAAAAAATATTTGACGGTTGGATACACAAAACCCTAGAAGTATACGTGGACGATATGCTTGTTAAGAGCAAGCTCCTAAAAGATCATGCACATGATCTCAGGGAAATCTTCACACAAATGAGAAAATTTAACATGAAGATCAATCCCGCAAAATGTGCCTTCGGAGTAACCTCAGGCAAGTTCTTGGGATACTTGGTCACAAACGAGGAATCGAGGTTGACCCTGAGAAGGTACGGGCCATATTGGAAATGCCTTCCCCGGCCATGGTCAAGGATGTACAAAGACTGAATGGCCGGCTGGCGGCCTTGGGAAGATTCATTTCCCGATCCTCTGACAAGTGCAGAGATTTCTTCAACACCTTAAAAAAGGGTGAAAAGTTTTCTTGGACTAGTGCTTGTGAGGAAGCCTTTCAAAAAATCAAGGAACATCTGGCAACCTTGTCAATTCTCCAAAAGCCCAACTTAGGAGTAAACCTCTACATCTACCTATCAGCAACTAATACTTCGATTAGTGCAGTACCCACTCACATAGATGAAGATGTGGAGCAAGCAATTTATTTCATCAGCAAAACTCTGATGTCAGCTGAGAAAAACTATTCAAAGATCAAGAAAATAGTGTTATCTCTGGTCTACGCAACACAGAAGCTGCGCACTTATTTTCATGCACACACTGTAATAGTCATCACTAAAGCCCCCATAGAATCCGTACTAGACCATGCCGACAGAGCAGGTAGAATCTCCAAGTGGGTGGGGGGTGGCAAATCAAACAATTCGGTGTCAAATACCAAGCCCATACAACAATTAAGACCCAGGTAGTCGCAGATTTCTTAGCGGACTTCTCGATGGACAATACTGACGAGATCGAGGAAATCCCGGGGCTGAAAGACAAGTTAGAGGATCCTCCCGAACTACTTTAATTCGAGGACCCCAACCGATGTGAAGTCTTCATCGATGGATCGTGTAACTCGGAAGGTTCAGGTATCGGAATGGTTTTTACAACCCCAACCTGTCGAAGGATCGTCTATAACTTAAGGCTCGAGTTCCCTGCCACTAACAATATAATCGAATACGAGGAAGTAATACATGCATTCCGAGTAATCATCGCGCTGGGCATCCATAATGTACGTCTCACAAGCGATTCACAACTCATTATCCGACAGATCAATGGAACGTACCAAGCCTCGGATCCATGTTTGCAGCGATACCTTCAACTCGCTAAGCACTATATCGAGCAGATACCAAACATCACGTTCCTCCACTTAAATCGAATCAACAACAGATATGCTGATGCCTTAGCATTCATAGATTCTATGACAGTCAGCCCTGACGCTACCAATGTCAGAATTGAAAGGGTTTTACTCCCCTCCATCCCCTTGGAAGGAAACCATAGTGGAGGACGATCCCTCGCTCACAAAGTGAGACTACAGGGGTATTTTTGGCCTCGCATGAACGACGACTCGAAACAAATGGAAAAACTTGCATAGAGTGCCAAAAAATTGGCAAAAGAAGACATGCACCTTCAATGGACTTAAAGTTCGTCCTGAGTCCTTGGCCATTCGCCAAATGGGGGGTGGATATTCTCGGATCCCTAAGAGTCAGTACTGGAAAAAGGAAGTATTTAATCGTGGCCACAAACTACTTCACTAAATGGGTGGAGGCCTCAGCTTTAAGACACATAAGAGACCATGAGGAACGCAAATTTGCACCCGCATGGGAAGATACAATCTGGCGCGAGATTCCACCCTACCAACACGAGGAACGCAAATTTGCACCCGCATGGGAAGGCCCACTAACAGTCCTATCTAAGGCAGGGAATGGAGCATACAGATTGCTCAAATCCAATGGAGAAGAACTTGAACGCCCATGGAACATCAAATACCTAAAAGCTTACAATGCTTAGGAAGACCGTCCGACGGTCCTAGAATGGGGCACGATCCCTACTTGTACACAAGTCATAGAACCTTCCTAGAATGTACTCAGAGCCTAACAAGCTCTCTCTTTTGACAAATAATAAAACTACTCCTTTTGGGCTAATTTTTCTTTTCCGCTTTGATTTACTTTTATTCTTTTTCATTTGTTTTCCCCTTTTTTGTTTTTTGTTGATTATTACTTCATCCCATACGTGCATACCACAAAAGCGTATACACCATTATGGCACGGTGCTAGCCACACCTTTCATTCTGCACAGAATGATGCAGGTACTTTACCTAAGCTACCCGACACGGACACAGACCTAGGTAATGCCACCACGATCACGGAATCGGGTGATGTCCTCCACAACATGAGATATCCAGAATCGAGATACCTGCCCCTGGACGGGTCAAGTATCACTCGACCGAGGTATCAACCTCCAATCCATATGGGGGAAATCTATCCCCAAACAGGGAACCAAAAACAAAAAAAAAACAATATATAATATATGTATGAGAAAGCGTGAAGGAAAAGATCCTATGTATAAACTTCCAATACTATAAGCGGTGCCTCATCCAAATACAGGAACTGATCACTCCTTCGGTTTGACATCCATGATTGGACCAACATTACATATGTCCACTCCTCTGAGCCACAAAACTTGCACAAAGCAATCAAATAAACCAACTTTGAACAGTACAGAGCTAAAAATTACACAATGCCTTCGGACAAGAGCATCACGCTCGCGCCTCACTTGGAGAAGCGGGTTACTCACCTACTAGTTCCTCGTCCGAAGATACATCCACGAGCAGGGGCACAAACAACCCTTATCTTCGCACATACTCTGGACTGGAGCAATCCGCCAATCGATTTCCCACCGCTTTAAATATATGACAAGCCTCTGGTGATACGGTATAAAACAAGGGCAGGGTATATATACATACGTTTGAAAACAGAAATAGTATTTTACACCCTAGCACCTCCAAATATCGTACAGTGTTCCCAAGGCCAGTCGTAAGAAGAAACACAACACACGGAGTGTTTCGAAGCTTGCTCGTAAAAGGAAAATCATTGATAAATATGAGATCCCATAACAGGAGGCGCAGACACTTGCCGAACAGATGAGACTAAAAATGTCATGCGAAGAGATATGTCTCTCCGAGAAGACATCGGTTATGATCTAGAACAGGATCAAGGAAAAATGAAACAATACATGAATGAGAGGACATACCATCATGGTAAAAAAATACATGAATAACTACCATGTTCCCATGGAGGACGAGGAGGAAAAAATTTAGCATACATCTGAGAAAAGAATGAAGAAAAAAAGGAGACCATACCCTCGTCACAAAAGGGCCCTTCTTAAATAGAAGAGGAAATCTTTGGAAAACTAACTAGATCTCCCGAACCCAAGAAGGTCAAAGGCACGACAAACTAGACGATAAGAATTCTGGAGGAAAAGTACAAAAGAAAAGACATCTTGTTCCCAGAAAATATGAGAGAACCAATAGATATCTTAAAACGAGCTGACAGGTACACACGTGTCGAGAAAGGTGGGACAGTTACACAGTTTTCTTCCCATCACGCCTTCGGAAAGTTGCAAAGAAAATGAGAAAAATCTGTGGGTAAAATACCCGACGACCACGTGTCAACATCCCAAGGGGTGAATATATGATGAGATGATGAGGTTGAAGCGCCGAATCATTCGTTGAGAGAAGGATTTGTCTCAATCGAGGCAACTGCACAAGCGTCACATGAATGACGCGTGTGTATAAAGGTCTAATCTGCTCAGACGGTCAAGTCTAAAAATCAAGTCCGCATTTAATGAAGGATAAGAACAGGACTTGGGTAGTTGGGCATCGTGACAGAAGACTCGGACGATCTATACTACGACCCAGAGGCGATGGAGCACGAGGTTCTCCACAGAATGGCGGCACGATCCAAGGGAGAACCAAGTATTCCATCGCGAGGGACGGTGTAGAAAGAGTCCTAGGGAGCCAGGACGAAGGATGACATCTCACCCAACTTGGACGATCAAGCGACCACGAGTTTATTTTGTCTATATATACCAGTCCATGTACCAGGAGATGGACAACTTATGTAATCTTAGATGGTTTTCTACAGAGAATTTCTGAGAGAGATTTAGATCGAGAGAAAGTGAGAAATCAAGAAGAGATCAGTAACACTTTCAAGGATAAGACCTTACAATCAATAAGAAAACATCTTCTTCTCCGTGGACGTAGGTCTTCATGGCCGAACCACGTTATATGCTTGTGTCAATCTTTACATTTCATGCTATTTACATCTTGTTCATGATGAATCTTGTATGTTTAAGTAGTTTTTAGTCTTTAATCTTACTTGGGTGTAGTAGTCAGAAAATATGCAGCTACACGCTTAGCCTGAGTGGCTGTGATTAAGCTTGCTCCCTCAAGAGGAGAATCTATAGCCCGAATCACAAAACTTTCCCTATCTTTGGTAAAGGTATACTTTTGTTCCCTCCTATGTAGAGTTGCATCTCTATCCCATAGGTAAGGACTACCTAGTACTACCTGGCAGCCATCCAAAGGAACTACGTCGCATGTAACTTCGTCAGTATATGACTCATCTAGAGAAAATTTGAACATGCACTGCTGTAAAACTTGTAAGCCTCCTTCCTTTTGAAGCCATCCTAAAGGGTATGGTCTTGGATGTTTGATAGTATTCAATCCTAACTTCTGCACCAAAGAATTTGAAAGTAAGTTCTTCTAACTTCCCGGGTCATTAACAACATCAACTTGTGATGTTTTGACTTGCATCTTCACTGTGAATAGTCTCTCCCTAAGATCATCTTTTGAAGGACTTTCTTTTTCCCTGTCATAAGAGAAATCTTTGAATTGGGTTCCATTAGTCTGTGGACTTCTTTTGGATTTTGAGCGACTAGTGCTGCCTTCTTGGCTTCTTTCCTCTGCAACCCTTTAGGCTTTAGATGAGGGTTCTTAACCCAACACTTGTCGACTACGTGACCTGTTTGCTTGCAATGAGTGCAAGTCAAACTTTCCTTCTCACTAGACTTCCCTTCTTCTTTGCTCATTTCACCTCCTTTCACAGTGGTACCTACAGATTTCACCGTAGTATTTCCCTTTAAATGAGATTTCTTAAGCCTTCTTTCAGTGGCATTGGATTTTATACTTGCTTCGGAGATAGTATCCACCGAAAACATCTTCAACTCCTTCCGTATGTACTCATAGAACCCGGAAATACACTTCATATAGATAACATGATCTTTCAAGTATAAATCCAAAACCATAGCTTGATTTTTAAATTCCGAAATATATTGTTGCACGGTTTGGTTGTAAGTCTACTTCAAGTTGTACCACTTGAACCATCTCTCCTCAAGGTACCCAACCGGATAAAACTGTTTCCTTACAACTTCCTTGAATCTTTTCCACGACAATCCTCCCCTTATCTAGGTTTTTTCTTTGATAAGATTTCCACCAGGTTAGAGCATGCTTTTTTAGCTTCAATGCCGCGAACTCAATTTTTTCCTTTGAACCATATTCAAAGAAATAAAAATACGAATCTAGACGTTCAATCTAGTCATCCAATTTTTCTACATCGACACTTCCATCGTAAAGTGGAATATCAACACAAAAATCAATTTTCAGACTCTTACCATGAGGTTTAGTTGATGTAGGACTTTTAAGAAAATCACTTTTCTTCTTCTTCTTCTTCTTCCTCATCCTCATATTCCGAAGTTACAGGTGAAGATATAATCATTTTCTTTGCCTTCGGCTTGGGTGTATGAGAACGAATAAATTCATTCAATTCTGCAAGGGTGGTTTGAATCGACTTCATGTCTGTTTGCAGCGTAGCCACTTTTTCTTCGATAGTTTGTGCTTCTCTTTGCTTAGGATCATCATTTTACTTTGTCATCTTTGATCCCCTTGTTTTCTTAACGTCTTCTAGCTTCTTGAGTACCTCACCAAGATTTATGTAGAGTGATCTAGTGAAAACCATAAACCACGGGATTTACCCTAGAAACTAACGTTGCTCGTAATGCCAACTTGATACGTATGATCTTTATACCTTGGTAATTGTTACTATAAAGGCGGAATTCAGAATAATAATAGACGAGTAACTTATAAAACAGAACACAAGTAGTAATTTCGAAGAAAATATCTTCTCTAGATTATGGACAAGAAATCGATTACAATTCTCTCTTTGTTACGCTCACAATCTTCTCTAAACAGTGGACTAACCTTAAACTGTTTGCTAGGTTTTCTGTGCCTAGTATTATGTGTCCTTAGCTGTTAGCCAAATCCCTCTATTTATAACCTTCATCGTACTCAGCCGACCAAGGATTTCTATTAGGAATCTATTTCCTAAACTAAGATTATTGCCTAAAAATAAACTCTTCCATAACTAGGAATTCTGCCTAAACAAGGATTCCTACCTAGGGTAGGATTTTTCCCTCAACTTAGCTTCAGGTTAACTAAGTTCCCTAAAGGAGTACGAATACACCTGTATCATTATATATGGGCCGTCCCACTTCTCCTCCAGCTTTACATCTCCTCCCTTTTGATAACATGGTATTTCTCTTAATACCAGCTCTCCTGGTTGAAATTCCCTTGGTTTGACACGCTTGTTGTATGCCCTTGTCAATGTTTTGTGATAGTTCTCCATGTGTCGCAAAGCAGCCTCTCTAGTTTCCTCCAAGTCATCCAACTTTGCTAGTATCAGATTTGTGTTTAGATTCTTATCACATGATTTTTTCTTTGTTGTTGGTATGATGACTTCAGTTGGTAAAACAACTTCTACCCCATACGTTAAACAGAATGGTGCCATCCACGTTTCTTATCTTCGTGTTGTTCGATACGCCCATAAGACATTGTGGATCTGTTCGCACCATCCTTTATTGTGTCCTTCCAACTTCTTCTTTAGTATATTCGCAAGCGTCTTATGAGTTGCCTTAGCCTGCCCATTACTTTGTGGATATAATGGAGATGATTTTCCAATCTGGATCTTGAAGGCATTTAACAACATTTCTATGTTCTCACCCTCGAATTATCTTCCATTATTAGACATCAATTGTACGGGTATGCCGAATATGCAAATGATATTCTCGAATATGAATCTAAAGATGTCTTTATCACGTATATGTTGGACTGCTTTTGCTTCTGACCACTTTGTGAAATAATCTGTTACGACAATCAAATATCTTCTTTGGCCTGATCCTGGTATAAATGGACCCACAATATCTAAACCCCATCTTGCGAATGGCCAAACACTGGTGGATGAGCTTAAGTTCGTGCCAGGCCCATGTATTATGTTTCCAAGCCTTTGACCTTCTCTGCACCGTCTAGATACTTCCCTCGCGTCTTAATGCATGTATGGATAGAGTACCCTTGTATCTTTGTCTTGTATGCCAATGATTTTCCTCCGCTATGATCACCTGCATCTCCATAATGTATTTCCTTTAATATTTCTATTCTTTCTTTTCGCGTCAAGCATCTAAGCGAGGGTCTAACGAATGATCTTCGATAAAGCACACAATCTCTTAATTCGTAGTTTGGCGCGCGACTTTTTATCTTGTGTGCCTCCAATCTATTTCTTGGTACTTCTCTATTCTCCAAGTATGCATGAGGCTGCAATCTCCAGTCTTCTTCGTTTCTCTCCTTTTCTCCGTCTTCATCTTCTATCATCATTACATCTGTTTCTCCTTTCTTTTTGAGTGACGAAAAGAGAAGTATTGTAATCTTTATGTATAGTGCGGTCGAATCCACTAGCATTGATGCGAGAAATGCCAAAACGTATGTGAATCTGTTGTCTTTCCGGCATATATGTCTCCACTCCATGTTTTTTATTTTTGCTGACAACTCCTCCGCGAGTAGCTTGTATTTCTGTAATGAAGGCTCATTCGTGTTGTATATCCCCAATATTTGGTTGATTACTAGTTGTGAATCACTGGTTATTCTGACGTATTCTAACTCTATCTCCACTGCCAATCGCAATGCGTGTATCACTCCTTCATACTCTGTTTCTTTGTTTGTTGATGCGAATTCCAGCATGAAGGAATATGTCATTCTTTCCCCAGATGGCGATATAATTACTATTCCTATTCCACTCCCTTCTACATCTACAGATCCATCAACTAGTATCTCCCACCTTTTTGAATTTCACTCTATTAATAAATTTTGTGGGTTCCCTAGTTCTTCGTCTATCTTCATCATGTCTTCTACACTCTCATCTTCCTCCAAGGGAAATTCTGCCAAAAAGTCTGCAATAATTTGTGATTTTGGTGATGATAATATCTCATACTTTATTTGGAATTCTCCCACATGTGCGTTCCATCTTTTTATTCTCCCAGACCGTTTTGAGTTCTTCATCACATATTCAATTGGTAACCTTGTAAGAACTCTGATTTTATGGGCTTGAAAATAAGTGCGAAGCTTTTGAGTTGCATACACTAGTGTTTGGATGAGTCTTTCGATCTTTGTATAATTCTTTTCTGCTGCATTGTAGGTTTTGCTTATGTAGTAAATTGGTTTCTCGACTCCTCCATCTATGTGAAGTAATAATGCACTTAATGCATGTGGTGTCGAAGCCAAGTATAATAGCAGTTCCTCTCCTAGTCCAGCTTTCTGCAAGATAGACACGTTCATTAGGTAATTCTTTATTCCTTGTAGCGCCTTTTCGCATTCGGCTGTCCATTCGAGCTTGGATCCTTTCTTTAGAATGTTAAAGAATTGCTTGCATTTTTATGAAGAGCGCGAAATGAACCGCCCCAAATAGGCTAAAATTCCATTCACCTTTTGCACATCTTTCAATGTCACTGGTGTTGGCATGTCACGAACTTCTTGCACTTTCTCCAGATCTACTTGTAATCCCTTTTCTGATACAATATATCCTACGAATTTCCCTGACGCCACTCCGAATATACATTTCGTAGGGTTTATCTTCATTTTGCACTGCCGCATTCGCGCAAATATTTCTTCCAAGTGAGTTACATGGTTTTCAATTTCTTTGATTTTAACCAGCATGTAATCAATACATACCTCTAAAGTTTTATGAATCCATTATGCGAATACTTTTTCCACCATTCTTTGATACGTCACACCAGCATTCTTCAATCCAAAAGGAATTCTAGTGTAACAGTATAATCCTCTAGGTACGAAGAAAGATTTATTTTCCTGATTTTCTTCTGCTAATGGAATTTGATTGTACCTTTTATACGCGTCCATAAGTGACAATCTTTTATATTCGGAAGCAGCCTCTACCATCTGTGGTATATCTGGTAATGGATAGATGTCTTTTGGACATGACTTGTTTAAATCGGTGAAATCGATGCAAATTCTTATCTCTTTGTTCTTTTTTGGCACCACTACCATGTTTGCTATCCACTCGGGGTATTTTACTGGTCGAATTATTCCTGCATCTAGCATCTTCTGTAATTCCGCTTCTATTCGCGGATGGTATTTGGTTGCTATTTTCCTTATTCTTTGCTTGAATGGTCGCACATCCTTCCTGATGTCTAGCTTGTTGCATGCGATATCAGGATCCATCCCTGGCATTTCATCCATGTCTCATGCAAAAACATCATTTTATTTTCGCATAAGGTTTACCGTATGCTCTTCTTCTTCCGTGTCCATTCCTGTCCCCATCCTTATCATTCTGGGTTCCTCTTCAGTTCCTATGTTAACTTTGTTGGCTCCGCTGCAACAAAGTTATCTTTAGGTTCACTAACGGCGATGGTTCTTTTATTTCTCTTGCTGGTGCGCTTTCCTCATCTGGGATTTCGGTCGGTATACCTCTTCCTTCTTTCGCTCATATCATGTACACCCTGAATTCTTCCTCCTTTGACTGCTTCGCCTTTCTCCAGTTATCTTTTCTCTTCTTATCTCTTCCTTCGTAATTATTCACATCTAGCTGATAGTAGGCACTGGATCTTTTTGAATCTGCTACAATTTCTCCTATTCCGCTTGGCATCGGGAATCGTAGACATTGGTGCAAGGCAGATGCCACTCCTTTTATGCCGTGTATCCATTGTCTTCCCAGTATCATATTGTACGGTGATTCCACATCCACCACGCATAGTGTTACCTTCACCTCTATTTCTCCTAGAGGCATATTGATAATTACCTCCCCTTTCGGTTTTATTACGGCTTTGTTGAAACCATGTATGTTGTATGTAGTTGGTAGTAAATCCATGTCGTTGTATCCCATCTCCTTGAACATGTGATAGAATAAGATGTCGGCTGAGCTCCTGGTATCTACCAAAGTTTTTTCTACCTTCCATTCCTCTGAGCTCTCCGCACCGCCATTCTTCGTCATTCTTCGCACTGGTACAGTTATTACCGATGGATTTGTTCGCCCCCAGCTTCTGTATGGCATGTCATCTGCTTCAAACATGATTTGCTAAGCTTCCCAAATATCTCTCCCTACCACAAGGGTAGTTGGTCTTATATATAGGGATTTTACATTGTGGAGGACAGCTAATAAAGCCCCTATTTTCAGAACTAGCATGCGAGTTGCTCGCTCCCGTGTACTGTGTCTTCTCGCACATACTCTTGGACTTCGTACAACTCTCACACTTATTCGTACTTTGTGACGCCATTGATTCCGTCATTTAAGATATGTTATGTGCGGACTCTGTTCGCTCCTTAGTAATTTAGTTATCTGGCACGATTATTCATGTGTGTGATATTTAACCCCTGGAGGATCGTTGGGAAATCAACTGGGAGGAAAACAATGTCCACTGGAGTTTCACCTTTCTTTGTTCAGTGCCCCAAAATTTCTTAAAAAGTTTATACCTCCGGTCATCAATATTTTCTTTTCATAGTGAGAAATAGGTTGCATTAAGAAATAAAAAAATCTATTCTACGACCATGATCCCCCAGCAAATGCTCATTCGAGTTCTCCATTACTGATGCATTTCAAATGACTTCGGGATTTTGTGGTCAACATTTTTGTTGATAAAGAAGTAATGTCACAAGTTCTACAGCATTTAAAGGTTGCACCTGTTAAATTTTCTGAACATAATTAATAAACAATAACATGATTTTCATTTTTCATTTTCTCATACAATATTTTTGAGAAATGACTTGCTTATCATGGCTGATAGTAAATCTAAAACAGTAGAAAAAGGCAAAGCCAGCTTCCATTAGAAAGGGCCTAATGGAAGGGAAAAAAGGATATCAAGAATTGATTTAAACAGTGGAATGACACAAATACACAAAAGCTTTTATTGAGAAAGCTGGACTTCACACTATGAATGATTTCACTTGTATTAAACAGGACTTGTCTTTGTTGTTGGATACCACACCATTTCCCTCCTAATTCGAACAACGAAAGAGGACTTGTCTTTGTTGTTGGATACCACACCATTTCCCTCCTAATTCGAACAATGAAAGAGACTCGATTTCAAAATCATTAAAAAAAAAGAAAATAAAATCAATAAAGAGAGAGATGAAGATAATTACCCTTTGTGAAGGTTGTGGGGTAAAACTGGTGCTGATGGAGAGGAAGATGAGAATTCGAAGAGTCTAATTCTACGTACTGTTTTGATCATAGTCTGGATAAAAAGATGGGTTATTTGGTGTTTGATACTTACATTTTGGTCAACATTAGTGTTTGTTCTAATTTTTGTCCAACTTAGGGATTGGTATTTGAAAATGATGTTGACCAGGCTTGACTGCCTTAAATTTTGACCTCTGTTAACGATTATTAAAAAAAATTGAAAAAAATATATTTAATAAACAACTTTACTTTCACACTCTTAAGTTTATTGATACTAGTAGAAGGCACGTGCGTTGCACGTATTATTGGGTCTTTGAAGCTGAATTTGATCAGTTGACTAACCCCGGTGCAATTGTAGCTGTATGGTGGTATTAGAACCGAACCAAACTTTGTACTCATCTCGACTGAACTCTAGACTTATCAAACTATTTAGTGAGGAATGAAGTAAGCAAAATAATGCAACTAGCAATGCAGTATGAGGATAAGAGCCTTCTTTAGTAAGATTAGACTCCCACCATTCGTAGCATGGCAAGGATTCTTCATACTTGGATACCACATAGAAATGGAAGGAAAAAAAAAATGAATATTTACCTTTATTCAAATGCCGAAGAAAGCCGAGATCAACAGAATCTGTAGTAACAGTTTTCCAAGCCTCAATTTGGTTAGCATTAATACATCTAACATGAGATGCTTTTTAAAGCGGTCAACATTAGATGTACGAATGCTATCCTAGTTCAGCTGGGAGCGACATTCACTGCCTCTGTAGCATAGACAGTTCGACACAAATGTTTGCAAAAGCATCAACGTAGGTTAGTAAAAGCGAACCAATAAAATGGATTTTCTTTTATGGTCCTAGCTATATAATTTGCTTCTGCTAGAAAATGAAATAATGTTTGTATAAAATGACCTAAACTAATACGTCATGAGAGAAATTATAGGTTTTCTATGACATCACTATTCATCGTAAAACTAAAAAAATTGAGTTTAGTTTATACCTGAATATGGTCTTCCCTAAAGTTTAATCACATGTGGGGTCGATATCATCGTAATCCTGTTGGACTTGCAACATGAGTGAAAAAGAAATTTGGTCTCTTAACATGTTAAGTTAATTTACAACGAAATGGCAGAATCCACCAACCTGGCAAACACAACTCTATTAGTAAGTTAACATATTAAAAGTGCCAATAACATTTGTTATTATAGTCTATGGGGTATCAATTACTAATCAATCAAACAACTCATCTCTAAAATTAAGTTAAACATGTAAGAAACATCTCTAAAAACGCTATAACTAAATTTTACACTCTGAATAATCCTTAAACTAATATTGTATAACTAATTTTTCAAAACACGGTGAGGCAAGAGAAGGCAAGTACAGTAAGCTGGGGTCTAAGAGCACAGTTATTAGAATGCTTTCAGCAACAAAAAACAGAACATCATTTCATGAATTAAGTCAGATTTATACCTGCGCCAGTGTTGGTGAGATCCGCGAGACCAACTTCAAGACCATATCAGGGAAACTCATGGGAATAAGTTGTCATCATTACCAAATTACTGGTCTAATATTCCCCATAAGAAATTATGGCTTAGATCCCTGCATGCATTCAATTACAAAGTTAAAGACCGTGTTTTGGTATTCCTGGATTGACCAAATTAGATAGCAATTTCAAGTCAAGAATCTCGTGATTGTTGCAGATTATTATATGGGCAGCCTAGGTGCAAAAGTACAAAATGCTAGAGGTCTTCAAAACCATAACAAAAAATCTAGCGTGACTCAAACATACGTAAAAGCGTAACCCAGAATCAAGAATGAACATAATGAGCCGCCTATGCCACACACCCATGTTGGCAATACTCCAGGCCAATAGCCAACAAATTCATGACATGCTTAGGCCCTTTTTTTTCTCACTGGATGCAACCCACATGGTGGTCTTGGCTCTACTTAGCTACATCAATTGTATTAGAAATTAATGTGGGGAGTTAATGTAAGTTGGTAGTTGTAGAACTATTTCTCCCAAGCCATGAATAAGCTAAAGCATTATGGACAATTGAGATTAAGATGAATAAGCTATTGTACTAAATGGTTACATACCTTAAAAGAAAAAAGAAAAATTTATTGTCATCTTCTTACTGGAATGAGTTTCTTCGTCGCAATCTCCGAACTCTCGCCAACATTTGTCCTCATATATGTTCATAGAAGTCGAAACATGTTGAAATAAATCGAAAATCGAAACATGTCGAAATAAATTAAAAATCAAAGCGCATTATTGGATCAAATAATATGACAAATTTTTAATACCTTGTTATGTTGAAAATGCTTATTTCATATTATCAATCTTTGGCATGAGTGCAAGTATCTGTTGCATATCTGAAGATACATCTTTATCTTCTTCGAGTGATTGATTTTTAAAGTCTGCAAAATCCCTAAGAATTTTATCCTTTACCGGATAGGTATTACCAAAAACTGAATGAAACGCTTGAATTAAGAAGCATAAAAACGAAACTATAGATGAGGTAGAGATCAGAAAACGAAAGAAAGATCAAAGGTTAACTAAAAATACCTTAATAGGAATTGCATCATAAGATGATTCTGAAGTAAGCCTTTCCACAAACAACATAGGTGCAGTATAGTCCATCTCCTCGAGTAAGAATGCGATTTCTGGTAAAGAAAAAAATGCATTTTAGATGCGGAAATGGTTAATATGAGTGTTAGATTATACAATCTGTTAAGGATACAACAACTAAAGCCTATATCAGTGGTTTGATTAGCGCTGATCCTTTATCATGCCAGCTACCAGAGAATCATTCCTCAATCACAGTTATACGGCCTGTATCAAAGGCATGATTTGTGCAATATTTCTGTTATTCTCATTCATGTAATATCTGCTCTATTTAGAGTAATGTAGCTCATATAAATAAGATAATTCTCCACCAAGATAAGTGTGGAAGATTTCACCAAATATTTCTTCTCAACTTGGTATCAGAGCCAGCGATCCTATAATCCACGCTTAAAACCAGAAATAGTTCATCTTCATCATCATGTCAGCACCAGAAACTACAACACTCCAACAGATCCATGTCAATCACCTTATCAGTGTCAAGCTCAATGACACAAACAATTTGATATGGAAAACTCAGTTTAACCCACTTCTGAAAGGTTATCGATTGATGGGTTATATTGATGGAACCTATCTAAGACCAGCAAGAACCCTGCCAAATACTGAAACTGTTAATGTTGCTTACACCAAATATGAAGAGCAAGATCAAATCCTTCTTGGTTGGTTGCTATCATCTCTCACAGAAGGAGTTCTTGGTCGTGATCCGCAAAAGAAGTCTGGCATGCACTTGAAAAGCGTTATGCACCCAAGACTCGAGCTCATCATATGAATTTCAGAAGACAGCTTCATAGTCTTCAAAAAGGTAATAACTCTATGCAAGAGTATTTTTCAAAATCTAAACATCTATTTGATGCTCTTGCAGCATCAGGCAATGCTCTATCAGAGGAGGATATGCAACAGGCCATTTTGAGCGGCTTGGATCAAGCATATGATTCCATTGTTACATATCTAAGCACAATGGAAAAGGTTGATTTGGATGCATTCTATGCACATCTGCTTACTTATGATATGCGATTGGAGCAGCATATGTCTTCGCTTCAACAGCCAGTAGCCCATGTAGCTGCGTCCTCAAATGCTAGACCTTTTCAGAGGTCGGATCAGAGAAGAAACCATCCACCTAATCGACCACCAAATCGACCAGAAAAAAGAAGGAACCAACCTCAAACTAATCAGGGTGAAGGACCATGTCAGATATGTGGCAGTAAGAAGCATGATGCTCTACATTGCTGGTTTCGCTTCAAACATGAATTTGTTACTAGAAAGCCTAGACAAGCTGCTTAACTTGAATTACCAGGAGAAGGTGTTGACAATCAGTGGATAACTGATACTGGTGCTACTCACCATCTCACTGCAAATCCCAACAATCTGAATGTTCGTCATGAATATGATGGCACTGAACGTGTCCATGTTGGTAATGGTAATGCACTTCCAATCGAGAATATTGGTAAAGATTCTTTCAAAATCAATAGCCGCTCTTTCAATCTAAATAACATACTTCATGTTCCTCAAATAAAAGTCAATTTGTTATCAGTTTCATAGTTTTGCAAAGACAATTTTGTATGCTTTGAGTTTCACTCTAATTTCTTTGTTGTAAAGGATATCCACACAAGGACAATATTGCTGCGAGGAAGGAGTAAGAATGGACTCTACATCTTTGATGGAGTGCGAGAGATACAACAATCCAATCCATCTACCTATGTTGCAGAAACTATCCCTATTTCGCATCAGCGTCTAGGACATCCGATGCTCAAAACAGTTCTTAAAGTTGTTAAGTAGTCTTCCCTTCCAGTTTGCAATAAAGAGTTTCAATTCTATCATTGTTGTCATGTTAGCAAGAGTCGTAAACTCCCCTTTTCTAGTAGTACTACTGTTATTGACAAGCCATTGAGCTTGATTGTTTCTGATTTATGGGTTTCCCCAAACTTATCTAAACATGGTTTTCGTTATTACATTCTTTTCCTTGATGTCTTTTCTCATTACACCTGGATATATCCACTTCATCATAAATCTGATGCTTTTCCTATCTTTGTTCAGTTCAAAAGAATGATAGAAAACCAAACCGAGCATAAAATGAATAATTTTCAATCAGACAATGGGGGAGAGTATAAAAAATTCACATTTTTTCTCAATGAGTCAGGGGTAATACATAGGTTTACTTGTCCTCACACTTCAGCGCAGAATGGCATAGCCGAACGTCGCATTAGAAATATCACAGAGTCTGGTCTAGCCCTATTGTTTCAAGCCTCAATACCAACTTCCTACTGGTCAGAAGCTTTCTCTACTGCCTGCTATCTAATTAATAAACTCCCATCTTCTCAAACTGAAATCAAAACTCCTCTGGAACTACTTTTACATAAGCTACCAGATTACAGTATGTTAAAAGTCTTTGGATGTCTGTGCTATCCTTGTTTACGACCATATATCTCCAACAAGTTAGAATCAAGGTCAAAATCTTGTGTTTTTGTAGGCTATAATAGTGCTCACAAAGGTTATATGTGCTTACACCTTCCATCCAATCGTCTATATATCTCTCGTCACGTCAAATTTGAAGAGCACATCTTCCCATTCTCTGCCAAGCAGCAGGTAACTTCAGACGATACACTATAGAGTCAGTTATATACTAGAATATTGTCTTCTTCTCCTCTATCTGTATTACCAATGTCTCTTATGCAGACCATGCCACTAGTTGAGCAAACGGTGGCTCCTGAAACAACATCATCATCACCGTCTACGCAATCCTTAGTTCAACCATCTGTTGACAGTGCACAACGCAACACAAATACTGGTACAACTTCTACAACAATTTTGGGTTCAAAAACACAGCAACATCAACAACATTCTATGGTGACTAGAGCCAAAGATGGCATCAAAAAGCCTGTCAATAGATTGTGTTTAGCAGCCACCAAACATCCTTTACAAACTGATAAGTTTTTCGAGCCAAAGTCATATACAGAAGCATCCAAAGATCCGAACTGGAGACCACCCATGGATGAAGAAATCAATGCTCATATACGTAATGGTACATGGACCAAAGTACCATATGTTGATGGAATGAATGTCATCGATTCCAAGTGGGTGTTTCGAGTTAAGCAGAAACCAAATGGAGATATGGACAGAAGAAAAGCACGGCTAGTTGCAAATGGTTTTCATCAAAAAGCAGGTGATGACTGTGGTGAAACTTTCAGCCCTGTGATCAATCCTTGCACTATAAGATTAGTTCTATCTATAGCAGCAACACATAATTGGGATATGAAACAACTTGATGTTCAAAATGCGTTTCTTCATGGTGTGCTTGAAGAAGAAGTTTACATGAAACAACCTCCGGGGTATGTTGATCCTGAGAACCCAACATATGTGTGTAAACTGATTAAGTCAATATACGGCTTAAAACAAGCTCCGCGTACGTGGTACTCCAAACTCAGCTCTTATCTGATTGATTTGGGGTTCAAGGGATCGATTGCTGATTCCTCCTTATTTGTGCAACAATCAAAACAAGGTATTACCTATGTACTTGTTTATGTCGATGACATCATAGTCACGGGATCTAGTTCACTACTTATCAATAAACTCATAAGGTGGGTATTGAGGTAATTCAACAAGGTGGTGCAATCATACTCAGTCAGTGCAAGTATATTGCTAATTTGCTTAAACGTACAACAATGGATGGTGCAAAGCCTGTCTGTACTCCTCTTGCATCCAATACAAAGATAGTGCGAGTCGGAAGCAACAAGTTTGATAATCCAACCATGTACAAAAGTGTTGTAGGAGCTCTTCAGTACCTTCATCTTACTCGACCAGATATTGTTGTTGCAGTTGCAAAAGTTTGCCAATATATGCATGATTCGTATGAGGAACATTGGGAATTAGTGAAGCGAATTCTTCGTTATCTGAAACACACAGTTGAATATGGTCTGGCAATACGAAAACCAACTGATTTATCACTACATGCTTATTCTGATAGCGACTGGGAAGGCAATTTAGATGACAGAAGGTCAACAAGTGGATATTGTATCCACTTTGGTGGCAATTTGATATCATGGAGTGCAAGGAAACAACGCACTGTGTCTAAATCAAACACTGAAGCTGAGTATTGAGGCATTGCAATAGCTACATCATAACTGGTATGGATTCAGTCATTGCACAAAGATCTAGGAATTCCTATGTCTACTCCTTCTTTATGGTGCGACAACCTTGGAGCAACATATCTTACAGTCAATCCGGTGTTTCATGCACGTACTAAACACATAGAAATTGACTGCCATTTTGTCAGAGAAAGAGTGGCTAGCAAAAAATTAGAAGTCAAGTTTATTTCTTTTAAAGATCAAATTGCATACATCTTTACTAAGGGCCTAGCTTCACCAGGTTTCAATATCTCAGAGACAAGTTGAACATTCGAAAACTCATGCTCAACTTGAGGGGGGATGTTAAGGATACAGCAACTAAAGCCTATATCAGTGGCTTGATTAGCGCTGATCCTTTATCATGCCAGCTACCAGAGAATCATTCCTCAATCACAGTTGTACGACCTGTATCAAAGGCATGATTTGTGCAATATTTCTGTTATTCTCATTCATGTAATATCTGCTCTATTTAGAGTAATGTAGCTCATATAAATAAGATAATTCTCCACCAAGATAAGTGTGGAAGATTTCACCAAATATTTCTTCTCAACTCAATCGAAGAAGTTAAATTGGTAAAAATTTGAAATCACTAAAATAATAAAATGCAAAAAAGTCCCATAAGTATCGGTATAATCCAAAAATACATGTCATCTAAGCCAACGCCAAGAAATCCCAACCTGCAACAAAATAGTACTCACCGAATCAGAACAAAAAAATTCCACCTCTGTAAGCGGAATTGTTCTATTCGAACAAAAATCGATTACTTCAAAGATAAGAATAAAAATTCCTACTCAGTTGCAAATCAAAACAAAACGATTCGAAGTATGGGTTTTTTTTCACTTATAGGAGTGGCTGCTGCTTGCCTAAAATTCAAATCTTAAAAGAACATAGAAAAATTAAAATTTACGAATACTGGAACAATGAATCAAATTAACATGACCCCGACCATGTTTCTTCTGACTGTCGTTCTTCAGCTTAGAACGACTATACTACGAAACAACCAAAATTTAGATCAGAAACATTTATTAATCAGGATTTAAACATTTAACTTTCTTTGAGAATTTACCATTTTTTGTCGTGGGATTGATTTCCATCCTTTTCTTCTTCCTCTAAACCGTAACTTTGGAAATCTCTCTAAGCTTATGTTGTGTTGTATTGGAATATATTCCAATAAGTTGTTCTTTTTCTAGGGTTCTATATGAAAGGGAGAGAGAGGAGTGTGGAGAGGAATTGCAATTTTGAATTTGAATTCTTAAATTTGCTGTTTGAGAGTCTGGCACCTATGTAATACAGATGTCCACCTTTCTCCTCGGGCCTCTAGCAGTTGAGATTGACAAAAGTACCCTCAATTTATTTTTGTTTTGCCACTGTATAAGGGTATATATAGGGGTGCACATACCCTACCCATATTCGTTATTTATACCCTACCCGCCATTGAACGGGTAGGGTGACGGTTAGAGATTTTCTTACCCACTATTAAATGGGTAGGGTGACGGGTGAAACCCGAAATTATTCTACCCTACCCGCCTACCCGCTAATATACTCAAATGACTGAGTAACCCTCGCATTGTTTTCATCTCCTGCCTATTATTTTTCGTAATTTTGAAACATATCTGGGGTCAAAAGTGAGGTTTGTTTTTTCGCTTCCACATCTCTTTTCTTTTCCAAATCACAAATCTAAGAAAAGTCGAAACTCTTTCTCCATGTTCTCAAATCAAACTCTGCTCCAAATCTAGCAGGAGAATCACTCAATTGAAATTTTCAACGAAACCCTTTCTTCTATCAATACCATCTTCATCTAAACTCGTCTTAAAACTCAGCTCCATCTCCACCTAACGAGTAAATTGAGGTTTGATTTTGTTGTGAACTTGTGAGAATTTTGATTGATTTATCTACTAATTTCATAATCTGCATGTTTGATTTTCGAAAGGAAAAGGGACTATTCTGAATCATTAACTCATTCTCATGATTTTACTCTTTGTTCATACACCCTCTTTTAAGGTTTGTTTCAATTATCAGCTAGTTCTTTGTTTAGGATTTGAAAGACTAGATTGAATTCGTTTCGTTTCAGATAAAACTAATTAAGAGTTGGCTTGCAATTTTTAGTGGTTTCTAGAAAGAACTAAGAATTTGTTCATTCAATTGTTGGTTGCAGCAGCAGCAAAAAAAACTTATCTGGAAGAACAAAGTGAAAAGAAGAATGGAATAAAAGTTGACTGCTGAGGTAAATATCATTTCCATAAGACATAGTAGATGCTAGTTTTAGTGTTGTATTGTAATGCTGACTTAACATTGAAAGAGTATTCAGTACAGACCATTTAATTTGAAGATCCGTTTCAGCCCATGTGAAACCCAAAGATTTGAATAATGTTTCGAATCAAAGGCACTCTGTTGTCAATCCTCCTAATGCAACACATGATAACTTGTTATAATTCTGCAGGGGATATATAGTCATGTTGGTACTTGTTATAATTCTGCAGGGGATATATAGTCCTGTTGGTATTTGAACATCTCAGTTGGCTAGTTGTGATATATAGTCATGTTGGTACTTGAAGTTGCATATCGAGATTTGGGGGGTTGTATTGTACTTTCTTTTGTAATCTTAGATAATGTTGGCTAGTTTTGATATAGTCCTGTTGGTACTCGAAATTCAGTGTCGTGCTATGGGGGGTTTTATTTACTACCTGCTGTTAAACAGAGATGTGGGAATGGTATGTATGATAATAGAACTGTTAAAGAATGAACTCCAGTAATAGGTAATTCACAAGAAAGTAGAAGTTTTAGTGGCTTAGCGGTGCTTTAAACATCATATGTCTTGACCTCTTGCTGGTGAATTGCGTCTTTCTTCTTGTTGCTTTACGTTGCATATTATCTCGTTTTGCCCATTCTAGATTTGTTATCTCGTGGGGATAATCCCGGTTCTGTAATTCTGCTGCTACGTCATTCTTTTGGTTTTCTTAGTAGTGGTTCCTTCTTCTCTTCGCTGTTGTTAATTTACTACCTACTGTATGTATATATAGACAGGTCTTTCCCAAATTTATCTAAGATTGAAATTAGGGTATTCCCACTTTATTCTCTCATATTTGTGATGAGCTAATGGATTACACCTATACTTTGTTTTTCACTTCCCCCTCCATTGTTTGCTTTCAACAACATGCACCAAAGTGAAATCAACATGTTATGTCCTGTCTTTTGTTGTACTCTGCATTTGGAAACTGCATTGAATATCTTGGGCATTTTTATGTTGAACTCTCTTGTGTTTTTATGTTGATTGGCTTCAACTGTTGTTATGCAGCTTTATTTTGTGATCTTAGTGCGTATTCCATCATCGTAGATGATGATTGAAAAAGGTCATATGAAGAGCTTTTGGTGGTGATACTCTTATTTGAAGAACAAGGATGTCCACCTTTTCAAGGATACTCTTATTTGATTCTCTTTGTTTCTTGAGAATACAAATGGCCTAGCAGGATGCTTTTGTTTGTTTATTTTTCCCTAGTTAGATTAGCACATATTGTTGTTGCAAGATTTTTTCTGTTTTATTGGAAAGCATATTATATTATTATGTATACAGAGTGAATAGTAGTTGTTAACCCATATCCTACCCACCCTACACGTTGTGCAGCCCTAGGTATATAGTAGTAAAAATTCCCTAAATAGCCTCTTTGCTTAATAATAGTAAAGATTTACACAAATTTTTTCACAAAACCGAAGTCTTTCATAAGAGTAACAAACCAAATACTTGGTTCACTAAACCCTTGACGCCGCCATCATCACTTTCTCCGGCTCTTTATCACTACCACCGCATCACAACCACAACCACCTTCTCCCTTTTTCCGTCTTTTTTTTATTGCCAAACCCATCTTCTCTTCCTTCTCCAAACCTTGATAATTCTTCAATCAATGAACTTTCTGCTACTAGTTTCTTAAAATCAGAAATCAAATTCGATGGTTTGCCAGGATTAGGTATTGGATTGGCTTCTTAGTCACTGATTTTAGAACAATAAGAAGACGACACTTATTAACTTCCGTTTGGATGGAGTTTTGATTCGTGAAGTTGATCTGAGAATGCATAGTTGTAAATCATATGAATCAAATCTCACGGTGAAGAACAGATTGTTAATGAAGGGTTTTCCTAAAATTGGTTTAAGGGTTTTGATCGACTCATAATGGGTAGTTATCAAAATATGATTTTATCCAAAAATTGAAGAAATAAAGATTCAATGTAGGGTTTTGGGGAAGATTGAAATAGAATGAGTAACAGTAGTAGGATTCAGTAATAAGTAAACCAAAAAAAATGGTGTTCTTTTTATTGTTATATATATATATATACTTGCAAGTGATACCGATGGAATTATAACCGAGAAAAATTGATGTGAAGCAGAAAATGGTGTAGAGATAAGAAAGAGATGCGTAAAAGAAAATATACCTAATGGTGTGATTTCGGTAATTTCTAAACGATTTTTAGAAAGATACATCAGCATCTTGCAAAAAAATCAACTAAATAGCCTTCTTACAGAACGAAGAAAGATTCAATGGCCGACTCAAAAAATAAAAATAAATAAATAACACAAAAATCTAGATTTTGATAATACAAACATTACCCGAGTTTTTATAGAAGGTGGGAGGCAGTGTCGATCGTGTTCTCCGGTGATGATCTGCAATTAAAAGAACTGAAGAAAACCCACACGGGCACATTGTGTCACTACTACGGATCAAACAAAAAGCTAATAGAAGCTTGAAGACAACAAAACCGTAAAAAAAAATTATCAACCTGTTCACAAAGGAAAGGCGTGCTGAAACAGTGGGATTGATATGGTTGGACTTTTTATAGAGAGAAATATCTTTTATAATAGGGCATGAATTATGGATGCTTCTTTATATAATGGGAAATGTTCTTGTTGATGTGTCGTTCTAATATGAAATTTTGACACTTTTGTCCGACGTGTCAACACCATAATTTGCTGGAAAATATTGGAAGGAAATGTCGTTTTGGAAACATTTTATGAATACACACGTTATCATAATCCTTTTTCTCAGTTCTGGAGAGTTGCGACTTATTAGCCAGTGATGAACTTTTATATTCCCACCGTTTCTAAATAATAAACTAGTTTGGGTTTGCACAAAATTAAAAAAAATTAATCATTACAGCCACTTTTCTTATAGTTTTCCTAATTTACCCTTTCTTATCTTGAAAAGAACGAATAATCTTTATTATTATTTCGATTGTTAACTGAAAGTAATCCCGACGCCGGTAAGTGGATTTCTAGAGTATCTAACACCAGAAGCATTGCTACTGATCACTCTAGGTTGAAGAAACGGTGGTTATGGCAACAAAAACAAAACACGCGCAGACAATATCTATCCACGCGCCCTCGCCTTTTCTCTTCTACCTAATTTTCCTTCAATTCCCGAGTAAGAAGTTCAACTGACTTATCTCATCCACAAATTGAAAACTCTGGAACTCTGTTTTAATGTGTCTATATATAGATTTTCGTCCTAAAGAAACCCTGAATTAGAAAGCCATAAATTTTTGTTTGAAATAATTATACAGATCATCAGGATTCAGTTATTTAGATCTGCTACCATTGATTGAAGATAATACCATTCATTAATTTTTCATAACATTTCCTTGAAATTTGAGGGGTAACAAAGATAATGAAAATCAAGAACTTGGTGGTGGTGGTGATTTTTGATGCCGATCCAACCGGTTATTCTGAGTCGAATTCGATGAATTCGTAAACAAAAATTGATCATTTACTAAGGATTCTGATGTTGTTCATTAAAAAATCATCAAAGTTTATCGACCTTGATGGGATAAGAAAGAGGAAGACGGAGGTGACAGTGATCCGTGGTGGCGATAATGGTGTAGGGAGGCGATATACTCGAATGATAACAGGTGAGATCTAATCCGTGGAGAAACATAGTGACAGATGTTTCGTTCAACAGGACATCGTATTCACAGGTGAGATCTAGCTTGGGCAGCTGCAACTCGTATTCACTTGAGTTCAGGGTTTATAGTATTTAGTTGAGTTTTTCATGTTCTGTGTTAAATATCTGAGATTCTATCTTCGTGTAATATATAACTTTCTTTTTTTACTATGTACATTTTTCTACTTCTTAATACAACTTCCCTTTTTGATCAAAAAAACAAAAAAATATTTCGTTCAGCATGTTAAAGAGAAACGTGTGGGACCATCTCTAGAAAAAATATTAATGGGTAGAACAGTAAATTGATAACCTTTGACTTTCCTAATACGAAACTTGCCAATTTTTTACCAATATATGGTAACCCAGCTATTTTTTAGAAACGGAGGGTAAGGAGCCAAACGATGCAATGCAACCTCAACATCACACAACACAGCCAAACGATTCAACGCCATCTTAAAACAAGCAGGTCTACACAGAGGAGAAAAAGACAACAGGGTGAAGCAAATTTGTAATTCGATTTCGGAAATGGGTAATCTTTCTGTTTGATTTTCAAAACGAATGGAGGAAGAAAGACACTGAAGGACGAATCACTATATAAAGGTATGAAATCCGAGATTCCAAAACCAATCATCCTTTTCCTTTAGATGTCAATTTCTTTATTAAGGAAGCCACGTGAAATTGCATATACTTACTCCCCCTCATGTTCACTCCTCATTAAGGAAGCCACGTGAGATACATATTCATAGAAATTTACAGAAGGATGTGTCTTAACAGTTTACGAGAAGACTGAGAGTATTCGTTTCCCTTCGCTCGAGAATTCAGAGAAGATAAATGGTTTTTGACCCGTTTTTTAGGTTATTATCTGTTGTTCATCTCACGGTTGAGATGGCCGGTATGAACATCCTGACATCTTCGTTGATGAACGTTTCTAGATCTGATTTGTCAGAGTTTTGTCTGATCATCTCTTGCATCGTAATGGTTTGGATTATATGGTTTGCTCTATCACTGACCGCGTGTTATTCAATTTTATGTTTGGTTTTTTTATTCGACATTGTTATTTGAAATCAATGGTGACGATGAAATAATTAAGTGTGCATTGTTGTGTTGTTACCGCTAGGCTTCGGTTCTCACGGAAGGTCCAGAAGAAAAAGATGATAAAGGTTTGTAATTCAATTCACATCTACATGATCGAATTATGTGCACCAAATGATTCAGGCGATGATGACTTGGATGATGTTTGCAGATGAATAAACCCTGAAGATATGAAGTTTAAACAATATTGGATGAATGTCGATAGGGAGCACATATGAGGACCCCCAAGATTAACTTATCACTTATGCAGTATTTCCAATTAAATGAACATGAAACGTATTGAATAAAAGGCGGTGCAGTCAAGAAGATGGTTGATTTGTTATTGAAAGATTGCCAAGGCTTTACCATGCACATACATTGACTAGGAGACAGCCACTACGTAATTAGGTTACTTAACATACTAAAATAACAGCATGCTTTTGTGGAAATCAGGATCATAAATGGAGTTGTTCATCAAACATTTGTACCTACGTGTTTGAAGTTGGGTCTACTTGAGGATAAAAACTTACAACACGCATCACTGTTGTAGAGCAGGCACTTTAGGATTCCCCAAAATTTTAGGCTTCTACAAGACATTATTTATTAACTTGCCTTGAAAAATTACAAGAGATTCGGCATGACATCGGAGAGTCCTACTTGAAGATGTTATGAATAGATAAGAAAATCCCGAAAGTTTAAGAATCGCTGCTATTCAAATCTCTCTAAGTTCATATGTTTTTCTTTAAATCTGCTTCTTATAATTTACCTTCCAAATACTGTGGCCTAAAAAGAAAGGAATTTGCTGATGCTAGATGGTGGTGATCATAAGAATCACAAATTTATTCCTAATTTTCTAATGTTATGGTTTTTTTTTTTCTCATAGGAACTTTGAAGTGCATCTTCTTATATTCTCCTTTTGATTTCCAGTATTCTTCGGCGGAGTTGATAGTACAGATTTTGTACTGAATGGATTCATACTAAAAAGTGGAATGGGGATTTGAAAATTAGAAGTATCTTTTATGGATGATCAAGTTTAAACTGTATGAGTATGCACCGATAGACCACAAAAGAGAAGGTCCTTTAGCTGAGATATGCAATGCAAAGGATTTACTAATAATTGACACTCATTTTTCCTTCATTATTCTTGAGAGTTCAATGTTCAGCGCAAGTGAACAAAACCAGAATGGCAAGGAACGGTTAGACATTCCATAAAAAAAAAAAGTGCAGGTATACATGGTCACTTATATTAATAGTACAATCACTTGATTAACATTTATTCACATCTTTTGTATGTTTACTAATATTTCTTCCTTTTTGTTTGCCAAGTAGTTTAAGTCTTACTTCATGAAGATTCTTCCATAAATCCGAAACAGTTGTCTACGTATCTAATTTGTAAGCTGATCAAAATTGTTTAGATTTGCTATATAATGAAGTCAAGAGTTTGTGGCCATCAAGGATGAAAGTGTACCAGGTTCACAGAACTTGAAACAAAAACAGGTGCGTTCTTCAAGTTTTCCTTAGAACAGTGATGTATCATGGTCTGAATCTGAGATACAAAATGTGATCTCTGGAGTTTGCGTTGACATAATATTTCACGTAGGTTCATGCGTAAACGGTCAACTCTTAGGGATTACACTTATCACTTCTTTTCTTGGGTCAGTTAATAAAATGCACGGGTTTAAAGAACTTGTAATGATATAAATAGAATCCCTTACCTAATCAGTTCAGAAGAAGAAAAAACCAAAACTGCGCCAACGCTTAAATTGTTTCTTCAAGAACAACAAAAAATGCGAAGCACGAGTGTTAAAAACATAGAAAACTTTATGGAAATATAAGCAACGAATATATCCATGGATTAAAATGAAAATGGAGTTCCTTACCTCAATGATCCAGAAGAAGGAAAAAATAACGGCGTGAACGATCAAAGTCTTTCTAATCTGGTGCATCACACAACAACTAAAAGCGAAACAGGTTTAAATCATAGAAAACCATAAAGAAATATAAAAAAAAACAAAGATAATCATGGATTATAATGAAAAAGGATTTCCTCACCTTACGATATAGAAAAAGAGAAAAAAAAACCGTGCACGACCATGGATGTTCGCCAGAAGCTTCCCTTTGCAACAATTTATATAGAGAGCGTCTTGCCAAATTTTACAATTATATAAAATAAGGAAATAGTAAAAAAATTCCAATTAAGGTAATAAAATCTCATACAAAATAGCCGCAATTAGTTAGCAACCATAAAAAAATATTTTTTCAATAAGGCAAACAATATCTAAAGATATCTTCTCCTCTTTTTGTTTTTTAACTTTTAATTATAGAAAAAAAAACAGATTATGAAAAATAATCTTTGCAAATCATAGTTTTTCCGGGCTTGTTTTTTTTTTTTTTGTATTAGCTCCATTGTTTTTTTTTTTTTGTAGAAGCTCCATTGTTTGTTTTGTATGAGCTCCATTCAAATCATAATCTTTGTTCCAAATCATTCATACAAAATGCTAACAAAAATCCAATTCTTTTTGTAGGACCACTAGTAAAGATTTGGCGGAAAAGAGATTCGGGCTAATCAGGTTTTGTGGAAAAGAGATTCATGACTAATATAATCAGGTTTTTTTAAATTCTTTTTTTTCCCAATTTAATTGATAGTTTTAGGATTTAATTAGGAAAATTACATTTTTTAAGAATGTAAACGGACACGGGACGCCTGAAGTTATTTTATCATTACATGATGATCATTCGATTTATCATGATGAAATCGTGGAAGTTGTTTTTTATTTTGTTGATTATCATAATGAAATCAAATTTTCTTGGCATGTTTTGAAATTTGCAAGATTTTGTTATCCGAGGAAAGCAGATTTTTCAAGATTTAGTTATCTTATTTTTAGAAAAAAATATTTTATTAGTTTAAATTCAATAATTTATTACTAAAAAAAGTAAATGGTGGGTCCAGAATCAGTTAGAATCAACTTGAAGCTCCGGTTAAATAGAACGCTTTAAAAAACTTTGTTATTATTATAGAGAATGATAGGTATGTAGTCCGACGGTTTATACCCTATTTAAATAGTGTACGTGCGTACCGCACAAGTTGTTCAAATAACGACAGACCGTGGGTTATTAAGGTAATCCACGGGGCTCATTAGAGCCAGTTCCGGACTTATTGTGAAAGTTCGGAGGTTTATTAAAACCAGTCTATGGGTTATTAAGGTAATCCACGGGGCTCATTAGAGCCAGGCCCGGGCTCATTGAGAAAATCCGGAGGTTTATTAAAACCAGACTGTGGGTTATTAAGGTAACCCACATGGCTCATCAGAGCTAAGGTCCAGGAATTTGTTGATGAAATCAGGCTTGGGTTTATAAAACCCACGTGGCTAAATAAAGAAGCCCAGATGACTGGAAGTCATTTTGAGATAGAAATAAATCTTCGAAGATAGACAAGGATCTTACAAGATAATTACAAATCTTGAAGATATAAATATGGATCTTTCAAGATAAGAACAAATGTTGTGGGGATATACACAAATCATGAGAAGATAATATGGATCTTCAAGGATATACACAAATATTAAAGGATAAGTACAAATCCAGGTGGTTATTTTGGATAACTACAAATCTAGGTTATTATGGAATCAGATTAGGGTTTATGCCTATAAATAGAGGCCAAAATCCAACTCAACAAGTACACAATTCTACTCCTTTCTCCACAACCTACTTGCATAGAATATCCTCTGACTTTAGCATCGGAGTGTCTTTGCAGGTACCCCCTCTTTTAATGATCAATTCTTGAGTGAATCTAATCAACGGCGGCAGTTCGATCATCTTACGCTCATCTCGAGGAGTGTTGGGGCAATTAATTTTGCACCAACATCTTTTGGCGCCGATTAAGGGGATTACGAGAAAAAAATCGTGTTCTCCGAGTAAAAGAAGTTGTTCCTAAACGATTTTTGAAACTAGGATTTCAAAATCATTGTGAACAAAAAGTTGCAGAAAGTTTCTCAACGTTTTCATAAAGTTGTGAAAGATCCAGAAAGATTCTGAACGTTTCCAGGAAGTTGGAAAGATTCTGAACGTTTTTTGGGAAGTTGCAGAAAATTTCTGAAAGTTTTCGGAAAGTTGCAGAAGGTTTCTGAACGTTTCCGTTGCGGGAAGACCCAGAACATTTTCAGAGTTGTAGAAGATGTTGGAAAAAATTGGGATTCACAAAGGATGAATGAATCAGAGAAGAAAGTGTTGCACTCCAAAACTTTCAAGGCTTGTATAAATTTCTTTTAGACAAATATTTCTACCCTCCCAATAACAATTGGCGATTACAACAGGTATGCGAAATATTGCCTTCAGGATACAATGAAAGCCCTGCAACGAAAACTGAATTCAAGGTTTGTACCCCTTGATTCAATCAAGAACACACAAAGAGATTTCTGATTTCTGATGATGCTTTTTTTTGAAACAGAGAAAACAGATTGATTTTTCTTATATGTTAAACGAAACTGGGAGAAGCTATTTATAAAGGGTTTTGCACCTGTTGGGAATAGGTTTTTATTCGCCAACAAGTTTCTATTCACGAAACGTCAGGTTCCTTCATCAACAGACATCAATGGTGTCTTTTGGATTCGAAATTTTCGAACAGGCTTTTATCGGCCAAATAAAACCGTCAGTTCAAAAAATTCTTCGTAAGAGCCTGGGGGGCGATGCCCCCCAGGACCCCCCTTTGGTTAGCGGCGTTGAAAATATTCCAACAGAAGATCCCATAAAGTTGCTGAAAGTTCCGAAAAAGTTAACAAAGAAAGAGTTACATATGGAATCTTCGTAAGAGAATCAACATGCAAGGAATGGTAATGCACTTATCGTAAATCCTCCAACTCAGCATGTCAATAATCGAATACTACGGAGCGCTGTCGACCATATTTACCAGAAAAGAGATGGAAACGAGGAAGGCACCTGATCATAAGCTCATAGCCGTCCAGCAATTGAGGATTGGATATAGTGGATCAATTTCCCTCTTCACCTGTGGGCATCTTTGACATTTGGTAAGAACTAAGCAGGCCATGGGGGCGGCTAAAGTGTCACCTAGCATGCAAGAGCTTGAACCTTTCTCGATCAGCTAGGGACTCAATGTGAAGCTGTCTAGTACTCCGACACTAAAAACCAGTGTCAAGAGTGTACAACAACATCAGGAAGGGAAGGACAAGAAGGAAGCTGATACCTTGATCGCTGCTAGTCCTTGACAAGGTAATGCTGCTGTTAGCAATCACAGAACAAGAAGAAGAATCAGCTGTCTTTGCTGGTTAGAAAGCGGATATACCAATGAGGAAAGAAAAAGCAACGTCGCACTTACCGGAAGAAGCTTTCAAGGATGAAACGACGACTGCAGGTGTGTTGTTACCATGGATACTCATCCGTATTTATATTGGAAGGGAGTAGTGATATGCAAGCAGCTGATTCCAAGAGTTTGATAAGGTAGAAATTGCAGAAGAGATCAAACTCTCAGTACTAACAGAGACCGGATTTCTGCTAGCTATGAAAACACGGCCTAAGAATATCGAGGTAGAATACTCGCAGTTAAACCGAAGACGGAGTTTCAAGAGGAGTCAAATTCACAGTTCAGTAAGTAAATGTATTACTATTATCTGTAGATATCGACACTCATTGAACACGTTATAAAGCGTGTTTTTTCTGAACTACGAGGCAAGAACGGTGGCGCCAAGGTTAGACAGACTAGGATTTCGAAGAGTGACAAATGTTCTTGGAGTTCCAAAGGTGGTCAAACTCTTAGTGCCATAGAGATTCGAATTTTTCAAACAATGATGGCAGTCGATGACTGAGATCGGTAAAGATTTGGACGAATTGGTGTACACGGCAGTCGGAAAGAACTGGCATTGTCTTAAGCTGGCTACAGGAAAAATGTGTTGGCATCATGTCATGTGGCCGTTAAGAAAGAAGCACTAGCATTACTTCAATCTGGTCACGGAAAAGGGATGGTGGCACGTCATAAACAAACGTGTTCACTCCCAGTAAATGGACTGCATAATTTGGGTTCATAAAATCAGTACTTGGGCTTATAATGCCAAATTGTTGTTGGAATAATAAAGCCCAACAAGGACAGGTGTGGACTTGGCGACCTACGTATTCAGGAAGAAGAATTTCATGTATGTATCGCCTATTTCTGAGAATAATAAGATAACATGTGTCAGTTTTTGCAGGAAAAATCATGCCGGAAATGCGCTACAATGTGCCATGGTTCATTCATACGGGCTATGTACATACCACCGTCACATGAAGCCTTATTTTTCTTAACTCCCCAACAAGTTGAAGAGTTAAGAGGGGGCGATTTTTGTATCCTATTTAAATAGTGTATGTGCGTACCGTACAAGCCGTTCAAATAACGGTAGACCGTGGGTTATTAAGGTAATCCACGGGGCTCATTAGAGCCAGGTCCGGACTTATTGTGAAAGTTCGGAGGTTTATTAAAACCAGGTCGTGGGTTATTAAGGTAATCCACGGGGCTCATTAGAGCCAGGTCCGGGCTCATTGAGAAAATTCGGAGGTTTATTAAAATCAGACTGTGGGTTATTAAGGCAACCCACAAGGCTCATTGGAGCTAAGGTCCAGGAATTTGTCGATGAAATCAGGCTTGGGTTTATAAAACCCACGTGGCTAAATAAAGAAGCCCAGATAACTGGAAGTCATTTTGAGATAGACATAAATCTTGGAAGATAGACAAGGATCTTCCAAAATAATTACAAATCTTGAAGAGATAAATATGGATCTTTGAAGATAAGTACAAATGTTGTGGGGATATACACAAATCATGAGAAGATAATATGGATCTTCAAGGATAGACACAAATATTAAAGGATAAGTACAAATCCAGGTGGTTATTTTGGATAACTAAAAATCTAGGTTATTATGGAACCAGATTAGGGTTTATGCCTATAAATAGAGGCCAAAATCCAACTCAAAAGGTACACAATTCTACTCCTTTCTCCACAACCTACTTGCATAGAATATCCTCTGACTTTAGAATCGGAGTGTCTTTGCAGGTACCCCTCTTTTAATCATCAATTCTTGAGTGAATCTAATCAACGGCGACAGTTCGATCATCTGACGCACATCTCGAGGAATGTTGGGGTAATTAATTTTACACCAACACCGACCACACCTTAGCCATGGGGTAGAAATTACAATAAGTACGATTCAATAACCAACTAAGCAATAACCTGTACTCTTTCTTCTTCTACACTACCGTTGTCTTAAATTAGAAACTGATAATATATATGTATTTTAATCACAAACCAGGCACCTGAGTACTCCATCATTCTAATTTATTAAATAGAGCACAATGGATGAGCTTAGCAAGAATAATCAATGGTCTTCTAATCTAGCATCTAGATTGGAAGGCCACGTCATCTAGAATAACCTTTGATGATTTATTTATTTTCTTTTTTAAACATCTATGACAATTCTAATCTAGCATCTAGATGCGCTGAAAAACATTCCGCGTGGCCGCGATGAATGGAGCAGCGTAACCATCTCAGCAGTTAGATCAAAAAAATAAATCAATCAGCGCCGAACTAAATGGCGAAAAACTGATTTTCTCCACGCTGAACCATTCATCGAAACTATGTCGCTAGTAGTTCCCATGCAAGATATATCTTAAAAGAGAAATAATGTTAAAGAATACGCAAGGATTTTTGTGTAATCTGCAACTCTTTTTGTCTAATCTAGCTAGCAGCCAAAACTAGCCCATAGGACTTAACCTTAACCCCACTAATTGTCTGAAGCAAAGATAATTAACCATTGTACTGCAATGGAGGCTGAGGGAAATGGGGCTCTGTTAGCAGTGGAGTTGGCTCACAAGAAGGGAGTTAGAGAAATCATTTTGGAATGATACTCCCTTACTGTTATAAATGCACTCAAGTACACTCATTACAAACCTTACTGGAGGCTGCAAAATATCATAAACATCATCAGAGACGAGTTCCGGTAATCCAACCATGTGAATTCAGATACGTAAAGAAAAATTCCAATAATGTGGCACACAATGTTGCAGCTTTAGCTGTAACTAATCACTGTTCTAACGAGTGGTTATCCTCCCCTCCTTCTTGTATTTCTCACCTTATTGAGAGTGAGTCTTCTGTTCCTCTTTAGGTTTTCCGTTTTATTATTTTCTGTTGTTCTTCCTTAAAAAAAAAATAAAAAAAAAAAAAGGAAAAATTATAGAAAATGGTTGTTAGAATAGTGAACTGCACTAAGGTTACTTTTGCAAAAGCAATATATGGATTCAACTAGGAAGCTAGATATGAGTAAAGGTACCCGCAGACTACTACTGAGATTTAAAACAATGAGTAAGCCACTAACCGCGTTATCGTCATGTTAGGTGATGAAACCATTATGCACATGCAAATTTTGTGATGCAAGCTGGTTGTGCCCAAAAATGACAACGCATACGGATAGTCTTTTCCTTGGTGGATTATGAGTTTTCAGCAGTATTTGAAATTGCCCCCCTTTGAATTGAGCAAAAACAATTGGATTCACAACCTTTCATTAGCATACAAACACTACAGTGTAGATAGTTCTTGAAACAATGAGTATGAAGAATAGAATTGATATATTCAATCTTGGTTAAACTCTTACGATTGCAGAGAATATATAGATGCTGTACATAGCATATAAAAACAACCCAAAAGATATCATACTATATACATCTAATATCTTGCCTAAGATACGTATATACTCCCTAAGAATGATTATAACAGAATATATGCATAATATATAGAGTATATTTCCTAATACTCCCCCTCAAGTTGGAGCGTGAAGGTCGCGAATGCCCAACTTGCGAAGAAGAAACTCGAACTGTGGACGTCCAAGCGCCTTGGTGAAAATGTCAGCTAGTTGCGCAGTTGTACGAACATGAGAAGTGACAATGGTACCAGCCTGAATATGATCACGAATGTAATGACAATCAATCTCTATGTGTTTGGTGCGCTCATGAAAAACAGGATTGGCAGCGATATGAAGTGCGGCTTGGCTGTCACAATAAAGTTGCATGGGTTGTGAGTGGAAAACACCAAGAGACTTTAATAGAGACTTGAGCCAGGTGAGCTCACTGCAAGTGAACGCCATAGAACGATATTCTGCTTCGGCAGAAGATCGTGAAACAGTATGTTGCTTCTTAGTTTTCCAAGATATAGGAGATCCTCCCAAAAATATAAAATAGCCTGTAAGAGAACGACGACTAAGTGGACATGAAGCCCAATCAGAATCGCAATATGCAATAAGCTGTAGAGCACTATCCCTACGTAATAAAATACCTTGGCCAGGATGACCCTTGATGTAACGAAGAACCCGAATAGCCGCCTCCCAGTGAGACATACGAGGAGATTGCAAAAATTGAGCCAAAATATGAACTGAATAGCAAAGTTCCGGACGAGTAATAGTCAAGTAAATCAACCGCCCAATGAGTCTATGATACTGAGATGGGTTCGAATACATAGGCCCGTCGGCAAGAGCTAGACGATGATGTTCATCTTTGGGAGAGTTAGCAGGCTTCGCTCCAAGAAGCCCCGTTTCAGATAATATATCTAGTGCATATTTTCTCTGTGACAAGAACAAGCCATCAGGTCCTCGGGATATTTCAATTCCCAGAAAATACTTGAGGATTCCCAAATCCTTCATATGGAAGCATTGACTTAAATAGGCTTTAAAAGAAGCAATAGCAGCGGAATTGTTCCCAGAAATAATCAAATCATCAACATAAATTAAAACGTGAAGCTCACTGTCATGACGTTTTAATGTGAATAGTGAGTAATCGGCATATGATTGCACAAACCCAAAATTTTTTAGAGCACCTGCAAGCTTAGCAAACCAATTGCGAGGAGCCTGACGAAGACCATATAAAGACTTACGTAGACGACACACTTTACCGGGAGAATCACTAGAAAAACCAGGTGGAAGTTGCATATACACTTCCTCATCAAGATCACCATGAAGAAAAGCATTATTTACATCCATCTGATGTAGCTCCCAATCACGAGCAACAGCAACCGCTAAAAATGTCCGAACAGAAACCATTTTAGCAACAGGTGCAAAGGTCACATGATAATCAACACCTTCCACTTGATTATTACCAAGAATAACTAAACGAGCTTTGAACCGCTCAATAGTACCATCTGAATTATACTTGATCTTATATACCCATTTGCAACCAATTTCCTTTTTGCCGGGAGGAAGATCAACAATATCCCATGTGCCATTTTTAATAAGCGCATCAATCTCTTTGATCATTGCCTCGATCCAACGTGGGTCACGCACTGCCTCGACATACCTAGTAGGTTCAATGCAAGCAGTAATGGCTGCCAAAAAATGCGCATGCTTCGCTGAAAAATTAGCACAAGAAATATAATTAGCTATTGGATAAGGCGTACCTGAGGACATTGTTGGGAGTGATGAGGTTGATGCGGGGTCTATAATTCGAGTTGTGTTGCAGACGTAATCACGTAAACGAGTATTAGGAATTTTGGATCTGTCACTGCGACGGACAGAAACTTCATGACTTTCAGTATCCACAACGGGTGGAGAACACTGAGAATTAATACTCCCCCTGTCATGTAGCAAACTTGTTTCTTCTGGAAAATGAGCAACACAAGTAGGTGATTTTCTTACATCCATATCATTGGACGGAGAAAAATCATGTCCAGTAGTGGGGGAATGTACTGCCGTTGGAAAATTAGACCCATTTCCCATATCTTGACAATCCTCGATTAGTGGAGATACATGAGGTTGCATAAAGTCAGCTGGTGGAGTATCCAGTGTCATTTCCTGGTAAGGGAACTTATCTTCAAAAAATACCACATCGCGCGACACAAAAAATTCATGGTTTTCCAAATCAAAAACCCGCCAACCTTTCTTTCCATGAGGATACCCAACAAAGATACATCGACGACTTCTTGGATTAAATTTATTCTTGTCGCGAGGCACTATACGAGCATAACACAAACATCCGAAAATTCGCAAATGAGCATACGGAGGAGGCTTTCCATGTAATAAATCATATGGAGTTTTTCCATTAAGCAACGGAGTAGGTGTACGATTGATAATATATGCAGCACTCAAAATGCATTCACCCCAAAATTTTAAGGGCAAATTAGCTTGGAACCGTAGAGCTCGCCCGACAATAAGTAAATGACGATGTTTGCGTTCAACACGCCCATTTTGCTGAGGCGTATCTACACATGAGGTCTGGAACTCTATACCGTATTCAGAAAAATAAGGAACCAGTGGTCGAAATTCTGTACCATTATCACTTCGTACCACTTTAACCTGCTTATTAAATTGAGTCTTAGCCATAGCACAAAAATTTTTGAAGATTTGAGTCACTTCAGATTTATGTGCCAGCAAATAAACCCAAACACCTCTAGAATGATCATCGACTATGGAAAGAAAATAATGTGCACCACAAGAAGAAGGAGTACTAAAGCACCCCACACATCACAATGAACTAAATCAAATAGGTCATTAGATTTATTAGTACTAATTGGAAAAGCATCACGAGTTTGTTTTGCTTTCAAACAAACATCACATGGTTCACCACGAAAATTTTCACAATCATCTTTACTGACATTAGGAAGCAATGAAACAATTTTATTGGACGCATGACCTAACCGTTTATGCCATAAATGATAAGTATTTCCTATAGTTACTCGATTTGCAATCGTTGGTGTTGCACTCCTATAATAGACCCCATCCTCTTGCTCACCCACTCCAATCAAGGTCCTCGTAGTGCGGTCCTGTATCAAACATAGCTTATCAGTTAGCGTCACCATGCATTTCATGTCGTTAATCAAACATGCCAAGGAGACTAAATTGCAATTGAGTGCAGGAACAAATAAAACATGATTCAGTTTTAAATTAGGCCCAAACACAACAGTTCCCTCGCATTGAGCGTGCAAGTATGTGCCGTTTGGAAGTCCAATAGGAGACAAGCCTATCTGCTGCAAGTGAAGTAATAATTCTTTACGTCCGGTCATATGTCTCGATGCCCCTGTATCAAGTATCCACTTACCAGTAATATTTCCTTTCGAACTCTCCTTGTTCGATGAATTAAGCACATTCGCTATGGCTGTCAATTGAGAATCTGTAAGAGTATTCATAAGTGCTGCCCGATCTTGTGTTGATAGGGAGATGCCACTAAAATTTTCACCACCACTGGTTGGAAAAATAGTGGCATTAGCACAGCAAGAACGTGTCTTTCCTTGGCTGTTATTTGATCCTTGATACGCACGCCCTCCATTTCCTTTACCATGTTTTTCTAGCCACCAATCTGGATAACCAACGAGTTTGAAACAATTTACCGTTTCATGACCAGATTTACCACAGTTCTTACAAGTTGGTTTATCTACAGATGTTATGGACATCCTAGAAGTAGGTCCCTTTGTCGCCTTTGGAGCTTGTACTGCAAATCCCACAGCTTCCACACGTACATCGCGTGTCCTAGCAATAGTATGGTGTCTTTCCTCCTGCACAACCAATGCATATACACGACTGAGTGATGGAAGAGGATCTTGAGCAATTATATGAGAACGAACAGTCCCATATATAGCATCATCAAGACCCATCAAGAACTGATGAACACGTTCTTCTTCTCGCTGTTTATCCCATTGGGCAGCAAGAGAACATGTACACTTATTACAGCTGCACATGGGAGGTCTAACATGATTACTAAGTTCTTCCCAAAGAACTTTCAGTCGTCCAAAATAAGCAGCAATCGCCTGTCCATCTTGCCTGCATTTGGCTAAATCTGAACGCAATTGGAGCATCCTTGGTCCATTCCCAATCGAAAAACGATTCTTCAAATCATCCCAAAGTTCCTTGGCTGTCTCATAATAGGTAATTGTTGATTGCAGATTCGGCTCAATGGATGTAGCAATCCACCCAACAAGCATCGAATTAACACTCCACCAGTCTTCAATATCAGGATCATCTTCTTTAGGTTGCGTGATTTTCCCTTCCAAAAAAGAATATTTTCTTCTGGCTCGAAATGCATTACGCATAGATCGAAACCATTCCTCATAGTTATCATCATTCAGTTTCACCGGAGAAATAACCATACCCGTGTGATCTGAAGGATGCAGGTAATACGGTGAAGATGAATCAATTTTTTTTTCACCATTGGATGTCGTTTTCTTTTCAGATTCTTTCTCAGCTTCTTTCCCAGTCATGATGCAATGCTTCGGCACAAACAAAAGAAAGAACAACTCGGAATAAAAGATTTGATTATTTTGTTTTTGGCTCGGATGCCATGAAACAATGAGTATGAAGAATAGAATTGATATATTCAATCTTGGTTAAACTCTTACGATTGCAGAGAATATATAGATGTTGTACATAGCATATAAAAACAACCCAAAAGATATCATACTATATACATCTAATATCTTGCCTAAGATACGTATATACTCCCTAAGAATGATTATAACAGAATATATGCATAATATATAGAGTATATTTCCTAATAGTTCTCGAGTAAAATGCTACACTGTTAGTTGTACATTTTAGCTTTTGTGCTTTGTCAGTCTGGTTATTGGAAGCCTTCTGTTTAGGGACTAGCTTCTCGGAAAGCCATGCGGAGGGAGTTGCCATGTTTTCAGCATATTAGATTTGTCAAACATGATGAAATAATTAACAACTCCCAAGTCTTAAACATGGATATCAAAAGGACTGTCTTTAAGTGATCAGAGTATGCATTTCCTTAGCTGTGAATTTCCTTAGATCATCGAGAGAGGTTGAAAATGCTGGTACCAGATTCTTTTTGAGTGCCATAATTTTCAGATTCGTAGTTACAATGGAGCACGTAGTATGCTTTGCGAGAGTGAGAGCTACTTCATATGCTTGCAATCTCCCTCTAACTGTGAGCAACTTGCATAACACCTTGAGCTTCCGCCACCTTGAGTGGGCAATCTGAGCCACTATCTATGTAAACACTCCTTTTGCATTATTTATTTTTCTAACTATTCGCATGTGTTAGGATGGAGTTTCCGCTCACGGATGATTAGGGTATCCACGTATAAGAGGTAATCGTAGTTATAAGTCCAACCAGCTTATTCATTTACGCTTATTATATTTTTCTTTACGCCTTACTATACCACAACTAACACCGAGGCTAGGAAGTAAGCTCCACAACCCAGAGGGGCGGATAAAAGGAAAGCTCAGGTTCTTCTTCTTTCTCCTCTTGAAAGAAAAATCGACTGTGTAGTTGATTGATATTATCCTGTTAAGGAAAACTAAAGAAATGTATCTTAATTACGTTCACTTTTCACCATTTGATTAACCACAATTCAATAGGTCAGTGAAATATATTGTTTGTACCGAAAATTACTTTTGGACGCGAAACACGATTGAATTGATGATTTGGTGTGTATTTAGAGTTGGAGACGAATCGAAGAACATATAAAAGAGACATAGGTTTTTACGTGGTTCGGCATGGTTTGCCTACGTCCACGAATGAATCCCCTAGGGGAGTAGTGTTTCATTGATATCTAGAATTACAATCTCTCTTTCCCTCATTTGCCCCCCCCCCCTTGATTTCTGCTCCTCCCTATTTATATAGTTGAATACATAATTTCAGTATAGACTTAAATAGCATTAACTACTCATTCATGTCTCCCTCTTTAATTCTGTATGAAACTGCCGGAATTAATACTGCATGTATGAAACTGCTGGACTCAATACTGCATGGCTCCATCTTAAATTCTGCATGACATGCTGGAATCAATTCTGCATGAAACTGCCCTTGCATGCCACCCTGTGTTAATTCTTAATGATGGACTGAATGGTTGACATGCATAGTGGGGTGGCAAACTGGATTGACTGGATGACAAGCATAATGGTTGGAAGTATGGATGGATGATGGCTAGAAGCACAGCTGACAGCATGGGTAGAGACTGGCTGGTAGTGTGGCATAGTGCTTAACTGAAAACTGCATGGCAGCACCATTGACAACATGGATGGAAACTGCATGGAAGCACCATCGGCAACACGGCCTTGATATTGACTAATGATTAACTTTTACCGTTGACCGGTTGTTGACTTTTAACATTGACCTTGACCATTGACCGGGCGTTGATTTTGACCATTGACCGGGAGTAGAATATATGTAACACTGGGCAGGCTGGTGGGTTGCGTCGGTTGACTGGTTAGAAGGCTTGAACAGTGGCCCAGGTAACATTCTGGCCCAATATGTGGCAATTTTACTCATGGTACAAACATCGCCCCCTCTTAACCTCCAACTTGTTGGGGGTTAAGAAAATTCATTTCCTTAGTCAATGATAAAACTCGCCCCCAAGTGTGAATTATTGATGACGAGGTGATTGGCAAACTTCCCTTGTTGTTCGCGGAAATCATAATCAAGACGCCCCCAAGTGAGGCTGTTGTTATTGGGAGATCAGCGGGCAATAGTTGGGTATGAACCATCGTTGTATGCAAAAACAGAACTGAAGGCTCAAACGGTCTGCAGCGGCAGCGTGATGCAGGAGCGGAATGGTGTTGAAAGTGAGTTGTAATTGTTGATGTAAAACTGAACTGTGGTAGTTGCGTAGAACTTGACTACTAACTGTTGTTAGGAAAAAATGAGCCATATTTGACGTCGCTCGACTGGAATGTGTGAGCTGTTGTTGTAAACGAAATTTTAATTTGCAGACTCTCAGTAATTTCTGACCAAGCTAGGTAGTAGTAGTCGTTGGTATTAAGCTGTTGTCAATTATGAACTGAGCCGCGGTAGTTGCGAGCGAAGGGTGTGACCCACTAGTAGTTGAGATGGTAACAGATTTTGAGTGTTGTTGGACCTCCAAGGGCCTTGGTTGTGCTTCTGGATAGGATATCGATCTTTATATGTCGTCAATAGTTATATGAATCAGGATAGAAACATCGATGTAAACCAGATCACTATAGTTGTTACAGGACTCGGCTGCAATGATTGCGGTAAACTGGACTGCGAAGGACACAAAAAACTGTCCTGGGAAAAACCGGGTAGTAACAGCTTTGAGCAAAGCTGGTCTGCAGCAGCTGCGATCAGCTGGACTACAGGGGCTGCGAACAGAGCTGGACTGCAGCAGCTTCGATCAGATGGACTTCAACAACAACGAGCAAAGCTGCACTGCAGCAGCTGCTATCAGCTGGACTGCAGGAACTGCGAACATAGATGCACTGCAGCAGCTGCGATCATCTGGACTGCAGGAACTGCGAACATAGCAGGACTACAACAACTGTGATCAGCTGGAATGCAGCAGCGACGAGCAAAGTTGCACAGCATCAGCTGCGGTCAGCTGGAATGCAACAAAGATGGACTGCAGCAGCTTCGATCAGCTGGACTTCAGCAGCAACAATCATTATTGGATTGCACTAGACGACAACAGTTTCTGATGAACTGCATTAAAACAGTTCTATAAACCTGAGTGTAACAGTTACAAATAAAACCAGATTGCATCAGTTGCGTCCAACTGAGTACAGAATTGATGAGCAAAACTGGACTGCATCAGTTGCGTCCAACTGAGTGCAGCAGTTGCTTAGGAACTGTATTACATCAATTTCATCAACTTAGTTATAACGGTTTAACATTATTGATTGCAATAATTGCGTCAAAATAGTCAAAATTTTAGGGTGTATGCTCGCCCCCTCTTAATCCTGTAACTTGTTGGAGGATTAAGAAGTTTGGGTTATCTGTTGTTTCGATTTTCAGAAGCTGAATTTCGCATTTCATTTAGGTGCTATGTAACTCGCCCCCAAGCGTATGGAGTGTTACGCAGCTCGCCCCAAAAGAGTTATTTTTGTACCATGAGGTGTTGCATATCTCGCCCCCAAGTGATGGTCATCCATGTTGAAGTGATATGCAACTCGCCCACATAAGAGTGATCGTCATGCTGCTCAATGCTCGCACAAGGGTGTATAACCTTTCCGCATCTTGCTCGCGCATGTCTTGATGTTGAAATATTTTCTGCAATCTGGAATTCGCGCAGGGGGCCAATCCCACTATTCCAGAATCGCATAAAATTTGAGATGTGTGCATTTTCACCTTCCTTGGCACATGAAAATGCTCGCCACATTGCAGGTGTCCCAGTGAATAAAAGCATGCATGATTATATGAAATGATGTAAAAATATGTAAATTGTATATGTACCTTATGAGATGTGGTATTGCGACTCTGTGTATGAGGTGGCTATGATGTCCACTGGCTACGTTGATGTTTTCCAACGATTATGACTAGTGTAGTTGATTCAGCGTCTCTGCTTGCCTAAGCAACTAGATTTTTCTGCGGGACTGGAATGCACCATTTGAATCAAAACTGGGTTGAAGACAGTTTCCGTGGAACTACAGAAGTTCGATTATATTGGACTGAAGCGGTTGTGAGGAAAACTGTACTGAAACAGTCTTGAGGAAAATCGGACTACAGCAATTCGATCACTGGACTGTAGTGATTATACGAAAAAGGACTATGGCAGTTCGATCAACTGGACGATAGTATTTGCTGAGGAACTAGACTACAACAGCTCGATTAACTGGATTATATCATTTACGATGATCACCGAACATAAGTGTCTTGATATTTGAAAATCTACACAACTAGCATGAATATTTCATGTTGTGGACTTAAATCGATACAACTCAATCATTGAGGAATTCGTTATGGATTCATATGGTGATTTAAAATGTGCCCCACTTCGATGTCGCCGTTCCAATCTCAAAAAATAATTTTTTGTTTAAACGTTTAAAATTTCTCCTTCGTGATGTTGGAAACTGATATCTGATCTCAACGGGCCGAAAATTACTCTGTTTGGACGCACAGAGAAGAAGTTATCGAAGAAACAAAATTGATCGCTGAGCGCCTTGCTCCAAACATGTTGATGACGTGATTGTACCAAAAAAATTTATTCTTCAATTATAAAAATTTTACCTTCATGTTGTAGGATATCGAAATACGATTGCAACGAGCCAAAAATCATCCAATTCGGACATGGGACGAAGTAGATATCAAGGAAACAAAATTTTAGACCAAGCCCAAGTGGGGCGTATAAATCCGCTAGGCAAATTGACGTGGGTTGAAAAATCCAGGGCTACGAAATTAAGTTGCTCCGTGTTTCACTGAATCAGATGTACGTTATTAAGTTATGTCGCGCTGCGTTGAATCAAGACTATGGAGCTAACTTGCACCGCGAAGCATAGGATCAAAGCAGCTGCCGGACAGGTTGTCGGACAGAGATGATCTTCCGCTGGACTGGGTAAGCCGCTGGCAAGGTCCGCCGGCTAAGGACGCCGGGTGGAGCCGCTAGCAATGGCCGCCGGGTCATACCGCTGGTAGCCTACTACTATCGTCGGAGACGACGAACGGCCGGAGACGATGAACAGTGCCGGAGAAGATGATGATGCCGTCAAGATGACGTCATCGAAATGCAATCAGCTGACGTAATGCTGATGTCATCGTACACTGGACTTCTGACTGTTCATTTCCGTTGACGTGGCGCTCCGTGGTTGGCGAGTATTGCTGGCATGGCGATGATGACGTGGTACCTGATGAGTGCCAAATATTGTATATATTTATCCTTTTTTGTTGGCATTTAACTCATCTTTTATGCATTAATTCTACATTTTATCCCATATTCTGTATTTTCATTGTTTTCAAGAATAAATATTTTTATTAATTAATTTTGCATTTTTAGGTAATAAATAAAATCTGGATGAAGTGCGGAGCAAAAAGAGCAGAAAAGTAGTGAAAAGCCGGGAGGAATTACGCAAGGCAGCCGCGAGGAATGTTGCGCACAAGACCAAAAAGCTAGGAATGGGCTCAAGAAGGAAGAATTGTTCTTAAAGAAGATATGGGCTTGGAATACCCAAAGCCCAAAACCCTTACCCAAATCCATTTCCTTTATCCATACCCATTTCCATGAGAGCCGTCAGATTGGATCCATTTTGTCATCCAGCGGTCACCTCATCACTGTGCATCAAAACCCGATGGTTCTGCCCAACACTACAGCACCTAACCTAATCTAACACCGTTGACTTCGTTGTGTTCCGCATCCAACGGTCGCTACAAACTGCTTCTCTCTTAGCCGTCCGATCTACCTACCATCTCCATATCCAGCAGCTCAGCTCTCCAAACATCGAACCAGATGCTCCCGCTTCACACCCTAGCACCGAATCCTATTATCCACCCAAACAACCCATCGCCCCAAAACTTCATCTCCTTCACCCGACATTTGCAGAGCCACCTCTCTGCCACCACCTTCCCCGACCATTTCCAGCCACCACCAGACCTCGAGCTACACCTCCACCACAAACACCCGACAACACCACCATCTCCATCACCCGACAACAAAACCCATCATCCTATTTCACCCATTTCATTAACCCTACCCACTGTTAGGGTTTTGACATGAGAGAACTAGGTTGATGGGAACTGAATTCGTAGCAGAGGAGCAGAAGAAAGCATGGGTCATCGACAAGAAGGACAAGGAACAACAAACAAGGAAATTTGGTGAGTAATTTTGAAAATCGAAAAAACCCTAATTTCAATTCAGGGTTTCTTAAATTTGGGGATTTTTTGTAACCTATAAAAGGGAAGTGTTAGGGATGTAAAAAAGGGTTCTTGGACTAGCCAAGTTTCCACCCAATTTGGGTTAGGTTAATTCCAATATTAAATTGCACTGTTAATGTTTAATGTGTGATGCTCCTGTTAATTTCAATTGTTCCTGTTAGTTGCACTTTTACTTTTAATTGCATTTGTTCTTGTTCTTGGTTTTAATTCTCTGTTTATATGAATGTTGTCATGTTAGTTCATCATGTTAGTTCACCATGTTGTTCACTGTTATGCTCACTGCCCTGTAATGTTAGTGTAATGTTTGTCATGTTCTAAACCATCATGCTAGGGACTTGATGAATCCCTAATTTCTTATTGTGTAGTACACTGATCATATTGCTTTAGAAGGCTAAACGGGTTTAGGAAAAACTTGAACTTAGTTCATCATCACCTCACTTTCACAATGTATGCCAAGTATACTTTGTAGTTAGGTTCATGAGCTGTTGATAAGCTGCAACTCAAGCTGAATTCATAATCCTTTGACTAGTTGTGCCGTAGAAAGACAATTAGTGCTTTGGAAAGAATACCATAGTTGTGTTTAACTTTCTATAGGAGAATACATAGTAGAGGTTAGAGTGAATTCAACCCCTAGTTCCCATCCATAATCTACTTCATTCTCATCCACAATTCCATCTTCAACTGTTTGGCTTTGTTTTCTTGCTTTGTATTGCTTTTGCCTTGTTGTTTCTTCCATGCCCTGCAACTCTGTTGCATTTCTGTTTTGCATTTTCTTTACTACTTGCTTCCCCTGCTGCCACTTCTGCTGCATTTCTTCTACTGCTGCAATTGCTGCTGCAGCACTTGTGCTGCTTTGCTTTCCCTTGCTGCTGCCACTCCTTGCCTTGTGCTGCTGCTGCAGTACTGCTTCCTTTTTCTGCCTGCTGCTGCTGCTCCAAGGCTCACTTCACTCCTGAGCCCAAGTCCAATTCAGTGAAACCAAAGGCTAAAGGCCCAACCAACTGAGCCCAAAGCTCAGTTCACTTCCTAAAGCCAACTGAGCCCAAAGCTCATTTCAAAAGCTGAGCCCAATCCAATTCAGGCTTAACCAAAGCCCAGTTGTTTAAGACCAAAGCCCAAGTTTATTAAGGACCAATTCACAGTTGAACTGTTAAGCCCAATTCACAGTTGAACTGTTAAGCCCAATTCACAGTTGAACTGTTGAGCCCAAAGCTCAAATCAGTTCACTGAAACCAAAGCCCATATTCCACATTTCTGAACCCAAGCTCAGTTCAATCCAATTCAAAATCATTCAAAGACAAACTGAGCCCAAGCTCAGTTCATTTTATTTTTAACAAACCCACTAAGCCCAATTCATTCAAAGGGCATTCAAACCCATTAGTACTCAAAGCCCAATTTAAGCCAAAAGGCTTCAAAGCCCAAAGCAAATCTAGGAACCCAATTAGCTAAAACACTTCCAAAACACACCCGATCTCTGTGGATCGACCCGTACTTGCAAGAGCTACAACTGACGACCGTGCACTTGCGGTATTACTGTAGGCCCGTTTTTATTGCTTCATTTACACACCTTTCGGGGCCTGCCAAGTTTTTGGCGCCGCTGCCGGGGATTGGTGCTGTGTTTTATCTGTGTTTTTCTTAGCTATTTTTGTATTTCATTTCAAAGCATTTGCATCTGCATCTGCTTCATTTCAATTGCTGTTGGACCTGCTGATCTGAACCTGTTTTTCCTCTGCTGGGACGCCACCAAGGAAAAGAACCAAAACCCAACTGGGTTTTTGCAACAATATCAGAGCAGCTGGGCTGTGCTAAAAAGGTAAGCCTAAACCCATTCCATTGAGAGAACCCAACCTGTGGGCTTCCAAATTTATTTAATTGTGGGCTTGTAATAATTAACCCAATTTTTTGGGCTTTTTATTTTTCTATTTTGGGTTTGTAATAATTTATTTTTGGGCTTGTTGTTTAATTTGTGGGCTTGTATTTATTTTGTGTGGGCTTGTTTAAATTTTTCCATTGGACTTGTATTTTGGACTCTGGGTTTAAACCCAGCTGATAACCGATTGTGGGCCACAGCCTTCCTTCCATTTCATTAGAGGCTTGCACAGTGGGCTTGCTCCCATTTCAAAAAACCAAATTTTATTTTCTTAATTTTATTTTCTATAAAAAAAAAAAAAAAATAATAATAATAATTTGCTCCTAATTTAAAAAACCAAAACTTTTCTCCCATTCAAAAACCAAATTTTACTTGCTCCCATTTTGACAACCAAATTTTTTCTAAAATATCCCATTAAAACCAAACTTGCCAAAAAAATGTCTCCCACCAAAACCAAATTTTTCCCAAAAATCCAAACCCTTTAAAAACCAAATTCTGAGCTTTGTAACATAGTTACTTAGCTTTTGAGCCAATCATGTCTGGATATTGGTCTGCTCCTGGGGATGGAAATAAAACTCTTAGAGAACTTGCTTATGGGCATATGCCACGTTATGAACCTTCCACGGACCATGATGTCAATAGTCATAGGAATTATTATGGACATTGTCAAAGTCCCGAGCCGCAATACATGAACCCTAATGACTATTCATACATGCATCATTCGTCGCAACGTGAAAATGACCATTTTGCTAGTGCCTCACTCACACAATCATCACTTATGGATCAAATAGAAGCTCGAATCACCGCTTTAGAAATACAATCACATGAGGAATCTGTCACATCTAATTTTCTTAGGCAACCTGAAATCTATGCATGTCCCGCATGTGGTAGTTTAGACCACCCTGTTGAGAATTGTCATATTTTGCATAATTTTAGGCAATCTAGAGAAAATCCAAGGTATGAAATGCCCATAAATTGTGAGAATGGTAGTCATTGGGACCATAATCAATCCTTTGAGGGTTGCGATCAATATTTTGTAGACCCTAATGACCATGCACACATGTACCAATCACCACAATTTGAACATGAAGAATTTTGTACTCCCATGAATTTAGACTCCACCACAGAAGCTTTCAGACTCAGTGAGCAAAACTTCGATAGATCTACATCACGAATTCAGGCATATGTAGATCAGATTTTGCTTCACCTACAAAAGGAGGAAATTCATGAGGAAATGTATGTTGTCCCTAATGAAGTGTCTAGTCCCATCCATGTAAATGATGTTGAATATGAACCTAATTTAGAGAAATATGCATCGACTAATGACACCACCACTTTTAATGAGGACCAATATGCATGCTACCATGATGATGACTATGATGATTATGATGATATGTTAGAAGAACATGAAAATATTGTAGAACCTGTTGGTTCAATAACATATGGCTTCTCGCCCTCGACCTTCATGAATGTTGTTTTTTCTAATACTCATTGTAATTCATATGATTTTGATATTGACATGGGATTCGTACAATTATTCTGTGAAGATGAACATGACATAGGAATAGTTGAATCTTCTGTAGACACTAATATGCATGAAAATATATTTGACGTGTCTGATTCTCTACCTAGGTCACATTGTGATATTTCTCCTGATTTGCAAATGCATGAGAATGAATCTGTTGATGATGTTGATGATTCTGAGTGTGAACTTGCCAATGTGATTGATGATTGTGAGCATGATGTGACATGTGTAGATGATTTAGGAGATTTTGATTTGATTGATAATGATATGCCTATTCCCCTACATGAGTCACAATCTGTTGGCCTTCCACCCAACCTAGATTTGGTTTGTACCAACATTGTAAAACCAATTTTTCTGAAAATGCCTAACCTAGGTTTGGAACTGTGTGCTTCCCAAGTCCTCTTGGACTATTTTTCATCCAAATATAATACATTTGAGGAACCACAGTTGGAATTAGCATGTTTGCCCGTCCCTAGCACAGTTCATTTCGAGCTAGACCTTTTGCATGATGAACCCCTGAAACTGCGCGATTTTGTTTTCAAAACTATATCTTCTGTAAAATCCAGGTTTGGGGGTAGCTCATTTTGTTTCACAGTTTCACTTGCGTTTCTTTCCTGTTATTATTGTGTGAAGCTGTTGAAACCGCTACACTTTGTCTTTTGGGTTGACCCTCAACTCTTTAGATTGTTAGTGTATGGTGAATTTTTTTTGTATATAATCAAGTAGATAAATTTCTTAAAAACCCTTCTGTTCCTTTTGTATATATTTTGCTAATCCAATATGATCTCGGCTGAAATATGTTGGATTTTTTCCTTGAATAACGGAGTTTTAATTCTGCTTTCGCCGAAATCGGGTATTCTCTCTCCTTTTACTCTACTCAGCATGTCCCTTTCCATATGTTGCATTTTAATCCTTTCCATATTTTGAAACATTGAGGACAATGTTTAGTTTAGGTTTGGGGGTATAGAGTAGATACCACGATAATTTGCTATAATTGAAAACGAACTCCATTTTTTTTTTGAAAAAAATTGAAAAATTCCAAAAAAAATTAAAAAAAAAAAAAAAATTCAAAAAAAAAATTAAAAAATGAAAAATCATAAAAATGGAGCTCATTTACCTTGAAATGTTGACTCTTGTGCAAATATGTATTTTATTAGGAGTCTTAGTCTAGATATTTAGGCACCCTGATTCTAGCACAATTCACATAGTGATAAGAAATTTGCACGCGCACGATCTACCAATACATGTATGGCCTCGATCTTCAAGGTGTTGATAGGAAGTTACGATTGCCAATCACTTTAGAATACTGAACGAAACTTGACTAGCTTGTTCTTTGGTTGGTTGGGATAGAAGATGGAGGTTACATTAAGAAAAACAACCATCGAATTTAACTGGGTGCATCAAAAAGGGCTACCTCTTGCAAAGTGTCATGTAATTTTTGTTTCTTTTGTATATGTATCAAAAGTGTTTCCTTTTCAAAAAAAAAAAAAAAAAAAAAATGTAATATTCAGAAAAAAAAATCAGAAAAACAAAAAAAAAAATCAAGTATTTATCAATTCCATCATCTCTTGTTCCAAAAATAAAAAGAGAATAGTCAATGTAAATAAGAGTCATGTAAAGTATCTTTTGTTGTTTTTTGTAATAAGCAAGGAGGGTGTATGCCATTGATGTACAACGCGAGTAATTGTGAAATACCTCCAACTCATTCACAATTCTCGTAAAGTCCGGACAGCTAGCTAGATTTCGACCTCAGTTCTTAGCCTGAGAAACTATCTCTTGGTGATTAGTAGTCATAACTTCAGATCTTTCTTTACACATGTGTAGATACACTTTACACTCTTATCACATGTCCTTTTTGTTATCAGTGCTAGGATTGTGCCTTCGATAGCTAGATTGACATCTCCATTTTGCTGTGAGCTTAACTGTTTTGCACATGTCACGTTTGATGGAATCTGAGCTCATATTTTGTCCTTAGGTTTTGTAGGCACACCTCTGGTAAACCTTCACGAGACTTCAACTCGTCCACTAGGGACACTTAGTGGTTTAAAAGGCTTAGTGCATACGCTAAATGCATTCGAGAGACCAGCGACAATGGTATAGTTAGGATTTCCTTAGTTTTGTTTTACTTGAGGACAAGTAAAATTCAGGTTTGGGGGTATTTGATGAGTGCCAAATATTGTATATATTTATCCTTTTTTGTTGGCATTTAACTCATCTTTTATGCATTAATTCTACATTTTATCCCATATTCTGTATTTTCATTGTTTTCAAGAATAAATATTTTTATTAATTAATTTTGCATTTTTAGGTAATAAATAAAATCTGGATGAAGTGCGGAGCAAAAAGAGCAGAAAAGTAGTGAAAAGCCGGGAGGAATTACACAAGGCAGCCGCGAGGAATGTTGCGCACAAGACCAAAAAGCTAGGAATGGGCTCAAGAAGGAAGAATTGTTCTTAAAGAAGATATGGGCTTGGAATACCCAAAGCCCAAAACCCTTACCCAAATCCATTTCCTTTATCCATACCCATTTCCATGAGAGCCGTCAGATTGGATCCATTTTGTCATCCAGCGGTCACCTCATCACTGTGCATCAAAACCCGATGGTTCCGCCCAACACTACAGCACCTAACCTAATCTAACACCGTTGACTTCGTTGTGTTCCGCATCCAACGGTCGCTACAAACTGCTTCTCTCTTAGCCGTCCGATCTACCTACCATCTCCATATCCAGCAGCTCAGCTCGCCAAACATCGAACCAGATGCTCCCGCTTCACACCCTAGCACCGAATCCTATTATCCACCCAAACAACCCATCGCCCCAAAACTTCATCTCCTTCACCCGACATTTGCAGAGCCACCTCTCTGCCACCACCTTCCCCGACCATTTCCAGCCACCACCAGACCTCGAGCTACACCACCACCACAAACACCCGACAACACCACCATCTCCATCACCCGACAACAAAACCCATCATCCTATTTCACCCATTTCATTAACCCTACCCACTGTTAGGGTTTTGACATGAGAGAACTAGGTTGATGGGAACTGAATTCGTAGCAGAGGAGCAGAAGAAAGCATGGGTCATCGACAAGAAGGACAAGGAACAACAAACAAGGAAATTTGGTGAGTAATTTTGAAAATCGAAAAAACCCTAATTTCAATTCAGGGTTTCTTAAATTTGGGGATTTTTTGTAACCTATAAAAGGGAAGTGTTAGGGATGTAAAAAAGGGTTCTTGGACTAGCCAAGTTTCCACCCAATTTGGGTTAGGTTAATTCCAATTTTAAATTGCACTGTTAATGTTTAATGTGTGATGCTCCTGTTAATTTCAATTGTTCCTGTTAGTTGCACTTTTACTTTTAATTGCATTTGTTCTTGTTCTTGGTTTTAATTCTCTGTTTATATGAATGTTGTCATGTTAGTTCATCATGTTAGTTCACCATGTTGTTCACTGTTATGCTCACTGCCCTGTAATGTTAGTGTAATGTTTGTCATGTTCTAAACCATCATGCTAGGGACTTGATGAATCCCTAATTTCTTATTGTGTAGTACACTGATCATATTGCTTTAGAAGGCTAAACGGGTTTAGGAAAAACTTGAACTTAGTTCATCATCACCTCACTTTCACAATGTATGCCAAGTATACTTTGTAGTTAGGTTCATGAGCTGTTGATAAGCTGCAACTCAAGCTGAATTCATAATCCTTTGACTAGTTGTGCCGTAGAAAGACAATTAGTGCTTTGGAAAGAATACCATAGTTGTGTTTAACTTTCTATAGGAGAATACATAGTAGAGGTTAGAGTGAATTCAACCCCTAGTTCCCATCCATAATCTACTTCATTCTCATCCACAATTCCATCTTCAACTGTTTGGCTTTGTTTTCTTGCTTTGTATTGCTTTTGCCTTGTTGTTTCTTCCATGCCCTGCAACTCTGTTGCATTTCTGTTTTGCATTTTCTTTACTACTTGCTTCCCCTGCTGCCACTTCTGCTGCATTTCTTCTACTGCTGCAATTGCTGCTGCAGCACTTGTGCTGCTTTGCTTTCCCTCGCTGCTGCCACTCCTTGCCTTGTGCTGCTGCTGCAGTACTGCTTCCTTTTTCTGCCTGCTGCTGCTGCTCCAAGGCTCACTTCACTCCTGAGCCCAAGTCCAATTCAGTGAAACCAAAGGCTAAAGGCCCAACCAACTGAGCCCAAAGCTCAGTTCACTTCCTAAAGCCAACTGAGCCCAAAGCTCATTTCAAAAGCTGAGCCCAATCCAATTCAGGCTTAACCAAAGCCCAGTTGTTTAAGACCAAAGCCCAAGTTTATTAAGGCCCAATTCACAGTTGAACTGTTAAGCCCAATTCACAGTTGAACTGTTAAGCCCAATTCACAGTTGAACTGTTGAGCCCAAAGCTCAAATCAGTTCACTGAAACCAAAGCCCATATTCCACATTTCTGAACCCAAGCTCAGTTCAATCCAATTCAAAATCATTCAAAGACAAACTGAGCCCAAGCTCAGTTCATTTTATTTTTAACAAACCCACTAAGCCCAATTCATTCAAAGGGCATTCAAACCCATTAGTACTCAAAGCCCAATTTAAGCCAAAAGGCATCAAAGCCCAAAGCAAATCTAGGAACCCAATTAGCTAAAACACTTCCAAAACACACCCGATCTCTGTGGATCGACCCGTACTTGCACGAGCTACAACTGACGACCGTGCACTTGCGGTATTACTGTAGGCCCGTTTTTATTGCTTCATTTACACACCTTTCGGGGCCTGCCAGTACCCTCTGGTTAGTGCACATAGTTGACGTGGCAATGATGACAAGGCACGTTCGCTGTCGTGGCGATCAACCACCTCAACACCTTGCTGACATGGCACTACTGACCCGACCACCACACAGATGTGGCAGTTGCTGAGGTGGCGGACTGTGCTGACGTGAAAGTTGTTGAGGTAGCGGACACTGCTCAGGTGGCATACTGATGACGTGGCATATTAATGATGTGGCACCCTTTGGTTAGTGCACATAGATGACGTGGCAATCAGCCACGTCATCACCTTGCTGACGTGGCATTGCTGACCCGACCACCACACAGACGTGGCAGTTGCTGAGGTGGCGGACAGTGCTGATGCGGCGAGTGCTGACTAGGCAGGCCTGCTGACGTGCCCGGTGATGACTAGGCATGGCCGTGAAATTTGATGTATCACAGAACATCGAAGTTTGATGTACCAAAGAGAATCGAAGGTTGATATACGCGGATCATCGGAGTTTGATGTAACAGGAAGCAGTGAAATTTTTCAGCTGCTGGACGAAATTTTGATCGGCCGCTGGAATTGGCCGCCGTCTTTGGCCGCCGGCTTTCTGATTTAAAAGTTTTCGCCACGCTTTTATGAACTGTTGCCTTTGATTTTGCAACGGCTGGTAGAAGTGTTATCTTTGCTGTCTTCCTTTTGCAACAATTTCGTGTACTGTTGTCTTTTCTTCTTTTTCCTTGGACTTTTAGCAACGGTTCTAGGGACTGTTGCTGTTTCTCATGGACCTTTCGCCATGGTTTTGCTACACTTTTGTGGACCTTTCTGGAATTTTTTTGAGATGCTTTTCTGGAGGTTTTCTCTTAGGTGTTCAACCACCTAGAGATGTAGGCAACTTGACAACCTTGCGATCATGATAGTAGTGATTTTGACGTACCACAACTCGAACATGTAGACACTACGTTATTTGGGTAGCAAATGTTTCCAACTTTGGACTTCAATATGTTGCGGATCGAACATCCTGGCAACAATTTTAACGATCTAGCTATCCAATGAGTCAGTCTTGGTGGCCTCTGACTATGAAGCTGGACTGCAGCAGTTGCGATCAACTAGACTGCAGTATCTGTGATTAACTAGACTGTCGCAGTTGCGATCAGCTGGACTGTAGTGAATGAAATCAAAACTGGACACAACCATGTTGCGGATCGAATATCCAGCAACAATTTTGACGATGTTTTTACGCCATCATTTACCGTGGACCGAACGTCCTTGGAGTGGTTTCATCGGTCTTTTAGTGATGCAGCTTTATTGGTTTCGGAAGGTGATTGTTTCTGCAAAACTGAAACAACGAATCTGGATTGCAGCATTTGCGATCAACTGGACTGTAATTTCTGCGATTATATGGTCAGCAGCAGCTGCGATCAGCTGGACTGCAACAACGATCAAACTGGACTGCAGCAGTGATTTTTCAAGATGTTCAAACTGGTTTTTGAAGGAGACGATTTTGAAGTATTTTTTACTACTTTTCTCAATGGGAAAAAACGATTTCTTTTTCTCGTATTCCCCTAAGTTGGCGCCAATGTTTGTATCCAAATTTACTTTTGGGCACGAACAGTATAGTCAATATCGTCCGTATTGGCCGATATATCGGGGATATTTCGGATATCGACCTTGGAGCGGTAGGATAAGCATTGTATCGGCGATTCGATATCTTGGCGATAATATCGTCCGATATTAGCCATATCGGCCGATATATCGGGGATATTTCGTGATCTTATTTTTCTTGATGAGCATGATGAAAATGATGAATGGTTGGATCCACAGAACTTGGAAGACTTTGCGGTAGAAGGTGATAATGTAACTTTGGATGATTTGCAAGATATTCTTGGTGAAGAAAGTCGGCCAGTTGGTAGTAGAGGTGCATGTATCTCTCTAAGCAAGTCTACTTACCCAACCGACTCTGAGTATGATACTGATCAATTGATGTTAGACACAGATTATGGATTACTTGATGGAGCTAATGGAGTTACTGAAGATGATGATATCTATAGTGGCTCGTATGATTTTGAATAAGACTGTAATATCCTTGTTTAGTTACCATTTTAGGCAGTAAACTTTTAAGTTGTTGAAGTTACTCTCCTGTTTCTAGTTAGAACTTGTTTATTTATCATTTTAGGTAGTGAACTTTAATGTTATTGAAGTTACTCTTGTGTTTTTTTGATAAAAATGATGGTAGCTATAAAATTATAGTCTCTAAATTTGGAACCGATATTTGAACGATAATATCCCCGATATAAAGTCGTATCTTGGCCGAGATAAACCGATATCCGATATTAACTACATTGGTCACGAAACACGATTGAATTAATGATTTGGTGTGTATTTAGGGTTATAGAAGAATCGAAGAACAAATAAAAGAGACAAAGGTTTTTACGTGGTCGGCATGGTTTGCCTACGTCCACGGGTTAATCCCCTAGGGGAGTAGTATTTCATTGATATCTAGAATTATAGTGCCCTCTTTCCCTCATTTGCCCCCCCTGATTTCTACTCCTCCCTATTTATATAGTTGAATACATAATTTCAATATAGACTTAAATAGCATTAACTATTCATTCATGCCTCCCTCTTTAATTTTGTATGAAACTGCTAGAATTAATACTGAAACTGCTGGACTGAATACTGCATGGCTCCATCTTAAATTCTGCATGACATGCTGGAATAAATTCTGCATGAAACTTCCCTTGCATGCCTCCCTGTGTCAATTCTGCATGATGGACTGAATGGCTGACATGCATAGTGGGCTGGCAGACTAGATTGACTGGTTGACAAGCATAATGGTTGGCAGTATGGATGGATGTTGGTTGGTAGCACAGCTGACAGCCTGGGTAGAGACTGACTGGTAGTGTGGCATAATGCTTAACTGAAAACTGCGTGGCAGCACCATTGGCAACATGGATAGAAACTGCATGGAAGCACCATCAGCAAGACGACCTTGACATTGACTGATGTTTGACTTTGACCGTTGACCGGTTGTTGACTTTTACCATTGACCGGGCGTTGATTTTGACCATTGACCGGGAGTCGAATATATGTAACACTGGGCAGGCTGGTGGGCTGCGTCGGCTGACTGGTTAGCAGGCTTGAAAATTGGCCCAGGTAACTTTCTGGCCCTATATGTGGCAATTTTACTCATGGTACAAACATATATCTTAATCCACAATTTACCTCCAGTATCCAAAGCTGCAAACTGGCAAGAATTTACTTCTTTTCAAGTTATTTTTCTAGGTTGAAACTAACATCAGGCCCACCATTACGCAAAAAGTACTAAAACCTACATTAGTCGGATGATGTTTGTAGCTGAAGAGCTGAATATTCCGAAGGACTCTGGAGGGTTACTAACGAGTTCTGGTAACTAGTTCTAAACAAAGCCAGATAAATCAAGCTTAGTTTGTAAGGATCCAATTCCAAAGGCTTAGTGATGTCGACGCAATACCCACTAGACAAATACATGAAGGCTTTTTCATCTTGTTAATTACAGGCATATCGACACTTAGACTGTCAAAAAATTGTTATTAAATTTGGCATCTACATCAGAATTAAATAGGATGGTGTTGAGTGACGGTAGTTCATCGAAAAATTTAGCTTAACTACTTTGGATTCTATTGACATGCCAACGAGCAATTAGGTTTTATGGACCTAACCCAGGTTCGGTTGGACTGGACTATGGATTTGGCCCGTGATAATGGTTTTCCGATCTGGATTTCCCTTACTCATGGTTAGCATCTCCCTCCACCGATGAACCCAAAGTACTCGGCATCGTTGAAAATTCCTTCTGTATAACAATTTAGGAAGGTCTACACAAAACTAATATCCCAGAAGGAATAGATATATTGCCAGGTCCTATAAAAAGATCTCAGCGGCACCATACAACATTGTGATTAGTTTTTCATATTCTTGATTCGTTCAGTTTCTTTAATTAATTAGCGAGAGAGAAAGAAAGAATGAGTAGTAAATTTGCTCCACCTGGTTATCGCTTCAAGCCAAGCGATAAAGTGATCATAAAACACTATTTGATTCCCAAGATTGAAGGCAGACCTCTTCCAAGTGATCATATTTATGAAACTACAGAAATTTATGGAGAAGCGCCACAGGATTTGGAGGAAACGTTCCAAGAGGGTAAAAAATATTATAGCAGATATGCCTATTATGATGAAAACTGTGATAGTTCGTTGTATTTCTTTACTAAGTTGAAGAAAAGATGGGAGAATGGTTCTCGAATTAGTAGAACAGCCGGAGAAGGAACCTGGACTGGGGATAATGGAGGTAATATATCATAAATTCCATCAAATCTTGATTCTTGGTATTAATAGTTTTACTTTATTTTTTCGGGTTTGATTCTTGGTTGCATGCATGCATGCATGCCGGCTTGGAATATTTTCTTGAAATATGAAATAAGTCGGTATAATAAATCCCCATGCAAATACCAAACAAGCCTATGTATCGTTTTAAAGCCTAATCATGATATGTGTTTTTGGTGTTACAGGTAAAGAAATCTATAGATACCCACCGTATAAAGTAGAGAAGAGGAATTTCTCGCTTACGGAGAATGCTGTTAAGAGTCATAAAAGGAAAAATTTAACATTAACAGGCGATGGATATGTTACTTGGAACATGGAAGAGTATTCAGTCGAAAAAGATGATAAAGTTTCAGATTATGTGATTGTTAAGATCACAAGGAAAAAAAGCAACAACAAATTTTTAAAGTCATCAGCATCACAGACAGCATCGTCATGCAGTAATTATGAGGTCACCAGCAGTGAAGTAGTCAGTAACAATGATTTTGAAGTTCATGATCCTGTACCTGAAGTATCAGCTGTTGAAGAGAATCAACTGCCAGTTGATGGTCAAGCAGAACCGGAAATGAATGATGCGCAATTCCAAGACTGGTTCATGAATAATACATGTATTTTGCTTGAAGATGAAGGACCAGTACCAGTACTCCAGGATGCCGTGCGTCCAACTGATCAGACACAGGAATTACAGTCGTGTGGTGATCCTGTCGACTGCGGTGTCCCCAACTTGGATTTATTCTTTCACTCAGACTCACTCTTGTCCGTTGTTCAACCAGTGGGAGCTGGTAGTTTCGGAGCTATTGGCGGGGATAATACTGCTGCTCCAGATCATAATCAAGAGGGTACTAAGAACATATTAGGAACAATTTCTTCAGAAGCTGCGCAGCCACAAAACGAGTCGTGGGTAATATCTGATGAAGAACTTTTCTCTGGTTTAGATAATTATGATCTTTTACCCGATTTAGGGGTTTTGTTTTAATTTTTGATAAAATATTGGATGAAGCTAGCTAGTATTGATTGAACTGAATGAACGTTTTTATTGATGAAGTATGTACTTGAATGAACAATATTTTTATTGAATTCTTCTTAAGTTGCCTGTTTCTAATCCTATTGTGCTTGCGTCTGAAAGGATCTTGCAACTGTTGTGGGTGCACTAAAGTAGTCATTGTCCTACATAATTAGTCGTTGAAAAAAGGTTGCAGCATTTGTAGAAGTTTTCTTTTCTCTGCTCTTGCAGTGGTGATTATTGACTAGACTCTAGACAGATAATTAAGTTTGGTACGGTTTAACATTTGCTATAGGGCTTTAAGGTATATGGCTTTTCCAGTAAAGATCATCGAGCAGAATTTGTTTTCCATCCTCAACTCTTGTAAGTGCACTACAGTAGCCATTTTCCTCAAAGAATATAGTCGTTGAACAAACTATTTTTAGCGTCAGGTTCAACCTTTGCTCACAGATATATGTTTGCTAGCGATCTCGCTAAGCAGAGTATCTCACCGCTACCCTCTTCCTCCACTGGCCCAATGGCATTGGGTGAGGACATAGGTTACGGCAACTCTCTGCAAATGGTTTGTTCTCGGAGAAGACAGCGCCTACTCTTGTCAGCTCCCACCATCGGCTCATAATATTTCCCTTACAAGAAAATTGGGACATCCTGGGGTCTCAACTAGTCACTATTTTCGTAGAATGGTATGTATTGTCATTTCGGAGCAAGAGTGTCATGGAACCACTTTTTTTTTCAGTCACAGCTAGCCACAATTTTTTCTTTTTTCTTTTCAGTCACAGCTAGCTACAATGGAGTAAACAAAAGACTCTGACAATTAGGTCCCCTGGCAGATGAATAAAAAAGTGAAAACACTTTAGCAAAAAAAGGAAAAAAAAAAAATCATTCAATGCATAAATATCATCCAATGCACATCTCCTAGCAAGATGATACAGAACACCATGTTCATTAAAATAAGCTTATTTCGCCAAACCATCTGCTGGTCTACTTCGCCATACCATCAGCTGGTCCACTTCTCCCACACATGTTCTCTTTTCTGGTGATGCTTTGATATGAAAAATAATAGGCAAGTATGCGGCCCGACCATATTGTAGCCACGGGGTAGAAATTAGAGACAGATTATATGTACTTTAATCACAAACCAAGTACTTGAGTTCGCCATCATTAATCTAATTCATTAAATAAAGCTGAGCTTAGCTTAGCCCCACTAATTATCTGAAGTAAAGATAATATAAGGAACAGAAAATAGGGAATTACACCAATCTCCACATGGTCCAGAAAAGGAAAAACTATCAATACTTGTAAATAGTCGCAACAGAACTTCTAGAATCCTCCTGATCATAAAGATTAGAATAACAACACTGAGATACTGAAAGTATTGTTAAGTGTCTTCAGAGCTCATCAGGAATTTAACCAAACAATTTGCGGGTTTCGGAAACATTAGTAAGTGCTTAGTTACATACAATTGACGTTGATGGTTTTTGGAGAGCACTGGACAAGCTACAACGGTTATGGTTTCAAGAAATCCAACACACTTGAGAAAGACTTTAATCCCATTTAACTCCATTGCCCCCCCATCAAAGTACTTGAATTTGATGAACTTTATGTGTGATAGCGAACATTTAGGGTCAAGTGACCAACAATCATCATCCTCTTCGTCAGGGATGTATATGCTCTACAACAACCAAATCAAAAGTTCACCAAAATATAATACCACAAAAGAAATAAGTAGCCATGCTAACACATCAAATGATACTAATATATTTATAAATATTGGCGCAAACGGGGTGATGGAAACGAATTAATGAAAGTTTTGACTTCCAAAGGAGAAGACGAGTGATTTTGGTATGTATTGGAATCCAAATCAATAGCTACGGAAGATAAGGTACACCAGTTTCCAACGAGAGAAGTGAATACCAAAGCAAAGCTAACAAAAAAGAAGTCATTTTATTATGTAGGGTGGTGAGAGGTGATTGACTTGCCTGAGAAAAGACAATCGATTCTATAGATTAGGTGGGAGTTGGAGAAGGCTGAAGAATCTTCACAGAATTGAAACAGAATCTGAACCCAAACTCTTGCAATTGAAAGTTGAAGTAACTTCTATCCGGACCAAATTGCCAAATGCAGGCAAAATGGTTACCGCCTCAAGTTGACCCTTATGATTAAACAAACACAAAGCATACCGGTGCATAAGAGTCAGGAATACCATCATACGCACAATAATGCGGTACTTCATAAATGCCATATTAGTTAAACTTACAGCGAGAAAATTTGAAGTATATATTAGGCATACCAGAAAGCAGGCAGCATGAAGTTTAAGAAGCTTTACATTGGAAAGCTTTCCAAAAAGATTGATTGGGATTTTGTCACCATCACAGAAAATAATACATGCCTCAACTAGTGACGGAAAGCTGTCGACTACGAAGTCTGGTGGCTTCACTAGACTGCAACTGATGGTCGTCAGATTAGTTGTACAAATCTTCACAGTAGACTCTGCTAGATAACAATTACTAATGGACAAGTGCTTCAGTGCGGTCTTTGTAATGTATAAACCTTCGGATTGGAAACCTCTGCAGTGCATCAAACTCAACTCTTCAAGGATGGGGCAGTTAGAAAGTAAATGGTTAGGCGAGATCCCATTCTCAAATTCAATAAAGCTTAGACGAAGTAACTTGAGCCTTGGGAATGAAACTGTATTTCAAACTTTGACTGTTAAACAGGCCAAGTTCAATACCGTCAACGAATTATAGGTAAACAATGACAGAGGGAATACGAAGGATATTTGTGTTCTCACAGAAAGAAAAAGTTCTTCGACTTTACGCTTTATAACAACACCAATCCATTTAGTTACTCGAGATTCATCAAAAAGGTGATTCCATTTCAGACAGAATTTCTGAATATTAGGCTTCTCATGAAGATATAATACCCTGTCCAGAAAATTCATGAATAGTTGGGTTTCCAGGTGTTTTTCTTCCACAGTAATTAACATTGGTACCCCGCCACTCACGAAAATCAAGTATGGGGATAGAGTTGGAGACATACTTCCATCTTATGGATAAAATGCAGGTAGACAAAGCACATTTATTGGAAGAAAAGAAAGAATGTGATGAATAAGTGGATCAGGTAAATTACTTATCTTATCCTCTTCTACACCCACATTACTGTTGTGCAAAGCTTTTTGTCTCTTCTTGTTTTCTAACACCATGATTCCAGATGATATTTCTCCTTAGAAAGTAATTAAACGGGAATCAGTGTAAAAGAATATGACCACTAATCTATTCTAGACAAAGAGAAGAATACTATACTACGCATTTTACCAAACAGATGATAGCCTGCATGAAGATGAAAGTGACTAGTGACCTAATCAATAAAAGGAAAGGACTGAATTTTTAGTTGGGATTGAAACTAACCTGAAGTTGAGCTCCGGTTACTTTCTTTGTTGATTTGAACCAAAACTTCACATTTTTTTCCTCAATCAACCGTTGGTGTAAAGATGGTATTGGAGAAACAAGGAGAGGCGGTTGAGGACTGTTAGATGGTGGACTTATCGTTTTCGAGTCTTATATCAGGGATAGGGTTTATGTAGCTCTGGCAAGTGCTTTTGGGCCATGCTTCGTTTTGGTGGACGTTTATACGCTGCTATTAAGAGATACTTCTGCTTGCATCACAAGGAAAATTAGTATGCTTGTGGAGGTGAGTAGAGGTGAGCATGTGGCTGGTAAGCGAATTTAACCGCGACGAACCGTATTTTTGCAGATGAATACCAGATCCGTTCTCTAATGGGTTGGATGTGTATGGGATTGTTAAAGTCAACGAATTACCGGTTGGGTCCGGATGTAACCTTGAATATCTTTTAGATATTCATACCCATTAGATTAGGGTGTTTAAATGGTTTCTAGAAAATACGTAGATAGTTTAGGAATTCTAAGGGTGTTTGCTTGGAGTGTTGTCCATGGCACTGTGATATTTATATATTTACTTATATAAAATAGGTAGGTTTTATAAGAAGTCATCTATTGTTTGTTTTATTTCTTCATTATAAACTTTAACACAACCAAATCCATTAGATTATCTGCATCTAATTCGTTCATCCGTTGGATGTTGGATTGGATGTGTATACCAAATCTGAAATCCGTAATGAGTAGGATTGGATGTGGAGGAGGTGAAAATAGGCCCATGCAGGCTCATCCCTAAAGGCGGGTCCTTCGGCATGAGGTTGTTACTTATCTTGTTCTTCTTCTTTTTTTTTTCTCGGACCCAGGCCCCTACTCGAACCCATCCAGTTGGACTGGCCCCACTGCCAGGCCAAACCAGGGGCATAGCCAGCCCACTGCAAGTGTAATGAACCGCGAGCTCGTCAACATTATTAGACCGGTCAAGAGACAATTTAATTACTAATGATTCGGTCAATTAAAAATGAACATTAATTAATAGAAATTAACCCAACAAGATTTTGGTCTTGAAACTAGTAACATTGGATAGTTCTCGAACATTTATGCTAAATGAACTACTTGAATGCATCATACGAATAATAAATCATCAATTTTGTGACAAGGGTAAAAATAGTGATTTCTCAGACAAATATTACTATGTCAGCTGAGATTTTTGCTCGGGGCACCTTTCATCTCGGACAATAAGGTTATACTGTCGGCTTCCCATATCCAAATGTTTGAGTGCTTCAGTAAACCTTGTTTGGTATAATAATCCAAACTCGAAGAGGAATTCAGTTTTCTCTTATCTTATCTTCTTTCTTCTGTTTTTTCCTTTTTCTTCTCAGATGCATGATCTATGAATCATGGATATTAATCATGATAAAATTAGCAACATAATCGAATCAATAGTGGTGTTGAGAAGATTCTAGAGTTGAATTGGTTAGGGTTAGTGTTAATCGAGAAAATATGAAACAGAGATAATCAGAAAACTAGGGTTTTACTAGAAATTTTTGATGAACCGCAAGTAGTTGAATTGAAGAAAAAAATGAGGAGTTGTGGATGACCATGAAAGGAGACGATTTTTATGAGGTGGTGTTGATGTAGAGAAGCAACTAAAGAGGTAATTTAGGGTTCCTTCTGTTTGGATTTGTTTAAGTAATATTGGGTATGAATAAATGAATGATCAGATGGGTTTGTGAGATTGAATCTGGATCGCTTATACGGAGATGAACCAAAGGATGCAATGGTAATCAGGTACGGCTCGTATAACCTGCAACTTTTTTCAACCTAGTGAATAATGTGTTCTCTAAGTATATTTACCGCTTTGTAGTAGTATACTTGGACGACATAGTTATTTACGGTGCGACTTGGGAAGAGCATGCAACGCATCTTCGCAAAGTGTTTGTAAAGCTTAAGGATACAAGTTTGTATGTGAAGAAGAAAAACTATGAGTTTCCCCAGACCGCAATAACTTTCCTTGGCCATGTGACAACACAAGGGTGCGTGCATATTGACCAGAACATGACATTTAGGGCTCCTTATGTTTGGATTCGTTTAAGTAAAATTGGGTATGAATGATGAATGATTATAAGGGTTTGTGAGATTGAAGCTGAATCGCTTATATGGAGTTTCATATTCAATTCAAGTGTGGAATTTGGAAATTACAGATAGGGTTTTCAAGTTCTTTTCCAAATTAGAAACTAGGTTTGTGTAAATTAATCTAGTAGTTCAATTGATGATAGATCATGGGAAATTAGAGGATGGGTTTGATTAATATAAGTTTCGTTGCTTGAGCAAAGCTGTCTGAGATGATGAGAACTGCAGAGGATGAACGGGTTGAGTAATGGATTTGGTTGGAGGTGTTATGTTGAGATGCATTTGAAATTGAATTGAAATAGATAATTGAAGCTGTGACATTACAATTGGTGTTGATATAGTAAATGGGTTTATGTAATTATTTTTCGTAAGTAGGATTGGAAGGCGGATTGAGTTACATGAGAAGAGGATGATTAAGTTTTTGATGTTGAAGTTATGGAAGAAATAAAGATATGGAAGTGATGGTGGTGGTGGCGGTGATGGTTATTTTCAATGATGTAGTAATAGAGTTCGTTCAAGACTTGTGAAGGTTTTGATTTTAGATTTAAATTTTAAGAATAACAAGAATAAAGCAAGTAAAAGTTGATGTAAAAATTAGAGAAAAACCGGGGCTAGGATTCCACCATTGTCGATATTAGTGATTTAATAAAATAATAATTATGCAACTCAACATTGAAATTGATTGTAATAGTATTGCCTAGACATGTAGATTTCGAAAAGAATAGATGTTAATCCAAGCATAGAATATCAAAACACTAAAGAAAGCATATTATATCAATAGAAAATACACCTAACTAATAAAAATCATATAATCAATTTTGAGTTCAATGCAAATATCATAATAGAGTTCTTATAATTAATTAAAATAAAGATATATCACTTTTACCGAAACAACAGCTTCCTCCATCTCCCCAAGGATTGTGTTTAGCTCATTATCATCTTGGAAACAAGCTCAAAAATTGATTTCATTTATGCTCAAAAATGGTTTACAAATGATGAGAATGGTTAAAGTTACAGAGAACGATAAATGCAAACTGTCGTTGTTACTGTAGTATATAAGACTGCCAACTATCAGTCGTTGTTACTGTATCTTCTAAGACTTCCACTGATGTGTTGCAATTACTGTAGCATAAAAGACTGTCTAGGATGGTCTTATGTTCTTCGTGTTCTTCACAGCAGCGGAAATGGTGGTTTCCTGCCACTTGATTATCTCGACTCTCTGATGCTCTGCAACTCTCCCAATCTCTCTCTACTGACCATGAACGACTTATATAGCCTCACTGCACCCAAATATCGCATCATAACTGCAAATAATTCTCTCTTCAATACTCTTCTATCACGGGATTATTTTTTTCCTTTTAAAACCCGTTCACGCGTCTGCAAGTGATTCTCCGTATCTGTTGTTGGTTATACATACTAAAACACGCTACTGAATGTCATTGTTTGGTTCAAACACTCTCAAGACACATGCACAACACAAAATTCACGGGAAAGGGTGAGATATTCTCCTGCACACTGTCCATCTTTAACCCGATCAATATATCCCAACTTAATCCAAGAAAAAGCCCACACCGCCTGTTTATGTCCGTCACGTCTTCCTCTGCAGATCCAGCCATTGAGTCTCGCTAAATTATCCCAAATCTCGAACCAGAAATATGTTCTTCTGCTGCCATTATTTCCCGCCAAAACCAGAATTTTGAAACGATGAAGATGGGTATCCCCCTATCCAGAGTAGGGGTGCGAATAGCATCTTCCCAACTGAGGTGCCCCTTAGTAATTGAGGTGCCCCTTAACCAAAATGAGAGTCCGCACAGCATATGTTCTCCGAGGTGCCATAGATAACTTTTCAAGCTGAGTTTTCCACGCATGTTTTGTTTCTCCAAAAATACCTACAAACACACAAAATACCATAATAAGGACGAAAATGAGTACTAACAATACGAAACATTGAGGACAAATTAGACACATAAATGAGTCTACCAAATATCCACAAACTTATCATTTTCTAGTCCTCGAGCAAAACTAATAAAACCGAGTTAATCTCGGGAGGGTTTACCAGAGGGGTACCCACAAAACCATTACTCCAGACCCTAGTTATCTACGCAGAACCTTGGAAGGCACTAAAGAATCTCCTTGGTTGGCATACTTATTGACTACAGGAGGAAGTACCCTGATGCGAAATTCCAATTGTTGTACACGAGTTTGCACTCAAGCATACTAAAATTCATATAAAGTGACAGAGCTCTACTCAGATAGTTTCTGGACATCATAAACCGGAGTCAACCAATCACATGGATATATTAAGAAGATGGATGTAGAGAAAAACATAGATGAAGTTAACTAAGGTGAACCTATCCTAATGGACTGAGATACTGGTCTGGAATAATATCAACACACCGGCATATACAAGGGAACCAGTGATCAATAATCCTAACTCTAGGTCAACTCAGCTGGCATATACAAGGGTACCAGTGGTCGACTTTATTGTATTTATTCCGGTTGGTCTGGGCTCAATTTTTTTTTATTTTTTTTGATCTCAGTCACTCTATTTCACCCTAGCAATGGTAAAAATAAAAAAAAGAACTGATCAGGATTCTTTCGATGTTTCCATCACGAGGATATGGTGAAACTACCATGTTTTCTTTTTTTTCTAACACCTGAGCTCTGTGCTTTTATGAATAGACTCTTCTAGATGTTTCCATCTAATCAGATTGGTTCCTCAACTCCTACAACCAAAATGCTTCCATACACTTAGATTGGTTAGTGCCATTCTTAATAAACATAAATTTCTAGGCTCTGGAGTTTATTTATTGCAGCTAACAAAAAGTTTCTTCCCCACCCCCAAACTTAAATCTAACATTGTCCTCAATGTTCTAAAAATGAAATTAAAAGCATGAACAAGGAGAAACTGTTACCACTTGAGGAAAAGAAACAAGGAAGGATATTACTGTGTCGCATGAGCGCGGGTGCCTCCAAGTAAATGCTAATTTTAAAGTCTCTATCTAGAGATCAAATACCTCAAAAAGGATTGTCACCTTCCACAGTCCTATACCATTAGTCGAAACAATTGTGGGTCCACAAGACAAAATAGAGCTAACACAAATATGAGACAACTGCACTGGTTCAGAAAAATGAAAAGAAGGAGCACATCCTCGTCTAAGGTTTTTGTAAGAAAACTGGGTTTATCTGGGTAGCATAATTGAGCTTCTTATGTGTATCTTGATAAATAGGTTCATCCGAAAAATGGGTCTCTAATATCTGAGTTACCTCCTGGACAGTATCAGGTGGATCGGGTTGCGGAGTCTGAATAGACTCAAGTGATATCTCAGATGCACAAAGCTCGAGTCCCAAGTTAGGGACTCTAATTAGGGATACGTGAAAATCACAAGAACCATCACTACCCCCAAACTTAGGGTTTTCACTACTCACAGACAAACCTCTAACTATTTCTTGAATTTCCGGATCTTCAGAGTCCTGAAAATAATACTCAAGAGATTCTTCCAATTCTCCACCCCCAAACTTATGGTTATCATTACTCTCAGAAAGACCTAACATTATTGGCTGAATTTCAGGGTCCGTAGAGTCTTTAAAATACTCAAGGGATTCTTCTAAAGATTGATCACACATCTGGTCTAAGAGAATGGTTTCCTCAAATTCATCTAAAGAATCTCACAATAGAGTATCATGCCAATTATCCTGAACTAAAGTGCTAATCATATTCACTTCTTCTAATTCATCATTCTCATTCTCAGAAGGTTGTCTAGTAACATTAAAGACATTTAGTTTAGTGGTCATATTACCAAAGGATATGTTCATAAGTATGGTCCTACAGTTGATGACAGTGTTAGCTTTGGCTAAAAATGGGCGACCTAAATTCACCGGAATTTGAGCACTTGGGTCCTGAACTGGATGGGTGTCTAAAACAACAAAATCCACTGGATAAATAAACTTATCAACCTTAATCGGAACATCCTCTATGACACCACGAGGGACTTTGACAGTCCTATCAGCTAATTGTAGTGTCATTTTAGTCGGTTTCAACTTACCAAGACCTAGATGGGTATAAACATGATGCGGGAGTAAGTTGACACTAGCTCCTAAGTCAAGTAATGCCTTATCGGCAGTGTGGTTACCAATTTTACAAGATATGGTAGGGCATCCAGGGTCCTTATACTTAGGGAATGTTTGGTTTAGAAGAATTGAACTTACTTGACCAGTTAAAAAGGCTTTCTTATGAACATTAAGCTTACAATTTCTTGTACAAAGATCTTTAAAGAACTTGGTATAAGCAGGCATCTGCCTAATTGCTTCTAATAAAGGGATGTTGATGTTCACCTGCTTAAATATTTCCATTATCTCGTTGAAAGTTGACTCCTTCTTTGTTGGGGTTAACAACTGAGGATATGGATCTCTAGGCACAAAGGTAGTCCTATCAGTAATTTCTTGGGACTCCTTAGGGATTGTTTCAGTTTCCTCAGTTACGGGTTCCTCTTGGGAAGTAGAAGGTGGAACTACAGTATGTTCACTAGGCATGGCTACCGTATTGTCTATTGTTTTACCACTCCTAAGGGTTTTTATCGAGTTCACATGGTTTGATGATTCCTCACCAACTAAAGATATTTGATGGACCCCCCTAGGATTGGCTTGAGTTTGACTAGGAAACTTACCTTCTTCTCTCTCACTTAAATACTTAGCTATTTGGCCGACTTGAAGTTCTAATTTAGCAAGAGTCTGGGAATTATCCTTATGGTTCTGCCTGGTTTCTTGTTGAAAGCTAAGATGGTTAGCTTATAACATATCATGGTTCTTTACTAACATAGTAATAGCTTCTTCTAAGGTAGAGATCTTTTTCTCAGAAGTGTTATGAAACTGGGTTTGACCTGAAGGGTTCTGAGTATAACCAAAACCTGGGGGAGGCTGAGAATTCCTAGACAGCCCTTGATTCTGGCCCTTAGACCAAGAAAAATTAGGATGGTTTCTCCAACCAGGGTTGTAGGTCTCTGAGTATGGGTCAAACTTTTTACGGTTCTCAATCCTAGCATTGTTATACACAGCACGAGCTTGCTCTTCACTAACCTGATCCTACCAAAATGAGTTATCGGGCTCTATTCCACAAGTAGAGACTTGAGAGGCTCTATTAGGTTCGACAAGGGACCTATTTTTAGACTGACCCATTTCCAAAGCTTCTAACCTTCAAGACAAAGCAGCAAACTTAGCATCTGACGCAAAACTTGTATCTACCATACTGGTGCTACTTCTATTAACCAATATTCTTTTAGGGGGTTCAACACAAGACTCCCACTGTTGGGATTTTTCAGCGACAGCTCCTAAGAAGGTAAAAGCATCATCAACATTTTTACTAGTGAACTCACCAGCGCACATATACTCGACCATGGATTTGGTCGAATAATCTAAACCCTCATAAATAATTTCTATAAGTTTCATCTTATCAAATCCATGGTGAGGACACTGGGATAAGAGATCATTGAATCTCTCTAAAAACCTATAAAGAGACTCTCCCTCTTGTTGCACACTAGCACTAATTTTCTTCCTAACAGCTGCAGTTTTATGCTTAGGGTAGAATTTCATATAGAAAGCAGTAATAATTTCCTTCCATGTTTCAATGCATTCAGATGGTAGGTTGTTCAGCCAGGTCTTGGCTCTATCTCTCAAGGAAAAGGGGAACATCTTAAGTTTCAAAACTTCATCAGTAAGGTATTTTATTCTAACTGTCCCACAAATTTCCTCAAAGTCCCTAATATGAAAATAAGGGTTTTCATCATCTTTTCCTAAGAATATAGGGATCATCTGAAGAATACTATGTTTTATCTCGAAATTAGCCGTATTGGCTGGCAATTTAATGCACGAAGCTCGGTTGGTCTTAGTTGGGAACATGTAATCTTTCAAAGTTGTCATCGCTGGCACAACTGAAGTACTAGGGGTACTTTCTTCACAGAGAGACTGATTCTCAAAACTGAAGTTTCCAAAAACGGGGCTCTCAAAAGAAGAGTCTTCGAGCTCCCCTCCCTCACAAGAAGAACTACTAGGTTTATCACTAATCAAACGACCTAGAGTGTTTCTTTTCCAAGCCCGCTCTCTAATAACCTCGGGCATACACTAGAAAAACAAAATAAAAAAAAAAGTCCTAAAAGGAAGGGAAGTTCTATGCAAACAAAAACAAGGCTGACTTCACCACAACAAACCTACTGATTTCTAGCAAACAAAAAGCATGATGGGTCCACTTAGATTGTTTCTAGACCAGCTTCTAATCCTTTGAAAGGGAATTAGTTTCAATTTAAGAAAGCCCCTCTGGAATCAATCTAAGTCAAAGTAAGTTGAATAGATGCGAGGGAAGCTGCGTGGAGCTTTGATACCCAAGGCCTCACCTCATTACAAGGCGGCGCAGTCACGCATTCAACTCACAGAAACCATCATGAACTTCGAAGTATGCTTAAAAGAGTAACCAATATTTTTCGAACGACTTTTCCTATTAAGGTCGTTACCCTATAGGTCTCGTTCTAGTCAGTATTTTAAGCTTAGGTTCACGTTTGGTATCGTTTTCCTAAGGCGGGCAAGAAGAGAACGGTGATGAAATCCGAACCCTTATCTTGTATGGAAAGTCCTTGCCAGTTACTAGGAAATTAAATCAGTCGTATTCAGTTCCTCGACATATATTCACACGAAGGAAGACAATAACTCGCTGACAGGGGATTCGCGAGTATTTCAACAAACTTACCTCCCGTTCCAGACGGGGGATGAACCGCTGAAGTCGCCTCGGGCCACGACTCCTATGTCATGTACGAACCCGAGGGGCCGAGGCGATATCGTAATCCCCGTCCATCTCTGCAAACAATTTATATTTAAACTACCCTTCCGTAGGGTTTAAAAAAAATCATAAAAAATAAAGTCCACAGTCCAAAGTCCAAAGTCCAAAAATAAAGTGCAAAAGAAAAAGATAATCTAAAAAAAAAGTTCTAAAAAAATAAAAATAAAATGTCTCTCTCTTTTTTTTCTTCTTTTTTTTCTCTCTTTTTTATAAAATAAAAAAAAAATCTTCTTCGTTCTCTCCTTTCGTTTTTTCTTTTACTCCAAGTCTTTAAGTATTCACCAAAAGCTTTGGCAAAATTTTCTTTCGCTTCAAATTCCAAATTCTGTAAGGAAAAGACAAAAACTCAAAAACGTAAAGAAGAACAAAAAAAATAAAAATAAAAACCTAAAAAGAAAATAAAATAAAAATCTAAAAAACTCTAGCCTAAAGACAAGTCCGCGTCGGCGGCGCCAAAAATTGATGGTTATTTTCAATGATGTAGTAATAGAGTTCGTTTAAGACTTGTGAAGGTTGTGCTTTTAGATTTCAATTTTAAGAATAAAAAAAATAAAGTAAGTAAAAGTTGATGTAAAAATTAGAGAAATACCGGGGCTAGGATTCCACCATTGGTCGATATTAGTGATTTTCCTACCACTTGATTATATCGACTCTCTGATGCTCTACAACTCTCCCAATCTCTCTCCCCTCCACTATACTGACCTTGAACGACTTATAGAGCCTCACTGCACCTAAATCTCACATCATAACTGCAAATAATTCTCTCTTCAATACTCTTCTATCACGGGATTATTTTTTTCCTTTTAAAACCCGTTCACGCGTCTGCAAGTGATTCTCCATATCTGTTGTTGGTTATACACACTAAAACACGCTACTAAATGTCATTGTTTGGTTCAAACACTCTCAAGACACACGCACATCACAGAATTCACGGGAAAGGGTGAGATATTCTCGTGCACACTGTCCATCTTTAACCCGATCAATATAGCCCAACTTAATACAAGAAAAAGCCCATACCGCGCCTGTTAATGTCCGTCACGTCTTCCTCTGCAGATCCAGCCATTGAGTCTCGCTAAATCATCCCAAATCTCGAACCAGAAATATGTTCTTCTGCTGCCATTATTTCCCGCCAAAACCAGAATTTTGAAACGATGAAGATGGGTATCCCCCTATCCAGAGTAGGGATGCGAATAGCAGCTGCCCAACTGAGGTGCCCCTTAGTAATTGAGATGCCCCTTAACCAAAATGAGAGTCCGCACAACACATGTTCTCCGGGGTGCCATAGACAACTTTTCAAGCTGAATTTTCCACGCATGTTTATTTTTCCAAAAATACCTACAAACACACAAAACACCATAATAAGGACGAAAACGAGTACTAACAATACGAAACATTCAGGACAAATTAGACACATAAATGCGTCTATCAGGTGGTCTTAGCTAGAGTTGTTCTGCAAAAATAGAATGAAGGTGGTAATGAAGCTAAACTTAGATTGGATGGACTTGATTATAGGTATTGCAAGTGGTAATGGTGTTGTGAATTATGAACTAAGGGAACAGTAGCCGTAGCTGAATGATGTATGAATTGAGAGTTTACTTGAGTTATAGTGAGATGATATTACATTTGGTAGTTATGCTTCTTTAGTGAGATTACAATGGTTGTGATTTAGAGAATGGAAAGTGGATGGTGTACTGATTATGGTGATATAAAGAGTGATCTGAGATGTGATGTATAGTCATGGTAATTAGTGAGGTCGAATCTAGTTGAATTGTTTGAAGGTTCAGATCGAAGATGTAGAGTTTCCAAAGATGATTGTAGATATTTCAGGTGAAGAACATGACATGAAAGTCATATCGTAGTATTAGTTATGTGATTGTTAATGATGGTGTCTCTGGAGGCTCGCATCAGCTGAGCAAAGGTAAGTTATACTAATATTTGTGAGTGAATTATAAAATTGTTTTGGATGAATGAACTGTTTGTTGATCTGGAATTTCTGTTAGTGATGAAGTTACAGATGGTATTGGTTATTGCACTGTAATGGTACAACAGAATGTGAGTATGCATCAGAGTGATGTATTTTGGTACTTCCTTTCCCTTGGCCTTAGCCTATGGCCTGTGAAAAGCTCAAGCCAAAGACCATTCTTCCCAGTCAAATAATTGTAAGTCGTCTGACTCAGTCAGATGACTGAGTTAACTTTACTGATTCACTGACTTGACTCCTTGGCCTGACTCGCTTTACTGTTGACCGTCAGTTTAGTCGTTATTTATTTTTAACCATTAATGTTCGTTGACCGATGACCTGAGTTGACTTTTCAGAAACCTGAGAACTTTTACGACCAGTTTCCAGCAACTTTTCCTACTTTCTAAATGACCAATTTGGACATAGAAGTATCAATATCAAAGAAAGATACAGTGAAATAGTATAAAGAATATTAAGATAAAGTGAAGAATATTGAATGAGTTCTGAGAAACCATTTATGTGCGATTGTCATGTTGATTCGGATGGTAATTACACGTTCAATATGATGACAATGATGATTACGTTCGTGGATAAAAAAATTGTAGATTGGGAATCTTGAAGTTAGATTTGTTTGCTTTCAAACAGGTGGGGCTACGTAATCTTCTTGTTATCGTTGAGTTTTCTTACCTCTGCGACCATGATGTGCTTTTATTATATGTGTGAGTGTATACTATAATTGCATATACGATGTTTGCTTTGAATGTAATTGTGTCTATGTAATTTGCATTGTGTCATTTTCCAGAGAAGAGTGTCTGTGTTTCACCACGGGTCTTAGCTAAGTTAAGTAAGGCGGTAAGTCACCCGTCGGCAATAGTATTTTAGTAGGGATGTAAGTCATCCGTTTTGATATTCGTTATAAATATTTCATTTAGTAGGGCTATAAGTCATCCGTTTAAATATTATTGCTTATTAAGATAGTAGGGTGGTAAGTCATTCGTCTTGATATTATTATAACTATTTTATTTGGTGGAAATCACTCATGTGCATATTATACATGATTGTCTAACTTTCTAATCTTAATGATAATATTCTGAATCATGATTTGGATGGAGCACTTCACGTGGATGATGTTGTAATTATTGATTAGGGTTGTTCTCGCGTCTTCATCTCCAATGAGTTTGGTGAGGTTAAGATAACACCTTCTCGTTGAATTGCTAAATGCTTATATTTATTGTCGTTTTTTCTGCTACTGTTATTTTAGAAATGTGAGGCATGTTAGTGATTACCTGAGCATTATATGTTTCCGCGGGGCACCCCTTTCGGGATGATGTGCTCACCCGTTTTCACTTAATGAATTTCAGTTATCATAAGAGATGTCGCGCTTGAAGATTTACGTTTTCGTAGTTTAAAGCTTTAGAAAATTAAGAACTTTACATATTAATTCTTCTTAATATAAAGAAGAATGATTTTGCTAACATGTGGGAATCATAACAACCCTGATTTATTGTCCAATATAAGTAAGCCACTTGGCCGATATGACAAGATTGGTTGCTGTTTTGAAAAGACACGATTTTGCCTAACTTAATATTTCCGGTACGTTTATTCTGATTACGGAAAGACACTACCGTTGGAAATTATGTAAAGATGGATTGCGAAAAGACACTACCTTTGGTCATTGTGTACAGAAGGATTGAGAAAAGACACTCTTCTTGGTCAATTTATATAAAAAAAATTCCCCTTCACAGATTCCTCTACAGTTTGTTCGGATCGGAGTTAATAGGATCATTATTAGACACACTGAAGATTTATTCGATTGAGGTATGATAAGGCTTGCAATGGATACACACAACCAACTACAGCAATCGAGGAGAACGTCAAAAGAAAGCGTGCGATGGATACACTGAACCAATAGGCTCCAGTCGATCAGAAAATGTGCTTCTGGAAAAAAACAGAAACGAAAGCAAACACTCAATGAATGTTAATGGTTTAGAAGCGTGCGATGGATACACTGAACCAATAGGCTCCAGTCGATCAGAAAAGGTGTTTCTGGAAGAAAACAGAAACAAAAGCAAACACTCAATGGAATGTTAATGGTTTAGTAAGAAAATATGTTTGCTTTATGATATATTGGTATTGTTTCTCATATGCTCGTGATGTCCTCTTTTTAATGGTTTACGTGTACTTTTGTTTTTTAATTTTTTGTTTTTAGTTTTACCTCAAAGGATGGTAGTCTTAGAGATGATATACTAATAGCGATGGAGAGCTATAGAGTGCGGTAGATTGCTTTCAGTCTAATTCAAGGAATTCGAGAAATTGGAGTAGAAATCTGAATCCAAATAAACTGTATAAAACACCTTCTTTCATGTTAGCAAAGAATAGTTAAGGGTAGCAGTTGATCTATCTTATAGCACTCATCTGCAGGTTCTTCTCAATTGATTAGGATGGACATTTTATGGTCCTGTAATAATTAATAGTTCCGCATTAGTTTATGATAGAAAACCAAGTTATTTCTTTGTTTATGGTTCCGTAATAGTTTCTAGATTTATTTGTTTTTTACTGCAACATATAAAAGCTTAATAATTTTGTGAACTTAATGGAATTCACTACAACAAAACACACGTTTGTTTGTAAATCTAGTGTTTAAGGAGGAATTTTTTTTAGCTACGATACATATTTTTTCTGCGGCAAACGGTAAATTTTATCTTTAAAGTTGTCACTGTAAATTTTTGTGACCAAATATAGTGACTAAACCTGTCTTCTAAGAATATTTTATGGAACCATCTAAATCTGAAGGGCCATAAGGTATCTCTAAATGTTCCAAGTCACCTGGGTTGGCCCTTCAGATTTTGTAAAATCTCTAAATGTTCCCAAGTCACCTGGCATAAGGTATTTTAACGTCACCTGCATTTGATGTTTTAAAATGTTCCCACTGATGATATACGCTTGCGTGTTTATATGATCATGATAACGTAGGATTGATATTGATCAATGGATGCGTGTACCTTCTGTGGAGGATGTATTTGCAATTGGAGATTGTGCTGGTTTCCTCTAGGAATCAGGAAAGCAAGTTCTTCCAGCTTTAGCCCAGGTCCAATCAACTATACCATTCCTGGACTTTGATCTTCGTTTTTACCAGTTTAGTTTCCTACTCTTTGAATTAAAAGAATCATTTATACGGACATATTGACCATGTTTACACAAGTTGCATAACAAAATCTCTGTCATATTGCTTTTGAATGACTTACTCGTTTTTGGTGTTGTTAAAACAGCTGTGATTTTCACTTTTGAGATTGGTTTCCTTAAACAACAAAAGAGGATATCAGTTAAATTTATAAATTTTCAGATATTACTGTATGTTTGATTAATATGACAACTGGTCTCCACATGATAAATGACTGATATAGTTCAGCTGAAATAAACTTTGACCTGACGACATCTGAACCATGTATGAACCTGCAGGTGGCAGAGAGGGAAGACAAATTTCTAGTGAATTTGTTCAACAACATAGGTAAACAGAATGGTGGCAAAGCTTTATCCGCCAAAAACATCATTTTGGGAGAGCCTTTCGTGTATAAACACCTTGGTAGAATGGCATCTGTGGGTAGTTATAAAGCGTTGGTCGATCTACGCGAGTCTAAGGTAATTGCCAATAGTCCATTACAGGAAATGCATATCTTGAATCTGTTTGGTTAACATTCTTTGAAAAACTGTAATTGCTAATGAATCTGTTTTCTCCCTTTTGCTTTCTTGCGGCAGTTTGCAATAGGCTAACCTGTTCGGATACTCTAACATGGGATACTGGGAACCCGAGATGTGATGCTTTGTTGCTTGTTTCATATTCTTGAGTTTTTCCTGAAAACCTTACTTTTCTTCATTTACAAGCAGCTTGTGAGGAACCAAGAGCAGAAGGATCTCGCCGTTCTGGTCCTAATCAGAAATCAAATGGAGAACTAGCAAGTGTCAAGAAATCTGCTACAATGGATTCTGACATTCTCAGTAGTGACGTCTCAGAACTTGCCAGAGGATTGTTAAACATTGGTGAGGTTTTGGGATAGGGATTATCAAACATTAATGAACTGGTTTCTGTAATGGATTCTGCTAAAAAGGTCATTAATTCATTAAGCACTTCGTTTTTGTATATCTCCCATTCCTATCTTATTCTGGTTCCAGTTTTTATGTTCATGTCTTCCATTTATGTAGTTGAAGCAAGAAGTTGAAAAGGTTAAGGTTCAACAACTTGAAAAGACTAGTCTATTGGAGATGAAACTGGTACTATCTACTTGTATGCTTCTGTGAATTTTGCATTTTGTTCCGGTATATTTTTCAAAACGTGTAACTAACAACTTTTCCCCTTGAATTTTCAGACTACGACACAGATTCAAGTTCAACAGTTGACAGAACGTATCAATGGTATGGAGTTAGAATTGTTGTTTATTTCAGGCGGTAAAGCATCTCCTTAGATTGGACGCGGATAGCCCTGATATGCATCGTTGTTTGGTATTCCTTCGAAGCTAGTTCCCTTGTTTGCTGCTCAATACTGTGGAGCACAAAATATGCAACCTTATATTACAGATCTCTCTTTTTATTCCAGTTCATAAATATTTTTTGCTATTTTTGTGGCAGATCCGGTTTTTCATAAAGTGGATAATACCTTTTGTCTTTTGTAATCTAGGATTGAACGCCTAAAAGCTTTATGGATTGATACTATGTGCTTGCATTTGAATGAGGCTGAGTGGGTCCTTATTGTGTTTTGTTAGAAATGGAGCACCAGATCCTGTGAAGCAATGGAGGCTCAAAGACTGTGTTGCAGTCCATAAGTTGCTCGGAACAGTTCTAGGTGATTCGGATGCAGCTTCCAGTAAGTTACTCTACTTCATTCCCTGCTCTATGATTGTGGCGGTAAACTAAGTTTCGTTTCTGTTGTCTTCTTATTGTTTGTGTGAATGATGAATCAGCAAAAATTGTAGAAGGTTATAACCATCAGTGGCGAATCTAGACAAAAAGTTCAGCGGGGGCACAATATATTATCGAAGATCATTACCAGAAATGTGATTAGGAAAATGTCATACGTGATTTAAAAAGAACTAAATTAAATACGACAAGCTTCATTAAACCTCGCTACAACCTTACAAACAAATGAGTTACATAAGGATACAATTGAGAAGCAAATACAAAAAATTACGGTGCTATATAGGGTAGAAGAGAACAAATTAAATCAAATCTGATTACCAATGACCAATGACCAACCGTCAACAATACTATAAAAAGATGAAGGAAAAAGACGCTAAACAACACTTGAATATGTGGAGTATTTCGATTGATCCGGCAATGATAATAAGTTAATAACAGTTTTGCCAGCTTCATTCCAGCATCAGAGCTTCAAGTGATCGAATTTAAGTTCGCAAATGAATTCCCACCAAGATTAACACTAGGTCGGATACACTTATTTGTTCATATTTGGAACGCATTAGTCTTAAGCTGTTGATATGAACTTTAAACCTAAGCAAGTCATTTTGTTTTCCGGAAAATAGTGATTGTATCTACTAATAATCCCTAATTTCACGGAAATTTGTTAGTTCGTGGAATTGGATATGTGGAAAAGACCGAAGTTAGTTTCAGAAATATGCGGGGTCACAAAGTTATTTCGAGAGAAAATTACATAGCGTTTTTTCTTGAAAATTACAACCTTGGAATACACTTTTGCCTGTGAGGAGTGTCCTTGCAACAACCGTCCATCACGTATTCCTGTGGATGCCAATCACCGACGGGAACAGGATTTTAGGTTTGGGTGGGCTAAAAAAAATCGTTGTTAACCCCATTGGGTCATCACCCGCTACATTTTGTACTCCTTCAATATTATTATGTTCACTGCTAACCTTATGAGCATCAGGCACAACTTCAATTTGTACAGAATTGTCAACATTTGATGAAGAAGAAAAATGCCTTCAGGTTTCGTTTTCGATGGTAAGTAAAGTGATTTTTTTTACGCGAAAGCCGGACCTAAGCCCCTTCCCGTACCCAGCAAGTTGGACTTTCCCCACTGTTAGACCCAACACCGCCAAATCAACTATATAACTAATATATTACAAACCTTTACGGTGAAGATTGAACCCCCGACTTCCTTCTTACTGAAATTGATGGGGTACCAATAAGCTATGCTCTTGGACCCGTAAAATGAATCTATTCTTCCCGGTTTCGGCACTGAACATTGGCTCATTATAACATGAAAATTCAAAGATATACACCCATTTGAATCCCCTTTTTCCAATTGATAATTCAAAATTAACCCTAACTCCCTAACCAAATAAGAACTTAATTGAGAAAGAATACCCTATTCATGAAGCGATAATCATACAAATACAATTGCACCAATTAGTAAAACCATCTAAATCCTCAGTTCCATACGGTCTTAGAGCAAAAACCAAACTTTACAGTTTACACCAAAATAAAGTAAACTCAAAAGTACTTACGAATACATGATCACATGAACTTAAAGATGACAATAATGGTATTGCCTTATTGCTTGTGGTTGCGAAAAAAGCTGCTGCGACAAGGGACAACAGAGAGCTTAAGTGTCTTGGGTCCCCAATTTTAACCTTTAACCTAGAAACTAAAAAAGAAGATTGAAACTGAAAGAGAAGAAAAATATCACCTATATTATAAAAAATGAACTGTTTTCTTTCTGCCCGTAACGTATATCTTAACTTGAGTGAAAACGTGGCATTCCGTAAGGCCAGTCACGTATCTTTCTGGTCTAAATCTAATTTTTGACCCGGGCTAATTTTTTTTCGTTTTACAATTACGCTAGCATGAATCAACTTTTACATAATTCCAGGGGCTGCAGCCTGGGTAAGCCACCCCCAGTACGGTCCCTGAATTGCCAGTCATACTCGAAGTAACAGCACCACTTCAATTTCTAGAACTGAGCAGACTAAATCACAAGCAGTCACCGAATATTTGGAACTAATGACGACAATTTGTCTTGCCACTACAAAATATTAACGGCAAAATTTCAGATTTGTTTCGTATTCATTTAGATGACGAACCAATTTTTGTCTGCGTAAATAGATATAATGACAAAAGTTACACGTTGTCAGAAATAGTTTTTTCAGAGACCAATTTCTTTTTCCGTCGGTAGAAAACAGTCCATTTACGACAACAATTTGTTTGGATACTAATAGTTCTAACGGCAAAATCCTTATTTGATGGGCATTCATTTCGGCGACAAACTAATTTTGTCAGTGTAAGATACATTAGGGGATAAAAGTCTTGGATCGTTGGCAATAATATGTTTGGAGACTGTAATTTTCCTTTGTCGCTATAAACCAATTCCGTGACCGAAATAATTGGTCACAAAGAAATATTTAGAGACGGAGACAGAATTGGTCACTATATTTGGTCACAAAAAAAATATTCTAAGACGGAGACAGGTTTAGTCACTGTATTTGGTCACAAAAATTTACAGTAAAAACTTTAAAGACTAAATTTATCGTTTGTCGCGAAAAAAATATATATCAAAGGCAAAAAAAATTCCTCCTTAAACACTAAATTTGCAGACAAAATTTTATTGATCGTATAAAATTTTGTCACTAAACGTGGGTTTTGTTGTAATGTGTTAAAAAGTGGTAAGGAATTCAGTAAGCCATTAATTTAATTTGCTCTTTCTGTTTCTCTTATCCTATTTCTTTTTTTCCTTTCTTGGCGGGAGAAACTATTGGACTTCTGTTTTCAAATATTGAAGTTTCAACTATCTTCCCGTACAACAGGCTATTTACAGAAGCTTTTGTGGAAAGCAATATGTGATTAAAGTAACTATCATTCTCGATGTGTACGTGCATACCAGGAGCCAAGGTGCTTTACCTTTGATGACTTCACGTATACGTAGGAAAGATTCCACAAGAAACATATAATTTTCATGGTCGTGCTTCCCCACATATATCATCATTTTTTATTCCATTTTTCATCATTGTTGTTGCTGTGAAAGATTATTTTTTATAATGCTTCAGGTGTCTTACCGCTTTCTACAAAAGTTTTCTTTTTGGAGGTTTAGGTTAACTAATTTGGTGTCATTTCTCAAAAGATCGATTGAAGGGACTAACCAGAGAACCATATTTCGAACTTACCACCAAAGAACCAAGATGCAGGTAGTTATATACGCTGTCACTTTATATTACAAGCACAATTGTTTGATAATTTGGTATATAAACTTGAACGGCATTTCTTCACCTATATTGTGCTTTATAGATATCCTTTCAGTGAATCATTCATTGATAGATAATATAGTTTCTTAGATTGAGATGTAGGAGTAGGCGTAAGTAACCAGGCACGTACTTAATTTATATATAGAATGCACACCAATTGCACATGCTAGGGTCATTAGTTTTCCACTTTGGATGTTTGGAGAAATTACAGAAGGGACTTGGTTACACAAAGTATACAAACTGGAATCTAAATACTTCTTCTAAGATATTTAATTCCTTTTTGTTATCAGAAATAATTATTGTTAGGATATTTCATCTGGAATTATATGTTTAGAACCCAACAAAGATGAATGGCGTCAAGTCTCTGTAACTCTAGCCAAGGGGAAGGAACCATGCAAAATGAGGCAATATGTGGTTTGTGGTTATTTTTATTTATTTTATTTTTTTTTGCAGAAGACAATTAGGAAGGAAAAGGTTATTGAGAACCTATGAAGACTAAAATGAGTTTGAAACTAATGAAAACATCTTCCAGGTTTGTGGCTTATGATCTTTTACCATTTTACAAGAGTGATAATACGGTTCTGGAGGTGTCTCCTCTTTTGATGTTATTGTCCCTATTGAGCATTGTCACATCACAATAACACAAAAGTTTTTGGTATGTACGTGTTTTTGTTAGTTTATACATATTTTCAACCTTCTTAGTAAGAACAAATATAAAATTGTTAATTAATACATGGTTTTGTTATACGAGTAAAATTTGTTATGGCATCATTTAACCTTTGTTGTTTAGGTTACTGGGATTTTTGTTGGTTGCCATGCGATTGATGGATATGGGTAGGTGGACGATGCTATGTTTATAATGGATCACAAAAACCATCTAATACTAACACGCAAGGACATTATAAGCTTGATCAGGTTAAAGTTGCATGCATTTTGTAATTAGGATGTGACATTGTATGATTTCTTATTTTCCTTTGGAACCTTTCAAGGTAAGATTAGAGCATTAACATGTAGTGAAAAAAAACATTGCAAGTTCGCCAATAAAGAAGGCATTGAAGTTTATTGGGTGCTAAATCTTGGCGGGCACTTACTGAAGCAAGTCCACCCATGAACTAATCACCCTACATTTGTTTTAAGTGATTTTTATTTTTATAATGTCGATTCGTTGTATAAGCTTGAAAGTCACATGCTCAATAGAATCTGTTTTTTTTTATTAGCGTAATAATTTATGTTTGGTTGTCTGATCTTTGATGTAGAATGTGCTTTCCTCAAGTTTCGGCTCGCATAACATTAACTTATGCTGATTATCTAACACTTGCCTTGATGTTTAGAAAGATTTGTTTTAGTGGCCAACCAATATTAATTACACTTACCGTTAATTTATTCTTATGGTTCAGTTAATGAGCAACTAACCCGTCCATTTGGACGGGTTTACATAACTTGTCTCATATATATATAACTCCCTCCGTTCCACTTTAGATGAGTGTTTAGAGTTATCTTTTTGTTTACTACTTATAGTTTTCATATTTTTCCCACAAAATTACCAATAATACCCTAACATTTTGTTTTGGAACCATAAATTTATTTTTGAATACAGTAATAGCAATTAATGTTTGAAGACTTTTCTGAAGGGGCTAGATAGAATTATTCATATCTCTATCCATTTCTTGATCTGGGTTAAAACTCCCAAAACGTCATCTAAAATGGAACGGAGGAAGTATTATAATTTCTTATGTACCCTGTTTTTAGGGGTATAATGGGAAAACAATCGAGAATATATAACATATCTAAAAGTTCGTGCCCTGAAATCTTACAAAATTATCTCGTTGTAAATTTTTTGAAGAGATCTACCAATGAGTTCACATAACATATCAAATTCGGAAATGTTTATCCTTTTAAGCACAATTAAAACGATTTAAATGTCTCAAAAATAACATTCTAACAAGAAAACGAATGTATAACATGTTAAGCAATCGGCGGTGTTTCGTTTTTCTTCGGTCGACTCTCCCCACCTTGACAACAATGTTATAGTAATACTCATAACATTATATTGGTGAGGTCTCAAATTCTCAATATCATTTCCAAGTTTATTATGTGGTTTCTACTAACATTCTACAGTAAAGCCTTTCAAGTTATAAAAATGCCAAAGTTAATAGTAAAACCCATCAAACTGCTATCTTTTGTAAAGAAATTTGAAATGGGTAATTTGAGCTTGGCTATTACCATCACACAGCTCTTTTGAATTTCCATCGGGTGCTTGCGGATCTTGATCGGAAAAGTGCATAATGTTAATTTGGTATTTGAAATTCGAAAAGATATCAATTGATTACATCTTGATTCCGAAAACTTTTGATTTTGACGGTGGCAAGTTTTCTCACTCAGGTCTTTTATCACTAGTTTCTTTGTCATTATACTATCATGACATCGACTTTTTATCTCCCATTTCATAGGAAACCAAAATATGTGATCAATATTTAAGTTGTGTTTATTTCTACATCTCCAAATAACATTTTTGGAGTATTCACTAAAAAAAATAGGCTTCTCTTAAATAAAGTCCATGTTTTTATTAACTATAACCCACATAAAATAAGTCATTAATTTTACCAAACATATTCTTATCATTATTAACATAACCTACAAAACTATAAACAATTTTTATATATAGCCCATAAAAATTATCAAATCCCTAATGAAATGTAGTAATTCAAATTCTACATCTCAGTGCGCAGGATGATCCCTAGATTCCCTACTGCTTTGGAGACTTTGTTAGCACAAACGACATATTCAACCGTGAAATTTGCTTTTTACAATGTGGATGGATTAACAGAAAAGTTCCATTGGGACGAGCTTCCCACATTGAGCTCCACATCCCAAACCCAAGCAATGTTTTTCAGGTTTGGTGACTTTCTTTATGATTCCTCATCTATGCGAGCGACATGATACCATCGTAATAATTTGTAACAGAGAAAGACTGGAATCCACCAATGGAATTTGAGAAAGACCGGGATCCAGCAGCTCATAATCAGTTTCTAATCCGAAATTCAAGCTACACAAAATCTCACAATTCGAAAGCCAAGTACCATTACATGGCTGAGGACTCGTGCATTCATTCTTTCATGTTTTATTGCATTTCACATGGCTAAAGTAAAGAAAAAAAACAAAAAAAAAAAAAGTTAGGGTTCATGTTTAATTTTGGGGAAGGAATAAGATTATTAGTTACAAAATTAAGACTTGTTTGGTAATATTGATTTTTTATTTTAATTTAAATTTTTTGGGTTATGATTAATAAAAGTGTGGACTATATTTAAGAGAAGCCAAAAAATAATAATATAGATGCATCAAGTAGAAATCACCCAAACACGCTTTCACGTATTGCTTGGGATAGTGCAAACACCTAATGCTGGTTAGTTGGTGACTACGGCCGTGCCCCCACATGGAAGATAAGTACCCTTTTAAGCACGTTCTTGGGAGTAGTGAATCTTGACTAGAGTGTTCATTTTTCTTCTTTTAAGCAAGAAAGGAGAAGAAGGGCTTCTCATCTCAGAGATGATATTTGGTGCTTTCTGATAATACTCTCTTCATAACAACCTTCTTCAGGTAAATCCTCCTTTAACTCTATTTAGTTTGATTCATGTTTTGGAGATTTGGTCAAAAGCCAGAACCCCAAACTCTCATTTTCAACTATAACTTTTTCTAATGAACGTGGATTATATAGATTTGAAGTTTAACTACAAATCCAAGTAGTTGATTTCAAGTTTATTCTATTGATTATGCATGCACAAACAAGGAGGATTTTTTCATGTTTACTGATCTAAACCCCCTTGAGTTTTCTTAGATTTTTCCATGTTTACTGATTCTACCCTAGACCCCCTTGTTTTTTATATTTTATTTCTATTTTCATGCACGTAATCTGTTTGATGAAAATACTGACTCTATATAATCAATGCTATCTCAGGACTCAGGAGAAAGATCATTTGGAATCATGGTGGTGAAAAACAAAAAGAAACACAAACAAATGGAAAACAACAATACAGGTGTTGGAAAGGATTACATAAGTAATTTACCTGATGCACTTATTCATCACATCCTTTCTTTCCTTCCAACCAAATCTGCTATGTCTACCTGCATTTTATCCAAAAGATGGAAGTATGTAGCCGCCACAATTCCTGTTTTTGATTTTTGTAACTGGCGATCTAAACGAAACAGAAAGCTGGAAACCAAATTGTTCATGAATTTTCTGGACTCAGTACTATTTCTTCATGAGAATCCTAATATCCAGAAGTTTTCTCTCGGTTTGGATGAGGTTTCTGATGAATTTAGAGTTTATGGATGGGTTAGTACTATTATGAAGCGTAAAGTTCAAATTTTACGTCTTTACTTAAATTGTTCAATCACATCCTCCATATTTCCTCTATCATTTTTTACTTGCGATTCATTGAGACTATTAGATTTGGATTTGGATTTTGATAGGGAGACTGTTGGCTAACTTATTATTCCAAACGCAGTCTCCTTTCCAAAGCTCAAGAAACTTCAGCTCAGATCTCTTAGTTTTGTGGATGAAACCTCGACCAGAAAATTCTTTTCCAACTGCCCAACCCTTGAAAAGTTGATATTGTCTGGTTGTTTGATATCTGAAGGGTTGTGCATTGTGAGTCCCGCATTGAAATACTATTGACCATTAGTTATGTGAATTAACAGAGTCAACGGTGAAGATTTCTGCTCCTAATCTATTGACCATTAGTTACACTGGAGACCCACCGGCAGATTTTGTCCTTGATAGCTTTTGGTCACTAGTTGAGGCAGATGTTGGCTTTGACATTCCCGAGGATGAATACTCGAATGAAACATTTGTTAAGTTTTTTCAAAACTCTGTCAAGTGTGAAGGTCCTTAAAGTATGTGCAGACTCATTTCAGGTATGCCTCATTACTTTAGATGAATCTTGCCTAATTGATCATGTTGCTGTGAACTTAATCAATATTACACTTCTGTAGTATAACTTTATTGTGCTTTGGTTTTCCAAGAATCTTAGGCTGTGGCAGACTTACTTTATTTTAATGATTAGGTTCTAAGCGAGGCAGATGTCTTCTTAACCAATTTGCTGGCATTTAACAATTTGATCCATCTTGAAGGTAGCTCAATTTTTGATTGCCCGAGTTTTGGTTCAGAGTCTGTTTCGATTATGAGAAGATTTTTCAGGTTTCTCCAGCTCTCGCCTAATCTAGAATCGATTGTCTTTGCTTGGGTAAATCACTTACCTCTTATCTCGCAATTAAGTTAAAAGGATTTCTGTTTTTGTTCATATTGGTGGTATTCAGTTCTCTTATTAAAACTTGGTGTTACTATATTTGGTAAAACTGTTGATTCAGATCGCAAAACGTCAGTTTCCTAAACTAGAATCTCCCATCTTCGCCTTTGCAAGACCCCTGGCTTTCATCATCTTTGTTTTGCATACCTCATCTGGGCATATTTTAAATACTAGGTAGCTTGTGTTCGTGTTAGTATCACTACTTATTTCTTATGTTGTATCCTATTTTTTATTATTGTAGGGGATTCACTTTCTTGACATAGAAGATGATGATTGTTGGTCACTTGATCTTAAATGTTCTCTACCACACCTCAAGTCAATTAAATTCAAACATTTTGAGGGGAAACCAATGGAAGTGAACACGATTAAAGTCTTTCTAAAGTATCCCGGTTTCTCTGGCACTGTAACCATTGTTGCTTGTCCAAGTCTCTCCAAAACGCGTCAGATAAATCTAAAGAAGCTGGTACGAAGGCTTCCAAAACTCTCAAATTGTGTTGTTAAGTTCTTGATGAGCTTTGAAGGCGCTTAACAGTACTTTCAGTATGTCAGTGTTATTATTGGTGAGGTACATTCTAGAAGTCCCCTTGTGAGTGTCTACAAGTATTGTTCGTTTTTATCTTCTGGAATTTGGAGAATGGTGTAATTCCCTGAACCTACAAGGACAGAGTACTAAAATGTTTTGATTTTGCCCCATTTTTTGTTTCCTTGTAATATAGTTGCTTCAGTTTCTGGTCTGCTCTAGAAATTCCGCAGGGCTTGAACCAATATGATTTTAATCGTCAGCTAATGTACTCAACTCTGGTATTATGTTGAATGAAATCAGAATGATGGTGTATTCAGGTGACTGGTTTGTTTCAGCTTTGTAAGATCAAGCTGCTTGCAAAAGCAAATCTTAACTTGGTATTTTTATAGCTATGATTCAACTTTTGTTGCTTATTCGAATTGGGGCAAAGAAATGTCGCAAAAGCTGGTTTGTCGGAGGAAACCATCTAAAGTCCTACGTGGGACTAACAATCAAGAGTTGAAGGCCTTTTTATATTTGAGGTCACAAGTTAAGTTCTTCATACCACCATTTTTCTTATTAATTTTTTTTTCTTCTAGCCTTTTTCAGTTTTCCTTGCTTATCCTTAATAGAGGGATCTCTAATTGTTCATGTAAATTACTGCACATTTCTGTGCCTGTCTTTAGAAATTAGTGTTCCTTACATTCCTTCTCCACATGGAGTAAATATGAAAGATCAAAATTCGTTCCGCGTTTGCCGCTACCCTCTTTGAAATGTCTAGTTCTACATTTGCAGCTAACATCTTAGAAATCTCAAGTTCTACACTTACCTTCTTTTTAAACTATCACCTAAAAACGAGAGATAATTTTCAATACATATATATGCTAGAACAGCTAGATGTGCAAGTCAATTTCAGATCACTGGGAACAAAGTCCATATAATAAAATCACACTCCCAACTTCCCAAAGAGCACACATAACAATACACTTATTAAAAAACCTAGATAAGGGGAACAAACCAGTCAAGGGGAGCAAAGGTTTGAAAAAATTACAATCTTCCTAAATGTTTTAAAATCCGGTGACTAAACTGTTTTAAGGTCTGGTGAATCCCATAATGTGATCAACGAAGAGTCATTGAGCTTGGAATACATGGAAACTGATAAGGTTGATAAATTGAATCTCAAAACTGGACTTTTATATATGACATCCTGGTTCTTGATAATATGATAGGCGGCTACTTAGAGGAGCAAAGAGCAAACCAAATAAAATTAGCACAAAGAAAATACAACCAAAAGAGTTCGATGGGTACCTCTTTGACATAAATTGGTCTCAAAATATGAAAGGGAACTCTTTTCAATGTTGGGAAAGATCAGCCAGCCATAATAACTACCAATGGAATGTTTGTATCAACCATAATAACCGTGAATTCAAACACCAAAAAATGTGTTTTCTTTTACAGGAGCAAATTTTATGCAACCATTTTTGACTGTTAGGGCAACTAATAACAAATTCCCCGTCCTCACATTTTATCATGGATTCCGTATTACCTATATTCCAATGGGATCCTTAGTTGTGTACAGATATGCCAAGCGTACACATTGATAAATGGCTTGAAACTTGAATGCCAGTATAAAATTAGGAATGGAATCACACGCTCTCAGTTATTGGTACCATTACAGGAACCTTCCAAAACAAGTTAAAATGAGTCGCAGGTAACATCCTATTCCGAGCCCTTCTCAACGTCCGTCTCCCAGTCGTCCTCAAAGCGCACCATCTCCAACTCCATCAGTTCTTCTATTTTCTTCGATATTCTGACCCGCTCAATGACTCTCTCCAAAGTTTTAATCATGGTGTAAACCCTTGAACATAAACTGAAACAATGAGTATGAAGAATAGAATTGATATATTCAATCTTGGTTAAACTCTTACGATTGCAGAGAATATATAGATGCTGTACATAGCATATAAAAACAACCCAAAAGATATCATACTATATACATCTAATATCTTGCCTAAGATACGTATATACTCCCTAAGAATGATTATAACAGAATATATGCATAATATATAGAGTATATTTCCTAATACTCCCCCTCAAGTTGGAGCGTGAAGGTCGCGAATGCCCAACTTGCGAAGAAGAAACTCGAACTGTGGACGTCCAAGCGCCTTGGTGAAAATGTCAGCTAGTTGCGCAGTTGTACGAACATGAGAAGTGACAATGGTACCAGCCTGAATATGATCACAAATGTAATGACAATCAATCTCTATGTGTTTGGTGCGCTCATGAAAAACAGGATTGGCAGCGATATGAAGTGCGGCTTGGCTGTCTCAATAAAGTTGCATGGGTTGTGAGTGGAAAACACCAAGAGACTTTAATAGAGACTTGAGCCAGGTGAGCTCACTGCAAGTGAACGCCATAGAACGATATTCTGCTTCGGCAGAAGATCGTGAAACAGTATGTTGCTTCTTAGTTTTCCAAGATATAGGAGATCCTCCCAAAAATATAAAATAGCCTGTAAGAGAACGACGACTAAGTGGACATGAAGCCCAATCAGAATCGCAATATGCAATAAGCTGTAGAGCACTATCCCTATGTAATAAAATACCTTGGCCAGGATGACCCTTGATGTAACGAAGAACCCGAATAGCCGCCTCCCAGTGAGACATACGAGGAGATTGCAAAAATTGAGCCAAAATATGAACTGAATAGCAAAGTTCCGGACGAGTAATAGTCAAGTAAATCAACCGCCCAATGAGTCTACGATACTGAGATGGGTTCGAATACATAGGCCCGTCGGCAAGAGCTAGACGATGATGTTCATCTATGGGAGAGTTAGCAGGCTTCGCTCCAAGAAGCCCCGTTTCAGATAATATATCTAGTGCATATTTTCTCTGTGACAAGAACAAGCCATCAGGTCCTCGGGATATTTCAATTCCCAGAAAATACTTGAGGATTCCCAAATCCTTCATATGGAAGCATTGACTTAAATAGGCTTTAAAAGAAGCAATAGCAGCGGAATTGTTCCCAGAAATAATCAAATCATCAACATAAATTAAAACGTGAAGCTCACTGTCATGACGTTTTAATGTGAATAGTGAGTAATCGGCATATGATTGCACAAACCCAAAATTTTTTAGAGCACCTGCAAGCTTAGCAAACCAATTGCGAGGAGCCTGACGAAGACCATATAAAGACTTACGTAGACGACACACTTTACCAGGAGAATCACTAGAAAAACCAGGTGGAAGTTGCATATACACTTCCTCATCAAGATCACCATGAAGAAAAGCATTATTTACATCCATCTGATGTAGCTCCCAATCACGAGCAACAGCAACCGCTAAAAATGTCCGAACAGAAACCATTTTAGCAACAGGTGCAAAGGTCTCATGATAATCAACACCTTCCACTTGATTATTACCAAGAATAACTAAACGAGCTTTGAACCGCTCAATAGTACCATCTGAATTATACTTGATCTTATATACCCATTTGCAACCAATTTCCTTTTTGCCGGGAGGAAGATCAACAATATCCCATGTGCCATTTTTAATAAGCGCATCAATCTCTTTGATCATTGCCTCGATCCAACGTGGGTCACGCACTGCCTCGACATACCTAGTAGGTTCAATGCAAGCAGTAATGGCTGCCAAAAAATGCGCATGCTTCGCCGAAAAATTAGCACAAGAAATATAATTAGCTATTGGATAAGGCGTACCTGAGGACATTTTTGGGAGTGATGAGGTTGATGCGGGGTCTATAATTCGAGTTGTGTTGCAGACGTAATCACGTAAACGAGTATTAGGAATTTTGGATCTGTCACTGCGACGGACAGAAACTTCATGACTTTCAGTATCCACAACGGGTGGAGAACACTGAGAATTAATACTCCCCCTGTCATGTAGCAAACTTGTTTCTTCTGGAAAATGAGCAACACAAGTAGGTGATTTTCTTACATCCATATCATTGGACGGAGAAAAATCATGTCCAGTAGTGGGGGAATGTACTGCCGTTGGAAAATTAGACCCATTTCCCATATCTTGACAATCCTCGATTAGTGGAGATACATGAGGTTGCATAAAGTCAGCTGGTGGAGTATCCAGTGTCATTTCCTGGTAAGGGAACTTATCTTCAAAAAATACCACATCGCGCGACACAAAAAATTCATGGTTTTCCAAATCAAAAACCCGCCAACCTTTCTTTCCATGAGGATACCCAACAAAGATACATCGACGACTTCTTGGATTAAATTTATTCTTGTCGCGAGGCACTATACGAGCATAACACAAACATCCGAAAATTCGCAAATGAGCATACGGAGGAGGCTTTCCATGTAATAAATCATATGGAGTTTTTCCATTAAGCAACGGAGTAGGTGTACGATTGATAATATATGCAGCACTCAAAATGCATTCACCCCAAAATTTTAAGGGCAAATTAGCTTGGAACCGTAGAGCTCGCCCGACATTAAGTAAATGACGATGTTTGCGTTCAACACGCCCATTTTGCTGAGGCGTATCTACACATGAGGTCTGGAACTCTATACCGTATTCAGAAAAATAAGGAACCAGTGGTCGAAATTCTGTACCATTATCACTTCGTACCACTTTAACCTGCTTATTAAATTGAGTCTTAGCCATAGCACAAAATTTTTTGAAGATTTGAGTCACTTCAGATTTATGTGCCAGCAAATAAACCCAAACACCTCTAGAATGATCATCGACTATGGAAAGAAAATAATGTGCACCACAAGAAGAAGGAGTACTATAAGCACCCCACACATCACAATGAACTAAATCAAATAGGTCATTAGATTTATTAGTACTAATTGGAAAAGCATCACGAGTTTGTTTTGCTTTCAAACAAACATCACATGGTTCACCACGAAAATTTTCACAATCATCTTTACTGACATTAGGAAGCAATGAAACAATTTTATTGGACGCATGACCTAACCGTTTATGCCATAAATGATAAGTATTTCCTATAGTTACTCGATTTGCAATCGTTGGTGTTGCACTCCGAAATATATAGACCCCATCCTCTTGCTCACCCACTCCAATCAAGGTCCTCGTAGTGCGGTCCTGTATCAAACATAGCTTATCAGTTAGCGTCACCATGCATTTCATGTCGTTAATCAAACATGCTAAGGAGACTAAATTGCAATTGAGTGCAGGAACAAATAAAACATGATTCAGTTTTAAATTAGGCCCAAACACAACAGTTCCCTCGCATTGAGCGTGCAAGTATGTGCCGTTTGGAAGTCCAATAGGAGACAAGCCTATCTGCTGCAAGTGAAGTAATAATTCTTTACGTCCGGTCATATGTCTCGATGCCCCTGTATCAAGTATCCACTTACCAGTAATATTTCCTTTCGAACTCTCCTTGTTCGATGAATTAAGCACATTCGCTATGGCTGTCAATTGAGAATCTGTAAGAGTATTCATAAGTGCTGCCCGATCTTGTGTTGATAGGGAGATGCCACTAAAATTTTCACCACCACTGGTTGGAAAAATAGTGGCATTAGCAACAGCAAAACGTGTCTTTCCTTGGCTGTTATTTGATCCTTGATACGCACGCCCTCCATTTCCTTTACCATGTTTTTCTAGCCACCAATCTGGATAACCAACGAGTTTGAAACAATTTACCGTTTCATGACCAGATTTACCACAGTTCTTACAAGTTGGTTTATCTACAGATGTTATGGACATCCTAGAAGTAGGTCCCTTTGTCGCCTTTGGAGCTTGTACTGCAAATCCCACAGCTTCCACACGTACATCGCGTGTCCTAGCAATAGTATGGTGTCTTTCCTCCTGCACAACCAATGCATATACACGACTGAGTGATGGAAGAGGATCTTGAGCAATTATATGAGAACGAACAGTCCCATATATAGCATCATCAAGACCCATCAAGAACTGATGAACACGTTCTTCTTCTCGCTGTTTATCCCATTGGGCAGCAAGAGAACATGTACACTTATTACAGCTGCACATGGGAGGTCTAACATGATTACTAAGTTCTTCCCAAAGAACTTTCAGTCGTCCAAAATAAGCAGCAATCGCCTGTCCATCTTGCCTGCATTTGGCTAAATCTGAACGCAATTGGAGCATCCTTGGTCCATTCCCAATCGAAAAACGATTCTTCAAATCATCCCAAAGTTCCTTGGCTGTCTCATAATAGGTAATTGTTGATTGCAGATTCGGCTCAATGGATGTAGCAATCCACCCAACAAGCATCGAATTAACACTCCACCAGTCTTCAATATCAGGATCATCTTCTTTAGGTTGCGTGATTTTCCCTTCCAAAAAAGAATATTTTCTTCTGGCTCGAAATGCATTACGCATAGATCGAAACCATTCCTCATAGTTATCATCATTCAGTTTCACCGGAGAAATAACCATACCCGTGTGATCTGAAGGATGCAGGTAATACGGTGAAGATGAATCAATTTTTTTTTCACCATTGGATGTCGTTTTCTTTTCAGATTCTTTCTCAGCTTCTTTCCCAGTCATGATGCAATGCTTCGGCACAAACAAAAGAAAGAACAACTCGGAATAAAAGATTTGATTATTTTGTTTTTGGCTCGGATGCCATGAAACAATGAGTATGAAGAATAGAATTGATATATTCAATCTTGGTTAAACTCTTACGATTGCAGAGAATATATAGATGCTGTACATAGCATATAAAAACAACCCAAAAGATATCATACTATATACATCTAATATCTTGCCTAAGATACGTATATACTCCCTAAGAATGATTATAACAGAATATATGCATAATATATAGAGTATATTTCCTAATATAAACTATCAACACTTTTTCTTCTCCAATTTGCTGTCGCACATTCGTTGTCGATATTCCATAGTTTATCCCGGAGTACCTTTAACAAAAAATAATATTTAAATAAATCAACTAATTATAGTCTTCCGCAAGTTGCAGCGATGGTCACTTACATTCAACATACATCACACGTAATTTAATTATAAAATTAGCTTCAATAATCATAAAAATGCAATCAAGAGGTTACCCTAAGATGCCTCAGAACAGATATATCTGAAACATCAACGATCTGCAGGTTGTTCTTCTGCACCTTACGTTCCAAAGCTTTTTTAATCTTAGATTTCTCGGACTCGCTTGGTAGATATTGATAAGATGGATTATCTATAATGGAAGATGCTTGCTCAACAAGTTCTGAAAAAGCTAGTGCAGCTCTTGTCCGGAGTGCTTTCACAAACTTTGTTACAACTATCATATAGAGCTACCAAAGTAGAAGCTAGATCCTGATAAAAACAGATTCCCAATATTACAAACAATTCATAAAAAGCCATTTTATCTGATAATAAGACGAGTAATTACCTTCAGCTTCGCCAATTCTAATTTGACGTCATTAATGTTTGGATCTCTTTGCTCATATAGCACACTGTAATAAGATAACTCGGCGTTGCTGATATGATATCGTCCATGTTTCCAGGGATAAAACTTGTGTAAAGCTTCCAAGATATCTGTCAGGATAAGATAAAATCAATATACAAACATAATGATGGAACATATAGTTTCAAAATTTCCATGCTGCAAATTAGGGTTATAAGAGTTTACCATCGGGAACATTGAGTTTAGGATATTTACTCCAAGCGTGATCAAGTTCTGGTGCGTCTGTACGTACCAATAATCAATAAGAAATCAAGTTGACGATTAGATTCTTATTAAAAAATATATACTTATATTTGGGTTTAAGAGTTTACCTGCTACGGAAGAGGAGCCAGGTTCTTGGCTCAATTTCGACTGCGCGATGTGTGTTTCTTTTCGTCTAGACTAGAAATAAGAAAAAAACTTAGAAGAAATCGACAGCAAAGGATGAGATTTCCAGATGGTTTTGGTCGATTACTGACACTTTATATAGTAGGCCATCGCCATGCCAGAGTTTGAATATTCCGAACTATGTTCCTCGCCTAACATACATTCACAACCGTGTTCTCTCTCATTCAATGTTCCAAATCCAAGCATACGTTTTTCGCTAACACAAAATCATCACCCCTCGGGAATAAAAGAAAAAGAAAAACATCTCACTGTAAAAATCTCATCACTTAATGCAAATGCCGTATCATACGAGATTGTCAACTGGTCCAGGACATGTATGAAGATAACATATTATTCTTGAGTCTGGTTGTGCAAAAAAAGAAAAAAAAGGCTGGAAATATTTTCCCCAAATTGTAGTGTAATAAAAATTCTCCACTTGCATGCGTGTCAGCGTGTGGAAGCATGGCATGTTTTTATTTTCTCTAACAATTCCGACGGATTTTCGGCTCAAAAGTGATTTGGGTATTAACTCACGTACATGCACTTTCTAGAGTTTTTCTCAATTCCAACTTTAATCTTTTTTTCCTACCACAAACCAAATAAACCTCACATTTTCCTATCAGTGTTTCTGAACCCTAACCAGATTTTTCTGTCAGAACAACGGATTTTACAACAAAGTTGATCTCTTTTTAAGTTCATTTCTCATCGCTATTTCTCAAACCCTAAAAAGTATTGATCGCTATTTCTCAAACCCTAAAAAGTATTTATGTCGCTCTTTGTTTCAAGGTTAAAAGGGTTTTGATGGATCAATTTAAGATTCTTCGGGCGGAGATTACATTAGATATTTTGACTCGTCTTCCAACTGAATCGGTGTTTGATTGCAAATTAGTATGCACAGATTGGAGGAATCTCATTTCTCATCATCCATCATTTTCCAAAATGCACTTACATCATCTCAATCATCATTTTACTGCTGATGATTCTGGTAAGTTGGATTTTATTGTTGTGACTAAGGATAGGAGTTATTTCGGTGATCATGAAAATTTACAGTATTTTGAGATTCATGAATCAACAACACCCACCATTCAAAGAATTAGCAGAGTTAATTTTACCCAACCGTTTGAGCATTTTAAGATTGTTGGTTCGTGTGATGGTTTGATATGTCTTATTCGCCTCTATCGTTCAGCAACACAACCTGTTTGTATTTGTAACCCAGTAACCAGACAGTATGTTGTGCTTCCAGAGATTGATTGTGACACTGATGATGATGATGTTAACTGGACATTTGGATTTGGTTATGTTTCTTCAACCAATGAGTACAAAGTTGTAGCAATACATTGGTTAAACAAGGAATTTATACAAGCCCAAATATACACTCTAGGCAGTGGGAACGGCTGGAAAAACCTTGGAAACTTTTCTTCTCAATTCACCGGAGATTGGATCTGCATATTGTGCGTACAAGCTATCTTTGCTGACGGAGCTCTATATTGGCTGGACATTGTATCAAATATGGTCGTTTCCTTCAATTTGGCTGACGAAAAGTTTTGTGCACATCTTTCACCGCCTCCTTTGCCACCAGACAATGATTTCTGGTATAATAGATTAGGGGTTTTGGGTGGATTTTTGTATTTTGCTGTTCCGCAAGTTGTCGAAGAAGCAATATGTTATGACATATGGCTATTAAAAAAGAAGAACGGTAATCAGGACATGGAAGAGCAGCTAGAGGAACATCAATCATTGGGTTGGAATAAAAAGTTTAGGATTAATGAAATAGACTTGTTTGCCGTTACGAAGAGTGATAGTGTTTTAACTTACTATGATAACTATCTCAGAATTTATGACACAAAATCTTCAACCTCGAAAAGTCTTGTGGATTTTAAGGAACAGATTTCGATTGTATTTCCTTACAAGAGCACCTTAGTTTCGTTGAATGAATTAGGGGAAGAACATACCAAGAGAATGGAGTCGATTGAAATTGAAGAGACATGGAAAGCCATAATAAGCCTTCAATTATAGGAGGATGATATCCCTGCATGCATACCTATAAATTGGTCAGGTAATCTTCTCCAACTTTGAATTTGTAATTCGATAAAGTACCCCGTGTGTGAATCTCAATAATGTTGACATTATCCTAAATCATCTATCCAACTTCATGAGAGTTATTTTGACTTTGTTATTTTAAGCTATATGCTTGCTTAGCTCTGCTTGTTGTTAGTGACTTGACTTTATTTCATTGGGAGAATGTGATGTTACTTTAGTGGCTTATTTTGTTGATGCATGGTAGTAGGAGGGAATATATTTACATCTTTCCTCTTAATAGTATTTGATAGATAATTCTAACACTGTAGTAACGCATGCTATGTACCTGTTCTACCTTTATAGAAAATGGTAGTTAGAATGGTAAACTACACTAAAGTCTGTACGCAAATTTTGGTTCTTCCGCAGTTGTATCATTTGGATAACTCTGGTTCAATAACTTCAGTTAGATCTCAAGTTGCATCATTACTGACCACAAGAGTTTCTGGGGATTTTTGAGTCCGTTAACAATGGATCATTTAGGCTTCCGTCAGAAGCCAACACACTAGCTCAGTTTCATCATTTCTAAGTCAGTTTCTATATTGCCAAAACTATCATTCACGTCCCCTTATCCTAAAGTACAGTTTTATATTTTCCTTATAGTTAATGTCTCGAGAGATCTGTCCTTAGCCCACGATGTTATCAAGCTGGCCATGTTTTACTCGCTTTATTATGAACTTGATATGCTTTTAGCTCCTTATCTTTATGGAAAAAATCTTTTCCATGTCCAAAACATTTGAAATTCGTGACCAGGAAATCAAAAAAATTAAAGGAATCATAATGACAGAAGACTCGGACGATCTATACCACGACCCAGAGGTGATGAAGCACGAGGTTCTCCACAAAAGGGCAACACGATCCAAGGGAGAGCGAGATAACTCGGAGGGAGAACCAAATATGCCATCACGAGGGACGGTATAGAGCGAGTCCGAGGGATCCAGGACGAAGGATGACAACTCACCCAACTCGGACGATCAAGCCCCCACGAGTTTATTCTGTCTATAAATACCAGTCCATGTACCAGGAGACAAACAACTTATGTAATCTTAGATGGTCTTTCTACAGAGAATTCCTGAGAGAGATTTAGATAGAGAGAAAGTGAGAAATCTAGAAGAGATCTGTAACACTTTCAAGGGTAAGACCTTATAATCAATAAGAAAACATCTTCTTCTCCGCGGATGTAGGTCTTCATGGCCGAACCACGTTATATGCTTGTGTCAATCTTTACATTTCATGCTATTTACATCTTGTTCATGATGAATATTGTATGTTTAAGTAGTTTTTAGTCTTTAATCTTACTTGGGTGTAGTAGTTAGAAAATATGCATCACTACAAGAAAATGGGCCTTTAGTGACAAATGTTTTCCCATCAAATTTTTTTTAGTCATGAAACATATTCGCTTGTGACGAATATCAGAATTGTTAGTATAAATATCTTTTTTGCGGCAAAAAAGATATTTTGTCCTTACAATTGTCACCGAAAGCATGGATGACAACCGAAACTTGTCATGATTTCCTCTGTCGCTGATGATTTGTTCGGGGAGAATTTCGCTAGTCACCAATTATACTTATCCTGACAATGATAAATGTTGGTCGCAAAAATAATAATTTGTAACTACTATTTCGTTTTCTCTTTAAATATATATAGGGTGACAATATCCAATGGCTCTTGAAAACATTTAACTGCGACGGGACAATATTTTGTCGCCATACTGTTTTTGCATCTAAAATACTTCGCCACGATATAAACTTTAGGTGAAAAACAAAATGTTAACGCTAGCGTGTTTTTTCTGCCACGAACAAGAATAATCGCTGGAAATAATATTTTAGAGTGATAGAATTTTAGACACAACATAAGATTTCCGCTGACGAAATAGCTTGCTGTTAGGGTTACTTATACGTTTGTGATAAAAAATAGTTGCTAGTGAAAATAGATTTACAATGACTAAAATTTTGGACATTATAGTGATAAATAATTTCTACTATCTATCATGAACACGAGTGCTTCCCTAATGATCGTTTCAAATGGTTGCCAACAGCATTTGAGTTTAGTTTTGGCGAACATGGTAGATTTCAGTTTAGGGCATGACCTACCCTTCATTAATATTTTAGCAGTTCTTATTAATGCGAGTTGCCTATCATTAATAAGAGATTCTTGACTCATTCTATTGCAACATTTATAGACAGGTCATATAACTTCTCCGCCCAATCGACAATGACATCTTTATATAATCCATCAAAGATTAATTCTTTGTATACTTTTCCATTCACCTATCACTTCAGACTTAATGTACAAATATTACAATATGTAAAATAAAATCGAATCACAGTTCAATGAAAATATATTTTAAAAAAACAAACAAAATTGTAGAATAATTTAATCAAACTAATAATAAGGCAAAGCCATAAATTACTTAACCGGTTCGAGCAAAAATTAGTCATAAAATGAATATACAGTGAGTTTCAAAGTAAACTAGAAATGAATATTAAGTTTTAAGTAAAATGACATTAACGAACTAATATTCTATATCCGAGTCATCTTCTTCTGGCACAATATCCTCAGGCTCTGCCACATCATTGTTGTAGTTAAACAATGTTTCGTCTTCTTCCTCTTCATCCTCATCATCATCTATGACATCCTCAGCTAGAACAAGATATGCATCTATGATTTCGAGTTCAACATCAGCATCTCTATAAAGTACAGTTGCCTCATTATCATCTTCCTGAACAGCGGATAATAGCAATGGAGCCTCCTTGTTATGGTGATATGCCTCGTCGATAGTTGTTTCTGTTTCTGGTTGTACTTCATTGATATCCATTTCAAGAACATCCCATATGTGTCTATGATGCATTTTCTGAACCACTTTTCAATTTGCTCCATGCTTATAGTCATCTAGGTAGAACACTTGTTGCGATTGTGATGCAAGAACGAAAGGATCACTCTTGTACCATATTCTATTAGTATTTATACATGTCAAACTATAATCCTTTCGAATTCTTGTATTTCCAGGAGTTACGTCAAACCAATCACATTTAAATAACACAACTCGGTATCCATACAAAAAGTCTAACTCAATAACATCTTGCAAGCTACCGAAGAATTCAATTGGCTTACTATTGTGTTCCCCATCTACTACCAATCCGCTATTCTGGGTCGTTCGACGAAGTTCGCGTTGTTTGGTATGGAATCGAACTCCATTATAGATACAAGCAGAAAATGATTTTGCGCGAGATTCAACACCCTGTGCTAACGAATGCAATTCATCACTAACCCCTGAAAAATTTTCATGATACAATTTTCCGATCTGCACATTTTCAGAAAAAAAAACAATAAAGAAAATGAAATTATTATTTGTAAACAATAATGATATAGAATCCTTAAAGGTACGTTTTTAGCATGGATTGCATTAATAATTTCATATTTATGTTTATTTTTATTGGTATGGGGTTTACTAGTAATTCAAACCTTATTGTGTTGTTGATTTTTCACATGTGCCATGGACTTTCTTTATATGTTTCCTAATTTGGCCCTCTGCTTGGCATATACATTGTTGCTCCTTGTTGAGTGATGCATCTAAAAACAATATGTTTTCTTTTTCTTACGAGATTGTGCAATTTAAAACATAAGAGCCACTTGAAATGTAACTAAACTAGAAAATGAGATCATCCCATGCAGGGACGTTTCAATCAGAAATGAATAAATAGGTATCTTATTCAAAATGATGTTTAAGAATTAATAAGCTGCGAACACCAAAAAAACTTCGCTAGTATATAGTTAAGAAGAATTTGGTGCATTGCAGAGCACAAACTGTAGTGGAAGTTCCAAAACTTAAAGAGGATTTATCCAAGAATTATGTATGCTGATCACTAGAGTACTACAAAACACATAGTACCAACTAAAACATGTAGTACAATAATTACATAGGATCATTAATTGTAAAAATCAATTACTTACCCGATTTCGAAACCACACAGGAAATAGTTTTTGATGCCTCTGTAACAAGTTGTCATTTGATTCTGCTTTCAGCACATTCAAATGTTCACTGTATTGGCAAAGATAAATAAGAAAAGTTTTTGATGCTAATGAAAATATTTAGTGTACAACAGAATAACAATAATTATTACAAGATAGGATGAGGCACTTACTACATATATGGTTTCACCTCGTCACAATTATTGAGTATATACCAATGTATATGTTCTCGTTCTTCTAGAGTCAGTGATTTTATAGCTTTTGTACCGAAGGGACGGACATCCTGAGCGAAAACAGACAGCTTTCCCTTGCGTCGTTGACTATCATCTGAATTATCATCATTTCGTTCTGGGCGATTAAATTTAGTTTCAATCCCACGTAAATACAATGAGCAAAATGTCAAAGCTTCATTAATAATGTATGCTTCCGCTATTGAACCCTCTGGTCGTGCTTTATTCTTCACGTAACGCTTAAGTGTTCCAACGTACCTATATAAACAACAACTCTTAAAACTATGTGATTTTTCTATGAACAACAAAAAGGTACTTGCACTAGAAGAAAAACACAAGCATATGAAATAAGCATGTAATGAGAGTTAAGAGCACCTTTCGAAAGGATACATCCAACTATAACCAACTGGACCAACAAGTTTAGCTTCTCGGGGTAAGTGAATAGCCAAATGAACCATGACATCAAAAAATGCCGGTGGAAATATTCTTTCCAACTTACAAAGAATCAAAACTATACCTTTTTCCATTTCTTCCAAGTGACTCACATTCAGTTTCTTCGCACATAAATCATGAAAGAAACTACTCAACTCAATTAAGGCAGTGCATACATCCGTGGGCAGAAACGAACGAATTCCAACCGGGAGAATTTTTTGTAACAACACGTGACAGTCATGGCTTTTCAAACCTGATATCTTCCCATCATCCACATTAGCACTCCTCGCTATGTTAGCTGCGTATCCATCTGGGAACTTCACTGATTTCAGAAACCTACAAAACTCTTTCCTTTGCTCCGTTGTTAAAGCATAGGAAGCTGGAGGCTTTATAAATTTTTCTCCTTTACGCTTTAGGTGCAATTCTGGTCTAATATTCATGTCTTCCAGATCCAAGCGAGCTTTAAACGTATCTTTGGTCTTCAATTCCTGATTTAACAAGGTTCCCACGATATTATCGCATATATTTTTCTCAACATGCATAACATCAATTTTATGCCTGATTTTAAGATGTGACCAGTATGGAATCTCATAGAAAATACTCTTTTTTGTCCAACTCAGCTCTTTCTTGGTACGACTTCTTTTCTTGCTTCTCTTATCTGGATGCTTTCCGAAACAACTTTTAACTCCCAGTTTTTCAATTTGCTGTAAAAGTTGAATGCCTGTCAACTCTTTCGGTAGACTGTGAAGCTCATCATGTCCATCATGAAGTTTGTTTCTCCGCCATGGATGTTGGGGAGGCAAGAACCTACGATGACGCAGATAACCTATCTTACTCCTCAATGCACGAGACGGTGGGTCATCATTACATACTGGACATGCTAAGTAACCTTTTGTACTCCATCCTGATAAATTACCATATGCTGGGAAGTCATTTATGGTCCACAATACAGCTGCGTGCATACGAAAAGTTTTTTCTGTGGAGGCATCATATGTTTCCACTCCTTTTTCCCACAACTCTTTTAGCTCATCTATTAAGGGTCGTAGATACACATCGATATCGTTACCAGGTGCTTTCTTGCCAGGAATAAGTAACGCCATCATGAAAAAAGGTTGTTTCATACACTTCCAAGGGGGTAAATTGTAGGGCATCACTATAACTGGCCACATGCTGTACGCATTATTCATATTTCCAAAGGGATTAAACCCATCAGTAGCAAGACCTAACCTTACATTGCGAGGATCTTCTGCAAATTGTGGATATCGCAAATCAAAATGCTTCCATGCTTCAGCATCAGCAGGATGCCTTAAAACCCCTTCAGGAGCAACATGTTCTTTGTGCCATCTCATATCATCAGCTGTGTGCCTTGAAGCAAATAATCTCTGCAGTCTTGGTTTTAAAGGAAAATAGCGCAGTACCTTGTGTGGGATCTTCTTACCCTTTCCGTCATTGAATTTGTACCTAGGCTCGTGGCATACTGGACAATCATCCCTATCCTTATGTTCCTTCCAATATAAAGCACAGTCATTTTTACATGCATCAATCGATTCATATCCCAATCCAAGATCACGCAATATCTTTTTAGCTTCATAGTATGAACTCGGAATTGTATTATCTTTTGGAAAAGATTTCTTAAGCAACTCAAGATGCATCTCAAAACTTTTGTTGCTCCAACAGTTGAGCACTTTGAGATGCATTAACTCTACAAGGAAAGTTAATGACGAGTAATCTGTACAACCAGGGTATAGTTCTTGCTTAGCTTTGCCTAATAGCTCCTCAAACTTTGTACTAGCTTCACCAAAATTATTTGTACTATCAGCTTCACCCGAATCATCATTAGTTTCTCCGTGCCTACCTGTATCTGCTTTACTATCAAAAGGCCCAGCATTATCAACATCATGTAACATATCAAGTACACCTGTATTATTTCCAGAATGGGTTGTACCATCATTAAAGACATAGTCATGGCTAGATGCTGATTGGTTTTGTGTAGGATTATCTTCTTCCCCATGAAGTACCCATATCTTATAACTACCTGCCATGCCAGTAGTGAACAAGTGATGTTCAATTTCAGCTAATGAAGTAGGTGGGTTTCGGTTAACACACTTTTTACAGGGGCAAGTGCATAATTACTCATTCTTACTTAAGAGATAATTTTTTGTCATCTGAATAAAAGACGCAACACCTTTGATATACTTATCAGACAATCTGTCACGCTCTTCCACCCAACTTTTATCAATCTTTGGTAACAAAAATAAACAAAAAAGGATGCTTAGAATAACAACAATAAGGCGGACTTTAAATTATGAATTTTTTTTTAAATTAAGATGTATATATGTATAAAGTGTGTGTGGCCTTACCATGGCAACTTTGCTTTGCAATAAAGATAAAGCCTAATCAGTTCGGAAATTCGTCGGTTGCAGTGATACCTAAAGAGACACGGTCAAAAAGATTATCATCAGAATTGTTCATACACACATCTAAAAAATTCAAGGAAAAACAAGCTTTAACAGTTAATTAAAAACACTCGAATTCAAACCACTGAATCAAACTAACCTGCTGGTGAACGCATAAGAAGAACTGGTGCTGTTCGTGAGGTGCCGGAAGGAGTGATATGGACTGGTGGTGGATGTGCGAACAGGTGAGGGCTTTTATAGCTCTATTTTGCTATTCGAATTCGAATTGGAGAAAACCCACTTCTCCCAATCCTGTACAAATTCTAATACTTCTTTTAATTTCAAGAGCAGCACTTCTGACTTATGGGAATCCAAATTAGCTTAACCACAAACTTCGTATCTTCCTTCAGGTCCGTGTTGTTCTTAGTTTCTTAAATTTGTCGTAACCCTAGAAGAATGTTTGAGTTATAACTAAACTCGAACTACAAAGTCTGACAGGGTCTGCAAGTACTGCATCTATTATGTATTGTTTATCTAGTAGTTTTTACATTGTAATTGTTAGTCCTGGTCTTTAGGAGTTCATCAGTCATGGTTATAATGGCTATTAATTTGGAGTTAGTTGTGCCATCGTGCATTGTTTAGTGGAGTTGAAGTAGGAAAGAACTTAATGGGAATTACAATAAAAACTCATTTAGTTTCTTAGGTTCTGAAGTGAACCATTACAATCTTCAAGCCTTGAAGCATGTCATTTGAAACTTAATGGGATTCAATGACTATGAGATTACAAACTTTCAATACTTTACTAGTTAAAAACTCTGTAATTCCCATTTAATAAAATTCTGTATGGAGGTTTTCATACTTTACAGAAAAAAAGAAAAAAAAGAGATCCCCCTCCTTTCAGAGAAATAAGCCATATCATCACGTTACAAGAACCAATAACCTTCCATGATTCTTGTCATACTTAATGTCATGGCGACCCCAAAACTCATCCTAGAAACAAATATTCTTGTCATGGTACCAAATTATAATCCTAACAAACAGAAAAGTATGGAAAACATGAAATTACGGGAAAAAAACACACCATATCTTGAAAACCAACTAGACATTCATTGACATTACTGAAAATTTTTAAAAGACCCGACACTTATAAAATACTAAACAAACTAACAATCCAGAGACACTCACTTAACAAACTGAAAAGGAACACTTTTAAGCATCCACCTAAGCCAAACTCTTAATAAACTTCAAAGGTTGTGATTCTAGGAAAATAAAAACTAAGCATCTTCCTGAATAGGATTCAAGTCTGCAGCAACACTTGGGTTACGAGCCAGTACTTGATTAAGGACATTTTGTCGAAAACTTGCAGCATCCTCTTTCATCTGTTGAAATTGGTCTTTGCACTGCTTGATTTTATCATCCTTGGTTGCAAGGAGTGCAAAGAGTTCTTCTATCTCCTCATCAGAAAGCCCGCGGTTACGGTGTCTTTTTGATTTCCTCTACAGAACTTCGTCGTATATTTCATTTTTATCAGGTGTACCTCCTGCTACAATGCCTTGCTCATGCATCTCAACCATTTTGTCCTAAACATGTAAGTTGATTTTGTCAATATAAAAAATTCATTTTTTCAAAACCTGGACTAGACTACCTTCTCCACAGTTTAGAAAACATTTTAAACCACTGCATATTTATAAAGAAAGTGCACAAAGAATCTGTAATTAGAAGTGTAATCCGCAGTTGATTCGACATACATACTGAACGTGAGCTGTTTCAGATATCCAAACACGCTGATCCTCTTTGATATGCGTGTGAGTATCGTAAAACGTTTGTATTTTGGCAGCTTGCACACCCAAAAGTTTTTTCTGGAAGAAGAAGAGAAAATATCAACAAAGAACAACATAGTTACATTTTACACATTACTGATTTTTAATCAGAAATACCTTCTCTAAGCGCACTTGAAACACCCGAGAACCCCCACAGTGGTTGTACTCGACTTGCTTCCGGTTGTTCGTCCCTGCTGCGGACCGCTTCTGAAATTTGAATACAGAGTTAAAATAAATATGCATAACCTATAATTTATAAATAAGAAAACAAATTAAGAACCAATTGCTTAACCTTAAATTTCTCTGAAGCAAAATGATTACATAACCATAACCAATTCTCTTGTGAGACGTTCTCGAATGGCTTCGAGCGAGCTTCTTCAATAGTTTTGCACTTTTTGAAGTGTGCTGACATTTGAGTCCTATAGTTGCTGTACCTTCGAGCCATACAATCATTTAGGTATTTCTTGATAGAAGGCCGCGTAGTGTCCAGTTCGAACTTTTCCTATAATAACATAATAAAGTTTGACAGGTGGATCAAAAAAAGATCTCAAAACACATTTTTGGAAGAGTTCTGCCTACCTTGACACGTTCAATTAGAACAACCCTATCTTGCTCAGGAATTTTCTTCCAAGAGGTATGTTGCATCGGAGCAAAGTCACGAACAATTATGCCACATTCTGTAGATAATTTGCATCTATTTGTGGAGATTGGTTCCCCCACTATATCTGAGAATTTGATGGACATTTTTCCATGTTGGGTGAACCAATCATCCAGATCTATGCCACGTGATCGTCCACGGACATTCTGTTTCCCCAATGCAGATACTGCAATTATAAAAACAACAATGAATATATTTGAAATCATTGCGGACATCTCAAGAAAAAACTAATTGCATCTCGGTATCAACTGTAATCATTTGCCGATATGGTTTTTCTAATTAGTAAACTTTACCAGCATCATTTGGAGCACCCAAACGTTCCAAACGTTGTTCCATTATGTCTTAGTAGTGTGTAAACCTGATTATTAAGGAGAAATACAAGATCATAAGAACACTTAAAAACACACAGATATATATATATATATATATATATTTAAAGATTTGAATCAAACACAAAGAAACTATCCATGTAAAAAAGAGAAATCACACGATGAGAAATTTTGTTTCTCATTGAGATAAACAATCAAGCTTTAGAATCTACTAATGAATCGAGAAAATTAAAGGGTTAAACAACAATCTGGAAAGAACAATACCGACTTTCAGAGGTGATGTATATGAACTTTGTGAGTCGAAGTCAATGATCCGAGGGCTTTATTTATAGATGAGAAAAATGGAGTACTGAGCGGGAAGGATCCCGCCAAAAGGAAGTTTTCTTTTGATCTGCATCCCGCCAAAATTTGAGAAGTTATCCTAATTCAAAACAACCCACTAAAATAAGTGTCTCTTTGATGGTTACAACCGCATCAGAAATTTTTCGTTCATCCATATCTTCCTGAAGTTTTTTTTTTTTTTTCTTTACACGTTATGGTGGGGTAGAAGAAGCAACCTATGGGATGTATCCATTAGCTCATGGTTAATGAATATATTCCATCACAAGCTAGTGGTTCTGCTAGGTGTTTTATGAGTATGAGAAACTAAGAACAACACAGACCTGAGGAAGACTCGAAGTTGATGGTAAAGGGATTTGTCTCTTCCGTTGTAGAAGGAGAGAAAAATGGAACTTGTATTTATACAGTGATGTTTACATATTTAAGATGAGTCAAGAAATAAAAACTAAATAATCTAGTTCCCTAAAACACAAAAATTCTATACTAATTTTTACATATATAGCTGAAAACTAAATAATCTAGTTCCCTAAAATACAAAAATTCTATACTAATTTTTACATATATAGCTGAAATCAATGTCTTCTATAATAATCTTCGGTCACAGCTGGCTCATCTCCATTGACTTTTGGTACAACTATTTAGTTGGCTTTTGTAGGCAGACTATTTGATGCATATATCTCCCAAGATAAATGCTTTATCTTTTGCATTTCAAACAAAATTGATATTGCATGTGTGGAATTTTCTCACATGCAACTGTGGATCTTAACAGGTGGTTCAACTTAATTTGGGTGGCGAGAAATCAGCCATGAAATTGAGGTGCGGCTGTTGAAATTTAGTGGTCGAAGGAGAAATTAAATGTAGTATTAGAATGTGTATGGGATTAGGATAGGTATGTTTTCCCCGATTCGAATTGAGCTATAAAGGCTCGTACCAAGTTGCCGACTTTGCAGCACTAGAGCATACGAAATGTCTGGATGCAAGAGTATCCTGGAGAAAAATAAATAAGCAAAAGCTTGTCTATTTATATTTCCTAATTAGTCTATAAAATAAGCATTCATGTTTCTATAGAATTCGTATTTGCATGAAACCGAACTTACATACGAATTATAGCTACTTCGAGTGACTATTATATCGAAGAAGCTTGAGATTAACGATTAGGAACATCTTTGGACGGTAGATATTTGATTTAAGACTGTCATGCGGATCAAGGAAAGTGTGTTTTCTTCGTAACGACTAAATAACTATGAATCATGAAGCTCCGGGAGGGTTCTGACTTCAAACTTTGCATGATACATCATCGAAATCTATAAATATGAAGCTCAATATCGATTTGAACTTCAAATTCGGTATAACCACAAACAAACTATGAATCATGAAACTTTGGCAGGGTTCTGACTTAAACTTGGCCTGCTACATCATCGAAATAGATTGAGTCGATTCGAACTTCAAATATGATGCAACGACATAGAAACTATAAACCAAGAAGCTCCGGGAGGGTCTGACTTCAAGTTAATTTAGGTGGCGAGAAATCATCCATGAAATTGAGGTGCTGTTGTTTAAATCGAGTGGTCGACAGAGAAATTATAGGATTAGTATAGGTGGGTTTTCTCCGATTCGAATTCCCATAGCAAATGGAGCTATAAAAGCTCATACCAAGTTGCGGACTTTGCAACACTATACGAAATGTTTGGATGCCATAGTATTCTGGAAAAAAAATAAGCAAAACATGTGGATTTAGATTTCCTAGTTTGTCTACATATTAAGCATTTAGATTTCCTAATTTGTCTACATATTAAGCATTTAGATTTCCTAATTTGTCTACATATTAAGCATTTAGATCGTTGTTAGATTATCCACTATTTTGTGAACCATTGTATGCCTCGTGTCATCTCCGATTAGCCAAATTATCTATATTGTATTTGTAAATATATTATTAAATTAGAAAATCTACTTTTTTTTTTTATATCTGGTTGATTAAAATGTACACCAGAGGTCTATCTCTAGCAATTGAACCAGTGTATGCCTCGTCTGATCTCCGATTAACAAAAATATCTATACCGGATCCCTAAATACAACATTAGACCAGAAATCTGCCTTATTTAATATACAGTTGATAAGAATGTAGACCAGAGGTCTATCTCTAGCAATGTGAACCATCGTATTCCTTATCACTCCGATCACCCGAAATATCTTTAATGGATCTCTAAATATACTATTGAACTGCAAGATCTGCTAATTTCCATATTTGGTTGATCAGAATATCCACCAGAGGTTTATCTCTAACAATGTGAACCAGAGTACGTCTAGGAATAAAATCGACCCCGCTAGATCAGCAAATTACTTATTAATCCATATTTATGCATCTTATATCCAAATCTTGTTCGATATAAGTTCGATCTCAGAAACTTATATTTACTATTCAACGGGACAATCTTCAGTTTGTTGTATGTCAAATACATCTTCAGACGGGTGTTCATCCTCGAATGTCGGAATTTTGTTTCTTATCATTTCGTTATCTGAAACTCAAGATTTATTACTTACTAAAATAATATCGATTAGTTCGTTGTGGAATTTCGAATTAGAAAATCGGAAACTCGAGATTTATTTCTATTTCATCAATCTCATTCTCAAAATGGATTCCCTAATAAAAATCAGATCGACCTTGTTATTCAAAACATATATATTATTATTCCTACACATGTCCAGCTCAATATGATAATCTCCTCATAACACAAGTTTGCATTATTACCTCGATAGTCTATAATACAATTGGATTTGTGTCTCATAAACTGATTAGTGAATTGAAATCTACCGATTTTTTGCACTTAAAAACGGATTCTCAATCAGAAATTAGATCAGATCACGTAGGTCAAAATAAAAATCTGCATACGAGTCTCTGATCTTAATATAATGTCACAGTCTTGTTCCTTATAATGACCTTTTTTTGTCATCTAGTAACAACCCCCAAATAACTGGACTAGGTCCCAAACTAGCCAGGTTATTATGGGTAGGGGTGTCAATGGAAGAATATCTGTCGGATATTTGGAAATCCGTATTTGATTGGTTAAGCGCTATTGGATATATTCGATAATCGATAATATCCTATAGCATATCAAAATCAAATATTGATTCCGATATGCTAAGCTATCAGATATCGGATATTTGATATCCGATAATATCATATAGGATATCAAAATCAGATATCGTTTCTGATATGCTAAGCTATCAAATATCGGATATTTATACGATAATATCCGGTTCCAATAAAAATGTTAAAAACTCTATAAAACATGTTCATAATTGAAATTTAAGTTCAATTTGTCAAGCATTTCATATTGGATATCAAATATAGTTAGGGTAAATTACAAATCAGTCCTTGTTTTTATCGGATATCTAATATTAACAATTCTGATGGAGCCTAATCCGATTCCGATATACTAAGGAAGAAATATCCGATAGAATATCCGATCTGATATTCGATAAAACGGATAAAATCTTATAGGATCGCGAATATTCGGAAACGGATTCCGGATATCGGACAAATATTGACGGGCCTAATCATGGGCTGTTAAATTTTGCATCTAAAATCTATTGGCGCTTCATTTTTGTGCAAACCGAACTTCCCTCCCAATCAACCCGCCTAAAATTTCACCACGTATCAGAAAAATCTACTTTTATGCCAGCTCTAGAAGAAAATCCCTAAATCTTCCCATTTATCTCTCACACGTCTCAACGTGTTGTGTGTTCTGCCTCAAGAAATTCCTCAAAACCCTCGTACTCCCATTATGGGTTTCCCGAAGATGAAACTCTTTCTCAAATTTCTCCATCTCTTTTTCTACATCAAGCAGGTAAAATATTTCTCCGCTTCTGTTTCTAAAGTTGGTTCTCGTTTTCGACATGACTCTCCATCACAGTTATGAATTGGACTCCAGATGGTTGTCGTAGGTATATAACTGAACTACTTGATAAGTTGATTTGTTTTCTGTTGATTTGTTTTCTCTCTTTGTATATCTAATTGTTGATCAATGTATGAATTTGACAGGCTGTTGTATTATGTATAACTTTCAGCCGTACCTTCATGTCCAAGCACGAGGATGCACATTGGGAAAGGCATGGTCCATGTAAAATTTTTATTTGGTGTATGTGTGTTCAGGGAAAACATTAGAAAGTTGGTAAAGGATGGTTACATTATTCATAAGCCAACAGTGATTCACTCTAGATCTCGTGCTTGTCGTATGAATGAAGCCAAGGCCAAGGGTCGTCACTCTGGTTATGTTAATTTAACAATCTAATTCCATTGTTGGTGTTATCGTGTAAATGTTAGCTTTGTTATTTATTTCTTTAATTCAATGACTGGTTCATATTATGTGTTGTAGAGAGGTAGCAATGGGTCAATTTGTTAGTTTCTCTGTGAACAGGTAAGAGGAAGGGTACCAGAGAATCTAGGTTGCCTACCAAGGTTATCTGGATGAGGAGAATGCGTGTCCTCAGGAGGTTGCTCCGTAAGTACAGGGAGGCAAAGAAGATTGACAAGCACATGTACCATGATATGTACTTGAGGGTAAAGGGTAATGTGTTCAAGAACAAGTGTGTATTCATGGAAAGTATTCACAAACCCAAGGCATAGAAGGCCAGACAGAAGACTTTGTCTGACCAGTTTGAGGCTAAGCGTGCTAAGAACAAGGATAGCAGAGAAAGGAAGCATGCTTGGAGGGAGGAGCGTTTGGAAGCGGTAAGATACTGATAAACTTGTTGATTTTCATTTTTCAATTTTTATTCTAAATTCGGACACTATGTGTGTATCTTTGTTCCTGGCTTGATTACTGCTTGGGTAATGTTAACTATGTATGCATGTCATACATGTTAAGAACATAAAAATCAGTAGTTAACTAATTGGACTTTTAGTGAATTCTGCATAGAATTGATTAAGATATACATGTATGGAATAGCAATATTAGATATATATGTAGGGAATAGCAATTTTAGTCTTGCCATTTCATTATTTACTGCACTGTGTCAGAACTGCAGTGTAATTTTAAAAGACATTCTAGGTCAAGTTAAGTCTAGAGAGTAGAAGCACTAAGATTCTATCGTTGAGTCTTGAATCCTTGTTATTTCCTCGAGTTGATCTCTACAAGTTGGTATAATATGCAACAGGGACCCGTCGATAAAGTGGCAGCACCCACACCTGCACCTCAAGCAGCTACCGGGTAAGAGTTTCTTCTTATTCTTGTTTCCTTTTTCTCTTGCATTCAGTTACTTTTGAAAAATTCTAAGATCATTGTACTGATAGTCGTCCTCTTTTCACCTTGATCTTGTTTGTAGGGCACCAAAGAAATCCAAGAAATGAGCAAACTGTTCAGAAGTAATATCATTGATCAGTACGTAGAACTAGCGTTTTATTATAATAGTGAACTTTTTTTCTTGCGGAAAAGAAACCTCTGTGTTCTGGTTCCTTATATTTTTGGATGGTATTAAACTTGTTTAATTATCACACTTGTTTCTTTTGTTTTCCTTTTATTTATTTTCTTTTTTCATGTTGCATTCTTAATGTTTTTTCATTTGATTTTGAGAAGTAGAAGTGCCAAAACAATTGCTGAAGATCAAGCTGTGTCGAGTAAGTTCTCTGATAATTCCTATATGTGCTCCCCTTGCACCATTTTTTCTTAACACGACTCTTCCTAAGATTGCTTTCCATCTGAGTTTGACGTGTTTATTTCTTATGGTCTTTTTTCTGGCAGGGGAGCCGTGAAATATTTAGCTTATGCTGTTACATGTCGTGCCAGTAAAAATGTCATTTCACCTCTAGTTCAGTGCACAGCCCATGTGCCCTGGCATGTTAAGCTCAATTGCAACTTTAATGGAGAGTGAAGACCCCAATCACAAATTTCAATTATTGAATGAACTACATGCAGTGGAAGTGTGGAACATGGTTGTTCAGCATCATAATCCGAATAACATCACCCAGATTTTCAATTTGAGTTACAAGCTTTTTACTCCGTGCTCCTATAAGTAAGTACTGCATCTTCACACTATTGTTACGTATAGTTTGTTTTTTCTGAAAATTGTAGCATGGATACAAACATAAAAATCCTTGTTGCTGTCTTTGATGCTACATTTTATAATGATTTTCTTATGGATGCTGGACCTATAGGAAATGTACAATCAGAGAAAGATATACAAAGAATACAGCTGTTGAGTATTGGTTATTCATGCAGCTGTTGCTGCACCTTCGAAAATCTGAAGCCACTTAGTTTTATGTTATCGGTTATATATAGGTGCTAGAAGTACTCTTCAATAACTTCAATAGCTTCGACACAAGTGAGCAGTTAGAACTTAGAAGTTATTAGTCCATTGTGAATGTAATAAGAGATGGGAGAGTTGTGTTGGATTGTAAACAAAAACTATTTGTATAAATGAAAATATTTTTCAATGGATCTTTCGGAGACGAACATAATTGTGTGCACAAACATAATATTATGACAATTTTTCTCTTCACATAAATAAAGTATTTGGAGACGAAAGATCCGCTTACATTTTATTTTTTTGGAGGCAAACTTTTTGGTCTCAGAATTTATTTGCTGGCGAAAGGTTTTGTCTATAAAACTGTTTTCATGGACAAATTTATTATTCTTAAAAACTGTTTATTTTGGATCGAAATTCTTAGTTTAGAAAATCATTAGTTATGAGACGAAAACTTTTGTCGACTGAAATTATTTCTATCGGCCAATGAATTAGTCTCTAAAACATTTATTTCAAGACAACATATGTTCTCGCTATTTTCTTTATTTGTAGGCGAATTATTTGGTCCATAAATTCATTATTTTTTGGCCGAATTTTTTTTTTCGAAAACCACTTTCAAAAACAATAATATTAGTCATTAAAAGGTTGCTTGGGAGATGAAAATATTTGTAGCTACGGTATGTAATAAAAACAAAACATTTGGTCGGCATAATTTATTATTGAAACGAATATCAGTTGTCATTAAAACAATTTATTGAGGAAGTTTTTCCCTCGCCAAAAATAATTCTAATGAGATAATTTTTCGCCATTCACTTTATTTTTGGAGACAAATTATAGTAGTTGTTGAAAGAGTTGTACAATAACAAAAAATTTGGCGTCATTAAAATAATTTCTTATGACCATTAAACGTTTCCACGACGATGATTAGCTGACGAAAAAAAAATCGCCCCAGATCCTTTTTGACGACAAAATAAGGTGGTTTTGTGAAGAAAATATTTGTCACTAAATGCCCATTTTCTTGTAGTGCATATACATTTTGGCGCTAGAAACAGGGAGGTATGAAGATATAATCTACCTCCCTAATAACAACTCTATATTGTTTTCATAATCTCTGTAAGAGAAGTGTTTTCACACTACAAAGTAGATTTCTGTTGGGATGAATGAGTAGAACTCAGACTCAAAAATGATCTTCAAGATCTAAGAAGTCTAGAAGAACCTCAAGATCAACAAATCTACGTTTTTTCACTATTTTTCTTTAAGATTTCTTCTTATTTTCAAGATTTTTAGAATCTTCCTCAAGTAGCTCAGGAGAGTTGTAGATCGGAGTAAATATGAAGTTTTAAATACTTCGGTACTCAAACGATCTCCTCCATGAAAGAGCTAGGAAGAGATGCTAGTCAGTAAGCTACATAAGGAAGAAATCACCTTATGAGAGTTGAAAAAGACGAACTTTTCATGATGTTCTTCATCAAACTCACCATAATCTTGGAATCTCCTTCTTAAAAATTTTGTTTGAAATCATAAGTTGAAAGATGATGAGATATATTTCCTAGAATGGGAAAACGTACTCAATCGTCATAATTAGATTCTTTCCCTATAGGGGTATGGCGTGTTGAAGGAGATATTTCCTCGAAAAGAGGGGACTGGAAAAATACCTTTTCTCCATCATCAACACCTCATGCAAACAGGGATGTTTTGACATTTTCACATATCTCCAAAATCTACTGCAAAGTCTTCATGTACTAAACTGTCCAGTCTGAACTATGACTTAGTAATTGCATGTGACCTGCAAATATAGGGCCCCATTTTTCAAAAAGAAAAGACAAATTAAGTGTTATTGCATATGTTGCAGGGAAGGTAATGGTAATGCGACGATCTACTCGTGTGAGCCAAGGAGAAAATAGTGGAGCCCAAACAGAAGGAATCGACGATATGGAGCCAGGCGAGCCTCTGATCCCAGGCGAAGGACAACCCGATGACCAATATCGGGAAGGACTAACTGATAATTCTAGCTCCGAAGGCGAGGGAAACCCCTTCGAGAAGCGTGACGATATTCGTCTTACTCAGCCAGGAGGGTTGAGCTTCTTGCCGAGACAAGCAGCAAGTGGTGAGGTCAAGAAGGACAACCCTTCAGACCTCGCGGATGCTAATGCTGCAATTGCAGCCATCCTATGAACCCAAGAGGCACATGATAAGAGAATGAAGAACTTAGAAAAACGCAATAGAAAGCTAGAACGGAGAAACCGCAGGCTAAAACGCAAAGTAACAAAGAAGGTACCACTCACCACCATTGAAGAAGTCCCGGAGGAAGAAAACCCTTTCGAGCATCTGCAAGACGACGAACGAATTAACATCACTGACACCTCGAACAAGGAAACAGCGGATCGATTTCTTAAGGGAAGTAGAGGTGTGCCTGACCACGAGGGTAGCCTATCCGAAGGGTCATCAGATGTTGATCCGAAACACAAACGAAACAAGAACCGAATCGACGAAGTAAATATTGACTATGAGACCGAGAATCTCGCATCCACAAACCCAAAGCGAGGGGAGAACTCGAGGAAAACTCGCTCTAAGATTGTGTCATACGTTGAACAATCGGACGAGGACTCAGGGCGATCAAGGAGAAAGAACGCCGAAACCAGGCGAGATGAGGACGAACTCCAAGCCCGAGTCAACCGACTCGAGGCAATGTATAGAGAAGCTACAGGGAAGCAGAAGAACAAGAAGTTGGCAGTGGTCATGCAAGAAGCAGGACAATCTCCCTTATCCTAAAATCTATTAAAATTACAATTCCCAAGGAAGTGCTCCTTACCGGTGTTCACACCCCCGTTCACAGGAGCAAGAGATGCAATTGAGCACCTTAGGACTTATCGTATGACACTGACCCAATGGGACCACTACGATGTGGTGTTATGTAAATTTTTCCCGGCTAGTCTAAGAGTTGAATCCCTGTTATGGTACAATAATCTACCCAAAGGACCAGTCAAGTCGTCTGCTCATCTATCCGAGCTGCTTTTAGAAACATATATTCATAACAGTCGAATCCGACCAGAATTTGATGCGTTGTTTCAAATATCTATAGGACCGAACGATTCGCTTCGTTCCCTGGTGACACGATGGAGAAAACTCTATATTGAGATCGGAAAGGTCCCTGAAGACTATGCAATCTTAGGTTTCAAGAATAGTCTTAGAAAGACAGACCCTCTTTTTATCCGCATGTATGAAGCCATGCCAAAAAGCTTGGGCAAATTAAGAGAAATCCAAGAGGACTACATAGCCTTGGAGGAACTCCAGGATGGAACTTATGATAAGGTGGCAAGAGGAACTAGTAGAGGAGCAAACGTGGTAGAACCACAGAACCCACCAGTGCCAGCCCAGGAGCAGGGCGATCCAACAATGGGTCAACCCAGTTCGACAAGCATCGGACTGGAGGATGAAAAGGAAGATACAAGGACCAAAAGAAGAAGGGAAAGTTCATTGACCCAGCTTATACAAAATTGAATACTCCCATATCCGAGATCCTCAAGAAGATCGACAGACAACATAAAATCACTTATCCATGGAATAGAGGTCAGCAACCAGAACGAATTAAAAATATGAATGACTTCTGTGAATTCCACTAATTTCACAGCCACACGACAGACTCGTGTAGGGACTTAAAAAAGGCATTGCAAGATATGATTAATGAGGGAAAACTCCAAGAATACATTGCACAACCAACAACCCCACCCACCACATGGGCACCCGTACATCGTGCGGAGATCCCTCGCGAGGCACAGTATTTAGGTTGCAATACCATTTCACACTCGGGGATAACCACCCCCGTACGAGAGGGAAATATTACTGGAAGAATTCAAAAACGAAACTTCAAAGGTACCCATCATATTTTCAGCCTCGGAGGCACCAACAAAACCATAACGACCTACTAGTAGTCACAACGGCTATCGCACTCCCTGAGCACGAGGGCGAGGAAGCGAAGACTAAAACACTACCCTGGGCAATGCCCAAAATTTTGATCGATGGTGGTAGTTCTGTCAAAATCTTATTCTATGAAACATTCAAACAAATGGGCCTCAAAGATGAGTGGCTCATACCCTCAACATACAACATATTTGGCTTCAACGGGTCATCAACCCGTCCAAGAGGAAAAATAACATTAGAAATCTGGGTTGGAAGAATCCTTACCTTAACCACTTTCTGTGTGGTAGATGTATTGTCATCCTACACGGCCATTGTCGGACGATCCTAGGTCCACGAAATCAAAGGAGTGGCCTCGATTTACCATCAAAGGCTAAGATTTCCTACGCCTGATGGAGTGACAGAAAATATTGGAGACTCTGGCGAAGCAAAGTATTGCTACAAGATGGACGTCCAAAACGGCGAGAAAAAAGTAAATTCTCCAAAAACACAGGCGAGGAGGGCTAGAAGTATTGATAACTCGATTGAAGCTCATGACTACATTGCAATAAAAGATGCACCAACACGCTTGTCTGACGCCTCAACCTCATGCAACACCATAACCTCGAGACCGACCATACGGCTCTTATAGAAATCACAAAACCTCCCCGATAAGGGAGAAATCGAACCTCGTCCTCATAACAAGGTCGGAGGCACACCTAAGAAAAGTCATGGAGAGTATCACACATGAATCAACCTGGAACGGAGAATGTTGTTCCACAACCAACAAGCAACTTTTAAGGAGTTAACCCATCCAAGATCACGACACATCATGCTACATCCACCATCAACAAGCCATCAACAGGACCCATGTGAAACTCTTCCCAAAAATTGGCTATTGATTGAATTATAGACGCTGCTGCGTCCACGGGCGCCTTACTATCCTTATTGGACAGTTACTCGGGTTACAACCCTTGCCTCGCACAAAGATGTCCACCTCAACCGGTCACAACATACATAAGGGGAGAGCACACCCTCTCCAAAGTCCTTGGCGATACATTAAGTCCTTGACCATCCGTCAAGATGGCACAAATGTTGCCAAGCCCAATTAGGCTCTTAAGCAAGCTTACCTTACAAAGTAGGCTGGAAGCAAAGCCCAAAATGTTGCTTCAAATTAATGAGAAGCATTAAAGAAATTATAGCTTATCTCTCATTAAGTACAATATACAGCCCATGAAGGTTGATATCCAGAAGTCAGGTCTTTGAACCCCTCCTTGTAAGCAGGTCATGCGACCTCCCTCGAAATGTACTAAGGTCTCACACCCTCTTTTGAAATTAATAAAACTATTCCTTTTGTGTATTACTTGTTTACATTGTATAGATTTAAATTCTTATCATCACATGTGTTTACTTTTTCTGATTTATATATGCATGTAGGATAGTTGCATCATACTTGCATTTCCAACAAACACACAAATACACTCAACAACCATGGCACGATGCTGGCTACACCTCCCATTCTACAACAAAACAGTGCGGGTAAAATCACCCCATGTTACCTTACACGGAAAACAGACCTAAGGTAACGTCGTCCCTATCATGTTATCGGACGATGTCCTGATATGACAGGAGATACCCAGATTTTACAACTCTATCTTACACCACAATAAGGATTGATCAACCAAGGTATCACCCTTGACAATATGCTCCAACAACAAGCTCAAGGAACAAGTTCTCCTACAATTGGCACTAAAAAAAATATACAAGGCTAAACGAAAGTTGTTACAATCCTAGTCTAACACCATAAGACATAGCATGTCTAATAAAGGAATATATCACTCCTTGGATATGTTACCCGAGGTTGGACCAACAATGTACAATCGAAACTCTTTCAAAGCCAAATCATGATAAGAATATCATACAATTAAAATGAAGGTGGTCGCCAAACGGCACTGTCAAAAATCAATTAGTAACAATATCAAAGATGCTTCCCACATACGAGGACTTACCACAAAATAACAACAAAGTCATGCCTCCCACAACGGAGGACTTTCCAATAAAGACGAAAAACTAGGAAAAGGTTAAAATGAGCAAGCTTAAGTCTGTTCACCATCAGGAGCCCCTTTATCGTCGTCCCCTTCATCCTCGGCGTCAGTGACAATCTGCACAGGGTCGGACTCGACAACCGGGGAAGGGATCATGATGTTCGCAGCAGCAGCAGTGGCGGCTCGTTGACGCTCTCGAAGGACAGCAACCTTACAAGCTTTTGTCATCACCACCTTATACCCGGCATGAAGCTTATTAAACTTCTCATTCTTCTCCGCTTGGGCAACAACTAATTCTTCCTCATGACCGCTCACCAACTCATTAATCTCCTGATCAAGGCCCCGCCTAGCCACCCTCTCTTCCCCCAATTGACGCGCAACTTAGCCTTACAAACCTCTGCAAGAGCAAAGCAAAAATATTAACTCACACCAAATATCATGGCGAAACGATACACAAACTGATGTACAAGTGACCTTCGTTTTCAAGCAAAAGTCGGGCTTCCACAGGAGTCACGGACATGTCACCATGAGGACAAGATAGCATATGCCTATCCCGCTCCTTCCATAGGGAAACATAATCCCGCTTAAGCCTTCTCCGTGCTTCCTTATCATCTTCAGCCTGTGCTATAATAGGCATATGATCGCATTTCCAATTAATAAGACCATCTTTCTGCGCCCGGAGCACCTTGGTCTCATCTGAACGCTCCAAATCTGTTCTCTTAGCTTTCTCATGCAAATCCCGTAATTCCACAGTGCGTCTCCGATGTACCTCAACGTCCTCATGCAACTTCACATTCTTTTGCTCTAAGGAGTCAATCTTACACTGGCGTGCGTTGACATCCGGTCTAAGACCATTGCGCTCTCTAGCATGTCTATGACCAACATTATCTAACTGCTCCTCCGATCGTTGGACCGGAGCTTGTGGATCATAAACCAACTAAAATTTCAAATAGCGATGGGATAAGACACATTCATTTTAAATTCGCGGTTAATCCGCATCCGGTCCGTATCATCCGTTTATCCGCGGGTGTCAAATTCGCGGGTGATTGGGCCGAACACGGTTTGATTTTTCAAATCCGCAACTTTGACGGATTTGACGCGGGTGACTCCTAATCCGCATCCGTCTGTCTGTTGCACACCCCTAGAAACATTGAGAAACTAACATTAGCTATAAGGCCATATACTTTTTCTTGCTGCAACCTGAGCATTTTTTAGTGTCCTATGACACACTTCTTGTCTGCTCTACGGCAAGCCCGGGTTGAGAGTTCTAATTGGGTTTTCGTTCTTAGCACGTCAAAATCATTGAACCATAATATTGGGCATAACAAAATCTTCTAAGGCATACTGAATGAAGACAAAAAAGGTTGTGAAATAGCAAAATCAAATAACCTCTTAACCCAAAAAAATTTTAATGGCAAATCTGCCCTTTACGTATTAGTGTTAATAATTTTGATTAGTGATTAAATATTTTGTTTAGTGATTAAAATAACTTTCAGAATTATAAGAGTTTTTTAGATGAAAAATTTGAGGAAAAAAAATCAAAGTTTTGGTTTGGTTAAGAAGGAGAGAAAGAGAAGGAGAAAGTGAGAAAATTCTAATTCTTGATTCAATGGAGGATGAGGAGGGTCATATATCATCTAAAAAACCTAGGAAAATACACATCAACTACACCAATGATTCCCAAATGGCTGATTTCTTAGATTATAAGAATGATTTTACACCCACTCAAACTCAAGGTCAAACTCAAACACAAACTCAAGATGATGATTTTTATGAGCCAAATCCTGATGATGAAGACATTGATGAGGAACCCAATGCTTCTAATACACATGTACACTTATATCCTATACTTAATCTCACTTTTATAGCTCTCACTTAACCCAATCCGTCGATCATCATCGTTATTCTCTTTCTCGGGTTCTGCCACCTTCTTACCTTTCTTGTATTTCTTTGGTTTTCCTTGGGGTTGTGTTTCTTGATGAACTTCTTGATTATCATCAACTTCTTCATCTTCAGCTATTCCTTCTTCTTGTCTTTCAATTCTTACTTGTTCAGCTTCTTCTTCTAAAATTCCTCCTCTACCTCCCGCTCCCAATTTTTTCTTACCTCCTCTTCTAGGATCGGGAGTTTTAGAAGTAGAAGGTGTTACCTCCATCTTCTTCCTCTTTGTAGCTGCATTGGTCCTGACACAAGTATGAAAGTTATAAGACTAATTCGAACAACAAAGAGATTTGGAAATCCAAAAACTTGTAAGAAAATAAGAAGGCTCGGCTTACCCTAAATAACACATATGAGCCGAATCATGTCTTGAAATTTTTATTAGCTTACAGTGGATCGGCTCATACCACAAAACAATTATAAGCCGATCCTATATATTCGGCTCACAACCGATACCGTCGAATAAGCCGAGTCTATGGTTATGAACTCAAACATGTATTCGGCGCAACGTGATATCATATAAATAAGCCGATCCTATACACTTGTAAAATTTATGAAATTTTAACAATGATATTCGGCGCAACCCTAATACTATCGAATAAGCCGAATCTAGACTTATGAATTGAAACATTTATTCGGCGCAAAACTAATACAACCATACAAGCCGATCCTAAGCAATGCAAAAATTCCGAAATTCAAACAACAGTTGTTCGGCACAAAACTAATACTACCATACAAGCCGATCCTACGCACATGCAAAATTTCTGAAATTCACAAAACATATTCGGCACAAAACTAACACCATCGAATAAGCCGATCCTAAATATAAGTCTCTGTGTCACTAAGTTCGGCTCAAAACGAATTTCAGATATACGCCGAGCCGTTCATATGCACTTTCAGGGTTCAGTTTCAAGAACAGCTTGGCGCACATCTAAGATTTGTTTTGCGCCGAACCATACCCTGTAACCGCCGCAGAAACATGATTTTGACGAATTAAATCAATCAAACCAATCAAAAACATCAAATACGAGATGGGTTTGTAAAACTAACCTTCTTATTCTCATTTCTGGAGTTGGTTCTTCTTCAATCTCTTCTTCCGGTTGATTTTGTGGTTGATTTTGAGTTTCTTCTTCACTCTCTAAATCTTCTTCTTCTTCAATGGGTTGTTCAATCGCTCGATTAGAACGAGATACTGGCTTACGGCGAACCATTATATAGATGAGTTTAATCGTCGACTAAATTTTCACGAATCGACGATTAAATTTCGGCGATGATACGATGAAAAAAAAGGAGAAGGTGGGTTCGGCTGTGGAGGATGAGGAGGAAGAAGAAGGGGTTGAAACTGATTTTAGGTTTATGATTATAGATTTTTGTATTAAGGTTAGAGATAGATTAGTAATTTATAGGATTTAAGGGCATATAGGTAATTAAACCACCCATAGAATACCCCTTATAAGGTCATCCAAGTTAGGACTAGTCCTTTATATGCTTTGAAAGTTTTTGGTATGCCCAATATCATGATTCAAATCATTATACATAGGCCAGAATAAGGAAGCTGTGATTCAACACTCGAGTTTTCTTTCTGGTGACGTCACAACAGCTGCTTGAAAAATTGATTGCCCACAATGGTGTCCTTAAGGTGCAGATAACTAGATGCATAAGCTGATCGTTCAAAAGTGCAACTCTGTCATTCAGACTTCCCCTCTCTCGTCAGTAAACATTATCTCTCTACTGAGCAGGGACGGAGCTTAGTGGAAGTCAGGGGTGGCTCCCGCCTCCCCTGAAATGTTTATAATTTATTAAAAGTCCTAGGTAATCCTCATTATTTCTAAGAAAAAGTTCTTGTTAGGCCCCCTAAAATTTTAATTTATTGATTAGTCCCCTTGCACGGAATTTCTAGCTCCGTCCCTGCTACTGAGGAGAATTTCAAGGGAATTGTTAGCTTCCTCAAGGACCACTTTGTATACTTCAGAAAAGTGGAAGTAAATGATGCTTTACATTTGATTAACTATATGCTTTACATTTGTATCTGTATTGCTTCGCATTTTTATTATAAATACTTTCTTTGCTTCGTAAATGAAGTGCTATTGCATCTCACCGTTGGCAGGGAAAATATGAAGGCTGGAGCCATTGTTGTCATACAGTTATCAACCGTGGAGGTATATTCAAAAATCTAATGTACTAACATAATACATAGATATCAATATTTTACCCTTGTTAGGTCTAAATGATACGTGCTAGAAAAGGTATTTACTCTTTTACCAATCAATTGTCATTCCTCCATCTCAGTTAATTATACGTTTATTGCCTGTGTTGCAGAGAAGAGGCTGGAGTAGCGATGGGTGCCGGTTGAATATTCATCCAACAGTGATTTCCAAAATTATACCTTGGTATGGTTCATAAGCAAGGCTTAATTGGGAGCCTCAACAAATTTATACCTACACCAGAATAGTTAAGGGGCTTCCAAAATGATGGTAAAGTACTATTTTACCCTTCTCACAAAAATAATCCTAAAATCCTATTAAGACTTAAGCTAAGCCCCCATTTCAATCTAACACAAAACCTTTCCTCTTCTCCTCTCCCCCTCCCTCTATCAGTTCCTCATCCTCCATTAACGACCGTGGAGAAACTTTTTTTTCCATCTGATTCATCGTCGAAATCGTCGATGCGAAAACTTTAATCGACGATTAACTTCTTCTACAAACATGGCACGTACTAAGCAGTCTGCGAGACTAGCCAATGAAATTATCAATCTCGTTGATACTGTTAAAGCGGCGAAGGAGTGTTCGAGAACAAGCAAGAAATCAAAACCTCCGGACAAAAATTGCTCCAGTTAGATGGTATGTCCTTTAAAACCCCTACTCTAACTTGGGTTTTAGTTTAATTTGATGTTCTGCTGAAAATTAGGGTTTGAATCCGAGAAATTGATTTCTCAGAATGTGAGTCGTTAATCACGAAGTTTGAATGTCTAACGATTTTTCATATGCATGTTGTGCTTCGTAGAAATCGTCAACCATTAGGGTTTAGGAGAAAACGATTTTTTTTGTAGTAATTTGTTTTTTAGGTTAGAATCGTTAACCAGTTTTGATTTTCTTAACGATTTTTGACATGCATGTTGAAATAATCTGGAAATCGTTAGCCAATTTGTTTAGGTGAAAACGATCTTGTGTGGTTTTTTCTGACGACCGTTTTTATTAATCAACGACTCCATGATTTTCCAAACCACCATTTTGTCCCAAGTAATGAAAAAGTCGTCCACATAATTGGAATCAGCTAACGACTTTTATGGACGACCAATTCTAGAAGTGAACGACTCTGCACCACACATATTTGGTCTTCTACCTAAAAAATAGGAAGAATCGTTAAGAAAAAATGCTTGAATCGTTAAGACGACAAATGAGAATCGTTGATGATATACATGGAGTCGTTTGTTTTTGTAAGAGTCGTTTGTTTTGTGATTTTTTTCTGACGACTCTTAAAAATATTTATTGTTAGCCTTTCAGTAACAAGAATAAAAAGGACAAGAATGTCTTGGTAATTCATCCATCCAGAACTCCCTGCAACCAAAAATACCTAAATGCGGGTCTATTACGAGGAAAAACACCGAGTGAGGTAGCCTTAATTATCCGCGAATGAACCATGTGCTGATTCCTCTGTATCGTCGTCTTCATCATTTGTTGTTGTATCTACAACCCCAAGCGATGAAGAATTATAAGTCGCAGAACATGAAGATTTAGAAGTAGGTGAATATGATGCTTATGATGATGAGGAGGATGGTGACCACGGTAATGGTGGTAATGGAGGGATTGGTGGTGATGGATTGATTGGTGGTAATGAAGTGGCAGAGATTGAGGAAGAGGGGGATCAAGGTAATGATGAGGATGAGGATGGAAATGGTGGTGGTAGCAGTGATGGAGAGGATGATGGTAATGATGTAAATGGTAAGGAACGAAATGATGGTAGTGGCGGTGATGATGATGATGATGAGGAGGAGGAGGATGAGATTCAGGAGGAGATTCAGGATGCTGCGCAACCACAACAACAACAACTGCCTAAGCCGAAGTAGAAAGTCCCAATTAAACCAAGCGCGCACACATTCCACCCATACGTTTGCAGCTTACTCGTCTACCCGGTGGGAAAGCCAGAGGTGAACCTAAAGATGGCGACAAAGTTCTATTCGGATATGATATCTCTTGGGCCCGTACCATCAATGAGACAATTGTAACAATCTCACCTTTGCTTTTCATATGATTTTTTGATATTTAATTTCTTATGTTTTAATTATATTTGTTTGTCTTTCGTAGGATCAAAAGAATGCCACATGTCTATTTAGACACCAATCTTCTTATGCAAAAATGAAAAAATGGCCCCTAGAAGGTGAATGTCCAAGAGTGAGAGCCATTGTTGAAAACTCAGGTTTGTATGCTTCCGTTGAAAACTCTATGATTGCATATGACAGGGTTGCAGTATCATGTTTTACTGAGAGGTTTTACGGCGAAGTCGATGCATTCCAATTCCTTTTTGGCGAGATGGAATTGATTCACGAAGACGCAGAACAGATTCTAGGATTGCAGGTTGAGGGTAAATCCACGAAATACAAGTTCAATAAAAACCTAGATTGGAAGAAAATTTATGAATTGACGGAGAAGTTTTTTGGATGGGATGAAAAGAAGACATATGGCTTCTTTGTGATGGGAAAGAAGTACCCAAAGAAAGAGTTTAAACTTATTGAGATTATAAAGATGTATGCGAGGTCACTTGAGAAAGATGGAGACAATGAACTACTCTCTGATTTTGAAGTTCGTGCGACAGAAGCCGCATACTTGTTGTATGTCCTTGCTTCGATTATATTTCCCGATAGCAAAGGAAACAGATTCAGCGTCAACCTTCTTTAACTTTTGGATCCCTTGGAGGAGGTGAGTAGGTATTCGTGGGGGGCTGGGATAATAGTACATTTGAACGCTCAGCTAGCAAAGGCATCCCGGGAAAGAACTTCTCAAATGAACGGGAACTTGGATTTACTTCAGGTAATTTTAGTTATCAAGTTTTTTCATTGTTCGTAATATTTATTTTTCTACATTTTTAGATTTAACATTATTTTTATTGTTTTGATGCTGTTTCGGGTGTGGATTTACGAGCATTTCCCCTCATTGATCAAAGGCGATGAAGACATCCAATTGCAGCCAACATGGAACAATACTAAACCAAGAGGAACCCGATACAAGTACACTGGAGCTCAGGATAAGGAGGAAGCTAAAAAGTTGAAGTTGCTATCCATGCGCCAAAAATTGAAAAACATGACAGCCAAAGAGGTAACCTTTGATCCCTACAAGGAAAATAGAGTAGGAGGATTGCAAGATCTTGCATATTACCATGGCCCTCTGTTTTACCCTTATGGATACTCAATGTACAATCCACATAAAGTAATGCGTCAGCTTGGGTATATTCAAGATTCACCCGATGAGGATTATGTACTACCCTTCAAATATAAATTAAAGAAATGCAAGGCGGACAAAAAGGCGTTGGTTGTTGCTTATGAACCTGAGCCTAAGACTGAGCATTGGAATAATAGGCATTTGGGTACTAGTAGGGTAGAAATCTCTTGATGGGAGAATGTTAATGAAGTTCATGAGGTAACCGATGATTACATGCCATGGTATGAAGGCTTCTCCCACGGTCGAGTCATTAGGATTGATCAGACTATGGGTAGGAGGAGCAACAAAGCATCTTCCGCAGCTTCTACAACCGACACTAGAGATGACTCTTCCATTCTTAAGCTTGTGGTAAGTACTTATTTTTCGAATTGTATTAATTATTTAGATACAGTTTTAATTATGTTAATCTTAATCGGTATTTGAATGCAAATAGAGGGAACGGATGAAGATTTTTATGAAGTCATTTTGCTGCAAAGCCGACAAAGGACAAGTCATAAGAACCTGAGCAAAGTCGCATGTATGCTGAGTACTGCCAACATATTGAAAATCCACAAACAAAGAAAATGTTCGCTGATCTGGAAAAGCAATGTAAGAGTACAAGGAGAACATCTATCCAACTAACACAAGAACGTTCTCAAAAGGGAGATGGTGATGATCAAGGTAGTGGAGAAGAAGGTGGTTTTCAAAGGGGTAGTCTTGGACAAGGTCCTTCAAAGAAAAATAAGACATCATCAAGTCAGGGAAGTCAGAGAGGTCGAGGCGCAGGTCGAGGTCGAGGTCAAGGTGGTAGTAGTGAGTGAGAAGAACTTATGGCTAGAACTTTAAAGTGTATGGTTTAACATTTAGAAGTTATGTCTTTTAGTATTGTCGACTTTAACTTACGCCTTTCTTAGATACAACTATTTTTTGTAGTTCATACTATCGGTATTTTGTGTGGATTGGGTTTCCTAACAATTTAGCATGTTGTTTAGAAGTTGTTGTGCTTATTTGAATGTTCAAATGATCTGAAAATCTGGAGAATATGACAACTTGTTGTTTGAGTCGGTAACAAATGTTTTCCAGATCAACGAATCTAAATATGAAAATTTAAGTCGCCTTAAAATGTTTTACAGTCGTCAACACATTTTATGAATACCAACGAATTCAAACTTGTTGAGATTAATTTAGTATTAGAGTCGTCAACAGATTTTTTGGAGACCAACGACTGACCTATAGTCCAAATTAACCACCTCTCTGTCTGTTTTTATTAAAGGGTCGTTCACAATTATATGACTGATTAACAACTCTCCACTGATGACCCATTGGTTAAATTAACGACATATTTCTAAAACTATGTAGCTCCTCTGTCTAAAACCTTTTAAGACTCGTCAAGGAAAAAAACCAAATATTAAAAGTCGTCAATTATGTTTCTAGAGTCGTCCAGGAATTTTTTTTTAAAAATTAGGGTCGTCTATTTTGTTTTAAGAGTCGTCTTTTATCTTTCAACGGTCGGTCAATTTTAGTTATTTTATTTTGCAAACTTATAAGTTGCCACAAAAATGGACATCTATTTCATTAAGGAAATAACATTACATCAAAGTTGAGTTGCACACGAGTTAGAATTTGATACATCAAGTATTCTTTGATGAATTTGAGTGACAACGGAGATGTTATTCTTGTTTCCAGTGCGAGATTTAACTAGCATTGCGGTTTCGATGTGATAAAACCGCTCTCCTCTCCATTTGATATATTCAGCGTGGGCCGCACGTCTATACCATTTGTGCCTCGCGAGAAACTCGTTGTACATGGTGCACAACCTCATAACGTGAATCGTCCTATCACGAATGTGGAACGGTTCATAATCATAGCGTAGTTTGTTGTGGGAATTAACGAAAGGGACGCAACCAACTTGAACCCAGAATATACTTTCATGTTCTTGTTCTTCGTGAAGATATTTGACGATGTAATAATTCTTAACCCATTCGATCTCTTCCTCGACTTGCTTGAATACTTCCCGGAGATGCGTTTGTTCTTTGCCTCGTCTTTCGGACTCACGCTTCTCTTCTTCTTCCTTCGTAGGATATGGCGTGCAAGTGTATGATTTTTTAGTAGGTCGCATGCTTCGTTTGCGTATCTCTTCTTCCATTGCCAATATTGATTTGGTTGGTCGCTTGCATCTTCTAAGTATGCTTTCAATTGAATTGGTAGTTGTCAACGAACTTTCCATTGAAAAAATGATATACTTCGATTGTTTTAAGTTCTTTTAGACAGTTTAAGGTTGAATCTTTATATAGAAAATAACCCAACGTCTATTTTTTTGGGAAATATTATCTTCATAAAGAGCCGTTGAAGATACACAATTGGAGTCGTTAAGTTTGAGTTTTATAAAAACAAACGACCTTGCACAACAAAATGTTCCGAGTCGTTCATTTATTGATATCACAATTACGACCCTATATGTTATTCTGAGTCGTTCGTTTATTGATATAACAAAAACGACTTTATGTTCCTCAAATATGGGGTTAGAGAATCGCTCGTTTGTTAATAGAATATAACGACCCTAAGTTTTCGAAACATCCAGGAGACCCAATTTTTTGGTCAGATAGAGTCGTTAGTTAATTAATACATAGTTAACGACCCTTTAAACTTATGCCTGCAGTCGTTCGTTTGGTAATTGGCACGGTAACGACCCTGAATTTCCAAAACATACAGGAGGCCATGATATATGGAATACAAGGGTCGTTTATATTTATGAATACTTACCTAACGATTCAGGTTGGTAATGTAAGAGTCGTTACCTTGATTTTCTTAAATGTAAACGACTCTAATCTTAAAAAAGAAAAGTTCTGTAATGAAAAGTTGATAACACAAAGATCAAACACATTGTAGTCGTTAAGGATTAGTGATAATACAAACATCCAAGTATTCATGCATTGACTTCCAAAAAAAAAAACTCCTTCCACATTTAGTCGCACATGTCAACGTGTTCAAGCATTGTACTTAGTGTTCCTTCCAAAGCATTCCACATGTTCATTCCATACTCGTACTGGTTTATCCACTCCTTGTGTAGTCTCCCCAATCTTCGGAAAAGTTGATAACACAAAGATCACCCGTGGTAAAGGAAATTCTTCGGAAATATTCAAACCTATGTAATGGATATTGTTGACATGTGCCATTATAATTATTCTTTTCTTTATCGCCGCGTCCCACCTAGTTATTGAGGGTACGTACATACAAGACGCTCCAGGGAAGCCTTTCCTGAATACAATTACCACACAAGTGAATGTGTCCGCTAAAAGTTGACCACCAAAAGTCATTTGCATCCAAAACTTATAACCGGCCTTTTTCGACCCCTTCCTCCATTTCACATTTGAAACCAACTCCCTAAACTTAAATTCCCTCTCTTTTTCATCTCCTTCCATGAGCATTATCAAATAGAGTTGTTTGTCCTCAACTAGTTTTTGTGCCATTTTTTCCTTGCATGTTCGATTTGGGTGAGCTTAAGTTCGTCTGCCTCGTCGAAATTCCCTAATTGTTCCGTTGCAACAAGGTAACCACAATTCCCATCCCCATCAACGTCGTCGGTGGATATAAGGTGATCTAAGATAACGTAAGGAAGTTGGTCGGTATACTCTTTGTATATAGTGTAAGCAACACGATATGGTCTTCCTTGCGAATCCCTGGGTGTCTTAGGATTACCCTTTATTCCTCTTATCGTCACCATACTACTAGTTTGGCTTTGTTGGGTATTGACCACATGCTCAACAATATCCATATCTTCATTTTCTTGCTCTTTTGACCGACCTCGTTTCTTAGGAATGAAAGACTTTTCGTACTCCTCATATTCCTCCCGGACATGCTCATGACGTGATAGGTCTCTATCGCAACCCTTGTCCTTGTTAACAGTTTCTCTAAATGACATTTTAGTTGTTGGTCTTCTGGGTGGTTTTTGTTTAATTGGCTCTCCTTCAAACCCCAAGCTCTTACGGGCGGCCGACCACTAGTTAGCAACCAAAATGTGTCTTCCTGCACAATTCATTTTTCGGTATTTTTCGTTGATGCACTTTCCAATCTCCAAGTATCCAAATTCTTCATCGTCTAAACCCGTGGGCTTTGGGATGAATGAAAGTTGCTTCCATAATGGATCGATATCTTCAAGATGAATGTAATCTTTGTACCCACCAAGTTTATGTTTACAAGGGAGGCCGAGCCAAACATCGGTTGTACAATTACACTTCACCTTTCCGGCCTCCTCTTTAGCTCTAAAATCTATAAGCTCATCCATCATATAGTTAATTGCCCACCATGATACTTGGTGTGCTACCAATCGTAACAAATCTTTGTCCTTTATGTGTTGCATCAGAAAACGATCTTTACTCAACTCCATCTGAGTGACTATTTTTTTTATGTCATCCTATGCGTGCTCGTGAATAGCTTCTTGTACCGTAACTACCCCACACCTATTTTGATCCAATTTTTTTTCAAACGCCCGTGAGACGCCTCTGCAATATTTGTAGATTCATTTTTGAAGTGCTTGTATTTTTTGTCCATGCATAAACAAACTTCTCCTTCCAAGGATTCAACCATGTATTCAGGCAATACTCAACAACCTTCTTATGATCCGTGCTCCAAACATCAATAAACTTTTGTAAGTTAGCATAATACTTAACCTCTGTTTTCGAATGAGCCAAATGGTCCCAATCCTCGAGAAAAACTTTCCTTAGATCCCCTTCTTCATCATATTTTTCCTTTTCTTTCTTTTTCTCTTCCGCTCGCTCTTTTTGGAAAGTTTACTTAGACGATCCTCTTCCTCCTTAGAAGGTTGATTACCCTTCTTAGCATGGATCTTTTGGATTTGATTCTTGCAATTAGAAAAAAGATTAGTTTGGATGTGCCACGTACAAAGAAATTGTTGAACAAGTGGAAAGACTTGACGAACGACACTCATAATTGCAAAATCTCTATCCGTAAATATAACCTGCGGCGTCTCTACTCCATGGTAAATCAACCTAACTTGTTCCAACGCCCAAACATAGTCCTCTATTTCTTCTTTTTCCATAAAGCACCATGCAACGGTGAATGAATTTTTATCCGAAGTATGGCTTACCACGTTCAACATCGGCATGTTATACTTGTTTGTCTTATAAGTGCAATCTATGAAGAGAACCTGGTAAAAACACTGTTCCAAATCCACCATCCTTGGATGTGCAAGAAAAATATGAGTCACTTTTTCATCCGGACCCACCTTAGTTTGCATGGCGTAGTTTAGCGTTTCCCCTAACCACTCTGATTGTTGCATAATCAACCTACCATTCCATTCAGTTCTCTTAATCGTTGCTTTGGCGGTGTTGATTGTGGAAATGGTGGACAAGTTATCCTTATCTTCCGCCCTTATTGCATTTAGGATCTTGAGTGGTCTAAATCCCTTCATCTTCCTAACTTTATCCATCTGATGTGGTTTCAACCGGGCATATGCAGTGTGTCCATATAAACTTGTGGGTGGATCATGGTTGTGACGACCGTTCGGAATACTGTACAATCGGAATACATTGGTTTCATGACGTCTTTTGAAAACAGTCCTGAACGGGCATTCACACTTCTTCGAATTTGTTTTTTAGACCCTAGTCGTATTCTTCTCACACTTGTAATTCTTGTCTTTGTGACTTTCTCCCTTCTTACCCGCTCTCTCGCATACCATTTCCATCTTGTTACAATCGACGTGTCTACTTTGAACAACCACACACATCTTCTCTTTTTCCTTAGGGATAAGCCATTCCTTGATGTCATCCTTGGTTTCCAATATCTACATTCAGGAAACAATTACATTAGACAACCATGAGATCACAAATAAAATTATTTGAATATATAAATATATCGATTCGGTTAAGGTAAACGTACCAAATCAGTCATATAGTGTTGGGAGGTATATCTGGACCCAATGTAGATACGGGTACTGGCTGAGAGCTTTGTCTTACTACCAACTAATAAAAAAAACAGAAAACCATCATCAGAGGGTCGTCCAGATATTATATGTTCAAATAAAAACTCTTCACAGATTATATTAACGACTCTAAACATACTAAGGGGTCGTTTGGTTATATACATAGCCAATGCCGACTCTTCATGCAATTAATGCAGAATTTCAAAATCAAAGATTTGTTTGATTCCTAGGAGCAGTTATTGCTATTTTTTTGAAAAAAAGAAACGGTTTTATTAAAAAAAGTAGCCGTTGAGTACATTTTTGCTATAAATAGAGACCTATCTCTTTCAAACTTATTCACCCATCACTTTCAATCATCCTAAATTAGTCACCCATCACTTTCAAACACTAAAAATGGCTCCAACTCCGTTCAATAATCTAGAAGATGTTGTTATTTTTAGAGCACACACCACTCTCACAAAGCACTCCGTTGAGGAAGCGCAATGGGTTACCAATAACAAAGACCCAACAAGAGGGCCTTACCTTGGGCATGATCAAAACACCAATGCTTGGTGGAAATGTGTGTTTAAGGTTTTTAAAGAACTAAACGGAAATCGTTATAGGAGGACGCTCCTGTAAATAAGGAAAAGGTACGCTTATTTATACAATGAATGCGTATTGCTGAGAAACAAATTGAAATCTCGTAAGGACGCTATGCCAAACGAAGACCGCATGAATAGAGTAAGTTTGTGAATTAATAGGCCGTTCATCAAAAATTATTTATTTGGTTATAATTATTCAACAACAACACTAACTTATTAAAATAATTGTTTTTCCAGTGTTCGTTGGGTCGGACCCAATACGAATTAAGGTATGGCCATGAGTTTTTGCACGAGGACTGCTACACTCTCTTGGAGGAAGTTGAATGAAAATTCTCCCAATATAATTAATCTCATATACATTTTCTAGCGCAATGTATTGAACTATTTTATGTCTTTTCCTTATATTTTATTTCATAGTACATGTATGTTTTTTTTAATTCAATAATACTAGTTCAACCATAAATATTCCAAACAAGGATCGTCGTGGACATAAATAAAAAATGACGACCCTTCAGAAATCATCTTTTCGATCCCAAGTGTGGTCAACCAATATTTTGCAGGTGGCCGACACCATGTAGAATCGGCAGCCAATCTTTTGCAGATTAACGACTTCTGTGACAGAAATTTGAGCATTATAAAAGTGTCGTCAATCTGCTAAAACGTGAACTGCCGACACTTTAAGATCATTTGACAACTCCCGACATAAACTAACGACTCCAGAATAACATATATACACCATTCTGCTAAGTTTTCTTCTAAAGTCGTTCAATTCTATATGTCCAACCTGACGATGTAATATAAAGACTCTAAGAGTCATTTAGTAGTAAATGTAACACATTAACGACTCATGATACTACTAGCATTTATTGGGGAATTGAAATCTACCAAATGTGGTTGAGGCAGTTGGCTCGTTCAATTCTATAAATACAGACCCATATCTCACCTCTTCCTTACCAAAACCATAATTATCAACCTTCTCTTCTCCTTCTCATTTATTCATCATCCAAGAGGAAAAAAAGAGAAACACCATGACTCTCTACACTCCTGCAGAGAATTGTGCCATTACGAGAGCTTGGTTCACAGTCACAAACCACTTTGAAAGTATAGACAAAGGCATTGATGAAACATCGGATGCTTGGTGGAACCGCGTATTCATCATTTTTGTGGCGTTGGACGGAAATCGCAACTCAAGGTCTTTGAAACAAGTCAAGGAACTCTTCAAGGAGATAAAATTCGAGTGTGATGTTTTGAAAAGAGAATTTACGGACGTAAGGGAAGTCTTTCCGGATATGTTGGGTACTCTAAGTGTAAGTATTTAAACAAGAGGTAAAACTTATCCACAACTTTGATCGATACTAACTAAATATGTTTGCGTTTTCAGATGAGGAAGGCGTATGCATACTACGAGCTGCTTCGTGGGAAAAAGTTTGAGTTACACGATTGCTACTTTATCTTACATGGAACCATGTATAATTACATGCTTTTTGATTGAGTCTAGAAGTGCATCGTTATCATGTATTGTATTTAACCCTATGAACAATGTATGACTTTCAGGATTCAATGAAATGTTGCTATGAATTCAGAAATTATTAAAAAAAAAAAAAGTTTGAGTCGTCAATTTTTTCAGACGTACGGAACAACGACTCTCAGTTAATATGAAAGGGTCGTCCGTTTATAGTAATGCTAAACTAACGACCTTTAGAGTGATAGTTACAGAGAATAAAAGGTAATTTAGTTGTTTGGTTCTAAATATATTGAGTTAACAACTCTAGATGACCAAAAATATGGAGTCGTCATCTTTATCAAACTATGTTAACGATTTTTCATAACTGCAGATTGGAGTCGTCAATTATTTCAAACTTTGTTGACGATTTTTCATAACCTGCACAGTGGAGTCGTTTTTAGGGTGCTAAGTCACTGACGACTCAGAAGAGTCGTTAGTTAATTATACTCTCGACCTAACGACCCCCACACTGAGCTGTTGCATATTGACCATGAATCGACCACTTGGAGCACCATTCATGCGATTTGAAGAGTATAGGAAGTTTACCTGATTGTTTTGAGCTCCGGGTTCTTCATATGGAGAATTGGTTCCTTCATTTTGAGCAATATGATCTTCATTTCCACCATTATTCAAGGCTTCCTCTATTAACATCTCTTCATCAAACATCCAATCCATAGGATTAGTTGAGACAATCTCACCATCAACACAATCATGTATGTTGTTTGAATCTTCACCTACATCATTTCCTCCACTAGTATCACTCATTTCAAATAATCCTAAATTTTCCCCCAAAACTCACTTTCTTCCTCTCTCCAACACAAAAAACACAATTTTTCATATAACAAAATTTAATCCCTAAATCTGATTTTAATCCAACTAAATCATTACCAATTTATTAACTTAACTTAATCACTAATCAACACTAATGATTAGGGGAAGTTTAGCCATTTAAAAAAATGGGATAAGGGATAATCCCCAATTACTATTTCGTGACCTTTTTTGTCCTATAGATAGGGGCCCCCAATTATTTTTCAGGGCCCCAAATTAAGCCTTGTTCATAAGGAACAACCACTAATTCAACTTAATCAATCTGCATAAACCTAACTGTATACTTGATGGGTGCAGATTTTACGGTAATTGGAGTATTGCGGATGCTGCACTCGGCAAGCTAGATTGGTCTCTCATTGTTCAAGGTACCAAAATGATGTAGATTGTAATACAGTCCCTTTTTTGATTATGGCAGTAAAACTGTTAGATTGGTGAACTTTTTCATAGCCTCCCTAGACCCGACACCTTGAAATCATTTTATTTATTATTATTATTACGAAATGGAAATTCGCTTAGTTAACCCTGAAACATAATTTTCCTTTGTTTCACTACTGAACGAGCTAATGCTAAGATCTTATATCCTCCGATTGTGGCTGCAGAAAAAGCAGGCGACGGTATTCTACAGGAAAAGCTAAATATGACAGTTGTGCCAATATTATGGGGTGTTCCTCTGGCTGTAACAGCGCACTGCACCTTTCAGTGGGAACTGGTGGAGGCATGATCGAGAATATTTCCTAGCAGTGGAACTTCTTTAAATTAAAAGTTGTGCATTAAGCCTCCACCAACCAAAATATCTACTACACTAATTTGTACATTCTGTAAACAGTAAACACCCAAGAAAATTTGATGTGTTTCTGTGCGTATCACCAAATGTTGTGTTTAGCTTTCAATCAGAGGGACATTACTCTGTCAGTGAGTCAGTCATTAGTATCTTTTCTCTGACGTTCTTTATGTTTGAGGTCACAGGTTCAAGCATTATCAGATCAACAACAACATATACGAGAGAAAACTCATTTTCTCCGTGTTTCCATCACTCAATATACTCTCAAACCCTAAGAATTGTTGTTTCTCTGTAAAAAAAAATTAAAAGCCTTTTGATGAAATATTTCAGTTTCTACAAGAGATTACATATTTACATTTGGCATTTTGGCTCGTTTACCAACTGAATCAATTCCTGGTTGCAGACAACAAGTGTCATACCCCATGAAAAATCCTGAACTCACGGTGATTTCTGTTGGAAAACGATTAATAAAAAAATATTTTTTTAAAGTTTTAATAAAAAATTATAATTTATTGTTTTATTTTGTGAATGAAACTTTTTAGTCCCACATCGTGGAGTTTCCAATTTTTAGTAGTTTTAAGAAAGTATATAAAGTTTTAGTCCCACATCGGAGAGTTTTTCTTCTTAAGTTGTATTTGTCAATTATATAAAGAAATTCACTACTTTTGTAAAATCTATGGGAAAGGGGTTGCTCTATATTTTAGAGGGACCCCTAAGGGAAAATATTTTATAGCGGTTTTTAAGCATTCGCGATTTTCCTTAACGGTTTTTTCGGAGTTGCCAAGCTCAAGTTGAGCATCTACTACATATGCTAGTAGTAGGTGTATTAGGGTGTTTTATCCTGGAGATATCCGTCCTGTGAGGGCTATAGCATCACTCTTGAGTGTAGCCGGGCGCTAATGTCTTAAGGACAGCGTGTTGAACACGTGACTTACTCTATTTTCCAAAGTTTTGCCTTATTGTTGTTGCGGAGATACGGGGAGCTTGTTCGTTTCGTCAAAGCAATCACTTCCATTATAAAGGAGCTAAGTATCAATAACTTTTGCTTATTTGATTTTTCTTTGTTTTTGATTATTGCACCCAACAATCTTAAGACATTAGTATTTGTAATAATCGAAAACGATTGATTAGTTTGTGAATCATGGATGTTAATTGTAGAGTGAAAAACAAAAACGAATTTCTGGTCAGCTGTAGAGTTTCAATTTTATCTTTTAATATAAAAGGAATTTCGATGAACCCTTTTGACACAACGTAGTAGACATCCTTATAGTTACCCTAAAATTTCAGAATTTTGGAGTTATACAAGTATTTTTTTTGATATTTTACAAAACAGAAAAACGTTTCTGAAAAATTCTGACGAGCAGAAAATTGTTGTTAACTAAATTAATTTTTGTGGGGTAACCATGAGTTTTTTGAAACGCTGATTCAAACGAAGTTTGTATATATATGTTATCTTCAAAACTCATATTTTACTTTCTGATTTGGAATTGTGATTTGTTAATAAAGGTGTCATCTCCGAGGGACATGGCTAATAGCCGCATGTGGTTGGAAACAAATCTTCCAAAGATGGCAAAGGTGAGAATATCGAACGCAACTATAAGCATGGTCTTCATGATAAAGGTATATTTCGTAAACCTGAATCCAGAATTACTTTAGTTAAGGGTGAGTGTTATGTTTGTAAAATTCCTGGCCACGCGGCAGTAAATTGTAGACAACATAAAAACCTTAATAAGTAGAAAGTTAATGCTATTTAGTTGAAACAAACTAGAACGAGTTTGGTGGCGTGATGTCGGAAGTTATTTTAATAACCAATGTGAGAGACCAGTAGGTGGACTCTGGAGCCACCAAGAATGTTTGTTGAAACAGAGACCTGTTCACCTCCTATCATAGGATAGGGGATGTCGAGAAACTCTTATTGAGTAACTCATATGCAATAGAGGTTGCATAAAAGGAAAAGGTCGAGCAGAAGCTCATATCTGTAATATTCTCACATTGAATGAAGTTTTCATGTTCCGAGCATATGCGAAAATCTTGTATCTTGTTCTGTTGTAGATGGAAAAATATTTAAGATCTTAATTGAATCTGGAAAACTTGTTGTAACTAGGCAGTGATTTTTTAAGCAAGAGTTATAGGACTTTGGGTCTATATAAGCTTAACGGAAAAACTGATGATGTGAACGTAATTGATTCTTGTGATATCTTTGTGTGATTGATTGTTTTACGTGGCAGACTTGGAACCGTAAACTTATAAGTCAATGCTTAACTGGCTAGCATAGGCTTCGTACCCAAATTTAGTTTGGATTTTGAACACAAAAGTGAAATCTGTGAAGAATCAAAATATGCTATAAAATCTTTTAGCACAAATGTTCAGAGTAATTATAAGCCTTTAAATTAATTCAGTTAGGCCTAGTTGACATGAGTTCAACCCAAAATCACTGTGGTAAAGATGGTTATAACTTCCGTAGATGATTGTACGAGGTACTATCTTGTATACTTGCTTAGGATAAGGATGACGCCTTAGAAGCCTTAAGATGTATAAACTTGAAGTTGGAAACCAATTAGAAGCCTTGAACATAACAACCGTATCCTTAAGGAGATGATAATTTCCATGTTGATTAGTTCAGGATTACCTGCGGCCTTGTGGGGGGAGGAGTCCTCTTAACTAGTATATCCTGAATAAAGTACCCTTTTAAGAATCAGATGAAACTCCATATGGTTTATGGAACGGTAGATGACCTTCTTATGAATGTGTCAAAGTGTGGGGGCGTTTGACTAAGATTGTAATTCCTCTTCCTAAAAGAACTAGATTGAAACCAAAAATGTTGATTGTGTTTTCGTATAGGGTATATTGAGTATACTTCTACAAATAGATTTTGGTTGTGTGTTCTGATTTTTTCTGACATTGGTGTGAATATTATTACGGAATCTAGGGATGCTGAGTTCTTTGAACATGTTTATTCTAAACCTGTACCTCATTAGAGATGTGTTGTTGATCCCCTAGATTTATTTCAAATAGTCAGAACTTATTTTAAAGGAAGATGAAGTTGATGTTGAGCCTAAGAGAAGTAAAATAATTAGACTTGAGACTTCTTATGAAACCGACTTCATAACATGCCTAGCTTAGTCTGAGCCACAGACTTGTAAAGAAGCCTTGATATCTACTACTGAAACCCCATTCTGGTAAGAAGCTTCATTTAGTGAAATGGACTCAGTCCGTTGGAACCAGACTTGGGAGCTTGCTAGTTTACCTCCAGGTTGTAAGACCATGGGATGTAAATGAGTCTTTAAGAGGAAACGATAGGTAGATGAAACTGTGGAAAAATATTAAGCTAAGTTGGTAGCTAAAGGCTATAAACTAAAAGAAGGTGTAGATTTCCTTGATTCTAATTCAATTGTGACGGAAATTACTTCCGTTGAGATACTAATTGTTATTGCTGCCATAAAGAACGTAGAGATACATCAGATGGATGTTAAGACAGCTTTTTCTAAAACCGTGAATTAGGTAAAGAAATTTACATAGATCAACCTGAAGACTTTGTAGTGAAAGGTTGTGAATACAAAGTTTGTAATTTGAAAAATCTTTGTATGGTTTTCAAATAAGCACGTAAACAGTGACATGGAAAATTTAATCATGTGATAATGGATAGTGGATTTAAATTAATGAATCTGACAAGTATGTTACAAGTAACTTGTTAAGGATGTCTGTGTAATTGTATGCTTGTATGTTGATGATATGCTTGATACAAACATAGATGTGATCAATTCCACTAAAAACATGCACTGAATGAGAACATTGACTTGAAAGACTTGGGCCCTTTTGATGTAATCTTAGGGATGAGGATTAGAAGATAATCAAACATTTATAAGTCTTAGTCGTTCTCATTATGTTGAGTTGTGCTTAAGAGATACAATCAGTCTGATTGTAAACCTGCTTGTACTTCGTACGATTATTCTTGTAGTCTCAAGAAAAATAAGGGTAGTGGAGTATCTTAACTTGAATACTCAAAAGTTATAGGATGTCTGATGAATTTAATGAACTGTAAGAGTCCAGACATTGCCTATATTATGAGTAAGTTAAGTGGATATAATTGTAGTCCAGAGCAAGAGAATTCAGATGCACTGAGTAGAGTATTATGGTACCTAAAATACTCTTTTGATTTATGAAAGGTATCTTGTTGTCCTTGGGACTTTATGATGCAAACTGGATAGTTGACTCAGAGGAGTCTAAGTCTACGAGTGGATATGGTTTCACTCTAACATGTGGGTTTGTTGTTGGAAGATTTCCAAACAAACATATCGCTCAATTCATTATGGAATCTGAGAGTATTGCGTTAGATAAAGCATGAGAGGGGGCCGAGTGCCTAAGATGATTTTTAGAAGACATTCCTCTTTGGCATAGGCCTGTGCCAGCTATATCTATACATTGTGTTAGCCAAGCTATAATAGTTAAAGCTAAGAAATAACTAATCTCAATCGGCGTTATTTCCATTGATTGGATAAAGTCCAAGGAGAATATCGCGCAATCTTTGACGAAAGGTTTGTACAAAGAGATAGTTAAAAAATGCATCGAGGGGGTTGGGGCTTAAGCTCATATATTAAACTTGCCATGAAGGATACTCAACCTTGCTGACTGGAAATCCCATGATCAAGGTTTCGAATGAGACAACTAATTTGTGGTGGGTAAAGGTAAACACTATCAGAGATTTTCATTCTCTGTCCCTTCCCTATGGTGTAGACGTGATAGTGTGACTGCATGTGGAGGATGACTTTTTAATAAGTCTTAATGAGTTCTATAGTTTCAATTTAAGATTGAAGTGGGGTGTAGCAGTAACACTCTTTATGGAAACTCACCTATCTGAATGAGGAAGTGGGTCGCTTCCTGTGAGAATATGAGCTGATTCTCTAGAGCATTCTGAGAAACAGGATACGTCCAGGGCCAAAACGGACAAAACGGCACGAGCTTGGCAGCAATCTTGGAGATATCACCCGTGGTTGTTATCACGAATTACATCAAATGCTAGCAGTTCAAGACATAGTTCACTGTCTCTAGCAAGTAATTCTGATAATATCTCACTAAGAAAAGGTTCAAGACCTCATGGACACCTCTGCCTAAAATGGTATTTCCTGCGTTTTTTATGTGATTTTCATTTTGATGGTTTTGGTATTACTGGAACTTAGGACCTAAAGGTCACTAAGGGTTCACTAGTTCATGCTTTTTCACTTTGGTGAAAGATACCTATAGTCTCACCATGTGAGAATTAAAGATGAAAGCTCTCAATACTATTATGATTTATGCAATCCATAGTATGACCCTGGGGTCAACACACTTTTGTGTGAGGGAGAGGACGTAGAAATGACTAGTATGATTTCAACACTTGCACGATCAGTCTGTTTGGATCGTGAGGTTGGGATGTTTATTTACCAAGATCTATCTGTGTTTTCATGTTTTATTGAGTTTTCATTCATGTGGGGGATTGTTGGAAAACGATTAATAAAAAAAATAATTTTTTAAAGTTTTAATAAAAAATTATAATTTATTGTTTTATTTTGTGAATGAAACTTTTTAGTCCCACATCGTGGAGTTTCCAATTTTTAGTAGTTTTAAGAAAGTATATAAAGTTTTTAGTCCCACATCGGAGAGTTTTTCTTCTTAAGTTGTATTTGTCAATTATATAAAGAAATTCACTACTTTTGTAAAATCTATGGGAAAGGGGTTGCTCTATATTTTAGAGGGACCCCTAAGGGAAAATATTTTATAGCGGTTTTTAAGCATTCGCGATTTTCCTTAATGGTTTTTTCGGAGTTGCCAAGCTCAAGTTGAGCATCTACTACATATGCTAGTAGTAGGTGTATTAGGGTGTTTTATCCTGGAGATATCCGTCCCGTGAGGGCTATAGCATCACTCTTGAGTGTAGCCGGGCGCTAATGTCTTAAGGACAGCGTGTTGAACACGTGACTCACTCTATTTTCCAAAGTTTTGCCTTGTTGCTGTTGCGGAGATACGGGGAGCTTGTTCGTTTCGTCAAAGCAATCACTTCCATTATGAAGGAGCTAAGTATCAATAACTTTTGCTTATTTGATTTTTCTTTGTTTTTGATTATTGCACCCAACAATTTCTGCCAAGCATGCTTGGGACGTTTTAGTCAGCGGTACAGTTTCAGATGAAAAAGGTTTTTGAAGCCCTTTAGGGAGACAATTGCTGGGGTCCCCAACAATTTTGATCTTGTAAACAAATTAAAATTTCTGGGGAAAGATCGGCCAGCCATACTGCTGCATCCATTGATTCGAGACAAGAAGAAATTGTCACATATTTATGGTTGATTGGTGCCAAAACAATTTTAAAAGAAGTCGCAGGTGAGATCCTCTTCCATGACCCTCACCAAAGTTTTAATCATGGTGTATACCCTCGAACAGAACCCATTAACACTTTTAATTCTCCAATTTGCCGTCGCACGTTCGTTGTCAGTATCCCATAGTTTTCCACGGAGTACCTTTAACAAAAAAAATAAAAATAAAAAATCAACTACAGTCTTCCACAGGTTACAGTAATTAATACTAGTATCACTTACGTTCAACATACATACATCACACGTAGTGAGAACCTGGCAACATAATTATAAAATTAGTGCTAGCTTCAAACATTTCTAATCAAGTGAAAGAAAAAATGCAATCAAGAATAGTTACCACAAGATGTTTATAAAGAGATTTGTCTGAGACTTCAATGATCTGCAGGTTGTTCTTCTGCACCTTACGTTCCAAAGCTTTTTCAATCTCAAACTTCTCTGAGGCGGTTGTCAGATATTGAGAAAATGGAATATCTGTAACGCAAGGTACTTGCTCAACGAGTTATGAATAAGCTAGTGCATCTCTCGTCCGGAGTGCTTCACTTACTTCGTTACAGCTATGATATATAACTACCAAAGTAGAAGCTAGATCTAACTACCAAGGTAGAAGCTACATCCTGATAAAAACAAATTCCCAATATAATTACAATCAATTTATTAAAGGAAACCATTATCTGATAAGACGAGTAATACCTTCAGCTTCGCCAATTCTAATTTGACGTCAGCAATGTTTGGATCTCTTTGCTCATTGTAGGTGTAAATAATCCACAGATCCAGGTGGAGCAATCCTAGGTAGTGGGGCATCGATAACATATGAAGTGTGAAGCACCAAATCATCCTACCTGGCCTTGGCGCGAGAAAAGAGACACTAAGGGAAGAAGACAATACGTGTAAAGGTCGGAGGTGACGGAAGAGATAGTCATCGAGTACAAGAGCAATAAATGCACTGACAAAGTAGTTGAGAAGATAGGAGAATCTGGTCAAAGTAAGACTCGGCTAAGAATATCAAGGGCGACATCGTCTATACTCACTAAGTAATCAATATCGGATGAATGGATGTCGGGAGAAGATATCACTAGGTTTAGCCCTACATCTCGGAAAAGATATCGCCTGCTTCCCGAGAAGGACATCAAGGAAGATACGCCGCGACTCAAACTGTAACTTGGATGTATCATCACTTGTAGTTATAAATAGAGAGTCATGTAGAGAGCTAGAAGGGCAAGTAATCAGTGAGGGTGGAAAGAATATCAAGAACTTGAGAGAGTGAATAGAGTGCTCGTTAGTGAGATACATACTTTGTAACCTTGAATCGAGTAATAAGATCATCCTTTTACCCCCGTGGACGTAGTTAATCATACCGAACCACGTATATCTTGTGTTCTTGTGCATCTCTTGCTTGTTTACTTCATTAGGTGTGTGTTTGTGATTCTTTGGATGTAGTTGTAGGATTTTCCACATCTACATTCTGGCGCCGAATAAGGGTACCGTGTAACATCTTTTGATACCTTGCATCAAAACCATTAAAGAGAGATTCAAAAGCTCCTAAAACATCTTTTGATGTTAGTTGACGCTAAGTGAAAGACTCTTGTTGTTGAAGCATATGAGTTGATAGATGAGTCTTTTAAAGCAATTTTTCCTTCGAAACTCAGATCTGTTACATTCGCTTTTATCTAATCTTCGTTGAACTTGCAGAGTCCTCGTTTTGAGTCGAAAAATCCTGTCAACAGTCTGAACTGTTTTTCTCTTGTTAAACAAAATTCTTATCGCCTGTTAAACAAAAATATTCTTATCTTACGATTTTGAGTCAAAGAAACTTGTGATTTGTTTTGTTTTTGAAAATATTTTCTTTACGTCAAACTCCTTGAAATAGTTATGAGTAAGATCTCAGGTTGGAGTTATGGTCAATCGTGTTTCCTTTTATGACTAAGACGAGCTGTTAGACAGATTCAAAGCTCCCAAAAGGATCATCTTTGATGCTTGGTAGAAGCCAGAATGCAACTTCATCTCACTGGTCATATCTTGTCGTGGGTTAACTGAACACAATAGTAGCAGCGGCAAAACCAACTTAAAATCATTGAGTTAGGGTTTTCCAAAGATATGGCTAGAAAGGGTACGGTGATCACTTCGATGACAGTCTCATCCTAATCCTATAACAAGAGCCTTACAACGTCATCAGAAAGCCAAAAGGTCGGTTGAGGCACCGACAAAACGATTGACGGAAGTCATCACTACAAACCCTAGCCAAGAAAGAAATTTTCCCCACCAAACCTACGGATAATCAATGATTTCTGGCACAAAGAATGTTAGGACAAATAATGATTAATGCATGGGAAAAGTACCGAAAGCGACGTAGCAAAACAACATTTCAAAAAAAATCGTCTTATTAGTCAAAATTACCTATTTTACTGAGTTCAGCATGTTGACTAAAAAGGAATCGTACTTGGTTGAACTTTTTCCTATTCTGAAATTCAGAACTGATGTACTTCATCCTTAACCTTTTGGAAAACAGTCCAAAGTGAGACGTTGTCTATTTTTCTGGTGTGGGTAGGGAAGTCCGAGCCGAAGAGTATCAATCATACCCGAGCCGATGGCAAGTAACTCCGGGACGGGCAGGATCCCGAGGAATCGAACTGTAGCATGAACTAGCACAAAGGAAGGAGTAACAGACTTTCGACAACAAAACAGTGGACAACACCAGCAGGAAGAATCCCAGGCATCAGGTGGAGGCATTTCAACTATCAATGAGGAAGTCGATCTAGGCCGAGACGATGATATTTCCCTGAGAGGGATAAGGATCAAACCGAGCCAAATGAGACCAGGGGACATGATAGACAGAATGACTGCATCGGACGCAGAGGACGAAGAAGAAGTGCAAATGATGCGAGAGGACCGTAAACGAGAAAGGAAACATGCGAAATATCGATTTTCCTTGGAACAAGAAGGCGAGAGGCTTAAAAAAGTGCACCTAGAATTGGGAAACACCACCAGAGACATCCCACCAGTCGCAACCGCTCCCCCCGTAGCTCCTCCTGTGGCACCACCGGTTCCACCTCCCAACATGATAGGAAACCATGTAAATGGTCATTCTAGTCATGAAAGCACCGACCCGAAATTGCAAGCAATTTTGGCCAACTAGAGAAAATAGGAAGACATGATGAGGGAGTTGCAGAGAAGGAATCTGGCACTAGAGCATGAAAACTATCAACTTTGAAACCAGAGATCTGGGTCACGAGGGTCATCGAGCTGAGGAGCTTCCAGCAACCATACCCGATCAAGACGAACCCGAACTCCACCCCTTGTCCGAGGACGCATACCCGACCCTAACCTTACAAGAGGCGGGTACGGTCCTCCTGAGAACTCCTTAACCGACGAAGAAGTGCATAACGGGAGACCCGAGGCGGCGACTGAGGACAAACTTAAGCAACTTGAGGAGATGGTTAAGAAATTGGCTGGAGATGGCGGGGACGATAAGCTGGCAGTGGTGATTAGCGAAGCACAGAAAACTCCATTCACCAAGGAGCTTGAACGAGCTCTGTTCCCTCCAAAGTGTACACTCCCACCCTTCCCTTCCAGGTTTGATGGAACCGGCGACGCAGGAGAGCACATCAAGATGTATAGCATGTCCCTATTACAATGGAAGAACAATGACGTGGTTATGTGCAATTTTTTTCCGAAAAGTCTAGAAGGCGAGGCGAAGAACTGGTTCTATACTTTGCCCGAGGAGTCCATTGGCAATTATGGCGTCCTGGTGGAAACATTTCTTGAAGCCTATATGCATAACAACATTGCTCGCCCAAGGGTGAATAAGTTATTCACACTGGCACGAAGGTTCAGGGAACCCTTAAGATCTCTAACGGACAAATGAAGGAAGCTGTGTACCGATATTGGGAAGGTACCTGTCGACCAACAAATCTTCGGGTTTGAAAATTCATTAGGAAAGTATGACCCTATTTTGATAGCAATGTACATTAAGAAACCACAAACGTTAAGGGAGATGAGGAATATGCAAGAGCATTACAAAGCATTGGAGGAGATACAAGAGGGGGCGCAGGATAGAGGAGTACAAGAAGCCAGCGCGACGGTGGATCCCGTCCCTCAACAAGACCCAAAGAGATCAGAATAAAGGTCGATGGCACCACAGCCAGTCTCGGGAAAGAAGGAATAGGTCGATAAAGGAAAAAAACATCATCATGAACCAAGAAAATACACGCCTTTGAACGCACCATTAGAAGAAATATTCAAGGAAGTAGAAAAGCGAAACGATATCAGATACCCAAAGACAAGGGGGATCCAGTTTGACGAGACAAGAAACCATCCCGAGTTTTTTCATTACCATCAGTACCGAGGTCATTCGATTAAAAAGTTCCGAGAGGTAAAAGATATTGTCCAGCATTTGATCCGAGATGGGTACTACGACACTTTTTTAAGACAACGCCAATATCTACCCATCCTGATGCTCCCGTGCATCAAGTGAGGATCGAACGTGGAACTTAGTTCACCTGCAATACCATCTCATACTCGGCAACTCAAGGGTTCGACTTAGGGACCAGCATTAATTCTAGAATCCACAAGAGGGGTCGGGCGGGAAAGGAGATCTTTAGCGTAGCAAAAACTCTTCCTATGGAACCCTGGATGATGCAGCCGATCACCTTCTCAGCAAAAGATGTCCCATCGAATGGACAAGAACATGGAGATCCCCTAGTGATCACCCTACTTATTGAGGAATAGGGAGTGAAAAGAATACTGATGGACAATGGGAGTTCCGTCGAGGTCCTCTTCTATGACACGTTTAAGAGAATGGAGCTATCTGATGACATTTTAATCCTTTCAACTTATCGGATCTACGGATTCAATGGTACAGTGACCGTGATAAAGTGAGAAGTCACTCTCAGAGTCTCGGATAGAGAAGGATATTTGGACACACTTATCACCTTTTGTGTAGTGAATGTCGTATCGCCTTATGAGGCGATTCTCAGCAGGCCTTGGATCGCGGGCATCAAAGGGGTGGCGTCGGTATACCATCAGAGATTAAGGTTCCCATCTTACCGGGGGGTTGTGGATGTATTAGGCGATCCCCAGGCTGCAAGAAAATGCATGTGTCTGTGTATTCAACAAAATGAAAAAAGGCGATCAAGACAGCGCTGAGAAAAGAACAAAGCTAAGGAAGCTAAAGCAGCGGAAGAATTGGAGAAGGTACTCTCGCAAGCCATCACAGCCTACGAAACGAGCGAGCAAGAGATCTTATAGCAATCAAAGGAGGCGATGAGTCAAAACCCAACTTCTCGGCCTTAGAGTCTACCCGACAGATCAACTTAGGGACCGAGGAGGAACCTAAGTTAGTAAAAATTGGGACCCTACGATCGTAGGAACAAACAGAGCAGATGATAACCCTATTAAAGGAGCACCTAGATGTATTCTCCTGGCAAATGCATGATACGGAGGGGATTGATCCAGAGGTATGCTCACATCACCTAAGGATAGATCCCAAATTCAAGCCAATCCGGCAAAAAATGCGGAGAATTGCACCCGAGTTACAAGCAGCGGTAGAGGCCGAGTTAAAGAAACTACAAGTAGCTGGGATCATTCGAAAGGCTCAATATCCGCAATGAATATCTAACATGGTGGTAGTCCCTAAAAGGAATGGAGGGGTCAGAATCTGCATCTACTTCAGCGACTTGAATAAAGCTTGCCCAAAGGACAACTTTCCTCTCCCCAGCATTGATCAACTAGTAGAATCCATAGTTGGATATAAGGCGATAACACTAATGGATGGATACTCGGGATACAACCAGATTCCCCTAGCTCCCGAGGATCAAGAACATACGTCTTTCTTTACACCCAGAGGGTTATGTTTCTACACTAAAATGCCATTCGGGTTGAGGAACGCCGACGCCACTTATCAGAGGTTGGTAGAGGACATGTTCGAGGACGAAATACACAACACCATCGAGGTTTATGTGGACGACATGTTAGTCAAAAACAAAGTGGCAGCCAACCATATTGACGATCTTATGGAAATCTTTCAAACCATGAGAAAATATAAGATGCGAGTAAACCCAGCCAAATGCAATTTTTGGGTTACCTCGAGTAAGTTCCTGGGATACATAATCACTGATAATGGTATAGAAGCCTACCCGGACAAGATTAGAGTTGTGTTGGAAATGTCGTCCCCGGTGACAATAAAAGACGTACATCGGTCAAACGGAAACTTGGCTGCACTAGGGCGATTCATTTCACGGTCTTCGGATAAATGTTAAGACTTTTTCGGGACACTAAGAAAAGGAGAAAAATTCAAATGGAGCGAGGAGTGTGAGGATGCATTCCAAAAGATTAAGCAACATCTCGCGAGCCTACCAGTGTTACAATGACCCGAGCCCGATGAAGTGCTTACCCTATATCTCGGGGCAACGAGTTATGCCATAAATGCGGTCTTAGTCAAAATGTGGGGGCAGAAGAGAAGCTTGTGTACTTCATAAGAAAAACCATGAACCCAGCGGAGAAGAACTACACCAGAATTGAGCAATTGATACTATCCTTAGTATTTGCAACGTAAAAACTTCGAACGTGTTTCCAAACTCACATAATTCGAGTACTTAGGAAGTCTTCCATAGAATCAGTGGCCGACAATGAAGAAAGGTCGGGAGGGATCTCTAAATGGTGTGCTCAAGTAAAGCAGTTCAATATCTTTTATGAGATGAGAACGACAGTAAAAGCACATGCAGTGGCCGACTTTCTGGCAGATTTCCCTTTAGACGATGAGGACGAAATCGAAAACATTCCGGGCATGGAAAAAGACCGAGAAGATCCATCCGACCTCCTTGAAACCTGCAGTCCGACGCGATGGGAAGTCTTCGTAGACGGGTCGTCGAATAAAGACGGGTCGGGCCTAGGGCTAGTCTTCACCACACCAAAGGGGAAGAAGATGGTTCACTCCTTTAGGATTGAATTTAAGGCAACAAACAATGTCACCGAGTACGAGTCCGTAATACATGCTTTACGGATGATAGTAGAAATGGGGATTCACGACGTAAGACTGACTGGTGACTCTCAGCTAGTCATTAGGCAGATCAACAGGCAATACGCTATACATGACCCAGTATTGCAGAAGTATTGGGAGCTCGCCCAATTTTACATCGTCCAGATACCAAATAAAAGGTTCCGACACATCTGCAGAAAAGATAATCGACATTGAGAGGCACTGGCATACATCGCCTCCATGCTAACAGACTCGAGCATTGAAGGCATCAGAGTCATGAGAATCCTGATGCCATCTGTACCTGAGCCAGTAGACATAAAAGCATATGTAGCGGTAACTACGACCGATAAATATGAAAATGGCGATTGGCGAAAACCCATTCACCAATATATGGAGACGGGAGAGTTTCCTAAAGGACGACCCGAGATCAACAAAATTAAAAGCAAAGCAGCGGCGTACGAACTACGAGACGGTGTTGTGACTACTCCTTTTCCCGTAGTCTACGTAATATGAACAGCTTCGAGAATCCAATACTAAGTAGTATGGATACCTCAATTGAACTGATACTGTTGAGTAATAAAAGGAATATTCGTAATGAGATCTGCTCATAAGATCATATACTAAGTAAGTAAAGATACTTTGATAGAGCAGATGCTAAGAAAACAATGGTAACTATGTAGAACATACACGAGTAAGCAAATAATATAAATAAAGAAATATCTCAGATGAACAGAGACAACCCAAAATACAGATATAACTCTGAGAACAAAGACAACTCAGATAACAGAGATAACTCTGAGAACAAAGACGACTCAGTAAGTAAATAGTTAAGTGAGAAGATAATGTAAGTGCAACTAAGTTAATAAATCACGCAAGAGATTACGTGGTTAGGTTAATCTTAACCTACGTCCACGGGTAAAGATGATAAGTTTATTATTTTTCTTGTTACATTTGAGTGGAAGAATTCCATTAAAGAAGGTATGAAGCTCTAGAAGATAAGGGAGAGAGAGAGTAAAGCGAGAATGTGAGTCTTTCCTCTAACCCTAGACCACCCAAAAGATCCCTTTCTTTGTTGGTGAAGCTTGGTATTTATAGCCTCTTCTGCTCCAGATATATCTTTGTTGTCTTTGGGTCCATCGTATCCTGATATATCTTCCGTACCAATGGTACCTTCGTTCACCGCAAGCTTTATCCAATCGGACTCTGCCACCTCAGCTGACCCATGTTCCTTTGGGACCTACCCAGCCTTAGTACAGATCGTACCTTTGTTGGTCGTCCAACATCTCCAATTAGACGATGACACCTTAGCTTTCCCCACGTGCCATCGTGAAATGTGAAACCTCCATACAAGTTGTACATTCGTGGGCCGAATATCTTTGCCAGTCAGAGGATGCCACTAATCTGAGGCCACGTGGTAGACAACTGCGCCTTCGTACTAAAATTTGTGCAGACTGCTCAGCTACCTATGACAGACAGACACACCCATGTGCCTATACTACAACCTATTTCTTAATAACTAAGCAATCTTGGTAGCGATTTGGTGTATTTCGTTGTAGCGTACTTTGATACTCCAACCTTTAACATTGCGCCACACGTTGATAGACATAACTTCATAACTTAGCATCCTAAGGAGAGATGTAGTGTACGTTATTGTAACATAATAAGTTACTCCACCTTTAATATTGTGCCACGTGAAACAACAAATTTTTGGTATCTACAATTTTCCCCTTTTCTTGAGGGTTGCTCAAAGAATAACCCTTAAGAAAAAATCTTGATCCTCCTTCGTTTATTTTGATGAGGTATCATCGAAGTATTGAATACCTTCGAAATAACTTGCTGAGGTACCCTTGTAGCATCAAAATAATTCGCTGAGGTACCATTGAAGTTTGAAAGTAATTTACTGAGGTACCCTCAATATATTAATTTACTGAGGGAGCCTCGACATACTGAAGTAGTTTGCTGATGTAGAGACGTATCGAAGTAGTTTACTGAGGTGTCCTCGAAGTATAGAAGTATCGAAGAAATTTACTGAGGTACCTTCGAGATAATTTGTTGAGGTACCCTAAAAGTAATTTTCTGAGGTACCCTTGAAGTATTGAAGTATCGAAGTAGTTTACTGAGGTGTCCTCGAAGTATAAAAGTATCAAAGTAATTTACTGAGGTGCCCTCGAAGTATAGAAGTATCGAAGTAATTTACTGAGGTACCTTCGAGATAATTTGCTGAGGTACCCTCAAAGTAATTTGCTGAGGTACCCTCGAAGTAAATATTGAAGTATCGAAATAATTTACTGAGGTACCTTCGAAATAATTCGCTGAGGTACCCTCGAAGTATTGAAGTAGTTTGTCGATGTAGAGAAGTATCGAAGTAATTCTCTGAGGTACCTTCGAAGTATATAAGTAGCGAAGTAATTTACTGAGGTACCTTTGAAATAATTCGCTAAGGTACCCTCGAAGTATTGAAGTAGTTACCCTTGAAGTATTTGAACAAGGTTCTGATGTTAATATTATCACATAAATATAATGAATGATTGTATGTATGCAAGCATGTACGTGTGTATGTATGTATATGTGTATATATGTATGTATGCATGTATGTTGTATTTATTTACGAATTCCACGCCTTCGTTAATGAAAGTTGAGACTGGGATAGTAATTTTCACCCCTTTTAAAAGCGGAGCCTTCGCTCGCTGTTTAGGTATATTTGCTATCATTTTGAACCAGTTGGCACTTGATCAAGATATAACGTGGATGGAAGGTATTCCCTTATAGCATGCATCTGAGTTTTAGCTGAGTTTGAGCTTATTGCTTAGGCGTATATTATTTACCTTTTATTTTTTTTTTCTGCTAAGGTGACTCTAAGATGTCTCTTTACTTTCCTGGTATGGAGTTGTCTCCTGGTGTACCTTCGTTGTTGTAGCTTCGCTTCTTTGCGATGGAAGTATACCTTTTGGAACCTTTGTCGTTGGTTAAGCTTTTCGCGTATTGTTGTACCTACGTAAATAAAATACGTACATACTTCATTTAGTATTTTTTCACCTTTTGGTAATGTGTGTTATAGCATTTTGCTTGCTTTGTTGCACAATGGTTCCATGCATGACATAGTATGTCAAGTTTGTTGCACAATCAATCCATCGCTCGGTGCTAATGTATGATTAACCTTTGGTGGAACATTCAACTTCCTACCAGGATATCCTTTGGCCAGAAGGCTCTGTGGTGGCCAGGGTCCCTACGTGGGCAATAATTTTCTTGTAACCCTACACGTTCAGCGCGAAGGATGCTTTACTTCAACAAGGTATCTCTCTTTGTGGGATATATTTCTTATTATTTGCCTCTTAGTGGGATTCATTTTCCCTGAGGATCCGAGATTGACATATGCGCAGTTATGCCGTGCCTTGCCTCATCGTCAATTCTGACGGTGGGTGTCATTTCTAACCCTTCATTTTTATCTTCAATTAGGACGGCGGGTGTCAGTTCTAACCCTTTTTTTTGCATGTTTGTTTCATTTCACAAGAATTTAAAGCTATATTAAAAATCCAAGCTTTATATTAATTTTTATGTATATAAGCATACCTTACAATTGTATTACCTTCACCATGTATTTGTTGTTTTTAATTGATGTTGTAAAGGCCCCTTGATTGATGTATGTTTGCCCCCTTTTTCTTTTGAAAGATGGTTCTTGCAGCTTTTGAAAGGAAAAGTATTTGCATTTATGGAGCCTTCGCCCGTATAATTTGAGGTTTCCTCCTCGTCTTTGTCAGCTACATGTTCACCTTGGGTGCCACAGGGTACTTTGCTTGTAGTGAGATGCCCCTTGTAGGCTTCGTTATGGTTGTAGTGAGTTCCTGCATAGAAATATAAATTACTTTGGCACCCTGTGTATTCGAAGGGTACCCTCTAGGATTGAATTGTTTCTTCTGCTTAGTTTTGAAGAATTTCTTCTTGCAATGAACTGCCCCTTGCATTAGTCTTTGGCACTTCGTATGTTCCTCGGGTTGGAGAGTTAGGGTATACATATGTATACAGACTTCGTTCTTCGTTGCATTTGAGTTGTGCACTTGTGGGTATAAAAATGTATACAGGCTTCGTGCATTTCTAGAATGAACTCATCACAATAGTGGTGGTTGACAGGTTGTGTCTACTTATGCATCGTCGTGTGACTCCTCGTAGATGAGTATGGTTTGTAGCTTCTTTGTGTATGCATACACACACGCACACGGGCTTTGTTGACTTGTACATTTAATTCGTAGCTTTGGATTGAAAACCCATTCTTTGCAATGGTGAGTCTGCCTTTAACAGGCTTCGCTCACATGCATGTCTGACGGTGGTGAGTCTGCCTTTAAGGGGCTTCGCTCCCATGTATGCCTGATGCTGGGGAGTCTGCCTTTAAGGGGATTCGCTCCCATGCATACCTTCAGATTCATACTTAAGTTGTAAAATACAACCATTGTTGATATCTGTGGCTCCAATTATTATGACCTCCACATTCGTTTGTAGGTCCGGTTTGGGGGGATTGACCTTCATTGATGATGTTTATGCTACATACCTTCCTTTCCCCCCAGAAATTCGAAAAGCGGTAAGATTAAGAATTTTAGACAAATGGAGCTTTGTCCTTCCACGCGATTTGTGTTTTGAACCTTTGTCTTTATGCTTCATCTTCGTCCTTAATTGCATACACTTAGATAGTACGAGTCAAGGACAGTTTTTGGAGCTATGACCCTCTAGAGCGTTGTTAGTGCTTGTATCCTTAGCCTAGGGGGCTCCGGGAAACTTGAAGTCTTCGTTCTTCACTTCGTTGGTGTTCTCCCTTCTTATTTTCCTTTCATGTTGATGTTCGGCGACTCTTTCTTCGTTCAGTCTTACCTCCGCTAGGTTGCATCGTGTTGATCTCCCTTGATTTCCACATGAAAATACTAGATCCAAATATAAGCTCCGCTTTTGCTGCTGGATGCTCGCACTTAGATATGTACGAGCCAAAGGCAGCATTCGTAATAGTTTTTGACTGCTGAGAATGTGAATAAATACAGTCGATCCAAAGATAAGCTTCATCTTTGCCCCTGGATGCTCGTACTTAGGTACGTATGATCCAAGGACAACCTTCATAATTGTCTTTGGCTATTGAGGATGTATACAAATACATTTGAGCCAAATATAAGCTTCATCTTTGCCCCTGTATACTCGTACTTAGATATGTATGAGCCAATGGCAGCCTTCGTAATAGTCTTTGACTGCTGAGAATGTGTATAAATACAATCGAGCCAAAGATAAGCTCCATATATTCCCATGTATGCTCGTACTTAGGTATGTACGAGCCAAATATAAGCTCCACATTTTCCCTTGGCTGCTCGTACTTAGATATGTACGAACCAAAGGCAGTCTTCGTAATTGTCTTTGGCTGTTGAGAATGTGTTTGAATACATTCGAGCCAAACATAAGCTCTGTTTTTCCCCATGGATTTTTTTACTTAGATAAGTACGAACCACAGAGAAGTCTTCGTAATTGTATTTGTCTGTTGAGAATGTGTATAAATACATTCGAGCCAAAGATAAGCTCCATCTGTGCCCCTATATTCTCGTAATTAGATATGTACGAGCCAAGTGCAACCTTCGTAATAGTCTTTGACTGCTGAGAACGTATATAAATACATTCGAGCCAAAGATAAGATCCACATTTGCCCTTGGCGGCTCGTACTTAGATACGTACGAATCAAAGGAAGTCTTCGTAATTGTCTTTGGATGTTGAGAATGTATATTAATACATTCGAACCTAATATAAGCTTCGTATTTTCCCCTGGATGCACGTACTTAGGTACGTATGATCCAAGGTCAGCCTTCGTAATTTTCTTTGGCTGTTGAGAATGCATATAAATACATTCGAGCCAAAAATAAGCTCCAATTTTGCCTTTAGCTTCCCGTACTTAGGTATGTACGATCCAAAGGAAGTCATCGTAATTTTCTTTGGATGTGAAGAATGTATATAAATACATTCGAGCCAAAGATAAGCTCCATTTCTGCGCTTAGCTTCTCGTACTTTGGTACGTACGAGCCAAAGGCAGTCTTCGTAATTTTCTTTGGCTGTTGAGAATGTGTATAAATACATTCGAGCCAAAGATAAGCTCCATTTTTGCCTTTAGCTTCTCGTACTTAGTTACGTACGAGCCAAAGGCAGTCTTCGTAATTTTCTTTGGCAGTTGAGAATGCGTATAAATACATTCGAGCCAAAGATAAGCTCCATTTTTGCCCTTAGCTTCTCGTACTTAGGTACGTACGAGCCAAAGGCAGTCTTTGTAATTTTCTTTGGATGTTGAGAATGTATGTAAATACATTCGAGCCAAAGATAAGCTCCATTTTTTCCCGTGGCTTTGTTTACTTAGATAAGTGTATGACCCACCGAGCAGTCTTCGTTTTGTGTTTGCTGTTGGGAATATATATGAATACACTCGAGCCAAAGATAAGCTTCATTTTTTCCCCTGGCTTCGTTTACTTAGATACCTACGCGCCAAGGACAACCTTCGTATTCGTCTTTGGCTGTTGAGAATGTAGATAAATACACTCGAGCTCAAGATAAGCTTTATTTTCGCTCCAAGGCTTCGTCATTTTGACCTTTGTATTTCCGTTTCCTGAGAGTAAAGAGAAAAATAGGTAGGCTACGTTCCTAGTAGCCCTATCACGGAAATAATAAAAAAAAAAGTTTAGTATAGAGCTTAACAGAGATATATTTGCTGAGTTCGTATTTAATAGAACTGTCCAATGTTTGGGACATAGTTCCTAAATGAACCTCAGATTCAAAAACGGCAGAGAGTATTGCAAGCTGAGGTAAAGAAGGCGTATGCGAAAGAAAACGACCCTCAGCTCATAAATAACCTTAGGGATTTTACTCCAAAACTTTTACAGAGGTTCCTTCGGAGACAAAGATGTTCAGATTCAGAAAAGGTTTGTTCATGAGAAAGCAAATAACAATAAATTATAACTTTGAAAAAGCAAATGACAAAGGTGTTAAGATTTGAAAAGCGTATTTTAAAGGTGTTTCTTAACCGCTTTTTGTAGATCCGCAAGATTTCAAGATTTCTTCGAGGTTTAAAACTCGGAAACTTGTCAAAGAATGACAAATCTTTACTAGAAAGTAAGATCTAACTCTCTTATTCTTAGATCCGATCTTCTAACGAAGATCTAAAGAAAGCTTTGTTGGGAAAGGCTGTTTTAGTATAAAACAAAGATTTTAACATTTTGCGAGTACGTTTTTGCGAAAACTTTTGTAGATCTGTGACATGATACGTCTTTAGAAGGTATGAATTCAAAGAACGTACATAAATAATGGATGAACAAATCACTAGAAAGTGATATTCATCGTTTTAGAGCACAGATCCCTTCGTTACAGAAGATGCGTAAGTTAAAGATAAAACTATGTCTAAAATCAAGCACATGAGCAAAACACGGTGGGCGCCAAACTGTGACTACTCCTTTTCCCGTAGTCTACGTAATATAAACAGCTCAGAGAATCCGATACTAAGTAGTATGGATACCTTTGTTGAACTGATACCGTTGAGTAATAAAAGGTATGTTCGTAATGAGATATGCTCAGAAGATCATTTACCAAGTAAGTAAAGATACTTTGATAGAGCAGATGCTAAGAAAAACAATGGTAAGTCTGTAGAACAGAGATGAGTAAGCAAATAAGCTAAATAAAGAGATATCTCAGATGAACAGAGACAACCCAGAGAACAGATATAACTATGAGAACAGAGACAACTCAGATATCAGAGATAACCCTGAGAACAGAGACGACTCAGTAGGTAAATAGTTAAGTGAGAAGATAATGTAAGTGCAACTAAGTTAATAAATTACGCAAGAGATTACGTGGTTCAGTTAATCTTAACCTACGTCCACGGTTAAAGATGATAAGTTTATTATTGATCTTGTTACATTTGAGTGGAAGAACTCCATTAAAGAAGGTATGAAGCTCTAGAAGATAAGGGAGAGAGAGAGAGAGTAAAGAGAGAATGTGAGTCTTTCCTCTAATGCTAGATCACCCAAAAGACCCCTTTCTTTTTTGGTGAAGCTTGGTATTTATAGCCTCTTCTGCTCCAGATATATCTTTGCTGTCTTTGGGTCAATCGTATCCTGATATATCTTCTGTACCAATGGTACCTTCGTTCACCGCAAGCTTTATCCAATCGGACTATGCCACCTCAGCTGACCCACGTTCCTTTGGGAATTACCCATCCTTAGTACAGATGGTACCTGCGTTGTCCGTCCAACATCTCCAATTAGACGGTGACACCTTAGATTTCCCCACATGCCATCGTGAACTGTGAAACCTCCCTACAAGTTGTACCTTCGTTGTCCGCGTACCCTTGCCAGTCAGAGGATGCCACTTAATCTGAGCCCACGTAGTTGAAAACTGCGCCTTCGTACTAAAAGTTGTGCAGACTGCTCAGCTACCTCTGACAGACAGATACGCCCATGTGCCTATACTACAACCTATTGCTTAATAACTAAGCAATCTTGGTAGTGATTTGGTGTATTATGTTGTAGCGTACTTTGATACTCCAACCTTTAATATTGCGCCACACGTTGATAGAGATAACTTCATAACCTAGCATCCTAAGGAGAGATGTAGTGTGCATTGTTGTAACATAATAAGTTACTCCACTTTTAATATTGGGCCACGTGGCACAACATATTTTTGGTATCTACAGGTGTTCTGTATAGAAATTCCTACCTAGGGCCACTATTAAGGTGCCTAAGCAAAGAAGAAGGGCACTCAATACTGAATGAGATACATTATGGGGCCGCGGGCAATCACAGCTCAGGTCAAAGCCTGGCAACCCGAGCTAAAACCATGGGATATTTCTGGCCCAACATGAACGAAGATGCAAAGCACATGGCATTAATTTACGATGAATGCCAAAAGTTTAGAAAAAAGATACATGCGCCTGCAGTAACTCTGAACTCAGTGATTAGCTCCTGGCCCTTTGCCAAGTGGGGATCGATATCGTAGGACCCTTGCATATCGGGTCCGGGCAGAGAAAATATTTGATCGTGGCTACTGACTACTTCACCAAATGGGTGGAAGCTGCACCACTAAGGAACATTCGGGATAAGGACGTTTTTCGTTTCATCTGGGAACACATTATCTGTCGTTTCTGCATGCCAGCAACAATCGTCTCAGAAAACGGAAAACAGCTCCAAGGCAAGAACATTGACCTATCGTTTAACACCTACAACATCCGCAAAAGCAAGGCAACGCCCATTTACTCACAAAGTAATGGGCAGGCCGAGATCACGAACAAAACCATAGCCGACAACCTAAAGAAGAAATTGGATAGAGAATAGGACGAGTGGTGTGAGGAGCTCTACAATGTTCTGTGGGCATACAGGACCACCCGCAGGGACGCGACATGCTTATCACTTTTTATGCTAACATATGGGACTGAAGCCATCCTTCCAACTGAGGCAATGATACCTACTACAAGGACCGAGGCGTGTAGAAGGAACATCTCATCAGACCTTATTTTGGCTAAGCTCGATGACTTAGAAGAAACTAGAGAAATGGCCCTACAAAAAATGGAAATCTAACAAAGGAGATTACAACGTGAATACAACAAATGAGTTCGACCGAGAGAATTTCAACCCGGACAATTGGTATTGAAGGAGCTACCCAGATACGAGTGTGACAAGAAAGGCGGGAAACTAGCAACACGATGGGGCAGACCATATACCATTGTGGAAAAAGTTGGAGAAGGGGCGTATAAGATACTGAAACCAGATGGAACACCCGAACCGCGACCGTGGAATACTCGACACCTAAAGCTATATCACCCATGAGAGGTGTGTAAACAGGTATGATATTCTGTCATTTATTTCCTTAAAAATCCACCTAAAGCTATATCACCTGAGTCAGTTGCGTCGATGCCGCCTCAGGAATAGCTACATGCCCGAGTAGTTAGGTCTCCCTCGCCTTCAGCCGAACAGTCTCTTCCTCCAAAGACTTCACTTTTCCTTGTTCAACTGTAGATGAGAAAAGACGATTAGTAATAAGGGAACCAACATCATAACATCATAATATGAACAAACACAACACAACACAGGCAACAACACCTTCAAGTAAGGGAAAAACTACTTTAACGGTTTCCTCGGACTTAATTAAACTACACTCGAGGGCCGAGATCTTAACAGTTAACTCATTATAGTGTTGTTCGTTGAACTCATTGGTGGGGCAATATTTTTTGTGGTCGCTCCAGCTAGCCTTCTGCCGATTATGTGCCAACTGCAGGCCCGATAACTGAGCTTGAACCCACTCCAAATTTTGCGATACCTGATCAAACTGTCGAAGTTTCTCCCTTAATTCTTGGTTAGACCCTTCCGCATAATATTTCTCTTTCAATATCCGTTTACGATCAACGTGCAAATCCCTAATCTAAAGTCTCAACCTACCACACTGACTTTCCAAGTTGTCAGCCAACAACATTTTCTCGGCAGCAGTCCCTAAGGCCCGAGACAAGTTCGCCCGAAGATTCTCCATCTCGTCAGGCACATACTCAAATCTTTGATATCGAAGTAGCTCATCTCGAAGTTGCTCGATCTCGACCTCTTGTCGATCTATCTTATCGTCCTTATTCATAATTCTTTGGAGGAGATTGTCAACATGGCTCAGTTCAATATCCAATCTTCTCTTCAACAAACAATATTCAGAAGCTACGTCGACATCTATACTAGACATCTCGGCTAACAAGATAATACTAAATTCAGGATATTGGCTCTACGGAATCAATCATAGCTAATGAGGTTTTGAATAAATACCTTGGGTCTCGGCTAGCTGCTTTTCTAGTCCTCAGGTTCGCTCCTGCTCTTGTTACAATTGAAGGCGATGGTTCTCCATTTCTACTAATTCCTTCCGCCGTATGGCTGCATCTAGCAACTTCTTATAGGCATCCTGAGAACATCACACTTCATAGCATGAGGAACTGAGCATATTACAACAATACGATTAAGAAAGTTTACTCACACTTCATAACATGAGAAAGTTCACTCACCATATGATCGAAGGTGCCCTTCAGAACAGCAGAATACGAGGATACGGCCTGGATCATCTCCTCGTCGGTCAAGGAGCCAAAATTAGGAGAAGTCAAAGCCCCCATAGAATTGCACACCAGTCCCGAGATAGTAAAGAAGGTAGTCGGACAAGAAATCGCGGAATGAGACACATGAGGCACATTTTCCAACAACTCTCCATCATGAGCGGAGCCCTTTCCATATGCAGATCCTTCCTTTGACATCAGATCCTCCTCCTCCCTGACTAAACCCCCAGCTTCATCGAACAGATATTTATCATCTTCATCATCATTAGAAAATACAAGTACAACACCATCGACGATAGTGACACCTCTACCAGTAGACTGCTGGGGCACAACCTTCCCTGGGCAGACTAATCAACCTTCGATTCCTTACCCTTTCACTGGGCTTACCACCTACAACGGTAGACGAAACATCATAAGTTTTCTGAGGCGACCTCCTCATGAAATGAGATAAAGGTAGTCGATCCTCGGGATCCTCAGTCACCATCTTTCGATCCTCCAGGTCCTCCCTTATCAACTTTTGACTTCTGCACATGAGTCTTCGTTAGATCCATTCAAGGCAACAAATAGGGGCAAGTACATGTACTGTGAATAAAATAGTATATTTGTTACCTTTCCTGTCTCTTCCTCGACTCCTGTGCTAGGACCTCTATCCTTCTTTAGAAGGCCGAGAGCCTCAAGCTGGCTACTCTGAGACTTGAACTACAAAATAAAAATAAATTAAAACATCATTCCACTGAACTGATAGGGCTCGGCCGGAGGAGGAAACTTGCCACTAAGAAGGGGACCATGAATAGCAAGAGGAACCCTATCCCAAGATACATCACTCGTATGACGGGCATGCTTATTAGTTGTCTTCCCCTCGGGGTCCTCGTCCAAGAGAAGCTTCTTAAAACCCTCAGGGAGAATATTGTTGCGATGAGGACTAGTAGTGAAGCCAGCAAGATCAGCATTAGTAGAAGTTCCACTCCGGTTGTTGGCAGCAAAACTGGAGGGAGTATAATCGCCTGCTTGAGAAGAATCATAGGTCGACCAGGTAGTGGGAGTGCATTCGCCTCACCCTCGCCTCTCCCACTCGTTTATGAGATGGAAGGTGTTTCCATTCCATTGACCTAAAGCACGAGATGGATGAATCTTTGAAAGAGCTTCATACATGAAGGGACGGCTAGGATCGTACAATGGAAAGCGTAGCCCGAGCTCCAACTGACCCTTGGTGATGACGGTCGCCTCGGCCGAGTGAGGGAAATTCATGATGTCACCTTTTTTTCTTTCCAAAACACCTTTTTGGCCCGATAAGAGTCTGATGTCATAACCATGGAGATCAAAATCATCTTTTAACTTCTTGATGAAATGTTCATCAGTCAAATCCTTGGCAACTCTCTTGTCATTCCTACATGAAAATGAAGGAGAACCATCAGAAAGGATAGAGTTAAGGGCGCGATGATCACGGTGCGAAGGGATTTCAACAATAAACAAAGAATCAACGGAAACACCTTCATCATAAAAGGTATAACTAACACACCTCTTCTCTGTCATGGAGGGAGTCGAAGAAGCCATGAAAGAAATTTTGGGGAAGAAACCTCGAACTAAAGAAGGTAACAAGCAGAAAAAATCGCAACAGCAACAAGGGGAAAGTAATGGAAGGATCAAAGGGTGATTGAAGCTTTTAGAGGATTAGAAGACAAAGGTATATCAAAGCAGCAGTTGAAATAAGAAACTAAGGAAAGAGAGTGCAAGTTTTTGGAAAAGGTAAAACTGAAAAACAAAGGGTTGATGGCTTGAATTTGTAGTCTCAACAATTGTAACCGGCGAAGAAGGTCAACAGGTCATAAAGACGAGTGTAGTGGGAAACAACATGGCGTGAAACACGGCATGGCAGCGGACGTGGAAAGCGAAGCGGTTTCTTCCCCTCGTGTCAATAACACGAGTGAAAGAAGGGGAATAAATGTAGGTGTAAATAATCCAAATATCCAGGTGGAGCAATCCTAGGTAGTGGGGCATCGACAACAGATGAAGTGTGAAGCACCAAATCATTTTACCGGGCCTTGGCGCGAGAAAAGAAACACCAAGGGAACCCATGAAGACAATACGTGTAAAGGTCGGAGGTGACGGAAGAGATAGCCATCAAGTACAAGAGCAATAAATGAACTGATGAAGTAGTTGAGAAGATAAGGATAATCTGGTCAAAGTAAGACTCGGCTAAGAATATCAAGGGAGACATCGTTTATACTCAATAAGCGATCGATATCGAATGAATGGATGTCGGGAGAAGATATCACTAGGCTTAGCCCTACATATTAGAAAAGATATCGCCTGCTACCCGAGAAGGACATCAAGGAAGATACGCCGCGACTCACACTGTAACTTGGATGTATCATCACTTGTAGATATAAATAGAGAGCCATGTAGAGAGCTATAAGGGAAAGTAATCAGTGAGGGTGGAGAGAATATCAAGAACTTGAGAGAGTGAATAGAGTGCTTTTTAGTGAGATACATACTTTGTAACCTTGAATCGAGTAATAAGATCATCCTTTTACCCCCATGGACGTAGGTAATCATACCGAACCACGTATATCTTGTGTTCTTGTGCATCTCTTGCTTTTTTACTTCATTAGGTGTGTGTTTGTGATTCTTTATATGTAGTTCTAGGATTTTCCACATCTACACTCATATAACACACTATAATAAAAATCCCTGGCGTTGCTTATATTCTTCCATGTTTCCCAAGGATAAAACTTGTGCAAAAAAGCTCAACAAACGGCCGAAACACTACATAGAAACCACCTTCTCACGGTTCT